>NC_080112.1:66359681-66996109 GCF_950005125.1 Chionomys nivalis
AACAACAAATAGCCAGATATGAGAAATACAATGATCCCAGAGTATGGACAGTTCAATTGAGTCATCTGGGATGTTTTCCTGGTCTTCTGGCTGGCCGAATATCTTGACTTGGCACCTATATTGGTTTGGTTTGGTTCTATTAAAACACAGAAGCATAACCTCGCCCTCTTATTAACATGGGGGTGGGTGGTTGCCAGACATTAGTTAGGGGGTCCCTCCATCTTACTAGTGTGAGTGGAGTTTCCCTGGGGAGGGAATCCCAGTGTTTACAAGCAGGGCTAGCTCCCTCCTCATCAAAGGCCAAGAAATATTTTTTGAAGAGGACCTCCACCAAGGCTTGGTGAGGATCATTTTATTTTCTGAGGAGACCTTAGTGAGTTCTCCTTTTAGGGAGCAGTTCATTCTTTCCACAATAACCTGGCCTCGGTAATTAAAGAAAATCACTTTTGAGTGTTTGATTTTCCAGCTCTGTAAGAGGTCCTTCAAGGATTGAGAGGTATAAGCTGGACCATTGTCAGTTTTTATTGCCCAGAGTACCCCCATAAGGAACATGACTGTCATTAGTGCCTTGATGACTTGTGTGGCCTTCTCCCCTGTTTGGGCCAAAGCATACATAAAAGAGGAATGGGTATCAATAATTACATGTATATATTTAAGCTTTCTAGCTGGGCGGTGGTGGCGCACGCCTTTAATCCCAGCACTCGGGAGGCAGAGACAGGCAGATCTCTGTGAGTTCGAGACCAGCCTGGTCTACAAGAGCTAGTTCCAGGACAGGCTCCAAAACCACAGAGAAACCCTGTCTCAAAAAAACCAAAAAAAAAAAAAAAGTTTTCTAAAGGGGGCATAATGAGTGACATCCATCTGCCAAAGTGCATTGGGAACCAATCCTCTGGGGTTTCTGCCTATCTTATTCAGAGCTCCCAGTGCGGTTAATGGGGCATATGTGGTGCAAGTTCTAGTTAAATGCTTACAAGTAGGCAAGGGTAAATCAGGTAAAACTTCCCCTCCAGGAAAGAGGTGCTATTCTTAATGGACCTTAAGAGGAGCCTGTATGGAGGGGCAGCAAAGAAAAAAACCTGCCAGAAGACATGGGGTGAATGGCAAGAATTGCCATCTCAGTCTCAACACTCAGCTCCAGGGTCAAGCTAGTAGAAATAGCTACTGTCTGAGAAGAATGTTCCAATCCTGAAAGGGAAAGGGGATTCAACCGCAGTTGAATGGGCAAAGCCTTTCCGTGAATTAAGAGACCAGCCACTGCCCTGATAGCTCTTTAATAGTTGGTCTTATAACTGGATTAGTTGAGAAGAAAGGCTAGGAGAGGAAGTCCAACAGTATAAACTCCGAAGAGCCGTCAGGACTTCCTGTAAAGAAAGAGAGCTTCAAGGGATCCCAGAGCGTGGCCACTGGCAAAAGTCATCATTTACTTTCAGACTGCAAGGTAGTCTGCATGAGGACAAAGACAGAACGGAAAGGGAAAGTACTGTACATGGATTGAGCATGCTACTTATAATAAGGGATTTCCGTGGTTTGTTAGGCCCTGGCCATATGCTCACACAGTGTCTCCAGGTGAAAAGGACCTGTCAGAGGGTCTTTTATTGGTATTACCTTCTGGGTGGTCAGCCTTTAGTGGAGGTGGCAGGATGAACCAAGTCACCATGAAGACAAACAGGGAAAAAGGAAAAGAAAATGTAGGGATAGGAAAGAAAGCCCCAACTCAACAAAGGCTTAGCAAACGAAAATAGGGGTCAACTCATCCAAAATAGCTGAAGGGGGCTTACTCGCAAAGCCAGCAGAGAGTTGGGACAGGGACGCCAGCCAGGGTAGCAAGCAAGCAAGAAAAATGCACAAAAGAGGGTAAGGAGGACCGAAAATGTTAGCAAAAGGAAAAAGGTCCATTCATGTTGGGTATCAGTAGTAGTTTTTGTAGGCTTGTTGTTGCTGCCTGTTGTGTGGTCCCCATTTCCTGAGGGGGTAAGAAGATGTGGAGGTAATGGCACAGACTCTAGGAGATTCCAATACAGAAGTTCTTTATTGTAAACAGGTTGGAGGTTTTATGGGACTAGGGAAATTAAACTGCCTCAGGGATGTTTCTGGTTGGTGCTTTTGAAACTGGCAGTCACTGTTGGCGTGTTCTGATTGGCTAGGAGCACACATTAGTTACCATGCTTTTGGTCCACAGACAGGTTGTCTTGGCCAATTTTGCTTACTCATTGTCAGTTTTCATGTGCCTGTTTGTGCTTGTGCTATTGCCCTGCCTCAGGTATGTATCTTAGTTCATTGTGGCTCCTCTGATTAACAGATTATATTCATGGTGTTTAATTAAGAACAGAAAATTTTCTCAGTACTGGAGGTTTTAAATCCAAGACAAAGGCACTGGCAGATGCAGTATCAGTTGAGAGCTTGCTTACTGATGGTTTTTTGCTATGTCATTATGCAACCATAGAGGATAACTAGGTCTCTGAGGTCTCTGATAGCAAGCTTCTAATTATAATCCAATAAAGGTATGTATTTTTAAAAAAACTAATAAGCAGTTCAGAAATGTGTTTGGGGATTCCTAAAAAAAAAAGCCTAAAAACTAAAGGGAGAATACCATTTAATATAACTATGCTACTCCTGGCTGTTTACACAAGTGAATCCAGTCAGCATGACATAGAGATACCTCAATACCCAGGCTTATCACACTATTCTAAAGAAATTATAAAATTAGCCTCATAGAATCATTTGTAAATTGATGGCTTATAAAGACAGCCCAGTATTTATACAAAATGTAATGTTACTTGGACATAAAGAAGAACAAAATTAAGTCTTTTTTCTGGAAAATGATTGGATAAACAGCTTATGGATGGGGGGGAAACAAATGTATTTTAGTCTATTCTGGTTGCAAAATAAGAATCCCAATAGAGCTTGTAGGTTGATCACCACATCTCACTTGCTCTGCCTACTAAAGGTTTTACATGGAACACAAATATTTAAATTGCACACTGTGTAAAAAAAAGTTAAGAATGACATTTGATTTCATATTAGAAATGCTACAAATGAAATACACTGAAGAAAATATTTAAAGTAGTAAAACAAAACCCTATTAAATAGTATTCTTAATATAATGATATTATAGCCAAACAGAGACAATGTGAGAGACTTTTTAGATATACAAAAAATGAAATAATTCATGATCAGAAGTCTCTCTTTGTCTGGGTATTGCGGCATAGGAATTTAAACCTAGAAATCAAGCTGCAGAGGCAGGCAGATGAATGTGAGTTCAAGCCCAACTTGCTCTATATAGGGCATTCCAGATCATACTTATCTACATAGTGAGGGCTTGTCTCAGATAGATAGATAGATAGATAGATAGATAGATAGATAGATAGATAGATAGAAATTTTAGTTCCTTAAACAAAATAAATATAATACCAGATGAAAATATGGATCTGTGAAACAAATTAAAATAAAAGGGTATTTGGATCTATTGCTTATCTCTTTGTATGTAACTACAAAACTGGTCATAAACAGAATAGTCTCTTGAGAAAAAAATACTATGTACAAACATAAATACATGTATATATTTCAGGACATTCATTCATTATTATTTACACATATACTAATTTAGGTCAGATATTATGCTATAGATTTATATTGCTTGAAATTGAAAAATTTATCTATTGTAATTTGCTTTTGGGTATGATATTGCTTTTTCTCTTTCCTTTTTATTAAGAATATTTAATACAATCTTTTCTCATTTTACATAGCTATCCCCATTCTCACTCCCTTCCTTCCTCCTGTTCTACCCTTCCCTCCACCCTCCCCACCCTCCACTCCTCAGAAAGAGTAAGCCTTCCCATAGGGAGACTACAAAGTCTGACACTTTACTTTGAGGCAAGACCAAGCCCCCCTGCCCCATATCTAGCCACCCAAGTACTGGGATGAAAGGTATGCACCACCACCACCACCATCCAGCTTCAAAGTAGTTTTAATTTGCATTTTCTTGACAGATAAAGATATTGGATACCTTTTAAAAAAAATTTTCTGTCCATTTCAGTTTCTTTTGAGAATTCTTTGTTTAGTTCATTATTACATCTATTAACAGACAGTTTTTTGGGGCATTTGGTGTTTAATTTTTGTGGTTCGTTTTGTACTCTAGAATGCTAGCTCCATTTGAAGTCTAACTGGCAAAGATTTTCTCTCATTCTGCAGGTTGTCTATTCACTCTGATGACAGTTTGCTTTGCTGTCCAGAAGGATTTTTGGATTCCATACAATCCCCTTTTTCAATTTTTGCAGCTAATTCTAATGGCATCAAAAATCATTTCCAAAAAATTCCTGTGAAGTTGAATCTTGAAGTGCTTTCCTATGTTTTTCTCTGCTAGATTCTGTATTTAATGATTTATACCATTGTTTTTTACCACTGAGTAGTACTCTAATGTGTAAATGTGCCACATTTGCTTAAATATCACCATAGACCCTTTATACAGCAAGTGATAGAAACAGAGGCAGAGACTAGTACTGGAGCACTGGACTGACCTCCCAAAGTCCAGTTGAAGAGTGGAAGGAGTGATAATATGAGCAAAGAGGTCAAGATCATGATGGAGACACCCACTGAAACAGTTTACCTGAGCTAATGGGAGCTCACCAACTCCAGACAACCAGGAAAGGAAACGGCATAGGTCCAAATTAGTTCCTCTGAATGTGGGTGACAGTTGCATGGCTGGGCCAGACTATGGGGCCACTGGCAATGGCACTAGGATTTATCCCTTCTGCTTGTACTAGCTTTGTTGGAACCTGTTCTCTTTGGATGGATTCCTTGCTCAGCCTAGATATGGTAGGGAGGGCCTTGGACCTTCTCAAAAGCAATGTGTCTTACCCTCTCTGAAGAGTGGATAGAGAGTAAGTGGGGGACGTAGGTGGAGGGAATGGGAGGAAGGAAAAGAGTGGGAACTGGGATTGGTATGTAAAATGAAAAAAGGATTGTTTTCTTTTAAAAAATAAAAAAGTATTATAGAGATTTTTGGTTGCATAAAGTCATTGTGTTGCATATTAATTATGTTTTATAGTTTCATGAGTATGTTGAAATATACTGAGCTGTACTTTTAATGGAGAATTTTATCATGTCAATTTTATGTCAAATAAGTAATTCAAAGAAAATTTCAGCACTCCTTCATGCATAAATTGATAAAAAAGATTCTAAAAAACATATAAAAATAAAAAGGATCTGTATTAACAAAACAATTTATTTTTTATTTTAACAAAATAAAATATAAGATAAAATTAAAACCTTTATATTGATGTTAGACAAGACAAACCAAAAGTAGGAAAAGAGCCCCAGGAGAAAGCATAAGACACAAAATCCCACTTGTTAACATATTCAGGAGTCCCATAGAGGTACTAAACTGAAAGTTATCGTATATATGCAGAAGATCTGGTCCAAACCCGTGTAGACCCTGCACTTGATGCTTCAATCTTTTCGAATTCATATAAGCTTCTCTCAATTGTTTTTGAAGGCGTTGCTTTTCTGGTGTGCTCTGTCCCCTATGTCTTCCCCATTCCTTTTGTTTCCTCTTCCATGGGGTTCTCTGAGCTCTGTCAGGAGGAATTTGATGGAGACATTCCATTTTGAGCTAAGTCTTCCATGCTCTCTCTCTCTCTCTCTCTCTCTCTCTCTCTCTCTCTCTCTCTCTCTCTGTGTGTGTGTGTGTGTGTGTGTGTGTGTACTGTCTGGTTATGGGTCTCTGCATTTGTTTCCATCTGCTGCAGGAGGAAGCATTGATGATGATAGCTGAATAAGGCTCTGATCTGTGAGTTTAGAGACTATCATTAAGAACCATTTTATGCCACCCTATCATATTTCACAGGCACAACGGATTGTAGATAAAAGGTTCTTTGTTTGGACTGGTGTTTATATTTCTCTTTTGGTAGCCTGCAGAGTAACTTTTCAGGACAAAAACACTAGAACATCTGGGTCAATGTTTTATGTAGGTACAAACTCAACTTCTCCCCGTTCAACGAGTTGTGTGGGTGCGGTCCTCAGCAATGGTGCCTTACTGTCAGTTTTTGGGGAGCAAACTATTGTCTTGGCAATAGCCTAGGTTGTTTGGGGATTTCCATGGGACCCTTTTGGCCAACAACTCAATGGGATGAAACCCAATCCCAGTACTGGAAATGAAATTTGGTGGCAAGAAATGGCCAGTTGGGGTTCTGTCTCCCTCATTATTTGGAGACTTCATTAGGATCACCTTCATATATTATAGGAAGTTTCAACTGTACTGGATTTTCATACCAACACTCAAATGCCTTTCAATTCTTCCTTTCTCTCCCTTCATTCCCTCCCTCAAAGCATCCCCCTCCACCTTCTGCCTAATCCTATCATTCTAGTCTCCCACCCATAAATCTGCTCTATTTATACTTCCCAGGGAAATTCACATTTTCCCCCATTCCCTTACTCTACACCTAAACCCTCTGGATCTACAGATTATTACTTCACTATTATTTATTTAACATCTAATATCCATATATATGCAACTATATACCATATTTATCTTTCTAGCCTATGTTACCTCACTATGAGCTTTTCTTTCTAGTTCTATTTGCCTGCAAATTTCATGATGTCATTGTTCTAAGTACTGAGTAATACTGTATTGTATAAATGTACCATATTTTCTTTATCCATTCTTCTGTTGAGAAATAGCTAAATTCTTTCCAATTTCTGGATATTGTGAGCAGAGTAGCAATGAACCTGGTTGTGCAAGTGTCCTTGTGGTATATAGTTTTCTCTTGGATATATTTCAAAGACAGATGTGGTGGTTTGAAAGCAAATGGTCCCTCCTAGGGAGTGGCACTATTAGGAAGTGTGGCTTTGTTGGAGTAGGTATGTCCTTGTTAGAGGAAGTGTGTCACTGTGGGCGTGGGCTTTGAGGTTTCCTATGCTCAAGATATATCTGGGGATACAGTTTACTTCCTGTTGTCTACAGATCTTGATGTAGAACTCTCAGTTCCTTCTCCGGCACCACATCTGCCTGTGTGCTGTCGTATCCTACAATGATGATAATAGACTAAACCTCTAAAACTCTAAACAGCCGCAATTAAATGTTTTCTGCCGTGTTCATGGTGTCACTTCACAACAATAGAACCCTAAATTAAAACAAGTAGTATAAGTTTATCTTGACGTAAATCAACTTTCAGCTTTTAAGAAACCTCTACACTGATTTAAATAGTGACTGAACAATTTTATACTCGTACCAGCAATGAAAGTGTTCCCCTTGCCCCATATGTATGCTCACAACATGAACTGTCGCTTTATCATTTATCTTAGCCATTCTGACATATGTAAGATGGAATCTCAAAGTAATTTTGATTTACTTTTCCTTGATAGCTAATGATGTTGAGCATTTCTTTAAGGGTTTCTCAGCCATGTGAGTTTTTTTTTTTCTATAGAGAATTCTCTTTTAACAAAACAATTTTTAAAGTAACAAAGTTTAAACATACCACCTGCTTTCAAAATTGCTTCAAATTATAATTAAGGAAGTTTGTTTCTGGCACATTATTTAAAGGAGTAAAATATAATACAGAGTATACAAATCAACTCATCCATATTGTATGAGGTTTTTAAGTGCTAAGGAAATTTGGGAGCTAAAGGATAATCTATTAAAGACATTTTACAGAGAAAATTGGTACAATTTTGTGAAAAGCTTTAACTTCATAGAAAATTAATTTGAAATGGATAATAGACCTCAATATGAGAACTTAGGCTATAAAGCTTCTGGAAAAAATAGAAGGAAAGTTTTGATGGTTTTGAGAAAAATTTTAAAGTAAAATACAGAATGCACAAACTATAAAAGAAATATTGTTAAAATGGAATTCACAAAGTTGAGATTTGTAATCAGTAGCATATATCAGAAGAAAAAGCAGAAAGCCAGAGCTTAAGACAATATGTTTGTAAACTTGCATATGATAAAGGACATACATTGTAAATATAAAAATGAACTTTGTGATCCACAATATTTGCTCACTAAAACAAGTGAAAGAGATAAACAAAATTTCAGCCAGGAATATCTAGCAATGGCAACTAAACACATGAAAAAATACTCCACAATATTAGTCACTAAATCCTAACTAAAATAAGACAAGATAAAACTGCCTACCTATTTTCATGCCTAAAATTATAGTGACTATACATGTTTGGCAATGATATAAAAGAACTAAAATTATAATCCATTGCTATTGAGAATACAAACTGGTATAGTTAATCTTGAAAGAATTTTTTATAATTTCATTTAAAGGTAAATATAAACCATGTATTATAAAGATTTCACTATAGATCCATTTTCATGAGAAACAAAAGCATATACCAATGCAAATTCTTATATACAAATGTCAGTAGATGTTAGGTCTTTGTATGACACAAAGCGGTCTCTAGTACAATTAGTTACATCTGTTCAGCTACTGCCATTCCCCAGATTCAGTACCTGCTACACATACCTAATCCAATCACCCTAAACTATGCTATTCCTAACACTAACAATTGACCTAGCCCCTATGTATTATATCCAAACTGCAGATCTAGCCTGAGTTTACATCCGAGCATGAATTCTGTCTGTTGAGTGAAAAAACTTTGCCTGCCTACATCACCTTTAACTATAAAGCATGGCTTTGGCTGCATAGACTGTACACCTTCCTAGCCTAGTAAGTGTCCGAGACCATATGCCACCAATTCTACCCCCAAACTCCCAGAAATGCCTCCATTGGCACAACTTACAGAGTACACTAAGCAGATTCAATGTTCTGTCTCATTCTCATGTTTTATTCCTTGCCAGTGAATTGGAATCATCCTGCTTTATCTAATAAAAACTCAACACTAAGTTTCAGAAGGATGAACCTACCAACTCCTCATACCTTATCAAAAATCATCCAAGCTTGGAGGACAATAAAAATAAAAACAAGATTTTGAGGAAACCTAGGAACACACAAGATACACAACCAGTGAAAGAAATACACATATCTAGGTCTTGTTGTAAAAACATAAACAATATGAAAGGCCACCATACTTTACACATACTTAAGACTATCAGTCTTACAGAAATAGTCTTCAATAAAAATTTCTAGATGAACCTAAGGAAACAAAACTTATAAGAATAATCATAAACTTTATTAAATGATACAAGAAATTTTAAGAAGATATGGCAAACAGCTCAATAAGCTTAAAGATATTCCAACCAGTGCCTCAAGGATGACCCCCCAAAATCCAGATAGTTAAATTAAATGATGAAACAATATGAGATTTAAAAAACTGAATTTAACAAAGAAATAGAAATATCAAAGAACACTCAAGCTAAAATAAAATGGAATTAAAAATCTCAATAACACAAATACAAAACTCAGGGGAAAGACTAAAAAGCAGAATGAATCTAGTATAAAGTAGAATGATAAAGTGGAAAAATTAGGTCATAAAATCCAAAAAATATATGCATAAAGAGAATGCACAGATGCTGTTGTATGACTAGAGAAGACAAAATCTTAGGTGAAAAAGAATGCTAAATCAATGACACAGACTAAATCTTCAACAAGATCATAGAGGCATATGCCCCCACATTAAAGAAAGCCATACCTATACAGACACAAAGAGCACACAGGAGATCAAATAAGCAGGAACTGCAAAGGAACTCCACACATACCACTGCATTTAAATACTAAATATAAAGAAAGATATAAAGAATAATAAAAGCTGCAATGTAAAAACCAAGTTAAATATATAGAAAAACCTATCAGAATACTAGCTGAGTTCTCAATGGAAACTTTAAAAGACAGCAGAACATGAAACAATGTACTTCAAGTTCTCTTTAACCATGAGTGCCAACCAATACTACTATACCCATTATAACTATCTACCACTGTTGGAGATATTAAACTTCCCATGATGTAAAAAGACTAAAAGAATCCTTGTCCACCAAACCAGTCCTACAGTGAACACTGAATAAGATGCTTACTTGACTAAACAGGTTGCATCTACATATTTAGGATAATAATGTGTGTGTGTGTCTGCCAAAAATGAAAGAAATATATTATAAATTCCCCAATTAAATTACATTAATTTAAAAAGACTTAAAAAGGAAGAAACTGAATCCAGTTTTCAATAGCCTATATGAAACAGCTTTAAAGATAAGCACAGCCTTATAATGAAAGGATGGGAAAATTATTCCAAGGAAAAAAATAAAAAGACCATGCTAATCTAAAGAATAGTTAACCAAGAAGTCTCTCTTAACGTTCTCCTTGTTACCTCTTTTCTCTGGGGTCGTGGACTATAGACGGGTAGTCCTTTGCTTTATATCTAATATCTACTTATGAGTGAGTACATACCATGTTTTTCTTTCTGGGTCTAGGTTCCCTCACTCAGGATTGTTTACTCTAGTTCCATTAACTTGCTTACAAATTTCAAGATGTCGTTGATTTTTACCACTGAGTAGTACTCCACTGTGTAAATGTACCACATTTTTTCCATCCATTCTTTGGTAGAGGGCCATCTAGGTTGCTTCCAGGTTGGGGCTATTACCAATAATATTGCTATGAACACAGTTGAGCAAATGCCCTTGTAATATGATTGTACATACTTTAGGTATATGCCCGAGAGTGGTATCGTTGGGGGATGGTTACAATGGGGAAGAACAGAGAGAGAGAGCAAAGAAAGAGATATCTTGATTGTGGGAACAATTATGGGCTAGTGCGAATCCTGCCACCAGGGAAATTCCCAAGAATCCAGAAGAATGACCCCAGCTAATACCCTTAATGCTTAGCATTAGTAGAGAGAGGGCCTTAAGTGGCCTTCCCCTGTATTCGGATTGATGAATACCTTAATTTTCATCATAGAATATCCATCCAGCAACTGATGGAAGCAGATGCAGAGATCCACAGCTAAACACTGGGGCAAGCTTCCAGAGACCAGTTGAAGGGAAAGAACAGCAATAATACAAGCAAAGGGGTGAAGACCATGATAGGGATGCCCACTAAAACTTACCTACTGTGAGCACACTGACTCTGAACTGATAGTGGGGGAATCTACATAAGACTAAACTAGGTCCTCTGAATGTGGGCGATAATTGTATGGCTGGGCCAGTGTGTGGGGTCACTGGCAGTGGGACCAGGATTTATCCCCATTGCATGAACTGACATTTTGGGGCCCATTCCCTATAGAGGAAAACCTTGCTCAGCCTGAATATAGGGGCGGAAAGCCTTTGTCCTGCCTCAAAATGATGTGTCAGACTTTGTTGACTCACCATGGGAAGCTTTACCCTCTTGAGGAGTAGATGGGTGGGAGGTGGGAGGAAGGTGGGGGCAGTTGGAGGAGAGGAGGGAGTAGGAACAGAGATAGGTATGTAAAGTGAGAAAAGATCATTTAAAAATAAATTAATTAATTAAAAAATTATTCAGGAAATCATTACAATCCTAAATGTATATGCACCAAACTCTGGGGCACTCAATTTTACTAAAAGCATATTAGTGCAAGGAAAGATACAGATAAACTGCAACTTAAAGATCATAGGTGATATCACTGTATCTCTTTCTCCAATATACAGGTCATTTGGACAAAAACAAAACTGAGGAATATCAGAATTAAATGTTATCATATAATCAAATGGACCTAATAGATAGCTGTAGAATATTCTAACCAAATGCCAAAAGTATACACTCAACTCAGCAGCACATGGAAGCATCTCTAAAATAGCCCACATATTGGGAAATGTGATAAATATTAAGAAACTCATAAACATTAAAATAATTTTATGTTTCATTTCTTACCATAATGCAATATGATATAAGCAATCAAATATCTCATAATTAAAGAAACTCAAGGGTATTAAACATCATATTAATGAATGATGAATGGTTCAAAGATGAAATCAACATTTTTAAAAATTCCAGTAACTAAATGAAAATGGAAACCCACTCTAGCAAAACGTCTGGGACAAATTAAATCTGTCCGAAGAGTAAATTTATAGTTCTATGTTCCTACACTAAAAAATCAGAAAGAGCATAAATAAAGGACTTAGTTGATTTCACTCAGGAATTTGGAATACATAAAGTCAAACCAAAGTCCAGCAGAAGGCAAGAAATAATAAAAGTCAGAGCAAATTAAGAAAATAGGAACAGCGAAAGCAGGACAAAGAATCAACAAATGTAATTCCTGGTTGTTTCAGAATATAAACAAGAACAACAAGCTTTTGGTCTAGCAAACAAAAAGTTAATAAAATCATAAATGAACATGGAAAAATGACAATAGACACCAAAGAATTTAGAACATTCTACTTCATGATATAGAATATATCCCTGACACTCCTCAAGTGACCAAGAATCTGAGACTAGATAGGCCACAGAACTAAGGGAAAATTAAATATTACTGTTTTGCTAAAGAAATGCAGCATAAAGAGTATATCGACATTCAGGTATACTCATAGATCAGTGTCTTGCTCAACCATCATCAGAGAAGTTTCTTCCTGCATCAGATAAGAACAAATACAGAGACCCATAACTAAGCAATGTGCAGAGAGTGAGAGACCTTGACACATTCAGTATTACAAGGCATTAAATGGGATGTCTCCTTCACTTCCCTGCCCTTGGGTTTCAGGGAACCCTGCAGAAGAGGAGGAAGAAAAATTGTAGACTCAGAAGGAATGGAGTACTTCAAACACAGCAGGACTTATTCATGCTATTGCATAATACTTTTGTACACTGTAATGATTTGTCACTTATATTGATTTAATAAAATGTATATTGACTAGTACCCTGGTAGGAAATATAAAAAGATCAGTCAGACTAAGAGAATTCTGGGAAGAGAAAAGGCAGAGTCAGTCACCAATTAGACAGAAAGGAAGGAAGATGAGAATGCTGCCCTGAGAAAAGGTACCAATCCACATGACTAAACTTAGGCAGGAATTGTGGGTTAATTGAAGTTGTAAGAGCTAGTTAATAATATGCCTGAGCTAATAGGCCAAACAGTTTCTAATTAATATAAGCCTCTGTGTATTTCTTTGGGACTGAACAGCTGAGGAACCAGGTGGAACAAAAACTTGCATCTACAAATTCATATATAAAATCACAGAGAATATGGCAGCATGCACAGAGTCTACACATATCTATACCTGATAGGGTCCCACAAACTATCTCCAATTGGTAATCACTATCAAATGAATTATAATAACATTCTCCCACTGAATCTCACAGGGTATACAAACCATTCTTAAGGGTAAGCCCCATACCCAGTGCTAGATGGTCAACACAAAATGTACTCAATAGTATTTTTGGAGGTTTCTTTGTCTCATAATACTTTTTCTGGATATTTCTTTTCTTACTTTATATACTGTTTGTTTATATATTATGTTTTCCAATCTTGTGTATTTATGGGATTTCTGTGTCTGCCAATGTGTGTTTCTCTGCATCTATATATGTTTCTTATGCTTTTTCTTTGGCTCTTTGTTTATCTGTTCAGATTCCTGTATTTTTTTCTAATGAGAGAGAGAGAGAGAGAGAGAGAGAGAGAGAGAGAGAGCAAGAAACCATGTAAATTTGTTCAGGTAGGGAGGTGAAGAGGATTTAGAATGAACTGGGGAAGAGGAGACATAATCAGAATGTATTGTTATCTATTTTTAATAAAAATAAGTGAAAAAGAAATCCACACAACTATAAGGCAATGCCTTTAAAAGCATATTTATTTTCTATTAATCTAGAAAGTCTAAAAACGTTAAGGCACAATTTTAATCCCAGCAGTGGGGAAAAGGCAGGTGGATCTCTGAGTTCAAGGCCAGCCTGGTTTACAAAGCAAGTTCCTGGACAGCAAAGGCTACACAGAGAAACCCTGTTCTGAAAAACAAACAAAAACAAAAATATCAAAAACAATAAGATATTTTCAAACCAAATACAGGCCTATATCCATGAAATAATCCACTGTGATCAAATACTCATCTTTTCCTGAGGAAGTAGGGGTTGTTCAACCTATATAAGTCAATAAACATAATAAAATATATAATTGGAATTCAAGGTAAAAGTATCACATGAAATTCTCAATAGATGCAAAAAAAGCTTCAACAACATTCAACATGTCTTCTTTTTTTTTATTCTTTTTTAATTAAAATTTCCAACTGCTCCCCGTTTCCCATTTCCTTCCCCCTCCTCCCACACATTGCCCCCTCCCCCCACTCCCCTCCCCCATCCCCACTCCTCTTCTCCTCCAGGAAATCAGGACCACGAGGCTTGCATCAACATGTCTTCTTAAAGTAAGACCCTGGCAGTAGGACCAGGATCTTTCCCTGGTGAATGAGCTAACATGTTGGAGCCCGTTTGTTATGGTAGAATGACATGCTTGGCCTTAATGCAGGGGAGAGGGGCTTGATCCTGCCCCAACTTAATGTACCAGGCTTTGTTGACTTCCCATTGGAACCCTTACCCATTGAGAGGAGTAGATGGGAGGTAGGCTGGCAGGGAGGTGAGGGGAAGCAGAAGGAGGGGTGGGAGGGAGAACTATTATTGGGATATAAAATGAAATTAAAAAATAAATTAATTAAAACAAACAAAAACAAAGCTACAAAAAAGCCCTGAAGAAACTGAAGGGAACTTAGTTTAACATGAGGAAGGCTAGATATGACAAACCCACAACCGAGAAAATCTTAAATACATAAAATGTCAAATTAATCCCCCCAAAAATCAGGAATGAGGCAAGGATTACCACTACCCTCAATCATTTTAAATACAGTTCTTGAAACCCTATTTAAAGCAATAAGACAAGAGAAGAAAACTGAAATATATAAAGAAGAAAATAAGAAGTCAAATTATCTTCACTTGCAAATGATGTAATTTCACTATAAACCTTCTAATAATGACCAATAATTTCAGCAATGTAGCATGATACACAATCAAATTTGAATAAGCCAAGTAACCTTTTTATATACCAACAAGTATTGGGCTAAGAAAAAGGTTAGAGACATATTCCCACCCATGAAAACCTCAAAGAAAACAAAATTTCTAGGACTAAATCTAAGCCAAAAAAGTGAGAAACATCAGCCATGAAAACTTTTAAGTATATGAAGGAAGATTTTAAGGATGGAACTAGAAAATGAAGAGGCACTTCAAGCTCAAGAAATCGTAGGATTCATATTGTCAAAATTATAGTTCTACCAATTCCAATTGACCAATACAATGTAATCTTAATCAAAATTGCCAACCATTCCTAATGGAAATAGGAAAAATAATATAATTTTATATGGAACAACACTAACAAAAGACCCTGGACATCAAAAGAAACCCCGAGAAGAATAACAATGCTAGAGAAATGACCACTTCTGATTTTGAGATATGTTATAGAATGTTGGTAATAAAAACAGATTGCTACTAGTATTAAAACACATCTGTAGACTAGTGGAACAAAACAGAAGAAACAATCATGAGTTAACTAAAGATATCTGATACCTAACGAAGATGTCAAAAGTGTAGACTGGAAAAATTATTGCATCTTCAAAGTAGATATCCACATGGAAAAAAATGAAATCAGACCCCTGTCTTTCACCTCACACAAATATCAACTCCAAATGGATTAAAAAGCTCAGTGTGGAACATGAAATACTGAAACTGCTGGAAGAAAATATGGGTAGTACCATAGAAGACATAGGGGCAGAGAAGGACTTTCTAAATAGTCCTCCATTTGCCCAGGAATGGAGGTAAACAATAGAAATGTAGGCCCCCATGAATTTAAAAAGCTTCTGTAGAGGAAAGGAAGCAATTAATGGAGTGAAGGATATTCCCAGAATTGGGAAGAATATTTTCCTGCTATACATATATATATAATAGAGGATTAATATATAGAACAAGAAAACAAACAGCCCAGTTAAAAATGGGCTATGTGTCTTAACATAGAGTCTAAAAAATGCATAAGTAATATATGGAATACTGCTTGATGTCCTTAGCCATTAAGGAATTGGTAATTAAAACTACCTCGAGATTTCATGTAATCCCAGTCAAAAGGGCTAAGATGAAGAAACAAATATTGGTGATGATGTGTGGAAAAGGGAATACTCATTAATTGTTAGAGGGTTATGTAACTGTTGTAGCCATGCTGCAAACCAGTACAGATAATCCTCAAAAAGCTAAAACTTTATCAACCATATGAACGAGCTTTAACCCTTCTTGGCATACATTTAAAGGACTTCACATTGTGCTCTGCAGATACTTGCTCAGTTATGCTCAATGCTTCTCTATTCACAGTAGCTAGTCAAATGGCAAAAACCAAGTGTTTCTCTGATAAATGGATAGTGTAAATATAATATGCATATACAGTGTAATAATTTTCAGTTAAAAAAAAATGAAATCATGAAATTTTCAGGTAAATTAACAGCTGAGAGAACTAACCCAAACCCGGAAAGCCAAACACCATATGCTTTCTTTTTGTGGTTGCTAGCTCTGAATCTTTAGATCTGAGTATAGAACTAGGAGTAACTACTGAAATACAGAAAGTCAAATGGGACATGAAGGGAGGAGTCAGACCTTTAAAGAAGAGATTAATAGCGCACAAGTGTGATTGTGGTGAAAATATAGAAAACAGGGAAAGTAACTCTAACTCAGAGAAAGAAGGGTGAACAATACAAAGGGAAAGGCAAGAAGGGATTATAAATAGTGAAGATATTTAAAACTGAAATATTAAAATTGAAACATTAAAAAATCAGTAAGCCATGATATTTTATGTTCAACTAAAATTACATATAATACATCAATCTATGCACTTATCTATATATCTATGTCTATATTATATCTGCTATATATAATATCTATATATACTTTGATGCATTTAAGTGCTAATGAATAATTACATGTAGTATTAATGTATCATATATTTAATTATAAAGTTTATACATTAATGTATATAGTTTATACATTAAACTATGTAATATAGTTTAACAAAGTCTTGTCAATTGGAGTGATAATGTTCTCCTCAAAGGCCATATACTGTCTTACAAAAGCATAATGCCAGGCATGAATGATTCTCTTTTAAGTTGTTGGTCAGGGGAGTGCAAGACTACAAAAAGGTTATGTTACTGTCCTTGAACTTTCTTGCCTTCAAGAATTTTAAAGTAATTTTGTGTTGCTGAAGGCATCGTGGAGTTCAAACAAAGAATTTAAAAGAATTTAGTTGGATTATTCCCAGTAACCTCCTCCCTGAAGACCAGCAACCAATATCTCTCCTCAACTGTAAGGCCTATGGACCACACCAAAGACCATCATGAAAAAAATATCCCCAAAGGTACAGTAGTAGCACTTGTATAGTGATGGTTACCAATAACTGTTTAATTGGAATTAAGGCCCCTTGAGGCCTAATCAATAAGAAGAAATTCATTCCTGGTACTGTAAATCTAACCAACTACCTGTGGCTTTTGAAACCACAGAACACAGAAGAGAGCCTACTACTTTCACTTTCATAAACCAATAAAATGTCTATGTACATTATTAATATAAGTGTATCTTTAAACGCTCATCAAAAAATGCTTCCTTTTGCAGCAGAACACTACAATTGGTCACAACGAAGAAATCACTGAGCACAGTATATTAATCATGAATTGGTTTATTTACTCATGGAACATTATAGAAGACATGGTATAAAAATTGCAATAGCAAAAGTGAATCTTTTATATATCATAGGGAAGCTTAACTCATATCTTAACAATATGATTTTCTAAGCAAGGTTTAAACAAAAAAAAAATACCACTTGATACCAGTTGATAGAAATGTAAACATAGATGGGGAAAATCTTATGAGGTTTGACTCCTAGATAAAGATCTACATTCAGGAGAGAGGGGGAGGGAGGAGGGAGGGAGGGAGAGGGAGGAAGATGGGGTATTTTACAGTTTGCACAAGGAATAAGCTCATAATTTTTTTTTTTTTTTTTTGGTTTTTCGAGACAGGGTTTCTCTGTGGTTTTGGAGCCTGTGCCTGTCCTGGAACTAGCTCTTGTAGACCAGGATGGTCTTGAACTCACAGAAATCCGCCTGCCTCTGCCTCCCAAGTGCTGGGATTAAGGCGTGCGCCACCACCGCCCGGCTAGCTCATAATTATTTATGTATTACCAATTGGTCACCCCTAAAAACATGTACATACAGCCACACTAAATTGCTGTATTTACATATTTTACATGTATATGTATAATGTATATGCAACAATAATAATTAAGAAAAAAAGTCAAAACCAAAAGAGCATCCACACTCAAAATTTTCACAAAGAGATAAAAGAATACAGGTATTGTGATGAGCCCATTGTCCTAGTCAGGGTTTACAAAAATAACTTGGAGAAGAAAGGGTTTCTTTAACATTACACTTAAAAGTAACAGTCCATCATGGACGAAAGCCAAAGCAGGGACTCAAGACATGAATCTAGAGTTTGGAAATGATACAGAGGTGATTGAAGAGTGGTTCTTATTGGCTTGCTCCTGATGGTCTGTTCATCCTGAATCAACCACCCAAGAATTTCATCACCCACAATGGATGTTCTCCTACATAAATAACTAGATAAGAAAATGCTCCATAGGTCAATCTGGTAGAGAATTTTCTCAATTAATATTCTCTCTTCACAAGTGACTCTAGCCTGTACCAAAAGTAATATATAAAAACAAGATATCACAGACATGTAGTGGAATATTAATCAGCAATAAAAAAGATTGAGCCATCAGATACTAAAATGTGGATCAGTCTTAAAAGAATTGTGTTGAAGGAAACAATCCAAATGAAATATTCTACATTACTTTATGTGCTAAAACATATTAAATTTTAAATTCAACTGTAATCACAGAACAGATTATTTTTCTATGAATGTTGCTGAGGTAGAAGCACCTAGATGTAGGAAAATATTAAAAAAACATGAAATAATAAATAAATACTTTAATTATCTTGATTATGATGATGGTTTAACGTATGAGTATGTGAAAATTCATTAAATATCCCAATGTAAGTGTGTATATTTTATTGCTCATTGTCCTGGTCACCTTTATCTCTCAACTTGATACAGTTTAGGATTACCGAAGAGTAGAGCTTCAGTTGAAGAATTACGTGGATCATAGTGGTCTGTGGGCCTGTCTGTGGAAGTTAATCTTCATTGTTGATTAATATAGGAGGGCAAAGAGCTCCGAGTATACCACTGTTCCTTTAGGATTTGGGCCTAGCCTAGATGATTATTGGTCTGCATGTGAGCTAGCAGGCAGTATTGCTTCAAAGTTTCTACTTCAATTTCTTTTTCTAAATTTTGGCAATGATGAACTATAAAACCTATTAGCTGAAATAAATAATTTCCTCTCTTTTGTTGATTTTGGTCAGAATGTTTTATAAAAGCAAAAGAAAGGAAACTAGAATAGCAATCGGTGCCAAGATGCAGGATGTTGTGATGAACATAGGCATGTGGCTCTGCATGCCTTTGTATAATTTTGGTAGAAGACGTGGAGGATTTTAGATCCTTGTATTGGGATAAACATTGGGTCATCAAAACAAAAATTAATTAGCTTTGAAGATAGGAAAACTAAGAAAAAAGGAGGTTTCAGAGAAAATCAGAGTATCTATTGATAACTGATTTAGGAATAATCTGTGTAATATTTCTGAATAAACATTCTCTGTGTGATAATAGCCCAGGCTCAAGGAAATCACTATGACTAACAAAAGTTCATTGTTACTGACATGAAATCTATGCATCCCTCGAATGGTTGCATATAGTCAGCTGTGTCTAAAAACTGGGCTGTGGTTAATAAGAGATCAAGACCATAGAGATAAAAATCTGTGCTTCATTTGGACAATACCAAAGTATTTTCTTCAAGTTAGTATACAGAGGAAGCCCAAGGGAACTGGACTGCATTTCAAGTTCACAATGTAACTTGACATACAGAATGCAAGAGTCACTCATAGGGCATCATTTTTTGTGTTGTTTATGTTTTTCTTTTCTTTTTTCTTAGTTATTTCTTTTATTTTTGAAATTTTAATATAACCACATCACACTACCTCTTTCTTTTTTATCCCACCAAATTATCCCATATACCTCCTCCATGTTCTTTTTTCATTGTTGCTATATACAGACATACAGGCATAGACACAGACACATACACATACCCCCACCCTCATACATATTCCTAAATACATAAGTACATCTTGCTCAGTCTGCACAAAAATACATGGGTGAGTGTTTTGAGAGGTAGCTATTTAGTGTTAAATACCCAATTGCTACACGCTTCTCTGAGGAAGATTATTTTTTCCTCTCTTGGTGTTGCTCAATTGTTTTAATTGTATTTAATTTTTGTTTTGTTTTTCTGTAGAGTTGAGACCTCTTACATTTACTCCATTCATGTTATCCATGTTTACCTCATGTTTAGGCTATCATGTTGGTGAAACCTCGTGTATGTAGACTGTGATATTCCTAGGAAATACAATCTCACAACAAGATCCCTGTTCCTCTGGCTGTCACTATCATTCTTCCTGATCTTCCTCTGCGATCCCTTAACCTTGGGTTCAAGATTTGTTTTGCAGATGTATCTTTTTAAACTGGTCACCACAACTCTGCATTTTAAGTGATTACTATTTTCTTATTATGATGTCTGAAGAAAAAAAAGATAAGTTGCCTTGGTGAGGATTGAGGATTGAGGTAAGGATTATTCCTTATCTGTAGGTATAAGGACAAATATCTGACATGTAGTTAGAAATTATGCTGGAAAAGTGGTAGTTATAGGTTCTTATCCAAGATCCATGACTTCACTAGCCTTGGCTAGTTGGCTAGATTTCCAGTACCAGACATTATTTCCCTCTTGTTGAGAAGGTCTTAAGCCTAATTGAAAAATGGTTGCTTAGCAACAAGGTATAGGTGCTACCACTGCATTCTTAGGACTGTTAGACCATGATTTTCCTTGTTCATAGGCATCATAGCTATGTAGAACTGTTGGTTGCTTCCATCTTTTTGAAAACTTGCATAGTACCTTCTGGTATCATGAACACTAGTCCTCAGAAAGAAATCTTTCAGTCAGTTCCAGTTTAGTGGCCTCTAGCAACTGTGTCCAAAGTGCTTGGTGACTTTAGCAATAGGTACTTACCTTCCATGTCTGGAGTCAAAAGACAGATATAAGAATAATCTCTTATGATTTGGGAGTCCCTTGGATGACCCCAATGAACAACTCAAAAGTTTCTCATGCATGGTGTTGGGATGTTTCTTAGATGGCCTTGGATGGAGAATTGTCAGTCATATATATGATAGTATGACTTTTCATGACTTTTTGATGCATTCTTACTGCTATTTTATCTTCTTATCTTGTGTTTGTTTCTTTCCCTCAATTTATACCCCTCATTTTTCCCAATTCCTTCATCAGATCCTTATACCCTGATATTATCATCTCTAATGCTCCCCAGCATCTCAAACACCAACATTGATTATGAGTTCCCTTTTCCTCACACTCCAACCAACATTTGTTGTTATCTTTTTGTTGATATTTACCATTATACCTAAGTTAAATGAAATCTCAATGTAGTCTTTTTTTTCTGCCCTACACAGGCCCAAAGAAACTTCTTTATTAACCAAAGTTATTCACAGCATAAAGAGGAAAAGCCCACATCAATACTCCATTGAGTAAATGCACCAAATTTTCTTTATCCATTCTTAGGCTTAGGTTGTTTTGAAGTTCTAGCTATTACAAATAAAGATCCTATGAACACAGTTGAGTATTATTGAATTTCCTTTGTGTAAATGCCCTAGAGTGGTATGGCTGGTCTTGAGGTAGATTGATAACAAATTTTCTGAGAAATGGGCATACCTTTTCCCAAAGGGGCTGTATAAAATTTGCATGAACTGGCTTTGTGGGAGCCTAGCCTGTTCGGATGCTCACCTTCTTGAACCTAGATAGAAGTGGGAGGACCTTGGACTTCCTGCAGGGCAGAGAATTTGGACTGCTCTTCAGGACCTAGAGGGAGGGGGAATGGAGTAGGGGGAGGGGGGAGAGGAGTGGGGATAGGGGGAGGGGAGTGGGGGGAGGGGGCGATGTGTGGGAGGAGGGGGAGGGAAAGGGGAAACGGGGAGGAGGCAGAAATTTTAATTAAAAAAAGAATAAAATAAAGAAAAAATGTAGAAACTAGGTAGGCATCAATGTAGTCTTGATTTGAATTTTCTTAATTGCTAGGGACAATTAACAGTCTCCCTTGGAGCTCAAGAAACCCCATGGAAGAGAAGGCAGAAAGAATACAAGAGCCAAAGGGGATGGAGGTAACTAGGGAGAACAAAGCCCACTGAGTCAGCTGAGGGAGGCCTACATAAACTTACAGTGACTGAAGCAGCAAACACAGGGCCTATACCAGTCTTCATAAGTCCCTATGTGTATATGTTTTAGCTATCAACTGAATATGGTGCTTTGTTTTATTTTTATTTTTTTATGTTTTTGCTTTTTGAGGCACGGTTTCTCTGTGTTGCTTTGGAGACTGTCCTGGAACTGACTCTTTTAGACCAGGTTGGCCTCAAACTCACAGCGATCTGCATGCCTCTGTCTCCTGAGTGCCGGGATTAAAGGCATGCGCCACCACCATCCCACTTCACCTGAGTATGTTTAAGGTACTCTGAGTGTATGAACAAATGGGTCTCTGATTCTCATACCTGCTCACAAAAGAAAACCTTATATTGGGTTTCCTTCTCCAGCCTTGATGTGATGGTTTTTGTTTTATCTTATTATATTTTATTTTGTCATGTTCAGCAATTATCTCTTAGAATTCTGTTCTTTTCTAATGAGAGACAGAAAGGGAGAAGATCTAGAGGAAAGAGGAACTAAGGAAAAACTTGGAAGAGTAATATGAGGAAAAAGGGAAACTGTAATTAGGTCATATTGTGTATAGAAAGAATCTATTTTTACTAAAATGGAAAAAATATATTTCTTAACCATAATGTTTTATTCTTTTGAGAACTGAAGTATACAGTTTACAGTATACATATATAATATATACTATATGTATTAATACATTATAATATATCATATGTATATGTGTATATATGCACTCAATATAGTTCTAATCAAAATCCCTATCTAATTTTTCAAAGTCATAGAAGAGCCTATTCCCAAATTCATGCAGAACCACAATGGAACTCAGTACCACAAATCATCCTGAACTGAAAGAGCAATGCTGAAGGGATTGTCGTTCTAGATCTCAACATGCATTACTGGGACATAATAATAAAATTACTGTGTAGTAATGAGTTGAAGTCTCAGGCCTATTTTTATTTTATTTTTTAGAGAAAAAAGGTTTATTTGGAAAATACAGCTTGCTCCAATACATGAGGGTACATAAGAGGTGAGTAAACAGCCATGTGGCAGGACACCCCACACTCTAGGACCCCCACAGTGGAACATAACTTTAGCCCCCTCCCCCAACTCCCTCAGATTTTCTAGCCAACCAGCAGGGAGTTTCCTGCGGGTAGGCTCCCCAAAACCCAACTCCATCCAATGACCCATCCAAACTGCTAGCCACACCCTGACCCCAAACCTGCCTATCTTCCTGCAACCTCAGTGGAACTCTGAAACATAGCTTGCTCCAATACTGAGGGGACTTAAGAGGTGAGTGAATAGCCACACAGAGGGACACCCTACTCTTAGGACACTGTGCCAAGAGCTGAGAGTTTCCAACAATACTGAGGGGACCAAGAGCTTGCTACAGTGCTGAGGGGACCAAGAGCTTGGTACAACACTGTGGGGGCCAAGCGAGTGAACCAGGAGAGAAGACAAAGAGAACAGGCTTACAGGAACCTCAGAGGCTTCCTGAGATACAGATGTTGACAGTACACAGTAGACCACAAAAAACTCCCAAATACTCAGACAATCACTGCAAGGATTGGACTAAGACACAAAGATACTGCCGGCTTCATTTGAAGGAAGAGACGTGTTGGTACCAATGCAAGAATTCATCCACCAACCCGAAACGCAATATGGTAAAAGCAGAACACAGGAAGACTTGATTATCCTAACCTATAAGAAACAGAAGAAAATGACTTAAATGTAACTTTTTGAAAATGATGGAGAACTTTAAAGAGAAAATGAAAAACTCCCTTAAAGAAATGGAGGAAAGGGCAAACAAAAAATTGGAAGAATTTAATAAATTCCTCAAAGAAACCTAAGAAAACACAAACAGGTGAAGCCAACAGTTCAAGACTTGAAGATTGAAATAGAGGTAATAAAGAAAACACAAACCAAGGGAATTCTGGATACCGAAAATCTGCGTAAACAAACAGGAACTACAGAGAAAAGTATAACCAACAGAATACAAGAGATAGAAGAATCTCAGGTGTTGAAGATACTATAGAGGAAATAGAATCATTGGTCAAAGAAAACATTAAATCCAACAAATTCTTAACATAAAACATCCAGGAAAACTGGGACATCATAAAAATACTAAACCTAAGAATAATAGGGGTAGAAGAAGGAAAACTCCAACTCAAAGGCACAGAAAATACATTAAAAAAAACTATAGGAGAAAACTTGTACAACCACTTTTGAAATAAATATGGCAGTTTCTCAGAAAATTGGGAATCAACCTATCTCAGGATCTAGTAATACCCCTTTTGAACATATACCCAAAGATGCTCAATCATGCTGCAAAGGCATTTGTTCAGCTATGTTCATAACAGCATTCTTTGTAATAGCCAGAACCTGGAAACAACCTAGATGCCCCTCAACCAAAGAATGTATAAAAAAATGTGGCACATTCACACATTAGAGTACTACTCAGCAGTTAAAAACAATGACATCTTGAATTTTGCATGCAAATGGATGAAATTAGAAAATACTATCTTGAGTGAGGTAACCCAGACCCAAGAAGATGAATATGGTATGTACTCACTCATAAGTGGATACTAATTATAAACAAAGGATATTGAGTCTTTAGTTTATGATCCTAGAGAAGCTAAGTAATAAGGTGAACCCAAAGAAAAACATGTATAGATCCTACTCGAAATTGGAAACATTCAAGATCACCTGACAAAATTGGGAGCATGGGAGGACCAAAGGAGAAGAGGAGGGAAAATGGGAGAGGTGAGGAGAATTTGAAGGAATGGAATAGTCAAGATGCAGGAAGGACAGAGATGAGAGCAAGGGAAGAGATATCTTGATTGAGGGAGCCATTATAGGGTTAACAGAAACATGGCTGTACAGAAATTCTCAGGAATCTACAAGAATGACACCAGCTAAGATCCTAAGCAATAGAAGAGAGGGGGGCCCAAACTTGACTTGCTCTGTAGTCAGAGTATTTTAAATATCACCATAGATCTTTCATCCAGCAACTGATGAATACAGAGGCAGAAACCCACATTGGAGCACTGGACTGAGCTCCCAAAGTCCAGTTGAAGAATGCGAGGAATGAGAATATGAGCAAAGAGGACAAGACCATTATGAGTTTATCCACTGAAACAGTGTACCTGAGCTAATGGGAGCTCACCAACTCCAGCTGGACTGAAAAGGAGCAAGCATATGACCAAAGTAGTCCTCTAAATGTGATTGACAGTTGCATGGCTGGGGCAGACTGAGGGACCACTGGCAGTTGCATGTATTGGCTTTTTTGGAACCTATTGTCTTTGGATAGATACCTTGCTCAGCATAGATATAGTACAGAGGGTCTTGGACATTCCACAAAGCAATGTGCCTTTCCCTCTCTGAAAATTGGTTGAGGTGGAGTAGGAAGGTATGTGGAGGGACTGGAAGGAATGGAGGGAGTGGAAACTTAGATTTGTATGTATAGTGAAAAAGATAGTGTAAATAAAAGGGACAACTGGAGTAGAAAACTAACCAATTACTGAGTAGCCTGACTCTGAACCCAGAGCCAGTGAAAAAAACACACCCTGTATTTGAGGCCTAAGCCAGGAAAAAAACTTCTTTATCCCTTAATTCAAAACTAAAGATATCTGCTGGTGTGGGACCATGGTCTGTATACTGTCAATTATATATTATATTTTAAATAAACACTGATTTGCCAGTAACCCAGCAGGAAGTATAGGCGGGAAAACCAGACAGGAAGTAGAGGTGGGTCAAGGAGAGAAGGAGAATTCTGGGAAGAGGACACAGTCCTGGTCCAGACACAGAAGAAGCAAGATGTGACTGCCTCGCTGAAAAATGTACTGAGCCATGTGGCTAACATATACTAGAATAATGGGTTAATATATGTTATAAGAGTTAATAAGAAGCCTGAGCTTAATGGGACAATCAGTTTATAGTTCATGTAGGCCTCTGTGTGATTTCTTTGGGACTTAATGATTGCAGGAATTGGGCAGGACAGAAAACCCGACAAGAAATGGTGCCCAACATGTGGACGACTGCATCCACATAAAGCCTGACAGAGCTTGGGAAGTAATTCTAGTTAATCACAATTTATTAACAGCAGCATTTTCTCAGATGGGCTCTGCTTGCTACAGTCAAGTGATCTCATTCAAGAGAGGCTTCCTGACCCAGCTTTAGCTGTAAGACCTTGCAGCTCTTTTAAGAGGTCTTGTCATGAAACAGTTAAATGATGTTGATGAAAAGCTGACTGCATGCTTTTTGGGTTTCAGCTGTAGCAGGAAAAAAGCTGCACCTTTTTAAAATGCCTCTTTCTGCGATGTCCTGCCAGGGCAAACTCTGAATATTTCAGGCATGAGGTCCAACTACAGAGTATTTGAGTGTGGTTTGTGAACAGACTGCTGCAGCTTGCTTGCTGGAAGGGACCTTGAAACGCCATAGAGTTGTGACAATAAACCTGTCTACAGCCAGTACCTCTGCCATGAGGCTGGAATCTCAGAAAGCTAAATAATGGGCTGGATCCCGTTGTCAAAGCCACGACTTTAATCCTCTCCATATTGGTTAGCAAATTAAAGACTCATGTGGTCAGAAAAAAAAAAGAGAAAAAAAGAGATATACAGTAAAGAGAGATTCAAAGATGAAGAAAACCTCTAAATGGTTTACAGTGTATTAAAAATATATGCAGGCTTGGGAAAGAAAATAAAAAGTTTAAAGTTCTTTTAAAAAAAGAGTAGTTGGGTGTGGTGGCACACCCCTTTAATCCCAACACTTGAGAGGCAGAGGTAGATGGACCTCTGCAAGTTCAAGGTGTAGTGCACATGCCTTTAATCCCAACAATTGAGAGACAGAGTCAGATAGACCTCTGTGAATTCAAGTTGTGGTCACTCACACCCTTAATCCCAGCACTTGGGACGCAGAGGCAGGTGGATCTCTGTGAGTTCAAGGACAGCCTGGTCTAGAGAGTGAGTTCCAGGACAGCCAAAGATACACAGAGAAACTGTCTCAAAAAGCCAAAAATTAAAAGTAAAAATAAAAGAAATATAGGTTAAAATATAAAGCCACGTAAAGATGAAAAATACACAGAAAAACTGGATACTGTATGTTATTATGCTCCCTTTGAATTGTTTGAATGCTGAGGAAGGAGCAACAGCTGTTAAAACTATTTGTTTATGTAGTAGGAGCAGCGGGCTGCGTCCTGCCACCAGGCTAGCTTTACCCCAAATAACAATACAAAAATTGTATTCATTTAAATACTGCCTGACTGACCCATTAGCTCTAGCCTCTTACTGGCTAACTCTAACATCTTGATTAACCCATTTCTATTAATATGTGTTTACCGGGAAGATTCTAACCTATGTCCATCTTGGGCCAGAGCTTCATGGAGTCAGCTTGACTCTGCTTCCTTTCTCCCAGAATTCTGTTGTGTCTACTCCACCCACCTAAGGGCTAGCCTATCAAAAGGCCAAGGCAGTTTCTTTATTAACCAATGAAATCAACACAAAACAGAAGACCCTCCTATATCATGTTTATAAATGCTGCTGAATTCATTCAAGATAGATATTTTGAAAATACCTTGACTTCATAAGATATATTTCTTTGGAGAAGAGGTTTTGCTTTTGTTTCCACAGACAATGAGAAGCTGTTAATTTATTCTGAGTTAAGACAAATCAGGTTTGATCAAGGAAGACCACCCGAGAGATCTCTGGTAGAAATAGATGGCCCAGATATATGATTTCTACATCCAGAACAGATTCAAGATGCTGCCTGAGATGATCAAGTCCCACAGGATACTGCAGTCAGGACATGATCATAACTCTAAATTTTCTATAGGTCCCCATAAGATTATCAGTGCCCCCAACCAGCAGGAAGTAGTTGGAAAACTACATCCACATTCCCCCGAAAATGAACTATGGATGTTTTTGTTTGTCTTTTTTTTTAAAAAGGAGGGGAAAGTGGTATGGAACCATGGTCTGTATTCTGTCAATTATATTTTAAATAAACACTGATTGACCAGTATTCTGGCAGGAAGTATAGGCAGGACAAAAGACAGGAAGTAGAAGTGGTTGAAGGAGAACAGGAGAATTATGTGAAGAGGACACAGTCCCTGCCCAGACACAGAAAAAGCAAGATGTGACTGCCTCACTGAAAAAGGTAGCAAGGCATGTGGTTAACATATATTAGAATAATTGTCTAATATATGTTATAAGAGTTAATAAGAAGCCTAAGCTAATGGGACAATCAATTTAGAGTTAATATAGACCTCTGTGTGATTTCTTTGGGACATAATGATTGTGAGAACTGGGCAGTACAGAAACCCCAACAACAATGTGCCCTGGCTCTGAATCTAGTGTCAAATAGACGCAATTTGTCCATAGAATTAGAGCTAGTGAAAGAAATATGCCCTGGTCCTAAGATTAGAGTCAAAAAACTAAAAAGGATCAGTGAAAGAAACATAGTTTGGCCATGAAGTAAGAGCCATCTCTGCCCCTGACCAACTAAACTGACCAATCCCTAAGCAGAGAAAAACTAACTAATCCCCTGTCTCCCTGTGAATACTCTGCCTGTAAGAAGTACTATATAAGCCTCTCAATCCTTTCAGCTGAGAGCTGCTATTATGTGGCAGAGGCAGCCACTCTCTTAGACTCCTCCTTCCCAAATAAATCTCTTTCTCAAAAGAATCTTGGGTGATTACCTTCATTTGTGGGCAGAGCAGAAGAACCTGGCTGAGATGTCCCTTAGAGGACCAAACTGAAAAACTTTGCTGAGACACTCCCTAGGGGTCCTCAGCAAGGCAGAGCAGAATAAAAGAACCTTCCTAGGATGCTCTTTTTTTTTCTTTAAATACAAAATTTTATTTTTTCATTGTGTTTTTTAATTGATTTTTATTGAGCTCTACATTTTTCTCTGCTCCTTTCCCTGCTTCTCCCCTCCCCCTTCAACTCCCCAAGGACCCCATGCTCCCAATTTACTCAGGAGATCTTGTCATTTTCTAATTCCCATATAGAGTATCCTCATTGTTGTCTAAGTTCTCTGGGATTGTGGTTTGTAGGCTGGTTTTCTTTGCTTTATGTGTAAAAAACATCTATGAGTGAATACATGTGACAATTGGGTTTTTTTTTGTGTGTGTCTGGGTTATGTCACTCAAAATAATGTTTTCTAGCTCCATCCATTTTCCGGCAAAATTCAAGATGTCGTTTTTTTGTTTGTTTTTTCTGCTGTGGAGTACTCCATCGTGTAAATATACCACATTTTCCTTATCCATTCTTCAGTCGAGGGGCATTTAGGTTGTTTCCAGGTTCTGGCTATGACAAACATTGCTGCTATGAACATAGCTGAGCATATGTCCTTGTGGCATGATTGAGAATCCTTTGGCTATATACGCAAAAGTTGTATTACTGTGTCTTGAGGAAGGTTGTTTCCTAAAAAGCTTTTGTAAAGAAAGGACATGGTCAACAAGACAAAATGACAGCCTACAGAATGGGAAAAGATCTTCACCAACCCCACTTCAGACAGAGGTCTGATCTCTAAAATATACAAAGAACTCAAGAAATTGGTCACCAAAAGAACAAATAATCCAATATAAAATGGAGTACAGACCTAAACAGAGAACTCTCAACAGAAAATCTAAAATGGCTAAAAGACACCTTAAGGAAATGTTTAACATCCTTAGTCATAAGAGAAATGCAAATCAAAATAACTCTGAGATTCCATCTTACACCTGTAAGAATGACCAAGATCAAAAACACTGATAACAACTTATGCTGAAGAAGTTGTGGGGAAAAGGGAACACTTCTGCATTGCCGGTAGGAATGCAAGCTGGTACAACCCCTTTGGATGTCAGTGTGGTGATTTCTCAGAAAATTAGGAATCAACCTTCCTAGGATGCTCCTTAAGAAGAACATTGCTAGGATGCTCCTTAAGGAGGCTGAGCAAGGCCTGCTGAGGAAATTTAACAACTTTCTGCCACTGGAAGAAAATGCTGCATTTCTTCAGGGGACTTCCCTTAGCAGAGTGTTAGCAGAAAAAGAAAAAAAAAAAACATCTTGGGCCGGAGAAGAAGCAGATAGCTCTGCTAGGACGTTCCCATAAGGAGCAGAGCAGAACTCACCTGTAGTGGCTCTCCAGGAGAGGAGCAGGATCCCTATATACTGCGGGGAGATCATCCCCCATTGCACCCCAGCTTCAGGTAGCCTGGCTTCCTGATAGTCAGTATACCTTTCCCTCCAGGGCTGAGCTGTCATATTGCAGCTCCAGCCTCTAGAACTGTCATATTGTGGCTCTAAGTATATCCTGGCTTCCCAATAATTCAGGATATTCCAATACCACTACTGTACCACATCGTCCTACAGATAGTTTGTTTTCTTTTTTAAAAAAAAATATATAAAATGGGTGTATTTGTTTCAAATGTTCTGAATCACAGTCCATTACGGGAAGCCAAGGCATGAACTCAAACAGGTTAGGAACCTGGAAGCAGTAGCTGATGCTGAGGCCATGGAGGACTGCTTCTTACTGGCTTGCTCCTCACAACTTGCTAATTTTGCTTTGTTTTATACCCAGGAGCACTTTTCCAGGGGTGACACTGCCCACAGTGAGCTGATCTCTCTCACAATAATCATTTATTTATTTATTTATTTATTTATTTAGGCATTCATTCATCTGTTTGTTTGTTTACTTGCTTATTTGCTTCTTTTTTCCAGGCAGGATTTCTTTGGGTTGCCCTGACCATTTTGGAGCTCTGTCTGTAGACCAGGCTGATCTCAAAACCAGAGATTTGCCTACCTGAGTGCTGGAATTAAAGGCATGCACCACCACTACCCAGCATCAATCATTAATTTTTTTGACTCAGCAGCTTATTTTTATTTAAGTGCAGAGACATATAAATATATGTACATTAATAACAAAAGAGAAACAACTAATTTGAGGCAAAATAACTGGTGGAATGTATCACTCTTTCTTTTGGGCCACAAACCTCTTCCCAAATCACAACATGCTGATTTTTTGTTAGACTTGTTACTTGCTATCTCTTTATTTTTAAAATTGTTTCCATTGAGTTACATATTTCTCTCCACTCCCCTCTAGCTAGAATCTCAAGTACTATATTTAATAGATATGGTGAGAGCTTACAACCTTGTCTTGTTCCTGATTTCAGTGGGATCTCTTTAAGTTTCTCTACATTTAGTTTGATGTTGGCTGTTGACTTGAGGTATATTGCCTTTATTATGTTTAGGTATGTTGCTTGTATCCCTGATCTCTCCAAGTCCCTTATCATAAAGGGTTGTATTTTGTCAAAAGCTTTTATAGCATCTAATGAGATAATCATGTTTTTTTTTTTCAGTTATATGGTGGATTATATTGAGAGATTTTCATGTGTTGAACCATCCCTGAATCTCTGGGATGAAGTCAAATTGATCATGGTGGATTGTAATGGCATTTTAAATGTATTTTAAAAAATAAAGATTGCCTAAAGATCTGAGAGTGAAATAGCCCCACTGGTTAGTCCTACAGACCAGATTATGGTAACACACACCTTTAATCCCAGTAGCCACATTGATACACACCTTCAATCTCAGTATCCATAATGACATACACCTTCAATCACAGAAGTTACACTAGTTGCCATAGAAATTGGGAAGTGCATGCCGTTAATGATGGTAGTACATGCCTTTAATTCCAGCCCTTATTGGAGGAAGCCGCTGGTTTGTTCCCATCTGCTTAGCCACAAAATAAACACACAGAAACCATATTATTTAAATCACGGTTTGACCCATTATCTCTAGTTTCTTATTGACTTACTCTTGCATATTAATTTAACCCATTTCTATCAATCTGTTTATCACCATGTGGCTAAAGTTCTGGTGTTCATTTCTGGTGGGGCTACATGCCTTCACTTTCTCCCAGCATTCCATTTAGTTTTCCCCACCTAACTCTGTTCCCCTATAACTCTGCTATAGGCCAAAGCAGTTCCTTTATTAAACAATGATATTCACAGCATACAGAAAGGAAGCCCACATCATCTCCCCTTTTCTGTTTAAATAAAGAGGAAGGATTTTAACTTTAACAGATTAAAATTACATATAACAAAACAGGTATCAAGTAAGAATTATGGTTATAATATTTATATCTACTTTATCTTTTATCATAACTAAGGAAAACTATAACTATAAATTCTTCAATTCCATCAAAGATTCCAGAAGGATATAATATTACATAAGTTAACAGGAAATGCATTATAAGTTATTTCCAAAACTTTAGAATTGACAGAGACATCTATTCCCAAATATTATTTATAAATGTTTGTTTACATTTAAAGGGGGATATGCTATAGAGATTTGCCTTGGTTTGGATTTTTGTTTATTGATACAAATTTAAGGTCAGTTTTGTTATACTTTGTATATGTATGTTTCTGCTCTTGATTAAGGTACTGTGTTTGTGCAGCTCATTTAAAATGTAATGGATAATTAAGAAGTATAGGTTAACAGATTATCATCTATAATAATCAAGCTTGTAGTCATGTTTGTTAGGTTTTCTATATATATAGAAATATATTTCAGTTAGATAGGTATTCTTCAAATCTTTCAGAGACTTTCAGAATATGGCATTTATAATGTTTTAAGAAGTGAGGGCTTTTTGTGACAATGAGACATATCTGCTCCTGGCAGCACCAGTCTACTTCAAGTGGATGATAGGCATCAAAGAGGCTCCTTATGGAGTTGGTCAGCTGTTTGGGCAAGAAACTGCTCTTGTCTGGAGTGCTTGATTAACTGGACCTACAGGACACACAGAGAAATGACTGCTGAACTTGCCTAAAAGTGAGATGGTCCTTCAGGATTTCTGCTACATGAAAGAATCTGCTAGACATTCTGCAGGGCACACGAAAAGGTGACTGACAAACTGCCAATATAGATTAAACTGCCTTTGAAATTTCCTGCTTCATTGAAAAGTCTGTTGTATACTAAGGACCTGTAGGGAGATGTATGCCAAAACATTACAAAGAACTTTGAGTGACTGTCCAGACAGTGAGATGTCTCTGTCAATTTTAGAGTTTTGGAAGTTATTTACAGTGTACTTCCTGTTAACTTAGGTATATTATATCCTTCTGGAGTCTTTGATGCGGTTGAAGATTATATAGTCATAGTTACCATCCTTTTACGGTTTAGCTAAGCCTATTTCTGATGCAAGACTTAGACTCTTTGAAATAGAATGTCTATTAAAACATTTATCATGTGTTCCTTGCTTTCTTTATATTTTTTATGTTGGTTGTAATTTTATACTTGATATCTGTTTCTATTGTATATAGTTTTTGGATTACTCAAGTCCTCTGAAGATAAAACACTACAAAATGACTGTGTCCCAGATATTGAACATTGAGTTATAGAATTCCTATTTGTGTTATTGAATTTTTTGAATTGTTCTAATTTTTTATCCTGATTCTTCCAATTTGGAATAAAGATATAACTTGTTTTAATTACTATTTAGTTTTCTAGGCTCCCACAGTTAAGATTAAAAATACGCTTGGAAATTTAAGGAGGCCTTGGACATTTAAAGTGTTAGAATTTTTAAATACTGTGGGAATTGTAAATTTTTGACCATGACTTCCAGTGTGATGTTCACAAGAGAGCTTGGAAGATAAGACATGTATGGTTTTGACTTGATGTGTTTATGTGTAAAGTTGCCAAAAGTACATTTTCCTGGACACCTTTAACTGTCAATTTGACATAGCATAAAGTCATATGATGACAGTACCTAAACTGGTGAGTTGCCTTGATCAGATTGGCATGTGGTCATGTCTTTTGGTTACTGTCTTGATTGCTAATTGATAGAAAATGACCCAGCCCTCAGTGGGCACCACCATTCCTTGAACAGATGGCCCTGTGTTATATTAGCACAGGTCTACAAGCAAGCCACTTAGTAGCATTCCTCCATGCATTCTGCTTCATTTTCTCACTTGAGTTCCTAACTTGAATTCCTTCAATCATGATATATAACCTATAAGCTAAAATAAACTTTTTCCTCACCTAAGTTGCTTTTGATCATGTTTTTTTAATTACAGCATCAATAAGGATACTCATTCTTGAATATCTTTTCAAGATGGTTCTAACACACTTATAAATATTCTACTCATACATAAATAGTTAGAAGATATATGAACTCTCGCAATCACAGCAAAGGAAGTTTCTACCTATCCTGAGTATGTAGAAGTCAACCACAACTAGCACAAATATGATTTAAGAATAAACTGCATAAACTGCTTAGGCATTACCTCATGACAAAATTTGCTTCATAAATATAAGGTCAAAATAAAGCTCAGTGTGTACCTGCCCTCCTTTTTGTGTGTGAGTCAGATTCCTAGTTTCTATAACAACTATTAAACTAAGCTGCATGGAATGTAGACTATTTTGATCTTTTTGAAAATCGATTTCAAATGTTTTGACATAATAAAATCTTGAGCATGCTACCTAAATAAAGCAGAAAATAGAAAAGGGCCTGACAATTATTTTTCCCTTAAATCAAAGCATGCTGCCTTCTAAAGAACAATTTCTTTTAAAGATGGAATGGTAGCCAGGATGATTGGTTAATGGTAATTGAAGCATTTCGTTTTCCACAGTTAAAATACTCTATCCAGAGAAATAAGGAAAACGCTGGTGTAATAAAAGAGCAGAAATTTTTATTCTTCTATTTAGAGAACCATTAAATGATAAGAGTAGAGCACTTATTCTCATAGTAAGCACATACTAGAATAGAAAATGTCTGCTTAATAATATTTTCATAGCCATAGAACTCAAGAACAATATGAAGGGTCAGAACATAGGAAAAAAATGTAAAGCAGATATATTTTTGTTTTGTTGGTAGACATATACAGAGTCTGAATCTTTTTTTCATTGTTTAAGGTGACTCATTTCCTTTTATCTTGAGCCTAAATCTCATCTATCCCAGGATTGTTGTGAACTTGCTATATAACTGAGGATGACCTTGAACTTCTGATTTCCTATTTGCCCAACCCTTGTGGTTAAATTCTATATACGTGCCACCACAAACATTTTATGTGGTCCTGGGTATTGAGCCCAGGGCTTCATGCATGCTATGAAATTACCTGGCTTGATGTAGCAATGGTTTGAGGTAGCTGTACATGAGTAAATAGAAAGTTAAAAATGAAATTTTGTATGGAGAAAAGTACAGAATGATATTTACAGGTTTCAGTAGGAAATATATTACCTCTGGAAAATTTCAACTGTAGAATTCAGAAGAAACAATTTGGAAAATTACAGTGTCTTCCATTAGTATAGAAAAAGAAAAGTAGCAAGGGGAAAACAGAAAACATATCAATAAAGAGAAAAATGTGATGATATTCTGTTTGTATTGTAACAAATAAAGCTTGCCTGAAGACCAGAATGCTCCTGAATTCTTCACTGAAGAAGGAAACACCTGGCATTTTACAGAGAGGGAAAACATCAAGTTAGACTTCCTAAACTTTCACTTCCTCTTCTAAATAAAACTTGTTTTCTGAAAAAAAAATAGATTCTTCTCTCATACAACAGATCCTGACCAAATTTTCCCCCTCTCTCCACTCCTTCCCACTCCCTCAATCTCACCTCTTTCCCAGACCCACTCTCTCTCCATTTCCTTTCGGAAAAGAGCAGGCCTCCAGTTTTCATCGTTCATTTTGTGTTTAGGTATCCGTATTATTGATTGAGGTATCATACATGTAACTTCCCTATTATTTCTAGAAGATATTATCTCACAGGGGCATTCTAGTTCTCTGGCTATTATAAACTTTCTGTTCACTTTTCTGCAATGTCCGGTAAGTCTTATGTGAAAATGTACATTGTATTATAGATGTATCTATTTGGACTGGACACCTCATAATCAATAGGTCTCTGCATTTTGACAAGCTGTGGGTTTTGGTAATGCTCTCTACCTACTTCAAAAAGAAGTTTATTTGATGAGAGGTGATAACCAAACTTAACTATGGGTATAAATATAAGCTTTAGAAGGAGTTGGTAGTAGTAGGTTCATAGTAGTAAGTTCTCCTTTCAGATTCTCTAAGATCCATGACCTCACTAATTTTTAGGTAGTTGACTACTGAAAGAGGAAGAATTAGTCTTTTGCATGAATGAGGCCTTTAATTATTGATCATCTCCAGAATCACATACATACCAGCAACACTAAATTGATTTATCTAGTTACATTTATATATTTAGGCATATTTATGTATATATGTAATAATAAATATTTATGTATATATGTAATAATAATTAAAGAAAATAGGACAAATTTGAGAGGGAGTGAGGGGATCGTAGGCATAGTTTTAGGAGGAACACATGGGAAAAGTTGGAGAGAGGAAAAGGAAGCAAGGAAATGCAATTATATTTTAATTTGAAAACGTACTTTGGGCAGTAGTCTATGCTGGGGAATTCTTGTAGAGGTCAGAGTGAAAGCAGGTGTGATTGGTTGCAACAGAAGGAATCATGGCTGCCAAAGTGTTTGAGTCCATTGTAAAGTTCGGCCTAATGTTAGCAGTTGCAGGAGGCGTGATGAACTCCGTCTTATATAATGTGGATGCTGGACACAGAGCTGTAATCTCTGACCGATTCTGTGGAGTACAGGACATTGTGGTAGGGGGAGGGACACATTTTCTCATTATCTTTGACTGCTGCTGGCAACCACAAAATGTACCAGTCATCACTGGTAGCAAAGTTTTGCAGAATGTCAACATCACACTACCCATCCTCTTCCAGCCGGTGGCCAGCCAGTTTCCTCATATCTACACCAGAATCGACTAGGATTATGATGAACGGTGCTGCTATCCATCACTACAGAGAGATCTTAAAGTCGGTCAGTAGTGGCTAGCATTGAAGCTGGAGAATTGATCATGCAACGAGAGCTAGTCTCCATGCAGGTGAGTGATGACCTCACAGAGAGAGCACCAACGTTTGGGCTCATCCTGGATGACGTGTCCGTGACGCATCTAACCTTCGGGAAGGAGTTCACAGAAGCAGTGGAAGCCAAATGGGTGGCTCAGCAGGAAGCAGAGAGGGCCAGATTTGTGGTGGAAAAGGCTGGGCAGCAGACAAAGGCAACCATCATCTTTGTTGAGGGTGACTCCAAGGTAGCGTTGCTGATCATCAGCTCACTGGCCATGGCAGGTGATGGCCTGATTGAGCTGTGGAAGCTGGAAGCAGCTGAGGACATTGCCTACCAGCTTTCCAGCTCTTGGAACATCACCTACCTGCAGTGGGGCAGTTGATGCTCTTCCAGCTTCCCCAGTGAGGCCTCCCCAGCTTGCACCTTCTCAGGCCAGCCAGGCCATGGCCTTGATCATTCTGAATACACTTTTCTTCTGCCCTACCCCAGAAATTACTGTGAAATTTCATGATTGGCTTAATGTGAAGGAAATAAAAGCAAAATCACGTTTTAAAAAACATATTTCACTGTCATTACAGTAACTCTTTCTTAGGAATTACTGGAAGAAACACATAGGTCTAAGTTGAATGTGCATAAATATCTCTTCTGTTTCCCAAACTCATTAAAATGAAGTTGATAATTGGACATACATCCACTCCAACACACTGAATCTTTTTTTTTTTTACAAAAATAGGTTAACTTTTATTTATTTTTTTTATTCTTTTTTAATTAAAATTTCCAACTGCTCCCCGTTTCCCATTTCCCTCCCCCTCCTCCCACACATTGCCCCCTCCCTCCACTCCCCTCCCCCATCCCCACTCCTCTTCTCCTCCCCCCAGTCCATTCCTCCTCCCTCTCAATACTGAAGAGCAGTCCAAATTCCCTGCCCTACAGGAAGACCAAGGTCCTCCCACTTCCATCCAGGCCCAGGAAGGTGAGCATCCAAACAGGCTAAGCTCCCACAAAGCCAGTTCATGTATTAGGATCGAAACCTAGTGCCATTGCCCTTGGCTTCTCATCAGCCTTCATTGTCCGCCATGTTCAGAGAGTCCAGTTTCAACCCATGCTTATTCAGTCCCAGTCCAGCTGGCCTTGGAGAGCTCCCAATAGATCAGTTCCACTGTCACAGTGGGTGGATGCACGCCTCGTGGTCCTGATTTACTTGCTCATGTTCTCCCTCCTTCTGCTCCTCATTTGGACCTTAAGAGCTCAGACCGTTGCTCCAATTTGGGTCTCTGTCTCTCTCTCGATCTATCACCAGATGAAAGTTCCTGTGCCATTCTCCTTGGCCTCTCGTCAGCTCTCATTGTCCGCCACATTCTGAGAGTCCGGTTTTATCCCATGTTTTTTCAGTAGCAGTCCAGCTGGCCTTGGTGAGCTCCCAATAGATCGGCCCCACTGTCTCAGTGGTTGGGTGCACCCCTCATGGTCCTGACTTCCTTGTTCATGTTCTCTCTCCTTCTGCTCCTCATTATAACCTTGGGAGCTCAGTCCGGTGCTCCAGTGTGGGTCTCTGGCTCTATCTCCATCCATCGCTAGATGAAGGTTCTATGGCGATATGCAAGATATTCATCAGTATGATTATAGGATAGGTTCATTTCAGGTTCCCTATCCTCAGGTGCCCCAATGAACTAACTGGGGACATTGCCCTGGGCATCTGGTAGCCATTCCAAGTTCAAGTCTCTTGCCAACCCTTAGGTGGCTCCCCTACCTAAGGTATGAGTTTCCCTGCTCCCCTATCCAACCTTCCTTTATCCCCAATCACCCCGATTCCCCCAGTTCCCCTCATCCTCTCCTTCACACTTTTCTCTCCCCATCACCCCTCATCCCCATCCCACCCCACCCCCAAGATTCCAATTTTTTGCCCATCAGTCATGTCTATTTCCCATAGCTGGGAGGATATCTATATGTTTTTCCTTGGGTTTACCCTCTTGTTTAGCTTCTTTAGGATCACAAATTATAGACTCAGTGGCCCCTATCCATGGCTAGAAACAAATTATGAGTGAGTACATCCCATGTTCTTCTTTTTGGGTCTGGGTTACCTCACTCAGGATCGTATTTTCTATTTCCATCCATTTGCATGCAAAATTCGAGAAGTCATTGTTTTTTACCGCAGAGTAGTACTCTAATGTGTATATATTCCACACTTTCTTCATCCATTCTTCCATTGAAGGGCATCTAGGTTGCTTCCAGGTTCTGGCTATTACAAATAATGCTGCTATGAACATAGTTGGACAAATGCTTTTGTCATATGATAGGGCATCTCTTGGGTATATTCCCAAGAGTGGTATTGCTGGGTCCAGGGGTAGGTTGATCCCAATTTTTCTGAGAAACCGCCACACTGATTTCCAAAGTGGTTGCACAAGTTTGCAGTCCTACCAGCAATGGATGAGGGTACCCCTTTCTCCACAACCTCTCCAGCAAAGGCTATCCTTGGTGTTTTTGATTTTAGCCATTCTGACAGGTGTAAGATGATATCTCAAAGTTGTTTTGATTTGCATTTCTCTGATCGCTAAGGAGGTTGAGCATGACCTTAAGTATCTTTTGGCCATTTTAATTTCTTCTGTTGAGAATTCTCTGTTCAGTTCAGTGCCCCATTTTTTAATTGGGTTAATTATCCTTTTAAAGTCTAGTTTCTTGAGTTCTTTATATATTTTGGAGATCAGACCTTTGTCTGTTGCGGGGTTGGTGAAGATCTTCTCCCAGTCAGTAGGCTGTCTTTTTGTCTTAATGACAGTGTCCTTTGCTTTACAGAAGCTTCTCAGTTTCAGGAGGTCCCATTTATTCAATGTTGCCCTTAATGTCTGTGCTGCTGGGGTTATACATAGGAAGCGATCTCCTGTGCCCATATGTTGTAGGGTACTTCCCATTTTCTCTTCTATCAGGTTCAGTGTGTTCAGATTGATATTGAGGTCTTTGATCCATTTGGACTTGAGTTTTGTGCATGGTGATAGATATGGGTCTATTTTCATTCTTCTACAGGTTGACATCCAATTGTGCCAGCACCATTTGTTGAAGATGCTTTCTTTCTTCCATTGTATACTTTTAGCTCCTTTATCGAAAATCAGTTGTTCATAGGTTTGTGGGTTAAAATCCGGGTCTTCTATACGATTCCATTGGTCGACTTCTCTGTTTTTATGCCAGTACCACGCTGTTTTCATTACTGTAGCTCTGTAATAGAGTTTGAAGTCAGGGATGGTAATGCCTCCAGAAGCTCCTTTATTGTATAAGATTGTTTTGGCTATCCTGGGTTTTTTGTTTCTCCATATAAAGTTGATTATTGTCCTTTCAAGATCTGTGAAGAATTTTGATGGGATTTTAATGGGGATTGCATTGAATCTATAAATTGCCTTTGGTAGAATTGCCATTTTTACTATGTTGATCCTCCCAATCCAGGAGCAAGGGAGATCCTTCCATTTTCTGGTATCCTCTTCAATTTCTTTCTTCAATGCCTTAAAGTTCTTGTCAAATAGATCTTTCACTTCCTTGGTTAGAGTTACCCCAAGATATTTTATGCTGTTTGTGGCTATCGTGAAAGGTGATGATTCTCTTATTTCTCTCTCTGCTTCCATATCCTTTGTGTATAAGAGGGCGACTGATTTTTTGGAGTTGATCTTGTATCCTGCCACATTACTAAAGGCGTTTATCAGCTGTAGGAGTTCTTTGGAGGAGTTTTTGGGGTCGCTCATGTACACTATCATATCATCTGCAAATAATGCAAGTTTAACTTCTTCCTTTCCAATTTGAATCCCCTTTATCCCCTTATGTTGTCTTATTGCTATTGCTAAAACTTCGAGAACTATATTGAAGAGGTATGGAGAGAGTGGACAGCCTTGGCGTGTTCCTGATTTTAGTGGGATGGCTTTAAGTTTCTCTCCATTTAATTTGATATTAGCTGACTGCTTGCTGTATATAGCTTTAATTATATTTAGGTATGACCCTTGTATCCCTAATCTCTCCAAGACTTTTATCATAAAGGGATGTTGAATTTTGTCAAATGCTTTTTCAGCATCTAATGAAACCATCATATGGTTTTTTTCTTTCAGTTTATTTATATGATGGATTACATTGATAGGTTTGCGTATGTTAAACCAGCCCTGCATCTCTGGTATGAAGCCTACTTGATCATAATGGATAATTTTTCTAATGTGTTCTTGGATACGGTTTGCCAGAATTTTGTTGAGGATTTTTGCGTCGATGTTCATGAGTGAGATTGGCCTGTAATTCTCTTTCTTGGTTGGGTCTTCAACACACTGAATCTTTAGAGAACTCGGTTACTATTACTTAGGAAAAATGTTAAGTAAGCAATACTATTGAACTACAGAGAAAGCTGGGTATCCACTTGCTCTAAGCAGACACAGGATGATCATATAGAATAACATGCTATAAAAGCCAGACATAGTGGCAGCACTTTTAATCCTAGCACTTAGGAGGCAGAGGGAGGGAGATCTCTATGAGTTTGAAGCCACTTGGTCTATATAATGAGTTCCAGGGCAACATCTTATGTTTTCAAGTATATCTAGTATTCTCAAAGATGTTAGGAATTAATCACTCCTACAAAACAAAAGTAGCCACTTAAAAGGAAAAAATAAAGAAAAAGCAAAGAAAGTTTATCTTTCAATAGAACATAAGATCACAGAAATTTATAAATAGAAAGGACAATTGATCACGGGAGATGGCCAGTTTGTGCTACATTTCTGCTATTGCTAGGAGTTTTAGCTGTGGTCATCCTTATAGATCCCTGGAAGAATCCCTTGAACCAGGTTTTTACTTGTCCCCCAAATACACTACTGCCCATTAGTTTTTTTTTTCAGTACTCTCCCCTCCCCCAAACCCATCTCCACATACCTTCAGTCCACTCACGAAATCTCTTCTATTTCTCCTTCCCGAGGAAGGTCCAGGCATCCTCCTATGACTATTCCTTGTTACCTAGTCTCTCTTGGTCTGTAGATTGCAAGATGCTCGTGACCAGATCGGTGCCTAGCCCAATTGTAATCAGAGCAGCTTTATCCAGTAACTAATCATAACAGATGCAGACGCACAAGCAAACTTTAGGCTTAGTTCCAGGAATCTTGCAATCTGAAAAAAGGATTATAGGAGCCAGAGCAGTTAAGGAGACCACAACAAGACTCACAGAATCAAGTAACCTGTGCTCATAACGGCTCACAGAGACTGAACCAACAACCAGGAAGTCTACATGGAACTGACCTAGGCTTTCTGAGTATATGCTACAGGTATGTAGCTTGGTCTACTGTGGGACTCCTAACAGTGGAAGCAGGAGCTGTCTTTGTTGCTTACTGGATTTGGGGACCCTATTCTTCATACTGGGTTAATACAAGGGGACGTTCTTAGTCTTATTGCAACTTGATATGTCATATTTTGTTAATATCCGTGGAAGGCCTGCCCTTTTCTGAATAGAAACAGAGGGGGAGAGAATGGAGAGAACGGGGGGGGGGGTGCGGGGGAGAGGAAGAAAAGGAAACTGTGGCCAGACAACTGGACAGTGTGCAGAGAGTGAGAAACTTTGGAGCACTCAGCTCTGATTAAGATGATTTTATTAAATCCATCCCTTAAAGGCTCAAGGAACTATGAAGAAGAAGAGACGGAAAGCTTTTAAAAACCGGTCTCGCTGAACATAATGGACAATGAGGACTACTGAGAACTGAAGATCAATGGCAATGGGTTCTTGATCCTATTGCATGTAATGGCTTTGTGGGAGCCCAGGTAGTTTGGATGCTCACCTTAATAGACCTGGATGGAGGTGGGTGGTCCTTGGACCTCCCACAGGGCAGAGAAACCTGCTTGCTCTTTGGGCTGAGGAGGAAGGAAGACTTGATTGGGGGAGGGGGAGGGAATGGGAGGTGGTGGCGGGGAAGAGGCAGAAATCTTTAATAATTAAATTAATTAATTAATAAAAAAAATCAGCAAGAAAAAAAAATAAATAAATAAAAGCCAAAGGTAAAGGATAACTCCAAGACATCATCATCTAGTCACAGCAGGGCTGGTGCATATATGAACTCTCAGCGACTGTGGCAGTATACATAAGACACGACCAAGTTCAAAATCCTAACACAGATAAGGGAAAGTAAACACCAAGTTCTACCTTTTACCAAGAAGCTATTTGCAATTGCTTCCTACGGGGAAAGAGAAAATCAGTTTTCTCCAACACAGTATCACTGAGTATATTGACAACACTCCAGTTCAGGCCCAATGCCCAGTTTATTGCCAGTCTTACATTTTTTGTTTAGCTTTCTTTCTTATCATGAACCGTGGGAGGCCAGCTCCGGAGATCTGCTCCAGGGTGATAAAAAGAAAGCCTCAAAGTAGCTGGACCTAGGAAAAGTTCTTATCTGAGGGTTGCTAAGACTTTTCTGTCAGAGGAGAAAATAAACAAGCACACATTTTCTGCTGATAATCTAAGAAAAAAGGAATTAGCACACGCTTTCCTGATGGTAACCTTCTTTTTACTTCAACTTAAATAATGTCTTTCTGTTAACATACATCTCTCTCCTGCCCAATTACATATATCTATATCTAGTTACAGCATCTCTTTACATATTTCTCTTTACAAACACACCACTCTCACACCCACACTCACTCACACTCATTCCCCTCATATAGACTTCTTTTGCATCATTCATTCATTCTTTACTCACTCACTCTCACTTATCCATTCTCTCAAACTTCTTTCATGCCTCTTCTTCATCTCTCATACTTCTCTCTCCCACAGCAGCCTTCGATCAACACCGCTGCTCCCGCTCTGCTGCCTCTGAATTTTACATCTCTGCTATTTGCCCTCTTTCTCTGCCCTCACCGTGAAACTCTGGACTTCTTCCACTTCTTCTTGAATCCTGTACCCTATGAAACTTTTATTTTATTTTATTTATTTATTTATTAATATTTTATGTGTATTAATATTTTTGCCAACTTACATATAAATGAACCACTTGCTTATATTGATCATAAATGCCAGGACAGAGCATCAATTTCCTCAGTACTGAAGCAACAGATAGTTGAGGGACACCATGTGGGTGCTAGAAACTAAACCCAGGCCTTCTGAAAGAGATTTGAACCACTGAGTCATGTCTCCAAATCTCCTCCCTTTCCTGTCTTTCTTTTTGCAATAACCCACTGAGCCCACTTAGTCCTGCTCTTACATTCATGGATGTGGAGCCATCCACCGGAGATTGGTCAACCTATCAGGAGGGCGATAACTTCAATAAATATGGAGCCTCCTTAGCCCCTTCTCTATCCACGCTGAAATATTGACTAGATTGATCTTGTTCATGCCTTTTGCATGCTAACATATCTGCTAGGTCATGAAACCAATGGTTCTTTTATGACCAGAAGATATCATTTTGCATCAGTCTTTCCAAAACTGGATCTCTTAGAATCCTTCAAATTCCCCTTTCATGATAAAGCTTTGGAAGAGGGTGTGGTATTGATGAATGAAGACAGATATGTTTTCTCTTCATTCTGGCTAGCTGTATTTGTATTAATTGCCATCTACTGCAAAAAAAGAAAAAATTACCCTGATTTAAACTGAGAGTGACATTAATTTATGGTAAAGGGATATTTAGACAGCAGTTTAATAGTATGTCTATATAAGCAAAATAATTGTAGTATGCTCTTCTACATGGCCAAAGAATTCCCAAGCCATGGGTCCTTTGGTCATTTTTTATAAATATGAGCCATATGTTTCTTATTAACGAAGAAACCTTTATTTCAGCCAGAAAAGACGTTATAATTCTCATAACTTTTATGCCACTATTACAGTCATGGACATATTTTTCCAGGCCAGACATTACTGTAGATCAAAAGTTTCACAGGAGGGTTAAACTGTTCTTGACTTTAGCATAGCTAAAGTACTATGAAAGCTAGTCAAAAGAAAGCAAGCTTCCAGGACAGTACCAGTTTGATTGTTCCATACAGTGTTATCAGAGCATGTGGTTTCTTCAACTATAGGGTATGACCTCCAGATACTGGTGGGCAACAACAAGAAATGGTAATGCCTTGTATTGTTTTGAAAAGGGTTTCTCGATCCCTCTAGTCAAGAACTAAAAGGAGACTATCCTACACATGGTACTGATCTTTCAGGTTGACAGTCTCTGGTTTCTTGAAAATGCATTATTCCTTATGGTATATATTTCTCAAATATTTTTCCACTCTGTAGCCTGAGTGTATAGTCAATTGCTTTTACTGTACTATGTCTATACTGTAAAGTATTCTTTACAGTACAAATGTCTGTTAATAAAGACACATTGGTTAATTGTTGGTCCTTTTTTTCTTTGTGGCCAGGATTCTTTTCAGAAAGTCCTTACTGAGCCTGTTTCCTGAAGTACACTCACTATTTTCTCTTCTGGAAGTTTTAGAATTTCATTTCTAACATTGAGTTTTTTGATCTATTTATAATTGATGTTTGTATACTGTGAGAGACAAAGATCAAGTCATATTCTTAACATGCAGATATTCAGTTTGTCCTGCGTCATTTGTTGAAAATGTTGTCTTTCCTTCACTATGTGTTTTAGGTTTCATTTTTAACTTCAGGGGACTATAGGTGAATAAACTTTTATTTGGATCTTCAGTCCTATTCCACTGGTCAATGTGTCTACTTCTGTACCAACACATACTGTTTTTACAACTACTGAACTATAAGTATACTTCAAAATCAGGAATAGTGATACCTCCAAAAGCTTATATTATTTAGAATTGTTTTGGTCATCAATGTGAATTTTAAGATGATTAGTTTTCAATTTATGAGGTATAGTATGTTGAAATCACAGTAGGGATTACATCAAATCTGTAGACTGTTTTAATAGGACAGTCATTTAAAAAATATTAATCCTACCAATCCAGGTTCTTGGGTATTTCTCTATTTTCTGATGTCTTCTGTTACTTCTTCAGTATTTGAAACATTTCATTACATAGGAATTTCAACTACTTGACTAAGTTTATTCCAATGAACCCTTTAAGCTAACTGTTTTCCCCAGTTTCTTTCTCTTTGATATGCAAATTGACTATCAGGTTTTGGTATGTTAATTTTGTCTTGCCACTTCATTGAAAGTGTTTACCAGCTTTAGGACTTTTTAATTTAGATTTTGGGATCTCCATTATAAAGAACTCTATAACCTGAAAACAGGGATATTTTGACTTTTTCATTTCTATTGCATTTTTAAAATTTTATTCTCTTGTGTAGAGTTTTAGCTAAGATTTCAAGTGTGGTATTGATACTGTATATTATACACTATTATTTCAGATCATAGTGGAATGGTGACTATATTTTGTTTGTCATATATATTCTTTATTTTGTTGAGATATGTTCCTTCCATACCTATTCTCTCCATTGTTTTTAAGGTGAAGTTATGTAGAAATCTGCCAAAGACCTTTTCTCCATTGACACGGCTTATGGTTTCTGGCCTTGAGTCCATTTAAGTAGTGAATTATATTTACTGATTTGCATATATGATCCATCTCTGTGTCTCTTAAATTAAGCCTACTTCATAATATTTTTCGATGTGCTTGAATTTGGTTTGCAAATATTTATTAAGAATTTTACACCCTTCATAATTAGGAAGATTGGCCTATACTTCTCCTATTTTTTTTTTTTTTTTTTTTTTTTTTTTTTTTTACTTCTCCTATTTTTGTTAAATCCTTATCTACTTTTGGTATAAGGATAATACTTGGTTCAGGACCCTATCACTGCAGATGCCACATAATTAGAACATAAGACTCAGATGATCCAAGCTGGCTCTGACCTGAATGCCTCTTTCCTGCAGTCTAGATTTCTTGGTTCTAAAAATAAAAACAAAGAACAAAAAATTGTACAGTAGCCACTGAGTTTTTCTGTCATTCTCTTCAGAGTAAAGAATTCCTTTAACCTTCTTTTGTTGTGGAATGTTTTTGTTTTACAGTTCACTTAAGACAGATAGTTTGGGTAAGTTTATTAGACTTGGTTAGCAGTTTTGTCCTTCAGAATTTGAATTACACCAATCCAAACCCATCTTTCTTTTAATACTTTGAAAATATAGTTGAAAAGCCAATTGTTATTCAAATATACCAGCCTTTTCATTTGACTTTACCTTTCTCTCTTGTAGCTTTTAGTATACTTTCTTTGTTTTGTAATTTCAGTGATTAACTGTAATACAATGTAGGTTGTTTCTTTTCCAGTCCTTTTGCTATTTTGTGTACCTCTTGTTCTGTATGAGATTTCTATTTCTACGTTTAGGAAATTTTCTTCAATTTTTCATTTACTTATAGACAATTGATAATTTTTTAGAGAAACAGAGGTAGAGGTATTTGCTTGAGTGGTGCAACCATTTATAAGTTGCTCATGATCATGTAAATAACCACTTATCCATGTTGCTGAAGTAGTCCTAATTAAACTCAGGTTCACCATGAAAGATGAGTTGAATCATTGCTTTGCAGTCATTATTTTACTATAATTTTTCACTAGGTTTGGGTCCCTTTGATATTCCCTCTTTCTCATTATTATACCTGATATTATCATTATTCAGGTCTTCTTTAGGCAGCCACATGGTTGAGATTTCCTGGATGAAACTTCCCTGTTATTTCTAGGAAATGCAATCTCACATCAGAATTTCTTGTTCTTTGGTTCTTATAATCTTTGTGTTCCTGCTTCCTTAATGTTCCCTGAGCTACAGGTACATAATTTGTGTTCCATATCTGTTCATTGGGTCAGGCATCAACAAAACAGATTGATCTCTGTATTATGAACTGTTATGGCTTTCTATAGTTGTATATACTTTTTATTAAGTTTCTTTGGGGTGGGGTGAGATCTACACTTATCTGTGTATATAAGGATATGTTTTAGAATACAGTTAGGAATTATGGTGATCTAGTAAAGTAACAATAATTGGTTCTCTCCTAAAACCTGTTACTTACTCTGGGTAGTATCTTTTAATTTGCTTCATTTTTAATTAAACAAAATTACAGCATTCGCCTCTATAGAGGTTTGGATGAGAAATTCCTCCATATGCTCATATATTGCATGTTTAGTTACCAGTTAATGGACTATTTGGCAGGATTAGTAGGTGTGGTCCTGTTGGAGTTGCTGTATCTTGTTGGAGGAGATGTGTCACTTGTGTGGTTTCAAAAGCCCATGCCAGCTCCTCTTACTCACATGTTCTTCTTCTTGCTTTCGCTCTGTCTTCTGCCTGCAGATCAGGATACAAAGCTCTCAGCTACTGCTCTAGCACTACTCTTGCCTACTAACCACCATGATGATAATGTACTAACCCTCAGAAGCTATAAGTAAGCCACTAATTAAATTCTTTCTTTTATAAGATTTTCCTTGTTTGTTGTCTCTACAGAGCAATATAACACTAAGACAACTCCTCTACACTCTACAAGCCCTCTTATGTTCCTCTTAAATTCAGGGCTCTGTTTTCTTTCTTTATATATCACATATATCAATATATAATATTTAATATTCACATAAAATTACATGTGATATATAACTATATATATGTATGCCTACACAGTCATACATGTACATTTTTAAATGAAGTTAGATCACTTATGATGATAATGCTCCTCTGAAGACAGATAATCTAAATAACACCCCACTACCAGACTTGAGACTCCAGTTTTTCAGTTTTTCAGTCTTCCAGATTCTGTAGCTGTGTGAGTGGCTAACATTGTTGCAGCTAACAGCAAAATGTCTTATCTTACAGTAGACAAAGTTCATAGGTCTGAAGTTAGAAGTTTGTTGGGAATTCATCAAGTGGATTCTCAGTACTTGAAGAGGAGCTGATGGAGTGATAGAATAGTTTTATTCTTTTTGTTTCTTCAGCCATAATCAGATACCTTATCCAGGATAGGTTTTAAGCTATAAATGTCTGAATTTTCTGTTTTTTGGTATATTTATCAATGGATCTTTTTCTCAGTATTTCTTTTCCTATACCATATAGACTAAGGACAAAATGATATAGTAGAATGAGAATCACGGTATTGAAAATCTGCTTCTAAATCTTCAGGAATTTTGGTTGTATAATGAAAAAGTGAGTCTCTTGGTTTAGAAAATAAAAATCTTATTTTATAAAAAATGAAAGAAAAGTAATTTGGCATGTAAAATTTCACAAGGAACACTGGATGCCAGAATGCATTGACATTACATATTTCATTGATTCTGGTACTAAGCAAATTAATACTAAAGGATAAGGACAGAATAAAGTTTTCAAATAAGGACACTGATGTAGGTGGGCCTTCTGTCTATGTGTTACTTTCATTGGTTAATAAAGAGACTGCCTTGGCCTTTTGATAGGGCAGAAAATTAGGTGAGTGGAGTAGACAGAACAGAATGCTGAGAAGAAGGGAAGTGAGGCAGATGCCATGGAACCAGCCGCCTGGTCAGGCATGCTGAATCTTTCCTGGTAAGTCACCACCTCATGGTGCTACACAGATTATTAGAAATGGTTTAATCAGTATGTGAGAGTTAGTCCATAACAAGGTAGAAATAATGGGCCAGGCAGTGTTTAAAAGAATACAGTTTCCGTGTTATTATTTCTGGGGCTAAGCTAGCTGTTTGGGAGCCGGGCAGGATGAAAAGCAGACTTGCTCACCTCCTCACTACAGAAATGTGAGTTCCCTGGGACTAAAGAATTAATTAAGTATAAAAAATAAACCATAAAGAAAACTTGAATGTAAGAAATAATGATTGACACCAATGCCAGAAAAAAAAAACAATACTAAGCTTCAGTAACAACAGTGAAGTATAAGTCTTCCATAATTATATAATGAAAGTGCTAGGAAATAAATGAAGCTCTTCCGTTTTAAATTTATATAGAAAATGTAAATTTAAATGTACTATAAACAAATACAATTAGCATTCATATGTAAATTTAAATCTAATAGGATGAAAAGAACAGAATTATTGATTAATTAAAGTAAATGAAAAGAAATAGAATACTTGTAGGGACAAGTGTTTTCTATTACATAAAAAACAACTTGATCTTTACCCAGTCAGTGGGTTGCATTTTTGTCTTAGTGACAGTGTCCTTTGCTTTACAGAAGCTTCTCAGTCTCAGGAGGTCCCATTTATTCAATGAGGCCCTTAATGTCTGTGCTGCTGGGGTTATATGTAGGAAGAGGTCTCCTGTGCCCATGTGTTGTAGAGTACTTCCCACTTTCTCTTCTATCAGGTTCAGTGTGTTCGGACTGATATTGAGGTTTGATCTCCAAAATATATAAAGAACTCAAGAAACTAGACCGTAAAAGGCTAATCAACCCAATTATAAAATGGGGCACTGAGCTGAACAGAGAATTCTCAACAGAAGAAGTTCAAATGGCCAAAAGACACTTAAGGTCATGCTCAACCTCCTTAGCGATCAGGGAAATGCAAATCAAGACAACTTTAAGATACCATCTTACACCTGTCAGAATGGCTAAAATAAAAAACACCAATGATAACCTTTGCTGGAGAGGTTGTGGAGAAAGGGGTACACTCATCCATTGCTGGTGGGAATGCAAACTTGTGCAACCACTCTGGAAAGCAGTGTGGCGGTTTCTCAGGAAATTCGGGATTAACCTACCCCTGGACCCAGCAATACCACTCTTGGCAATATACCCAAGAGATGCCCTATCATACAACAAAAGTATATGCTCAACTATGTTCATAGCAGCATTGTTTGTAATAGCCAGAACCTGGAAACAACCTAGATGCCCTTCAATGGAAGAATGGATGAAGAAAGTATGGAATATATACATATTAGAGTACTACTCAGCAGTAAAAAACAATGACTTCTTGAATTTTGCATGCAAATGGATAGAAATCGAAAACACTATCCTGAGTGAGGTATGCCAGACCCAAAAAAGGAACATGGGATGTACTCACTCATATTTGGTTTCTAGCCATAAATAAAGGACATTGAGCATATAATTCGTGATCCTAGAGAAACTAAATAAGAAGGTGAACCCAAAGAAAAACATATAGGCACCCTCCTGAATATTAATCTTCATCAGGCGATGAAAGGAGACAGTGGCAGAGACCCACATTGGAGCACAGGACTGGAATCTCAAGGTCCAAATCAGGAGCAGAAGGAGAGAGAGCACGAGCAAGGAACTCAGGACTGCCAGAGGTGCACCCACACACTGAGACAATGGGGATATTCTGTTGGGAACTCACCAAGGCCAGCTGACCTGGGTCTGATAAAGCATGGGATAAAACCAGACTCGCTGAACATAGTGGACAACGAGGACTACTGAGATCTCAAGAACAATGGCAATGGGTTTTTGATCCTACTGCACGTACTGGCTTTGTGGGAGCCTAGGCAGTTTGGATGCTCACCTTACTAGACCTGGATGGAGGTGGGTGGTCCTTGAACTTCCCACAAGGTATGGAACCCTGATTGCTCTTTGGGCTGACGAGGGAGGGGGACTTGATGGGGGGAGGGGGAGGGAAATGGGAGGCGGTGGCGGGGAGGAGGCAGAAATCTTAAATAAATAAATATAAATAAAAATGATAAATGTGTCTCTGTAAAAATTAATCCTCAAATCTGTCTGTCCAGATGAAAATGGAAATGACTGCATCTATTAAAAAGGTGTTTCAATATACCAGGACACACCAGCAAAAAAAAAAAAAAAAAAAAAAAAAAAAAAAAAAAAAAAACTTGATCACAATCACATTTTTTTGATGTATTTTTGAATTTGGTTTGCAAATATTTTATTACTTCTGATTTTTGAAATTATAATATAATTATACTATTTTCTCTTTTATTTTCTCATCTCCCAACTCATCCATATGGCCATACGGATGTGTAAATACATATATATACATTCCTAAATATAGGAATAAATTTACTATCTATATAATGTTATTTTTGTGTTTTTTTTCAGGGCTGAGCATTTGATATTGGATAACCAATTGATGTGCTCTTTCCTCGGGAAAACTATTTCTCCTACTCTCAGAATGTCTTTATTCCCTCTAGTTTTTCCTCTAGGATTGAGATCTCTTGTGCTTTCCCAAGTCTACATTAGCATGTATATTGTTGTTGTCCTTGTTCAACACATACTAAGGCAGTCATGTTGGGAGAATTTTATAGGTGTAGCTTCTACCATTCCTAGGAAATGCAATTCTCCTAGCATAGTTCCTGATTTTCTCTCTCTTACAGTCTTTCCTCTTCTATAATCTTCCTCTTCCCTGGACCATAGGGGTGGGAGCTGTTCCATAGATATATCCATTGGAACTGGGCCCTAGAACTCTGCATTTCAATTGGTAGTGGTTTTCTGCAATGATTTCCTTCTTGTGCAAAGTTTACCTGATTAGTGGTGAGGACTATACTTATCTGTGAATATGCACATATAGTTACAATGGAGTAGGGAATATGCTGCCTTAGTAAAGTGATAGTCATACATTTTCTCCAAGTTCCATGGCTTTGCTAGTTCTGAGTAGCTGGCTAGATTTCCAATAACAGACACAGTCTCCACTTGTTGATAAGGCCTTAAGTATAATTAGAAAGCTATTGGTTATTGCCAAGGTACATATCATGACTGTAACTTTAGGGTTATCCTGTCATGCTTGTTTTTGTTGTGGTTCTTAGGCATCATAGCTGGGTAGGACTGTTGGTTGCTTCTCTCCTTTGAATCTTGCATGTCACTTTTGCTACCATGAAAGAGAGTCCTCAGGGATGAAGCTTTCATGTCAGGGTCTTCTGACTGCACTTTTCCTCATAGTCTCTCCCACCATCTCTCCTTTCACCTAATACCACACTCCCTCCATCACCCCCAGAAAAGATCAGGCCTCCAAGGGACATCAACCAAATATGGCATAACAAGCTACGATAAGATCAGGTACATACTCTTATATCTTATGTGTATTAGACAACCCAGTAGAAGTAAAAGGGTCCCAAAAGGAGGCAAAAGAGTCAGCAACTTCACTTGCTCCCACTGTTGAGAATCCCACAAGAACACCGAGCCACTTAGCCATAACATATATGCAGAGGACTATCATAGACTATTAGTTTAAAATGTGTTACATTCATTTATGCTATGAAATATTTATTTAGTGATGCAAAAAATGTGTTGCATTCTTTTATATTGCATTTATTTAACTCTATAAATGTGCGTTACTTTGCCTGCCTAAAACACCGAATCGGTCTAATAAAGAGCTGAACAGCCAATAGCCAGGCAAGAGAGAGAAATAAGTGGAGCTGTCAGTCAAAGAGAATAAATAGGAGGAGAAACCTAAGGGAAGAGAGTGAGGAGAGAAGAGTGAGAAAAGGAGGAGAGGAATATCCAGAGTCCAGCCACCTAACCACTCAGTTAGCTGTGGAGTAAGAAGAAATAAAAAAAAAAGATGCATAGAATAATGAAAGGTAAAAATCTCAGAGGCAAAAGGTAGTTAAAGAGAAACAGAGTAATTAAGTTAGAAAAGTTGGCTAGAAGCAAGCCAAGATAAGGCCACGCATTCATAAGAACATGTCAATAAGTCTCCTTGTATTCATTTGGGAGTTGGATGGCAGGACCCAAAAGATAAAAAGAAAGCAACCACAGATCTAGGTCAGATTTCTACAGACTCCCTAATCTCTGAGAGCCCCCATGAGTACAGTCAATTGATTCTGTAGGCTCTGTTCTCATTGTGTCCTTGACTCCTCTGTTTCATTTGATTCATTTGTCTCCCTCCTCCACAAGACTCTTGGAGCTCTGTCTAATGTTTGGCTATGAGACAGTGCATCTGCTCCTGTCAGTTCCTGGATAAAGTCTGGTCTCTTTGATGAGGTTCTGCTAGGCTCCTGTCCCAGAATGCTCTTCGTATAAGACAAGCTGTAGGATAAAGATTTTGTGGCTGGGTTGGTATCAAAATCTCTCCACTTGAGGCCTTCAGGCTCTGTGTCCCCCATTACTAGGAGATTTTCCTAGGGCTGCTCTAAGATTCCATGGAATTTCCCTTATGCTAGGTTTTCACCTGACCCAGAAATGCACCTCAATACCAGTCATTCTCCAAGTATTTAATCCCTTCCCAATTGATGCCTATTGTTCACAATCTCACCTGCCCCCAGTCCACCCAAGAAATTTATTGTATTTCCCTTCCCAGGGACTTCCTTTCATCCCTGTTTAAGCCCTTTTTATTACCTAGCCTCTCTGGATCTGTGTAACATAGCATTATTATCCTTTGCTTTATAGCTAATACACACACACACACACATACACACACACGTATATATGTGAGTACATACCATGCTTGCCTGTCTGGATCTGGCTTACCTCACTTGGGATGATTGTATTCAAGTTCCCTTCCTTTGCCTGCATATTTCATGAAAGCATTGTTTTTGACAGCTGAGTAAATACTCTATTATATAAATGTGTCACATTTTCTTAATCTGTTCTTCAGTTGAGGGACAGCCAGGTTGTTTCCAGTTCCTGGCTATTATGAATAGAACTGCAATGAACATAGTTGACCAAGTGTCATTGTGATAGGATGAAGTATCCTCTGGGTATATGCTCAAGAGTGATACAGCTGGGTCTTATGGCAGCTTGATTCCCAATTTTCTGAAAAACCATTATATTGCTTTCCAAACTGGCTGTACAAATTTGCACTCCCTCTGGGCGGTGGTGGCGCACGCCTTTAATCCCAGCACTCGGGAGGCAGAGGCAGGCGGATCTCTGTGAGTTCGAGACCAGCCTGGTCTACAAGAGCTAGTTCCAGGACAGGCTCCAAAACCACAGAGAAACCCTGTCTCGAAAAACCAAAAAAAAAAACAAAACAAAAACAAATTTGCACTCCCACCAGCAGTGGAGAAGTGTTCTCCTTGCTCTACATCTTCAACACTATGAGCTGGCACTTGTGTTTTTCATCTTAGCTATTCTGAAAGGTATAAGATGGAATCTCAAAATAGTTTTGATTTGCATTTCCCTAAGGGCTAAGGGTTCTGAACATTACTTTAAGTGTTTTTGGGCCATTTGTGATTCCTCTGTTGAGAGTTCTCTGTTTAGATCTGTACCCCATTTTTAATGTGATTAGTTTGTTGATATCTAGTTTCTTAAGCTCTTCCTATATTTTGTATATTAGCCCTCTGTAAGATGTGGAATTGGTGAAAATATTTTTCCATTCTTTCAGTTGTCTTTTTGCCCTATTGACAGTATCCATTGCCTTACAGAAGATTTTTATTTTCATGAGATCCCATTTATTAATTAGTTGGATTTATTGACTGTGCTACTGTTGTTCTGTTGAAATTGTCTCCTGTGCCAATGAATTTAAGGTCATTCCCACTTTCTCCTCTATCAGGTTCAGTGTATCTAGTTTTATGTTGAAGTCATTTTTTACTTGATTTTTCATTTTTATTCATTTTATATACCAACCACAGTTTCCCTTCCCTCCCCTACTCCCACCCTACTCCACCTCCCCCAACACCTACTCCACAGAGAGGTTAAGGCCTCTTTCATGGGGAGTCAACTAAGCCTGGTATATCAAGTTTAGGAAGGACCAACTCCCTCCCACTGCATCAAGGCTGAGCAATGTATCCCACCATAGGGAATGTGCTCCATAAAGCCAGTTTATGTACCAGGGATAAATCCTGGTCATACTGCCAGGGGTCCCACAAATAAACCAAGTCACACAATTGTCAACTCACATTCATAGGGCCTGGTTTGGTCACACATGCAAGCTCCTCAGCTGTCATTGCAGAGTCCATGAGCTCTGACTAACTCTGGTCAGCTGCTTTGTGGGTTTCCCCATCATGATCTTGTCTCTATCTCCCCTGTTTTGTTCATATATCCCTTCTCTTTCTCTTCGACTGGACTCCAGGAACTTGGCTCAGTGCTTGACTGTGGATCTCTATATCTGATTCCATTAGTTACTGAATGAAAGTTCTATGATGACAACTAGCGTAGTCACCAAACTGATTACATGAGAAGGCAAGTTCAGGTACCCTCTGCATTATTGCTAGGAGTCTTAGCTGGTGTCATCCTTGTGGATTGCTGGGAATTTCCCTAGCACCAGGTTTCTCCCTAACCCCTTAATGACTCTTTTTATCAAGGTGTCTCTTTTACTGCTCTTCTTCTCTGTCCCTCCCCAACACCACCCTGTTCCCTCATGTTCTCTTCCCCTTCTTTTACCACCATGCTCCCATTTACCCAGGAGCTCTAATCTATTTTCTTTTCCTATGGTAATCCATGCATGTCTCTCTTAAGGGTCTCCTTCTTACCTAGCTTCTCTGGAGCTGTGGATCATAGTCTGGTTAGCCTTTGCTTTATGGCTAAAGTACAGGTATGAGTGAATACATGCTGTGTTTGTCTTTCTGGGTCTGGGTTACCTCACTTGGGATGATTTTTTTCTAGTTTCATCCATCTGACTGCAAATTTCATGATGTCATTTTTCTTTCTAAACCACCAGGTAACATCCAGTCAGGCCAGCATCATTGTGGAAACTTCATTTTTTTCAATTGCATATTTTTGGCTTCTTTATAAAAAATGAAGTGTTCATAGATTTATGGGTTTATGTCTGGATCTTCAATTTGATTCTATTGATCAACATATCTTTTTTATGACAATACCCTACACCTTTCATTAGTAGAGTTCTTCATTATAGCTTGAAATCAAGGTTGGGGATACCTCCAGGAGTTCTTTTATTATATAGGATCATTTTACTTATCCTGGGTGTTGTTTTCACATATGAAGTTGAGTATTGTTCTTTCAAGGTACATAAAGAATTTTGTTGTAATTTTAATGGGGATTATATTGAGGCTATAGCCTGCTGTTGGTAGGATGGTCATTTTCACTACAGTCAACAGAGTTAGTGCTACCAAACCGTGAGCATGGGAGCTCTTTCTGTCTTCAGATAACTTCTTTAATTTCCTTCTTCAAAGACTTAAAGATTTTATCATAAAGGGTTTTCGCTTCCTTAGTTAGTGTTTCCCCAAGATAGTTACATTATTTGTGTCTATTGTGAAGAGTATTACTTCCCTTATTTCTTTCTCAACCCATTTGCCATTTGTATATTGAAAGGATACTGATTGTTTTTGACTTAATCTTGTATCTAGCCACTTCACTGACGATGTTTTTCAGCTATACAAATTCACTGACAGTATTTTGGGGCTGCTTATGTATACTATCATCTATCATATCTTTTGCCAATAGCTATACTGTGACTTCTTTCTTTTTAATTTATATACATTTAATCTCATTTAGCTGTCTTATTGTTCTAGCTAAAACTTCAAGTATTATATTGAATAAATATGGAGAGAGTAGTCACCTTTGTCTTGTTCCTGATTTCAGTGGAATTGCTTTGAGTTTCTCTCTCCACTTAATTGGATCTTAGCAATAGGCTTGCTATAAATTGCTTTTTTTAAATTTTTAGGTATGCTCCTTATATCTGTGATCTCTCCAAGACAATTATCATGAAGAGTGGTAGATGTTATCAAAGTCTTTTTCATTATATAATGAGATGATCATGTGTTCTTTTTTCTTTCAGTTTGTTTATATGGTGAATTACACTGACATCATTTCATATATGGAACCATCCCTGCATCTCTGGCATGAATTGAACTTGCTCATGGTGGGTAATCTTTTTGATGTGTTCTTGGATTCAGTTTGGCAGTATTGTATTGATTATTTTTGCTTAAATGATCATGAGGAAAATTGGTCTGCAATTTTATTTCTTGGTTGAATCATTGTGTGGTTTGGTTTTCATGGTGACTGTGGCCTCACAAAATGAATTTGACAATATTCTGTTTCTATTTTGTGGAATAATTTAAGGCATGTTGATATTAGCTCTTCTTTGAATTCTGAGCCAATACTCCCTGGCCCTGGGCTTTGTTTGTTGGGAGATTTTAATGACTGATTCTTTCTCCTTGGGAGTTATAGGTCTATATAAATTGTCTGTCTGTATTTGATTAAATTTTGGTTAAGTTGTATTTATAAAAAATAGTTCATTTCTTAAGAATTTCCAATTTTATGAAGTAAAGTTTTTGAAATATGTCTTAATGATTCTTTGGATTTTCTCAGTGTCTGTTGTTATGTACACTTCTTAATTTATAATTTTTAATCTCTAAGAGTTTAGGATATTTTCTAACTTTTAGTTATTTTATATAAGGATTTTTATACCTTGGTGATATTCTCAAGGAACAAACTCATTGTTTCATTGATTCTTTGCATTGTTCTCTTTGTTTCTATATTATTGATTTCAGCCCTCACTTTGATTACTTTCTGCCATCTGTTCCTCTTGGGTGTGCTTGTTTCTTTTTTCCTGAAGCTTTCAGGTGTGATGCTAAGTTGCTAGTATGGAGATCTCTGCAATTTCTTCATGTAGGCACTTAGTGAATGAACTTTACTCTCAGCACAGCTTTCATAGTGTCTCATAAGTTTGGATTATTAATTAAATTATTAATTAATTTAAAAATTAAACAGGGTGTTTAATTTTTGGGTAGGAATTTTGGGGGTATAAATCTCCTTGAATTCTAGGAAGTCTTTAATTTCTTACTTCCTATCTTGACCCAGTAGTCATTAAATGGGGGAGTTGTTCATTTTCTATGTTTTTTTGCATATTATATACAAAATTAAAGATATGTATATAAATGCATATATATTAAATATATACTTAAAATTATGTATTAATTTTGACACATCATATATTTGTGAATTTCATCTATTTCATTTTATCTAGAGCAATAATAAAACAAAAGGAGATCGGGGGATACAAATTGTAAAGGAAGAATTTAAGCTTTCACTATTTTCAGATGATATGATAGTATACACATGTGGTCCCAAATATTCTACCAGGGAACTCTTTCAGCTCTTAAACACCTTCAGTAATTTTCCAGGATACTGGATTAACTCAAAAATCAGTAGCACTCCTGTGTACAAATGGTAAATGGGCTGAGAAGCATCACCCTTTACAATAGCCACAAATAATAAAAGATATCTTGGAGTAACTCCAATAAAACAAGTGAAAGACCTGTATGACAAGAACTTTTAGTCTTCCAAGAAAGAAATTGAAGAGGTTTATCACAAAATGGAAAGATTTCCCATGCTCTTGAATCAACTGCGTAAAAATGGCAATCCTACCAAGTACAACCCACAGAATCAATGGAATCCCCATAAAAATCTCAGCACAATTCTTCACAGGCCTCAAAGGAACAATACTGAACTTCATATGGAAAAAAAAACAGGATAGTCAAAATAATCCTGTACAAAAAAGGAAATTCTGGAGGCATTACAATCCCTGACATAAAGCTCTACTATAGAGATATAGTAATAAAAACAGTTTGGTATTGGCATAAAAAAGAAACATGAATCATTAAAATTGAATTGAAAACCCAGATTAATCCATACACTTATGAGCATCTGATTTTTGACAAAGAAGTCAAAATTGTACTATGAAGAAAAGAAAGCATCTTTAACAAACGATGCTTGTATAACTGGATATTGATGTATAGAAAAATGCAAATAGATTTGGTATAGGAGGGCCTTCTGCATTTGTGTTGATTTCATTGGTTGAATAAAGAAGCTGTCTGGGCCTTTTGATAGGGCAGCCCTTAGGTGGGTGGAGTAGACAGAACAGAATTCTGGGAGGAAGAAGGTAGGCATAGAGCCACCTACTATGAAGCTGCCAGGTCAGACATGCTGAATCTTTCCCAGTAAGCCATGGCTTCATGGTGACATACAGATTATTAGAAATGGGTTGAATCAAGATGTGAGAGTTAGCCAATAAGAGGCTAGAGCTAATGGGCCAGGCAGCAATTCAATTAATACAGATCTCTGTGAGGTTATTTCAGGGATTAAGCTAGCCAGGCGCCAGGAACGCAGCCCACTCTCTTACAACAAAGTAATGCCAGTAACACTGAACCTCATTGAAGAGAAAGGAGGAAGCAGCCTTGAATGTATGGGCACATGTAGTAAAAGCCCGCTTATTTGTTCCTGGCTGCTCAGACATAAAATAATCAAAAGAAACTGTATTCATTAAATCACTAATTGGCTTATTAGCTCTAACTTCTTATTGACTAGCTCTTATATCTTAATTTAACCCATTTCTATTAATCTATGTATCGCCACGTGGCTGTGGCTTACTGGCAAGATTCCAGCATGTTTGTTTTCAGCAGTAGCTACATTCAGTTTTGTTTTTCCCTCCTCCCTCTATTCTGCCCTGCACAAGCCCATATTTCTTATTCATTACCTAATAAAAGGAACACATATATAGAATGACTTCCTATATCATCTCCCATTTTCTGTTTAAATAAAAGGAAGGTTTTAATTTTAACATAATAAAATTACATACAACAAAACAAGTATTAAGTAAGAATTATAGTTACAATATTTATATCTACTCTATGTTTTGTCATAACTAAGGAAAATTATAACTATCTATCTATTCTTCAGCTTCATCAAAGACTCCAGAAGGATATAATATTACCTAAGTAAACAGGAAGTGCATTGTAAGCAACTTTCAAAACTCTAGAAATGACAGAGAGATCTCATTGCCTGGACAGTCACCCAAAGTTCTTCTGTAATATCAGGGCATACATCTTCAGCCTACTGGCCCATAGTATCCAGCAGACTTTTGAAAGAAAATTTGAAGATTTGTATTTACTTATAATAGCAAAGTACATCAGTTGCTTTGTTCTGTGTCCTGTAGAATTTTTGGCAAACTGTTTCATGGAGCAGGAAGCCCAAAGGACCATCTCTCTTTTAGGCAATTTCAGCAGTCATCTCTCTGTGGGTTCTGTTTGTCCAGTTCATACAGACTAGCATCAAGCAGTCTAGGCAAGTGCAGTTTCATGCCCAAATGGGTAAACAATGCTATAAGGAGCCTCTTCAGTGTCCATTATCCTCTTGAATTGGATTGGTGCTGCCAAGAGCAGGTGTGTCTCATAGTTATGAAAAGTCCTAACTTCTTAAAACATTTTAAATGCCATATTCTGAAGGCCTCTGAAAGATTTGAAGAACACCTATATAATTGAAATATAAATCTCGAAATATATATATCGAAATATAAATATATATAATAAACATATATAAATAAATATATATCTAGAAAACCTAAGTAACATGACTACAAGGTTGACTATTATAGATGGCTATTAACCTATATTTCTTAATTATACATTACATTCTTAAATGAACTGTACAAATACAATACCTTAGTCAAGAGCAGAAATACACATATAACAAAATTGATATTAAATTTGTATCAGTAAACCAAGATCCATATCAATGCAAAGTATCCATCTCTATAGCATATCCCCCTTTAAATATAAGTAAACATTTATAAACAATTATTTAGGAAATTTGGGTGTAGTTCTCTCCAAACTGCTTCCTGCTTTTTGTTGGGTAAAGTAATTTGGGGGGTGTTTATGGCAATCTTTTGGGGTTTTGGTTCATTAAACCACATTAATCTGGAAGGATTCTACAAGTTCTTATCATTTGTGGAAACAAAAGAAGAACCTCTTTTCCAAAGCAACTTATCCTTAGACCCAAATTTTAAACACAAGATACCTTTAAAATATATAGGTTGCTTTAGCTTAGCAGTCCACACAATGCCATATCTCTCTGTACTTAGCTCCTTCATAGTCAAAATATTCAAAGAAAACATAGGAATATATATATATATATATTCCAGACTCTCTGTGTATATTCCTTTTTTACGTGGCTTATTTTTCTTACTCTATTACTTTTCTACAAGTGTAATATTTATTTTATTATCTTTACTCTTTTAATCTATGACTGTCTGTACTCTTTTATATTACATTTACTGTCTCTTTACTCTTTTTCTTCTCTTTCCCAAGCCTATGCACATTTTTAAATCATACAATGTCTCATTTAGAAGTCTTTTATGTCTGAATCTGTCCTATTGTGTATCTGAAGTTCTTTTTTGTCCCAGAAGGCTTCTTAAAATGTTAAGTGCCTAAGTGTCTTTACTAAGTCTAAGGTTGCTTTGCCTTTTGGCTCTGCGGAGTCCAACATGGTGGGGCAGAGGCCTGTTTAGAACAGGTCATGCTCACAGCTCCATTTTCAGGCACATGGAGGCTCTATGTTTCCATAAACATAATTAATGTTAATTTAGTTAATTAACAAGTTGTAGCACTCTGCTCACAAACCCATTTAAATGCTCCACAGCAGGATCTTTCAAAAGAGTCAGAGCCATTTATGCTGATGAATCAGGAAGCTGCTGGTTTGAAACCACATGCTTTTTTTTTCTGCTACCATTGAATCAGGAAGACCTCTCTTAAAGAAATCATGCCTCTGTTTGCTTCTAGCGAACAGAGGCCACCCAGGAAACTGCTGCCACCAAAATCTATGCTTAACTCTGTTCTAGAATTCCTTTTTAAGCGTTCTCAGGTTTTATGTGGATTTAACTGGCACATGTTGGAGCACCAATTTGTAGTAGTAGCCTACTTGTTCATTCCAGGATGCTCAGACCTGAAATAATCACTGAGAAGCTGTATTAATTAAATTACTGCTTGACCTATTAACTCTCACGTCATATTGGCTGGATCTTACATCTTAATTTAACCCGTTTCTATTAATCTGTGCATTGCCACATGGCTGTGGCTTGCCAGCAAGGTTCTGGCATGTCTGTTCCTGGTGGCAGATACATGGTGTCTCCTGACTCCACCTTACTTTCCAAGCATTCAGTTTAGTTTACCCTGCCTACCTCTATTATTCACTGTATAGGCCCACACAGATTTTTTATTCATTAACCAATAAAAGCAACACATATACACAAGGACTTCCTATATCAGGCACAGGAGACCACTTTCTAAATATAATACCAGTAGCACAGACACCGAGAATAACAATAAATAAATGGGACCTCCTTGAAACTAAGAAGCTTCTGTAACGCAAAGATCACAGTCAATAGACAAGACAGCAGCCTACAAAATGGGAAAATATCTTCACCAACCCCACATTTAACAGAGGACTGATCTCCAAAATATAAAAGAATTCAAGAAACTAGACACCAAAATATCTAATAATCCAATTAAAAAATGGGATACAGATCTAAATAGAGAACTCTCAACAGAAGAAACACAAATGGCTGAAAGGCTTTTAACAAGTTACGCAACATTCTTAGTCATCAGGGAAATGCAAATCAAAACAACTCTGAGATACCAACTTATACATCTCATAAAGGTTAAGATAAAAAAACATTGATGACAGGTTATGCTAGAGAGAATGTGTGGTAAAGAGAACACTCCTCCACTGCTGGTAGGAGTGCAAACTTGTACAACCACTTTGTAAATCAGTATGGCAGTTCAGAAAACTGGGAATCAACCTACCTCAAGACTCAGAAATAATGCTTTTGAGCATATACTCAAAGGATATATACTCATACCATTAGAACATTTGCTCAGCTATGTTCATAGTAGCACTATTTGTAATAGTCATAACCAGAATACAAGCTAGATGCCTTCAGCCTAAGAATGGATAAAAAAAAATAGTACATTTACACAATGGATTATTACTCCGTGGGAAGGGGGGCAATGACATCATGAAATTTGCAGGCAAATGGGTGGAACAAGAAAAAAATTCATCCTGAGTGAGGTAACCTAGACCCAGAAAGACAAACATGCCATGTATTCACTCATAAGTAGATATTACACATAAAGAAAGCAAAGGCTAACCAGGCTACAATACACAGCCTCAAAGAAGCTAGGTAACAAGGAGGACCTAAAGAGGGACATATATGGATTACTGTAGAAAGGGGAAGTAGATATGATCTCCTAGTTATAATATGAGGAGGAGTAAAAGGGAGGGAATGGAGGATGAGAACATTATTGAACAGAATTGGCTGAGTTGGGTGAGGGACAGAGAAGGAGAACAATGATAGAGGGAGCCATTATAAGATTAGGGCAAAACCCCATGCTAGGGAAATTACCAGGAACTCACAAAAGTGGACACCAGCTAGCTAAAAGTCCTAGCAATAGCACAGAGGGTGCCTGAATCAGTCTTCTCCTGCAATCAGATTAGTCACTACCCTAATTGTTACCATAGATTCTACATTCAGTCACTGATGGAAGCAGATGCAGAGATCCACAGCCAAACACTGGGCCGAGCTCCTTTGTGTTTGTTCAGTTGAAGACAGGGAGGAGGGATTATATAATCAAGTGGTGGGCAACATCATGATGGGGAAACCCATGGAGACAGTTGACCCAAGCTAGTGGGAACTCATGGACTCAGACTGGAGTTGGTGAGCCTGCGTGGGTCTGATATATACCCTCTGAATGTATGACAGTTGTGTACCTTGGTCTATTCGTGGGAACCTTGACAGTGGGACCAGGATTTATCCATGGTGCATGAAATGCCTTTTTAAAGTCTATTCTCATGGTTGGATAACTTGTTTAGCCTTGATGCAGTGAGGAGTGAGTTGATCCTACCTTAACTTAATATGCCAGACTTATTTGACTTCCCATAGGAGGCCTTACCCTCTCCTAGGAGTGAATGGGGGTGACAGGATGTGTGTATGGGGGAATAGAAGTAAGGGAAAGGGAACTGCGGTTGGTATGTAAAATGAATTTTAAAAAGGGAGAAAACACTTTTATCCATTGGGAAAAAAAACAACAATGAAATCTTAAAGTCTGTAAAAATTCAGTCTCTTTAAAAATATTCCAAGTTGCTCTAAAAATCCAATATCCTAACTATGGGATCCTTTAAAAATTACAATAAGTTACATATTTCTTATTTTACAAGATAAGATCCAGGACACTAATACATTCAGATTCAAGCAAATTCTAAACATGTAAATAGCTCAGTTCCTGATATCTGAGACCCACTTACATTCCTCTGGGCTCTACAAGGCTTGGGCACTCTACTTCTTATGCTTTTCCATGGAGCACACAATTCTTGTTTCCTCAGCTTATGCCAGTTCCAAAGGCTAGCATTGTCTTGGAAAACATCCAATATTCCTGACCTCTCTAATGTAATGGCATTACCACTGAAACTACACTTTCACTAACAGCCATTCTTGGGTTCTCTTCAGTGACTGGCCCTGTCTTATGGTGGTAAACCTCTATGATCAGTTCAAATCTTGTGGCCTCACTACAAATTGAGACTACACCTTCCCAAATGGCATCATAGACTCTTCAAGGAGTCCAATCTTGCTATGTGGCACCAACCCTTCACTTCTCCTCATCACCCTTTTAATACTGAGGTATCCTTTGCAAATGAGGATAAGCCATCCCATCACCAGTGTTTTCTGTTGATCCCTCATACCAATGCCGGTTACTCTCCATGACTTCTTCATCTCTGAATCTGTCATGATAGCAAAATGGTAGCACATAGAAGACTCTTATCCAATTATCAGGATCAGTCAAAATTTAAAGTACAGTTTCTTTCTTCTATGAATGAATGATTCTGTGTGCTGAGCCTGAGGAAATACTTTCCAGAAGATTTTGTCCATTAAGGCTGTTCTCGTGTTAATAATAGGCAATTTTTCAGCTGCAGTTAACCAACATTAATTTTACAGTAAAACAAAATGTTACCTCAGTGGTGCTGATCTCTCATTAATCACAGTTTTTTCTTCATGCCTAGTGAACTAGAAGTCATACATCGACAACTCAAAATGTGTGAACAACACTGTCAGAATCTTTAAGTCATTATCAAATTTCCCTCTGAAATTTTACAAGTCAGCTCTCCATTATCAGTGTGACTGTCATTATTCCTATTTTTCAAGATCTTAAAACCACTCACTAAGCTTTAAAATATCGATGACCTTTGCAGCCCAGCATTCCAAGTGCTTCTCTGTTCTCCCTACAACAACATGTCAGGTCTGTCAAATATGACCTCATTATCTTAATATCAATTTCTTTGCTTCCTTTCTGTTGCTATGGATAAACACCAAGACCAAAAGCAACTTGAAGTAAAAAATCTTTATGTGATTTACCCATCATGAACAATGCTTATCCTTAAAGGAAATAGAAACTCAAGAATAGGCCATATAGGAGTGCTGATTTCTGGGTTGCTCACCATGTCTTACTGACATCTTTTTAATAGTACAACTTGGAACTAATTGTGTAGTGGTGGCTTCACTCACAGAAGACTGGTTGTTCTTACATCAGTCATCAAGAACATGCCCCATACATTTTGTTGCTGGTCAATTTCATGGAGAATTTTCTAAATTGACAATCCTTATCATGTTATTTCAACTTGATAACACTGAAAACTTATAACCATCACAGATAGTGTCTATTATTGATAATGAGGGGTGTTTCTTGAAGGCAGCAAAAGGAAGAATTCTGATAGTTGCTGCTATCAAGTTAACTTCATCCTACAGATATTGGTGTAGATGGCGATTTTTCTCCATCCCTCTGGTCCTGCTGTACCAGTTTCTCTCTTCATACTGGGTTCCTACAGCCATTTATGAAATAACCACTCTGAGGCTTAATATCTGTTAAAATTGTTTATCCAATGGCTTAGGCTTCTTGCTGGCTAGCTATCTCTCTTATAAATTAACATATTTCTATTAGTTTATGTTTTACCACAGGCATTGTGGGCTTGTGGATTGTTACATCATATCTTGCTTCCACAGCAGCTATATGGTGTTTCTCCAACTCAATTCTGCCTTCTGATGTGAGATTCTCCTCTGTATGCTGTATATATATTTTATTACCATTGGTTAGTAAAGAAGCTGCTTTGGCCTATGACAGGGCAGAACAGAGCTAGGCTGGAAAACTAAACTGAATGCCAGGAGAAAGAAGGTGGAGTCAGAGAGATGCCATGTACCCACCTAAAAAACAAGAGGTAACAAGCTATGAGCCTCATGGTATAATGCAAAATAATAGAAATGGGTTAATTTAAGATATAAGAGTTACTTAATAAGAAGCACGAGTTAGTAGGCTAAACAGTGTTGTAACTAATATAGTTTCTGTGTGATTATTTTAGCCTTGGCAGCTAGGGAGGAAAGAGCAGTCTGTTTACAGCCTTCTCTCTCCCTATCTTTGTTTTGATTTTCCACCTGATCATTGGCTGAAGTAACTTTATTCATCAAACAACAAGATAAACACATAGTTACAACATACAGAAGGAATCCTACATTACAATAAAGCTAATCAACCATTTAAGGATACTCTAGGATATAAATCACATGATCATCTCATTGGATGCGGAAAATACCTTTCACAACATCAAACATCTCTTCATTATAAAAGTCCTAGAGAATCTAGGGATACAGGGGATATATATCAATACAATAAAAGCAATATACAATGATATCAGTATCATTCTATGCCATTGGGGTGGGGAGAAGGTGGGGAGAGTGGGATGAAGGGAGGGAGCAGGAATTGGGTTGTTATGTAAAATAAGATTGTTTTTAAAAATGAAAAAAGAAAACCTCGAAGCCTTTCCACTAAAATTAGGAGCTAGATATGAATGTCCATTTCACCATTCCTGTTAAATATAGTACTTGATATCTTAGGACATTACCTAATATCTTAACTAGAAAAATAGACATATGAAAAAAATATAGGGAATATGAATAAGAAAAGAAGTTAATTATTCTTTATTGCAGATAATATGGTTGTATACATAAAAGACCCTAAAGACTCCACCAGAAAATTATAACTGGTGAACACCTTAAGCAAAGTAATGGGATACAAAATTAACAGACAAAAAAATAATTAGCCTTCCTCTATACAAATGACAAATAAACCAAGTATGAAATCAGGAAAATAAGCCAATTCACTGTAGTCTGAGAATAACTCCTAACAGGAAGCTAAAATATTATATAACAAAAATTTTAAAGTGCTGAAAAAATAAATTGAAGAATACATCAGAAGATGGAAAAATCACCCATGCTCATGGATTGGGAAGATTAATATTATGAACAATGGCCATCCTTTCAAAAGCAATCTATGGATGCAATGGAATTTCCATAAAATTCAAACAAAATTATTCACAGAAACTGTAGAAACAATCTTAAAATTCATATGGAAACACAAAAGCCTAGGGTGACACAAATATTTATGAACAGTCAAAGAACTGATGAATACATTTCCGTCATTGATTTTAAGTTATACAATAGAGTTATAGTAATTAATGCATAATGGTGATCACACATTCATCAATGGAAAAGAATTGAGGATATAGGTATATGTCATAAATCTATGACCATCAAACCTTTTGGGGAACAAGCCAAAATCCACATTGGGGAAGCAACAGCATCTTCAAACAATGCTACTGACAAAACTATTCAGTAAATTTAAAAGAGTGTTACTAGATCCATGCTTTTTGCCCTGCTCCAACTCAACTCCAAATGGATCAAGAACCTTGACACAAAATCTGATGTCCTGAATCTGATATATTAGAAAGTAAGAAATGTGTTTGAACTTATAGATGCAAAAATCATTTTGGAAAAATAACCCAATTGACTTTAAAATGAACAATTAATTAAATGGACCTCATGAATCCAAAATGTTTCTGTATATCAAATGACACCATAATTCAATAGAGGTGTTCAATTGAGGTTAAATTAAATCCTAATTCAATTGATTTCTGTATATCAAAGGACACCATATTCCCACAGAATATGGAAACACTGTAATCTGACAAAGCATTAGGTACAAGAATTTACAGAGTGCTCAATACACTAAACTCCAATAAAACAAACAACCGAATCTAAAAACATTGCACAGGTCTGAATAGTTATTAAAAGATGAAATGCAAGTGCCTGAAAGATAATTTTTTTTAGTGTTGAACATTTTTAGCCATTAAGGAAGCACAAATAAAAACTGCTTTGAGATGTTATGTCAGAATAGCCAAGATCAATATTATAAAAAACAGCAAATGTTGGTGTGGATATAGGTACTGGGCAACACTGATGGTGGGAATGAAAAGTGGTAAACCACTATGGAAGTTAGCATGAAGATTCCTCAAAACAACCGAAAACATATCTAAAGCATGAATTAACTATATTACCCTTTTGTTTATTTTTCCATTCAAAAAATTTGCACTTCCTCCACTCCTCCCATTCCCCTCCCAATCCTCCACCTCCCCTCCCTCCCACTCCCTCCTTAAGAGAGAGAGGGCAGGGAACCCTGACCTGTGGGAAGTACAAGCCAACCCCCATCTAGTCCTAGGAAGCTTTGCATCCAAATAGACAAATAGACTAGGGTCCCAAAAAACCAGTACATGCAGTAGAAACAAGTCTCAGTGCCTTTATCAATGGCTTCTCATTTTCAGCCACATTCAAGAGAGTCTGGTTTGATCGCCTGCTCATTCATTCCTGGTCCTGCTGGATTTGGTTAGCTCCCATTAGAAAAGACACACTGTCACAGTGGGTGGACCAACCCCTCGCAGTCCAGACTTCCTTGCTCATCTTCTCCCTCCTTCTGCTCTTCAACCGAACCTTGAAGGCTCAGTCCATTGCTCTGATGAGGGACTTTGTCTCTATCAACATCCATCACCAGATGAAGACTTTATGGTGATATTCGAGATAATCATCAGTAGGACAGTGGGGCAAGGCCAGTTCAGGCACCCTCTATTGTGCTGCCCAGGGACCTAGCTGGGGACATCCTCATGGACACCTGGCCAAGTCTCTTGCCAACCCTAAAATGGCTCCCTTATTGTAAATATCTTCTTCTCTGTCCTTCCTCCATCTCCACCCTCCCACTCCCCCAAGCACTCTCCAGTCTTTCCCTTTTCCCTTCTCTCTCCCCCTCTCCCCTTCCCATAACCCCACCCCACCCCCATGCTCCCAACTTTTGCCAGGCAATCTTGTTTGCTTCCAATTTCCAAGAGGATCTATATGTTTTTCTTTGAGTTGACTTTGTTATTTGACTTCTCTAGGCTTGTCAACTATAGGCTTAATGTCCTTTGTTTATGGCTAGAGTCCACTAATGAGTGAGTACATTCCATATTCATCTTTTTGTGTCTAGGTTACCTCACTCAGGATAGTGTTTTCTATTTCCATCCATTTGCATGCAAAATTCAAAATGTCATTATTTTTTACCACTGAGTAGTACTCTAATGTGTATATGTTCCACACTTTCTTTATCCATTCTTCCATAGAGGGGCATCTAGGTTGTTTCCAGGATCTGGCAATTACAAATAATGCTGCTATGAACATAGTTGAACAAATGCTTTTGTAGTATGATTGGGCATCTCTTGGGTATATTCCCAAGAGTGGTATTGCTGGGTCCTGACATAGACTGATTCCTAATTTCCTTAGAAACCTCCACACTGATTTCAAAAGTGGTTTCACAAGGTTGCATTCCCACCAGCAATGGATGAGTGTTCCTGTTGCCCCACATCCTCTCCAGCATAGGCTAACTTTGGTGTTTTTGATTTTAGCCATTCTGACAGGTGTAAGATGGTATCTCAAAGTTGTTGGAAATATACCCAAGTGATGTTATATCTTAACACACAAATATTTGCTCACTCATATTTCTTGCTGTTTATTGTCATTAGTGAAGAAATGGAGAAAGCTTAGATGTCCATCAACTGTTTAATAACGAAAAGGTGTACATTTACAGAGTCAAATATTATTCAGCTATTAATAGAAAATTAACCTACAAAATTTGGAGGTACATGGGAAATACTGGAAACTATCATTCTGAGTGAGGTAGCCTGAACGTAAAAGATAAGCTTCACATATTTTCTCTCATTTCTAAATGTTATTTTTGAATCTTTGAATATATGTGCTCCATTTGGAAAAGCTATAGAAGTCAAACTTTTAGTGAGAGTTTATTGGGAGGAGGAGCCTTCAAGGGAGGGAAGAGAGAGCACAGTTATGAAAAGTTGAATGGAGAAAATGGAACAATCTGGGTTGAATTGCAGTGTGAATAGGAAGACATAGAAGAGGAAGGGATATGAGAGAGATGACTAACATTGAAAAAATTGAATAAAATTAAAAATAAAAGCTTTTTAGAAACCTGCTACTATAGAAGCTTTGTAAATTAAATACATATGTATATGTGAAAGGAGTTCAATGAAGCTGTATAACAACAGGGGAACAATACTGAATCCAAGCATTTTTCTATTCTGGCCAATGAAAATCCCTGTACTAGGATTTAATTACCTCTTTTTAAGATATTGGCTATATTGGTTACTTTTCTATTGCTGTGATAAAACTTCCATATAAGGTAACTTATATGGAAGGATTTATTTGTGATTGTATTTCCAAAGAGATAAGAGAACAAGATGGCAGAGTGGAGTCATACAGTTTGAGGAGGAAGCTGAGGGTTCAGACCTTGAACCATAAACAGGAAGCATAGGCAGCTAACTATGAATGGCATGGATCTTTAAAGTCACCAGGCATGCCCCTAATGATATATTCCCTCCAACATGGCCACACATCATAAGCTTCCTCAAAGTGTTTTATTTTTAACATCATTAAATTATTTTATTTAAAATGATCTCATAGAACGTAATCTTTATTTTTAAGTTTATTCTCTCATACTCCTAACTGCAGTCTCTTCTCCCTCCCTCCCCCTATCTCTTCTTTCCTCCAGATCCACCTCCCATTCACATCCCCTCATAAAAGAGCAGGATATCAACCAAATACAGCATAATAAGCTATAATAAGACTAGGCACATATTCTCATATCAAGGCTGGATGAAACAAACCAGCAGGAGGAAAATGGTCTCAAAGGCAAGCAAAAGTGTCAGAGACACCCCCACTGACACTGTCAGTTATCCCACAAGAACACCGAGCTACACAACCATAACATATATGCAAAGAACCTAGCTCAGACCCATACAGGTTCCTGATATTTGTGATCCCACATGAGGCCCAGTCAGTTGATTCTGACCATTAATGAAGGAGTGTTCCCCTTGTTCAATATCCTTGCCACCATGAGTTGTCACTTGTGTTTTTGATCTTAGTCTTTCTGACAGGTGTTAGATGGAATTTCAAAGTTGTTTTGATTTGCATTTACCTGATGACTAAGGATGTTGAACATCTCTTTAAGAGTTTCCTTCCTTTACCCTGCTCTCCTGTATTCATTCCCTATTGAATTCTATTATACTCTCCCTTTTATATCTTTATAACACTATATTTCCCATTCCTTAGGAGATATCCCTTACTAAGTACCTTAACTCTATGGGTGTTTAGATTGAAACACAAATACCTAAAGCTTAAAAGCTAACATCTACATATAAAAGAAAACATGCAATGTGTGATATTTGTCTTTTTGTGTCCGGTACTTCACTCAGGATTAATTTGTTTCTAGTGCAATCCATTTACATGCAAATTTCTTAATTTTCTCTTTCTAAAAGCTGAATAATATTACATTGTGTAAAAGGCCACATTTTTATTATTTATTCAACAGTTGATGAACATTTGGCTGCTTCCAATTTCTAGCTGTTATGAATAGAGCAGCAATGAACATAGATGAGCAAGTATATCTGAAGGTAGATGTAGAGTCCTTTGGGTATATGCCCAAGATTGTGATACATTTATTTTTCAGGTATTTGAGGAATATTCACATTAATTTCCATACTGGATAGACCAGTGTTTACTCCCACCAGCAATGGATAAGTGTCCTCTTTTACTTGTACCCTCTCCAGCTTGAGCTGTCATTTGTTTTACTAATCTTAGTCATTCTGACTCAGGTAAGATGAAATTTCAAAACCCTTTTAATCTTTTTAATTTGCTTTTTCCTGATGACTAAGGATGTTGAATATTTTCTTCATTGTTTCTGAAGCATTGTGTTTCATCTTTTGTGAACATTCCATTTGTGTATCCAAGTTTTTAAATGAGTTATTTGTTGTCTTGATGGTAGGGTTTCTTTTTTATTTTTTCTGTTGTTAGTTCTTTATTTATAGATACTAACCCCCTTTCAGGTTTATAATTGATAATATATTTCCCATTCTGTAGGCTGCTGTTATGCATGAATGGTGGTGGTCTTTGCTGTTCAGAAGCTCTAGCTTTATGCTGTCCCATCATTTAATTATTGGTCTTATTACATGTGCTACTGGAGTCCTATTTATAAAGTCCTTTACTGTGCTAATCAATTCCAACTGATTCCCTACTTTTTCTTTTTTCAGATTTAGGGTGGATCTTGATTCACTTGAAGCTGAGTTTAGTGCAGGATGGTATAAATGGACCTATTTTCATTATTCAACATGAAGTCACTTGGTTTTATCAGCATCATTTGAGGAAGATGCTATCTTTTTTTATTCTGTGTATTTTGTGTTCCTTTTTTTTCAAAGTAGGGTGTTTGTGTGAAAAATTATGTCCTGGTCTTCAATTTTATTACATTGAACAACCCATTTGTTTTCATACCAGTATCAAATATTATTGGGAATATATAGATTGTGAATGCAACATAAAGTCCAGGATGGTGATACCTTCAATATTTCTTCTATTATTAAGGACTATTTTAGAAAATCTTGGGATTTTGTGTTTTCATATGAATTTGATTTTATGCTTTCAATTTCTTTGAGGAATTCTATTGGAATTTTTGAATCTATAGGTTGCTTTTAGTAGCTTTTAGTAGATGATCATTTCAGAATATTAATCCTCCTAATACATTAACATGGGAGATCTTTCCATTTTCCGGTGTCTTATGTAATTTCTTCTATGTCTTAACAAACCTTTCACTTGCTTGATTAGAATTATCACAAATATTTTGAGACTTTTTTCAAGAACATTTCCCTGATTTCTTTCTCAGTGTGTTTGACATTTATATGTAGGATGTCTACCAATTTCGTGTGCTAATTTTGTCTCCTGGTACTTTTCTGCTATTTTTTTTTCTCAGCTGTAGAAGTTTTTGGTTGAGTTTTCAGGCACTTTTCTGTATCATATACAAATAAGGGTACTATGAATATTTTTCCTTTTATATTTATACCTCCTTGATCTTCTTAAATTTTGTTATTGCCTTAACTAAGTTTTCAAGTACTATGTTTATCAGAGATGGCAAGAATAGACATTATTGTCTTGATTCTGATTTTAGTTTGACCTACTTTGAGTTTCTCTCCCTTTAGGAAGATGTGTATTATGAACTTATTATAAATTCCCTTAATTGCATTAAAGTATATCCATTGTGTCTGTAGTCTCTCCAGAACTTTATCATGAAGGGCTACTGGATTTTGTTAAAGTCCTTTTCTTTTGTGTGTGTGTATTTATTTATTTATTTATTTATTTATTTATTTATTTATTTATCTTTATTCATTTTCAATCAAAATTTCTACCTGCTCCCCGTTTCCCACCTCCCTCCCCCTCCTCCTACACATTGCCCCCTCCCCCCACTCCCCTCCCCCCATCCCCACTCCTCCTCTCCTCCCCCCACTCCATTCCCCCTCCCTCTAGATACTGAAGAGCAGTCCAAATTCCCTGCCCTGCGGGAAGAACAAGGTCTTCCCACTTCTATCTAGGTCCAGGAAGGTGAGCATCCAAACAGGCTAAGCTCCCACAAAGTCAGTTCATGTATTAGGATCGAAACCTAGTGCCATTGTCCTTGGCTTCTCATCAGCCTTCATTGTCCACCATGTTCAGAGAGTCCAGTTTCAACCCATGCTTATTCAGTCCTAGTCCAGCTGGCCTTGTTGGGCTCCCAATAGATCAGTTCCACTGTCACAGTGGGTGGGTGATTTCCTTGCTCATGTTCTCCCTCCTTCTGCTCCTCATTTGGACCTTAAGAGCTCAGACCGTTGCTCCAAATTGGGTCTCTGTCTCTGTCTCGATCCATTGCCAGATGAAGGTTCTAAGTTGATATGCAAGATATTCATCAGTATAGGATAGGGTCATTTCAGGTTCCCTCTCCTCAGTTGCCCAAGGTACCAGCTGGGGACATCTCCCTGGACACCTGCGAGCCCCTCTAGAGTCAAGTCTCTTGTCAACCCTTAGTTAGGATATATACTTTGCTGCTCCCGTATCCACCCTTCCTATATCCCAGCCATCCCATTCCCCCAAGCTCCTCCCATCCTCCCCTTCTCACGTTTCTCACCCCATTTCCCCTTAGCCCCATGCCACCTCACCCGCAAGTTCCCAGTTTTGGCCCAGCAATCTTGTCTACTTCCCCTATCCAGGCGAATGACTATACGTTTTTCTTTGGGTTCACTTTCTTATTTAGCTTCTCTAGGATCACAAATAAAATGGTCCTATGATTTTTGTCTTTATTCTGTTTATATGAATTATCATGTTTACAGCTTTACATATGTTGAACCAATCCTGCATGTCTTGAATGAAGCCAACTTAATCATAGTATATAATCATTTTGATGTGTTCTTAATTCAGTTATCAAGTATTTTATTAAGAAGATGTAAATCCATGTTTATAAGGGATATTGGTCTATACCATTCTATTTTATTGGGTCTTTATATGGTTTTGGTATCAAGACAATAGTGGGTTCATAAAAAGAATTAGAAAACATTCCTTCAGTTTCTACTTTGGGTAATAATTTGATGAGTCTGATCATATACTACACTGAATCCATCTGACCCTGGGTTTTGTTGTTGTTCTTTAGTTAGGAGATTTTAAAGTTATTTCTTCTGTTTCACTAGAAATAATGGGTTTGTTTTTATTGTTTATTTTGTCTTGCTTTAACATTGGTAGGTCCTATATATCAAGGTAGAAAATGTTTTCAAGTAAAGTGTAGAATTTATTTATTGAGATTCATAAATAGATAAATAAAGGTACACAGAATTATATATTAGAAAAATACTAGAACTGAGAACAAAGAGAATTAAGTGGTGTGGGACAACTCTGTATTCTGTCAATTATGTTTTAAATAAACACTGATTGGCCAGAATCCAGGCAGGAAATATAGGCGGGACAGCCAGGCAGGAAATAGAGGCAGGGCAAGAGAACAGGAGAATTCTGGAAAGAGGAAAGTCCATTCCTCTGTACTCCTTCCCAGACACAGAAGAAGCAGGATGTGACTGCCTCACTGAAAAAGGTACTGAGCCACGTGGCTAACATAGACAAGTATAATGGGCTAATATAAGTTATAACAGTTAATAAGAAGCCTGAGCAAATGGGCCAATCAGTTTATAGTTAATGTAGACCTCTGTGTGATTTCTTTGGGACTTAATGACTGTGTGAACTGGACAGGGCAATGAACCCCAGTGAACCACACAGGTCTACCCCTCCAAATTTCTCCCCAAACTCATTTATCCCAGGTTTATCCCAGTCCCCAACTCCAGCAAGCATTTCCTGGAAACCAACAGGTGACCACTTTGGCTAGAATCACAGGGTGATATTCACCTCTCCCTCCATATTTCATAGTTCAGTCCCACAATCTCATGCCCGGTTGTTTATCAGACTTCCTTCTGTGACATCATCTCACTCTCATTTCACATTCCCAGAGGACTAAGAAGATAGTGATGGAAGAGTCTGCTTTCCTCCCTCCTGTGAAACTCCTCAGTCTTCTTTCCTAGTCTATCTAAACTCTTAAGTGTCAGATTTCAATACCTAGAAATACATTAACCTGGAAGGAAAAGTGACCTTATCAGGATCCTAGAAGCATTTACTATGAGTCAACACACAGACACCACACTCTCCTATGAATGAGAGAAGATAATAGAAGCCAAGGAACAGCAGAATTCTACAAGCTTTTCAAAGAAGAACACCATTACTCCACAAATTGTTCCACACAATAGAAACAGAGGAACATTGCCAAACTCTTTTATGAGTCTACAATTACTCTGATACCCAAAGTACATAGAGACATAACTGAGAAATAGAATTACAGAACAACGTCACTCAAGAATATTGATGCAAAAATACTCAAGAAAATGCTGGCAATTTATATCTAAGAACACATCAGAACCATCATTCACCATGATCAAGTTGGCTTTATCTTAGAGATGTTGGGATGGTTCAACATATGAAAATCTGTCAACATAATCCACCATATGAACAAACTGAAACATAAAAACCACATAATCATCTCAATAGATGCTATAAATCTTTCAACAAAATACAATATCTCTTCATGATAAAGATCTTGGAGAGAGCAGGAATACAAGCAACATACCTAAACATAATAAAAGCAATATATAGGATGCCAACAGCCAACATCAAATTAAATGGAAAGAAACTCACAGTGATCCCACTGAAATCAGGAACAAAACAAGGTTGTCAACTCTCTCCATATCTATTCAATATAGTTCTTGAGGTCCTAGCTGGAGCAATAAGACAACAAAAATGGATTAAGCGGATAAAAATTGGAAAAGAAGAAGTCAAAATCTCACTATTTGCTGATGATATGATAATTTACAAAAGTGAACCCAAAAATTCTATCAAGGAACTTCTACAGATGATAAACATTTTCAGTAATATAGCAGGATGCAAGATTAACTTAAAAAAATGAGTAGCCCACATTTACACAAATGATAAATGGACTGAGAAAGAAATCAGAGAAACATCACCCTTCATGATAGCCACAAATAGCATAAAATATATTGGGGTAACCCTAATCAAACAAGTGGAAGACTTGTATGACAAGAATTTTAAATCTTGAAGAAAGAAATTGAAGGAAACACCAGAAAGTGGAAAGACCTACCATGCTCCTGACTAGGTAGAAATAAAATAGTAAAAATGGCAATCTTACCTAAATTAATCTACAGACTCATTGCAATGCCCAGCAAAATCCCAGCAAAATTCTTCACAGACCTCAAAAGAACTCAACTTCATATGGAAAAGCAAAAAACAAACCTGTACAATAAAAGAACTTCTGGAGGCATGACAGCCCCTGACTTCAAACTCTACTACAGAGCTACAGTACTAAAAACAGCCTGGTATTGGCATAAAAACAGACAGAAGGACCAATGAAACAGAATCAAAGACCTGGATATTAATCCACACACTTACAAACACCTGATTTTGACAAAGAAACAAAAAATATAAAATGAAAAAAAAAGAAAGCATATTCAACAAATGGTGATGGCATAACTGGATATCATCATGAAGAAGAATGAAAATAGATCTTTGTCTATACCCATGCAGAAAACTCAAGTCCAAATAGATCAAAGACCTCAACATAAAGCAAGCCACACTGAAACTCATAGAAGAGAAAGTGGGAAATACACTTGAATGCATTGGCACAAAAGTCCACTTCCTAAATATAACCACAGTTGCAAGACACTGAGAGAAACAATTAATAAATGGCATCCCTAAAACCTGAGAAGCATCTGTAAAGCAAAGGATACAGTCAACAAGACAAAACAACAACCTATAGAATTGGAAAAGATCTTTACCAACCCCACATCAGACAGAGGTCTGATCTCCAAAATATACAGAGAATTCAAGAAATTGTTCATCAAAAGAAAACAATAATCCAATAAAAAATGGAGTACAGTCCTAAACAGAGAACTCTCAACAGAGGAATCTAAAATGGCTGAAAGACACTTAAGGAAATTCATCAGAGAAAATGCAAAGCAAAACAACTCTGAGAATCCATCTTACACCTGTAATGATGACCAAGATCAAAAACACTGATGATAACTTATGCTGGAGAGGATGAGGGGTAAAGGGAACACTCCTGCATTACTGGTGGAAGTGCAAACTGGTACAGCCTCTTTGGATATCAGTATGGCAATTTTTCAGAAAATTAGGGAACACCCTTTCTCAAGATCCAGCAATACTACTTTTGGGTATATATCCAAAGGGTGTTCAGTCCTATCACAAGGGCATGTGCTCAACTATGTTCATAGCAGCATTGTCTGCCATAGCCAGAACCTGGAAACAACCTAAATGCCCCTTGACTGAAGAATGGAGAAGGAAAATGAATGTGGTACATTTACACAACGGAGTACTACACAGCAGAAAAAAATAATGACATCTTGAAATTTGCAGGCAAATGGATAGAGCTAGAAAGCATCATATTGAGTGAGGTAACCCAGACCCAGAAAGACAATTATCATATTTACTCATTCATAGGTGGTTTTTAAACATAAAGCAAAGAAAACCAGCCTACAAATCACAAATCCAGAGAACCTAGACAACAATGAGGACCATAAGAGATACATGCATGGATCTAACCTACTTAGGAAGTAGAAAAAGACGAGATCTCCTGAATAAATTGGGAGCATGGGGACCATGGGAGAGGGTTGAATGGGAGGGTAAAAGATGAGAGGGGAGAAGAGAAAATGTGTAGTTCAATGAAATCAATAAAAAAGAAACTGGGGAACAAAACTCTCACCAACAAAGACGATACCAGATATCAGAACCTAGAATTACAGACTCCCCAAATCCAAATGCCTAGATGCCATCAAAAACTACAGTCAAGAGCAACTGGGACAATATATCTCCACTAGAGCCAGCAGCCCTACCACAGCAAGCCATGAGTATTGCAACATAGCTGAGTTACAAGGAAAGGACCTTGAAATAGTTTTTTATGAATATAATAGAGATACCTAGAGCTGGAATGAATTAACTCCATAAAGCAATCTTTGTAAACACAAACAGTGAAAGAAACAAATAAAACAGTTGAAGACCTAAAAGTAGAAATAGAAACAATAAAGAAAATGCAGATGGAGGGGAATGTACAAATGAAAAATTTAGGAATTCAAACAAGATCTCAGAGGCAAGACTAACAAAAGGAATAGAAGAGTTGAAAGAGAGAAGCTCAGGCATTGATCTCAAGATAAAATAAATAGATACCTTAGTTATAAAAGACTAAATCTAAAAATAGTTTAAATATAAAAGATCATGGTAAAAAAAACATCAAGGAAAACAGGAACACTATGAAAAGACAGAATTGGAGAATAATAGATGAGGGTAAAGAAACCAAGGTCAAAGGTACAGAAAATATTTTCTCCCTCCCTTTTGTTAAAAGAGATTCTTTTCACATAAAAGACATATTGATAATGATTTCCCTTTCCTCTATCCCATTCACTTTCTCCGTTCCTTCCCCAGTCTCATCCACTTCCTTTATGTCTCTTATTAGAAGAAAACATGCTTCTAAGGGATCAAAACCAAATATAACAGAATATAACAAAAACCACCATACTGAAGTTGTACAACAGATTGAAAAGTGCCCCAAGAGAAGACATAAGACTCAAAAGATGGAATTACTCACACATTCTGCAATTCAATAGAAACACTAAACTAACAGCTATACTGTATACACAGAAGAAATAGTACAGACCTGTGTAGGTGCTGTAATGTTCTTTCTGTCTCAGTCTCTGTCTCTATCACAGTCTCTCTGTCTCTGTCTTTTTCTCTGTCTCTTTCCCCATAATATGTGCCTGTATGTCTTTGTAATTTTTCTCATCTGCTGAGGCAGGAAGCTTCTCTGTTGCTGGCTAAATAAGACACTGATATATGAGCATAACAGAATATCAGTAGGAGTCATTTTTATACATGTTTTACCCTAGGTCTATGGGTTATCTAGCCTCTGATTCTTGACCCCAGTAGCACAGACAATAATAGCAACAATAAATAAATGGGACCTCCTGAAACTGAGAAGCTTCTGTAAAGCAAAGGGCACAGTCAATAAGACAAAAAAGGCAGCCTACTAAATGGGAAAAGATCTTCACCAACCCCACATCAAACAAAGGACTTATCTTCAAAATATATAAAGAACTCAAGAAATTAGACATTAAAATGCTATATAACCCAATTAAAAATGGTGTACTGAACTAAACAGAGAATTCTCAATGGAAGAATTTCAAATGGCCAAAAGATACTTAAGGACATGTTCAACTTCCTTAGCTATCAGGGAAACGCAAATCTAAACAACTCTGAAATACAACCTTATACCGGTCAGAATGACTAAGATTAAAAACACCAATGATAGCTTATGCTGGAGAGGATGTGGAGTAAGGGGAACACTCATCCATTGCTGGTGGGAATGCACAACCAATTTGGAAATTAGTATGGTGGTTTTTCAGAAAATTGGGAATTAACCTATCTCAGGGTCCAGCAATACCACTCTTGAGAATATACCCCAAAATGCTCAACCATACTACAAAAGCATTTGTTCAACTATATTCATAGAAGTATTATTTGTAATAGCCAGAACCTGGAAACAACCTAGATACCCCTCAACTGAATAATGGATAAAGAAAGTATGGCACTTTTACACATTAGAGTACTACTCAGTGGTTAAAAAAAAAATGACATCTTGAATTTTGTATGCAAATGGATGGAATTAGAAAACACTATCCTTGAGTGAGGTAACCCAGACCCAAATAAATGAATATGGGATGATGGAATGTACTCATTCATAAGTGGATACTAGCCATAAACAGAGGGCATTGAGCCTATAGTCCATGATCCTAGAGAAGCTAAGTAATAAGGTGAACACAAAGAAAAATATACATAGACCCACCTGGGAATTGGAAACAGACAAGATCGCCTGACAAAATTGGGAGCATGGGGGCAGAGGGTAGAAGGAAGGAGCGAAGGGGAGGGTTGTGGATATCTTGAGGGAATGGGATAGTCAAGATGGAGGAAGAACAGATATGAGAGCAAGGTAAGAGATACTTTGATTGAGGGAGCCATTATGGGGTTAGCAAGAAACCTGGCTCTAGAAAAATTCCCAGGAATCCACAAGGATGACCCCAGCTAAGACCCTAAGCAATAGAGGAGAGGGTGCTGAACTGGCCTTACCCTGTAGTCAGACTGATGATTATCATAAATGTCACCAAAGAACCTTCATCCAACAACAGATGGAAATAGAGGCAGACACCCACATTGGAGCACTGGACTGAGTTTCCAAGCTACAGTTGAGGAGTGGAAGGAATGAGAATATGAGCAAGGAGGTCAAGACCATGAGAGTTTCACCCACTGAGAGAGTTTGTCTGACCTAATGGGAGCTCACCAACTCCAACTGGACTGGGAGTGAATGAGCATGCGATCAAACTAGTCCCTCTGAATGTGGTTGAGAGTTGGGGCAGACTGAGGGGCCACTGACAGTGGCACTGGGATTTGTCTCTACTGCATGTACTGGCTTTATGGGATCCTATTCTCTTTGAATCTTGTTCAACTTAGATGTAGTAGGGAGGGCCTTGGACTTTCCACAGGGCAGGGTGCCTTGCTCTGTCTTAGGATTGGAGGGGGTAGGCTGGGAGAGTGTGTGGAGGGAATGAGAGGAGGGGAGGGAGTGGCAATTTGGATTGGTATATTTTGAAGTAATAAATTAACAAGAATAAAATAAAAAATCTTAAAAAACTTATGGAGGTAACAGTATCCCCATTTTTTAGATATATTACAGAGTTGTAATAATAAAAACTCTTTGTTATTAGCACAAAAAATTAATAAGTTGATCACCAGAATCAAACTGAAGTCACAGACATGAATCACATACCTATGGACACCTGACGTTTGAGAAAGAAACCAAAAATCTACACTGTAAACAGGACAGTATCTTCAACAAATAGTGCTAGTCAAGTGGACTAGCATGTAGAAAAATGCAAAAAGATTCATACTAATCACCCTGCGTAAAACTCAACTCATAATGGGTCAAAGACTTCAACATAAAACTAGACATACTAAAGAGAATGTGAGGAATGATTCATTGGCATAAGAAAGGCTTTCTAAACATAAGTTTATTAACACAGGCACTAAGATAACTAATAAATGGAACCTCATGAAATTGAAAAGCTTCTGCATGGCAAAATACACCTTCATATGGTCAAAGTGGCAGCCTACATAATGAGAAAAGATTTTTCCAACTACACATGCTAATATCTAAAATATATAAATAACACAAAACACTAGATATTGAGAAAAAATAACCCAATTAACAAAGGGGCTACAGATCTACACAGAGAATTCTCAAAAGAGAAAAGCCAAATGAGGGAGAAACACAAAGAAATGTTCAAAATGTTTAACCATCAGGGAACTACGAAGCAAAACTACTTTGTGATTTCACCTTAGACCCTTCAAAATGTCTAAGATCAATAAAACAAGTGATGGCTCATGCTGTCTAGGATGTGCACTAAAGGGAACCTTGCTGTACAAACTTTTACAGTCACAATGGAAGGCAGTGTGTTGGTTCTTCTGGAATCTGGGAACAGATCTACTTCATGAAACATATATACCCCTTGCCTTAGAATTTTAATTGCTGTAAAGAGACACTGTGACTAAGCGCTTACAAAGGAAAACATTTAATTGAGGTGGTGTCTTACAGTTCAGTGGTTTAGTCCATTATGAACATGGCAGAGAGCATGACAGCTTGCAGGCAGACATGGTACTGGTTACATTTTGATCATAAGGCAACAGGAAGTGGTCTATTACACTGGGAGTAGCTTGGTCATATATGAGACCTCAAAGCCTGCCTCCACAGTGATACACTTCCTCCCCCAAGACCACACCTCCTAATGAGGCCAATTGGGGGGAGCATTTTCTTTCAAACTTCCACCTCAATCTTGTGCATAAATGCAAAAGACACTATCCTACCACTTAACTGATCATGTTCTTTGCTGTTCTATTCATAATAGCCAGAATTGGAAACTACTTAGATGTTCCTCAACAGATGAATGGTTTAAGAAATAGGATACATTTACACAATGGCACATTACTCAGCCATTAAAAGAAAATTAAACCATAAAATCTGCAGGTCAGTCAATAGATGGAACTAGAAAAAAATCATCCTGAGTGATATATCCCAGTCCCACAAAGAGAAATATGACATGCATTCACTTATACATAGATACTAGCTCTTAGGTCAACGATAGCCAAGCTACAATCCATAGAACCACAGAGCTTAGGCATAAAGACTTGGGTGCGTGGGGAGTAGATCTCATCAAGAAAAGGAAATGGAATAGATAGTTGTGGATGGATGGGTGGGGGTGAAACATGAAGATCAAGTGGGGAGGGGATAGAGAGAGTTGGAAGAAGGGGAATATGGGGAGAAACAGTTAAAATTAAGGGCCATTTGAGGGGTAGTATGAAAACATAATATAGTAGAAGCTTCTTAAGACGTATACATATATGAAGGAGAGCTGAAAGAAATCTTCAATAACAAGGAAGACAGAACTCCAAGTGGCCATCTCTTGTCACTAAATGAAGATTCCAGTGCTGGGTTTGGTATAGAGGGTGGTATTTTGTGTCAACTTAATCCAAGCTAAAGTCATCAGAGGAAGTAACCTTAGCTGAGGAAATACTTTCTTGAGATCCAGCTTTAAAGCATTTTCTCATTTATTGATCAATGGGGAAGGGCCCAGCCATGCGAATCCTGTGTTCTATAAGAAGGCATATTGAACAAAGCATTGGAAGCAAGATAGTAAGAAGCTCCCCTCCATGGCTTCTGCATCAGATGCTACGTCTGGGATCCTGCCCTTCTTGAGTTCTTGTCCTGAATTTCTTCAGTGATGACCAGCAATGCTGAATAAGTCAGATAAACCTTTTCCTCCCCAACTTTCTTTTTAGTCATAGTGTTTCATCGCAGCACTAGAAACTCTAACTAAAACAATTGCGTTGCATCTAATTAATTGCTGACCAAAGGGGTCCCATGGTAATCCATAAGCAACTCAGGCTCTTGCCAAGAGTCTAGGTTGTTCTCCCCAAACTAACAAGCAAGGGCCCATTGCTCAAGACAACACCTATACAACTCATTGAGCATTGAGAAATTGAGCTTACTTTAAAATAGGCAAAATATATACATTTGTACTTATACATATACATGTATTTACACATATGCATAGACATTAATATTCACATATTCATATATACAGAGAGAGGGGGTTGCTTCACATGGTGTGTGTTCTCTTTTGATCCATGGACTATCAAACAAAAACCCCAGTACCAGGCAGGAAAACATTTCTCTGGTTGGGATCAGCAAGAAATTCTGGTAACAATATGAGCTGTTGACATTGACTTTTTTGCCCTATAGAACTTCAAAGAAAGAGCCTATTGCTAGGACATCATATGCGTAGACACAGAACTTGAAGAAATAGAGCGGGAAATGTCCTGGAAGCCTCCTTTCTGAGGACTGACTCTCATAACATCGGAAAATTATAGACAAGTTGCCAAAGAGAGAACCACTAGTCCTACCTAATTACATGTAGTTCCAGTTTTAGTATGTGTGCTGTCAAGGTGAGCATTATTCTAGACTACAGTAATTGCCACCTGGTTGTTCAATATACATTCTTATTTCTTACATATACATTTCTGTTTCTGAATTCTGTATATTTAATTTAAAAATAAGTAATATTAAGAACTAATTGGCAAGAACATTTATTCTAACAGTACAAAGATCAGAAAAAATGATATTTTAAATAACTATTTTGTGATATAATTTTATGCCTCATCATTTAGCATGCCTTTTTCCTTTGACCCATAAGAAGATTAACATTTAAATTTTTAAATGGAAAAGAGTTCTACACAAAGAATTTGGGAAGGGAAACTTGGGAATTCATCTCTTTGGGTATCTGTGAAAGACAAGGTTTGAGGCCAGACAGATCCTTTTATTTTGATCTTTGTCACATTAACTTAGCTAGTATTTATTGCAAACTTGACAGGGTCTACAATCTCCTTGGAAACAACCTTTTGAACACTTCTATGAGGGAGGTTCTATATTTGTTTAACTGAAAGGTAAAGAGCCATTATAATTATAGGTTCCACTGTTCTATGGGCAGGAGTCCTAGACTGAAGGAAAGAGAATAAGCAAATTGCATATCAGCATTTCAATGCTACATGTTCCTGCACTGTGGATACACCATGATTTACTTCCTCACGCTCTTGACACCGTGACTTCCCAATAATTATGGACCCTACCCTCAAATTGAGCCAAAATTCTTCCTTCCATGAGGGGCTTTTTGTCAGGCATTTTGTCAGAATAATGAGAAAATAAGTAACACACTTGTGAAGATGGGTCATAACATCTACCTTTTAGAATTACTGAAGAATGAAAACAAAATAGAGAGAGACAGAGATGGGGAAGGGGGAGAGTAGGAAGGAGACAATGGTTAAAGAAAAATGATCATTTTTCACTAAATCACAGCATTATTGACATATTGTAATTATTTATTTCTTTATTAGAACTATTGCATTTTAATAACATTTATAGATACCCAATATGAGCCTTCCAGTTATTGGGCTAGCCATGACTAGGGCCTTAAAGGTCTTCACCAGTCAAAAAAGTACACCCTAACAGGAGAACCTAATATGTAAACAAATGGGGGACCTGAAGAAAGCTGTCACAAAGATACAGTCTATGGCAAGGCCAGTATGGATAACATAGATAGTACATGAAGAGCGGGTATGAAATCCACAAGCAACAGAAATGGGAAGAGTACAGCATTTTTCAAAGAACCAGTCTGGGACAAGATGATAAGTTTTTTAATCTTGTATGTATTGGTCATTGGAGGCTCATCTCCTTGTCCTCAACCTGGATAAAAGGCCCAACCTTAATCGATGTAGCTCCACTGAAGTAAGGCAATCCTTTGCAAAAGATTAGTAACATATTTCAGTCATGAATCCAATGGGGGAAAAATGTGTTGTATTTATTCCTTTATCATTGCTATGCATCCCATTAAGGACTACCATAGGGGTGCCATAGATTGTTGTGTTATCATTTCTGTGTGGGTTAAAAAACTATGAAGACAGGAGAAGATTTTTTTAAAAAAAGGCTGCATGAGAAGTAATGATGAGAATAATTTTTAATTCCTTGGGAGGAAAAGAGCACAGTACATGAAGCAGCTATTTTTGCATTTTTGTTTTTCTTGTTTTTCATGATTTCTGCTCATCATTTTAAGTGTCTTTAATTAATGATACATTTTTATTGGACATCTTCCCTTAAGCTTTTAGGCAGAGGACATAGTTCTAAAAATCAAATAACTAAATAATAAATAAAGTGCTGAGTGGTAAAGTGACCCTCGGATGAAGGAATAGAAATGCAAACCCAAATGCAGAAAATGTGCCAGTTCCTCATCTTCGACACCTGGGAGGAAGGGCCTTCCAGCCGAAGCCCTTAACAGCAGTGCTGCCATATTGCAGTCTCAAATCCAGGGCACCTTAAAAATTAGTCAGCATGGCTACAGCACAAGGGTTTAAGCACTTTGATAGATTCGACAATGTTTTGTTTTCACCCACCTAGATCTAAAGTGACCTTTCAGTACTCAAGCTTCTGATTGTCAAGAGACATTGAATATAGGAGGAAGATATAGTTGAAAGGTATAGTGAATCTGATCCAGGTCTGAAAAATTCACCCCAAACTTCCCCTCTGTCAAGCGCTGCTCAGTCTTGGGATGTCTGATAAAACACACATTGCCTGTCTGTTTGCAGTGTCTAATTCAATAAGGAAGACTGTTAGGAAAGCAGACAGGTATAATAGTGATTATCATGGATTCTCATTGAATTGGAGAATCCAACTAAGATTGGTATATAGAACCAGGACTTAAGAGATCAGTTAAGAAAATATGGCCATGGACAACTTAGTATCAGTAAGGGCTTAAGTACTGATAGAAATATTTTTTGTTTACTTGCCTCTGATCTTCAGCATGTGGCTGACACTACCTGAGACACATACATTTCTTAAATTCAATTAAACTACACTTTAAAAAATATCAGATTTGCAAAATATTTTCTAGCCCTTCTGAATATTTAATAGGTAAGAAGAAGAGAATAGATGAAGACAATGCTATAATAGATAAAATAGGCAAATAGATAAATGTAGATTCAATTTTTTCCAATTAGCATACAAAGTATTGTGTTTCCCAGAACTTGGCTAGTGCCTCATTTTGGATCTCTACATCTGGTTCCATCAGTTACTTGGTGAAGGATCTATGATGATAGTTGGGGTATTCAACAATCTGTTTACAGGGGAAGGCAAGTTCGGTCTCCCTCTCCACTATTACTAGGAGTCTTACCTGGGATCATCCTTGCGAATTCTTGGGAATTTCCCTAGCACCAGGTTTCTTCCTATCAAAGAGAAGAAGGAGGGAATATGTGACCAAGGGAGGTCAAGATCATGATGGAGAAATCTACAGAGACATCTGAACCAAGCTTGTGGAAACTCATGAACTTTAGATTGATAGCTGTGGAGCCTCCATCAGACTTTTCTTTCTTCCTTCTTGTGGTCCCCTTTTTTTTGTTTCATGTCCTGTACCCACCTATGCATATAATTTTAATGATCTATTCATCTCTTTAGTTATCCACACTTAACGGTGCATTCATCTGTTGATTGATATCTAGGCTGGATCCACTTTGTTAATAAAGCAGCAAATAACACAGATATGCGAGCATCACTGTGGTTAGACAAAGTTTTTTTTTTTTTTATATCTGCCCAGAAAGGATATAGCTGGGTCATGCAGTAGCTCTTACTTTCATTTGTAAAGAACAAAACATATTGATTTCCATAATGGCTGCACGAGTTTAGATTCGCACCAGCAGCAAATAAGGAAGAGTTCCGTTTTGTCACTTATGTTATTTTTCTTCTGGGTGTGTGTGTAAGAGTTCTTTTTGTCTTTTGCTTTATTACCTGCTTGCTAATTTTTTAGACAGAGATTCACATAGTTCAAGCAGGCCTAACTTGCTTTGTAGCTAAAGCTGGCCTTGATCTCCTATTTCTTCTGCCTGCATCACCTACTAAGCACCGGATTATCGGCATGAACATGTAGGTACCTATTTTTACTGAAGTGATACTCAAACTCAGAGCAATTTTGATTTGCTTTTCCTGATGGTGAAGCATGTTTAACACTTTTAAAGGTATCTTTGTCTATTTTGTTTGAGAAATGTCTTCATTTTATTATCCCATTTCTTATTTGGCAGGGATTTTTGGTGTTTAGTTTTTACAGATGTTTATAAATTCCAGGTATTAATCATCTTTCTAAAGAGTAGCTGGCAAAGAGTTTTCTTTTTTCTATAGACTGTATGTTTGCTCTGTTGACAGTTTCATTTGCTGTGCATAAATATTTTAGTTTCACATAACCCCATTTGTTAATTCATGAGACTCTTTCCTATTCCAGTCTTGTTCATAAAGTTCTTGTATATGCCTGTATTTTCAAGTATTAGCCCTATGTTTTTCTTTAGCACTTTCAGCATTTCAGCCTTTAAATTCAGGTCCCTGAGCCATTTCTAATTTATTTTTGTAGGGAGGTAATAATATGGATTTTATTTCATTCCTTTTTCTGTATGTTGATACCCTGTTTTGCCAAAACCATTTGTTGAATAGGTTCTGTTTTGATAAGTGAATGTTTCTGACATTATTGTCTATTATTAAGGCCCCTCTTTCCATAGATATCTACATATAGATTAGATGTAGATATATATATATATATATATGAGAGTATTTGTCTTCCACACCCTCCCTCAACTACTCTCTTGTTTCTCCTCCATTTAGTCCACCTTGACCCTAAAAATAGTCTTCCTACTTCCAGGTGATATATAATTTTTGAAATGTAGGTTATATTAGAAAACAGAATATTCTTTGTTGAATAAAAATTCATCATGAAACAGGCATATTTACTTTTAAGAGTGAGGTAAGAGGACTTGTCCTTCCATTTCATTCTCGGATGAATGAGAAGTTTGAGAACTGCCTGGATTTGAATAACTCTTGTCACAAAACAAACAATGCTATTTCATTTATAACCTGCAGTTCCTTTATCTTTTTATTTATTTGTGGAACTCTACCTAGCCTGATTCCTTAACTTGGCTATTGTGAGCAATTGTGCTAAAAGCACAAATATGTAGTCATCTCTGTGACATCTACAATTCTTCTTTAGGCAACTCCATATTTATTTCACAATGATAATATAAATATTGAAATGATTGCTTCCTCTTAAGGACACTTTAATGTTTGAAATTGTTGCAGTTAATCTGATGCCTTTAGTTGCCCATGAAAAAAATTTCAGAATTATTTTCTGTTAATCTACAAAATCTTTACTGGAATTTTCATATATATATATATATATATACATATCAGTAATTTCAGTGAATAATTTAGTAAAAATTTACATCTTCGCTAAATGCAGTAGTTCAAAGAGAATGGACCCCAGACACTCATATATTTGCATAGTTGTGTTCCAGTTAGTAGAACTCAGGATTAGGAGATGAGGACTTGCTGGAGGTGTGTCACTGAGTGGGCTTTGGGGTTTCAGAAACCTATGTCTTTCCCAGGTAGCTCCCTCTGCCTCCTGCTTGTGGTTCAAGATATAAGCTTCCAGCTACTGTCTGACTTTATCTGTGCCTGCTTGGTGCCATGCTTCCCATCATGATGTTCATGGGCTCAGTTTTTAAAACTCTGAGTCCTCAGTAAGATATTTCTTCTCTATATTGCCTTGGTGATGGCATCTTATCACAGCAACAGAAAAGTAACCAAGATACTAGTTTAAGTATTTTAATTCATGATCTTTACCCCTGTACATTTATTTATTTATTTATTATTTCTTCCCTGCAAATTGTGCAGTTTTCGACATATTTTGTTAGCATCATGCTTACAAATTTCTATTCTTTTTAAGGAATTTAAAAACCATTTTGTTTAATATTAAAGTATTTGTTTAATGTGTTTGGTTCAAATCTACCTATTATTCCTTTCCCTACTTCTTTCATCCTATCCCACCACATTTTCTTCCAACTTCATGTACCTTTGCTTTAAAAAAATAAATTGGATCCATTAAGTGCTGTGTTTATCCTGTTTATCCACATGGGTATGCAATCATCTACTGGAGCATGGGTAGACTCTCTTTTCTATTTCCTGAAGAAAATAGATGCCATCACATTGATCACAGCCAACAGCTCCTCCAAGAGGGATGGGACAGCATGAGCCCTATTCCTACTTATGCTGATATTTTGACTGTTAAACCTTGGACTAGTCTTCTTGTGTATGTAGTGGCAGCTGCTGAGTTCATGTATGCAATAGCATTGTAAGAACATTAGATATGCTAAAGCAGCCAGGGGAAAGACCAAAAAAGAAGGCCTCAACTACACACAAAGAATTATAGGCAACTGTGGAATGCTAAGAGAGGTTTTGATAAATAGTCTTACCCAGGAAAAAGCATGCCAGTGTCAAATGGTCAGCCCAGAAAACATATATACAAATAATATTGTATGGACTCAAAGGTTACATTTTAATATATATGTATATACAAATACATATATGTATACAATAATAATTGATGACATTATTTAGGCCTTGAATTTGAAGGCAATCAGGAAGAGGTATATGGAAAGGTCTGGAGACAGGAAATGGAAGGGAGAATTGTTGTAATTAAAATACAGTCTCAAAGTAAACAGAAAAATAAGCATCAGAAGATTCACCTATAAAGTCTCAGCAACATGATATGCTTAACATGACCTGAAACAGGACAGTATCACTAGATATGCTTACATAGAAGAGGGAAAGCTCAGGAGGCCTCAATCCTAAGTAAACAATAGGCAAGTAAAGAATATTAAGAGGACGGGAGAAACAAACTTGCCTTGGGAGGAGCACACCAATTCCAAATCCTATGCCAAGTGATCATGTTTGAAACAATGTACAAACAAAGTTATACATTTTGAGCAAGTTCTATTTTGTGTGTATCTATCTATCTATCTATCTATCTATCTATCTATCTATCTATCTATCTATCTAGCCAGCCAGCCAGCTATCTATCTCTATCTATCTATCTATCTATCTATCTATCTATCTATCTATCTATCTATCTATCTATCTACACATACATATGTAACAACAATTAGAGAAAAGAGGAGGGTATGAAGTTGAAAGAGACTAAGATAAATTACATTGGAGAATTTGGAGGCAGGGTGGCCTGAAAGGGATGTAGGAAATGATGGAATTGTATATAGTATGTACATATACATGTATGTGTGTGTGTGTATATCATTATTTAATAAGTTTGACATGGGCTTTCCTGCAGATTTACATGTTTGCTTCTGATTGTTTAATCTATAGATTTATGGCTTTTTAGGATTGAAAAGGCTTTAGCCATAAAGTTTTCCATTTCTTTTATATTTTCCCTGTTTGCATCCATTCTTTGGACTCATATTACGAATGTTATCTCTTTTACTTGTCCCACAGATCACTAAAATTTGCTGTTCATTCAGCACAATGTTTACTTATTTTCATTTTGAAAAATTTATATTGTTCTGCCTTCCATTTCACTAATTATCTCATCTTCTCCTACTTGGAGCATATTTTAATTTGTTATCTTATTTTTTCAATCCTTTAAAAATATTTGTGTGACACTGAATATGATGGGTTCTTGTACTAACTAGACATGCACTCGACCACTGAGCTATACCCTCAGTCCCAGCCCCTCTTTACAAATTATGGTCAGTATTCAAACTTTGTTTCCTGAGACTTTCTATTATTTTCATTTTCCAAAGGTTTTTGTATTTGTTCACAGAATAATTTTATGATGACTACTTTAATCACTGTCAGATAATTATAACATCTTTATTATCTCACTATTAATTGATTTTTCATTAAATTTGAGATCTTACTGTTCTTTATATGAGTAAGCTATTATGGAAATCTGAACATTTTCAAAGTTATATTACAAAGATCTGAACCTTATCTCAACCTTCTATTTTAGCAGGCTTTCTATCATCCCAACCCATAAAAATGGGAGTAGAGAATCTCACTTCATTACTGCCATGTGGGACCAGATATCCTTCACTAGGCCTTCATGGAAACCCAACAGTTGCTGGATAATGTTTTGTTACTGCTTGGCATAAAGAAGTTCCAACAGTTCCTGGGTCCTCCATTGATGGCTCTCTCTCAAGAAATGGTAGGGGTGCCTTGTTACTGTGCCTTATGTGTCTGACACTAAAGCCACAGAAGAGTTGATTTTGTCAATGCTTGACCTGAATGAGAGTGTTGTCATTTCATTAAGCTTACTCTGATACAAGGAGAAGGAAGAAGATGAAAGTGGAAGTTTAGTGTTCTGCAAAATATGCTTTGATGCATGGATTGCGTTTCCACTGACACTGAAATTCTTAGTTCCCTATCATATCCTCTCTGCTATTTATTTGAAATAGTGGGTTTGAGTATCATCTTCAGGCTTCTGAAGGTGGAATTCTACCCTCTCATCTTACTGTTGTCTGGCACAGAATTGTTGGTCTGAGGGAGAGTAGCTATAGTCTAAAATTTTTGTCTTACTGTATCCACTTTTCTTAGCACTTTAGATTTTAAAAGATATTCTGTTGGATATCTAGGCTGTTTTCCTTCTCTGGCTCCTGTGGGTAAAGCCATAATGAACATGCTTGAACGTGTATCTCTACAGCAGAATATAATAGTGTTCTTTAAAATGTGTCCAAAAGGGGATAGCTGAATCCTGTGGTAGATCTGGTTTTTGACCTTTTCATGAACCCCACACTGATTTCTGTAGTAGTTGCACTATTTTAAATTTTTACTAGCAGTACGTTTTCCCTCTTTCCCACATTGATGCCAACATTTGTAATCATTCTTTTTTATATATATATTAGCCATTAAGTCTAATGTAAGAAGTCTCAAAATAGTTTTAACTTACATTTACCTGAGGGCTGACAATGATGAACATTTTAAAAATGTTTCTCAGCCACTTGTATTTCATTTTTTTGAGAACTCTGTTTAATTCAATAACTTATTTTAAAATTGGGTTACCTGTTTCCTTGAGGCATAATGTTTTGAGTTCTTGTATATTCTAGGTCCTAACGCTTTATCAGACGTATAGCTTAAAAAGTTTTGTTTTCCCTGTTCTATAGGCTACATTTTTACTTCCAGGATGGTGTTCTTTGCTGTTCAAAAGCTTTTTATTTTTTTACTTCATGAGGTAACATTTATTAACTGTTGACCTTAATGCCTGAATTGGTATGGTCATGTTCAGAAAGACTTTCTCTGTGCTAGTGATTTCAAGCATATTCTCTACTGTCTCAACTATCTGATTCAGAGTACCTTATCTTATGTTGGGGTCCTTGATCTATTTTGAGTTAAATTTTGTGCAGGTTGAGAGATAAGGATCAAGTTTCGTTCTTCTTTATGTAGCTATTCAATTTTACCAAGGCCAGACTTTTCTCCAGTTGAGTGTAGCTTTAAATATGAATCACAAATTATTAATAAGAAAAATATTTTATATATACACAATGGAATATTGTATATATTGTTATATAAATGTTAAGAAATATAAAATTGACTGACCATTATAATGATAAGTTAGTTCTTTTCGCAGTCCTTATCAGAGAAACTTCTATCTGCAGTTGATAGTGACTAATGTAGAAATATATAACTGGCCAAGGTGTAGAGAGTAAGACACTGTGGAATGCTCAACCCTGGATGGGACATTCATATCACACCAAGGCTACTCCTAAGGTTCATACATCATTGAGGAAGAGGAAATAGAAACAGTGTAAGGCCCAGAGGGGATGGATGACTATAAGGAAATGATGTCTTGTAGACACAGCTGGGAAGTTGCGTATATATAAACACATGGTGGTTGTGATACCATCACTAAAGACCTGTGAAATCTTAAGCCAAACCAAATACCAATAGGTAGAAGGGAGATGAGCACTGAGTCTTACTCTCAGAAGAGGAGACTGTGACAACTGATGGTTCCTGGTAGAAGTAAAGTCATTTTTCCCTATGAGTGTAGTCCCTTTGTAAGTTGAGCACACTCAAGTGGAAGGCCACATATCCAAGAATATAAGGGAAAGCACAACTTGGAGTTGATGGGATTTTTGATTTTTGTATAAAAATAAAGTTGCAAAATTGGGTGTTTAGGGAAGGGAGATTGAATCTGGAAATATGTGGATGAATAAGTATGAACTAAACAGGGTGTAAGAAATTCGCTAATAAGTGAACTAATAAAAAACGTATTTTAAAGTAACCATGACTGAAGGAAAATAAAAGATAAGCTTATGTGTGGATGTTTTATCTGAGTTTACTGCTATTTCAGAACTGGCACGAACAAATAAGGCAGAAAGAAACACCGGAAATTCACTGTATGTTATTTTTGGAATTGTCTTTCCTAGAAAGTTTGCTTACTTCTCCCCCTCTTTCTAACTCTTATATACCTTAGGCATAATTATATAGTTGTTAGTTTTGCATTATGGCAAGGATGCATAACAATATGTCTATGTTTAACAAATTAAAAATTGAGGCATATATTAAAATATTATAGTGACAATATAGTGAGGGGGGATCATATCTACCTACGTTTGGAACACTGAACCAAGTGCAGAATGGTAGTGATTTCCATAACACTGAATTTTATGTTTTAATTTTCCTTTCTCTTTACAAATGCAAAGAAGAAACTAATGATTATTTCCAAAACTACTTCTAGATATTCAAAGGGTTTAGAATCTATTCCTAAATATAGGGCTCATTCAAGTAAGGATAAAAATGACTGAGTTTGGAATTTTTCACATACCTCTTTTTCACATCTATAAATTGTACATGGTATATAATTAACAGATGGCCCAGTCAACTTTGCAATATACAATATTTGTATTAACCAAATACACAATAGCCCTCATTTGAGTTGACCTCATACTCATAATGGTGGAGGGCACAAATTTGGTTAAAGAAGCCTGACCTTGTACAATGGAAGACAAAACAAGAAGCACTATCAACTGAGCAGCAACAGTGATAATTCTCATTAGAACAAAATTGCACAGCAAAACAATTCAACAAGTGGTTTATTAGTCAGACTTCTAATGATTGTGATCGCTAAAACCTATAGCTAGAAACTGGAACTAGGGGAAGTAATAATAAAGTGGTCCGGTTAAAATTCATGCTTAGAGTAATATTACTGTCCATCGTAATATGTTTTTGTGTTTATTTTGAATTATTTTATTTTTAGTCTATGTGTATGTGCCTGAAGCATCGGTTTCCCAGAAACCGAAGTTACAAGTAGTTGCGAGCTGCTATTAGGGTTCTGGAAACCAAAAGCTTCCTTTTAATAACAATATGTGCTCTTAAGTACTTAGCTGCCTTTCCTATCACAATTAGCACTATTTTTTAAGATAATTATACTTTTTGAGATTATAATTATATCATTTCCCCTTTAAATTTTCTCCCTCCTAGCCCTCCCACATACCCCTTCTTGTTCTCTTTCAAATTCAAGTCCTCAGTTTTCATTAGTCTTGTCATATTAATGTATGCATTATGTATTTAAATATATAAATCTAAATACATAAATATAATCTCTTCAATCTGTATGTTAATTGTATATATGTTTTCAGGACTTATCATGTGATACTGAATAGTCAATTCATGTTCTCTTTTTTGAGGAAGAGTTTGATACTCCCAGCATTCCTTATTTTCCTGTAGTTTTGTGTAAGACAGTCATGTTGGTGAGACTTCATGTAGTTTCTAACATTTCTAGAAGACAATGTTTCAGGAAACTCCCCGTTCCTCTCCCCTTGGTAGGTACTATAAGGAAAATTTTCATTTAAGGTATATATGTTTATTTTTATGCCAACTTCTATGAATTACAGCTATTTATAGGTAGATCATTAACAGTTTGATTTCTCATGACTTTTTAGACATTCTTACTGTAATTTTACTCTCCTTTCTCCTCTTTTATATGTTTTGATGTGAAAATAGAACGTGTATAAAATGTACATATGTACACACATGCAATCAGATCCATTCTCAACTGTAAGTATTTCTAAATCTGTTACCCCTCCTCAATCAAGTTTAAGAGCAAGGAATATTTATTCAGGAATTACAATAGATGATTGTACCCTGAAGCCCCAAATAAGAGACCTACGTTTTATGCTATTTTCTATTTAGAGTACTATGGGTAAGTTACTTCCCTAACTCTGATCCTCAGTTTCCCCCATTAGACCAAATTAAACATACAAGATCTATTGTATACATAATATTTTGTGTGTATTCCATAGGTAACAAGGAGACTTCAAAAACAGCTCAATATGAATTTTTCCCATGTTTATTGAGATGTGAACTACATGTTCATTATGCCATCCAGCTTAGGAACTATATTATTGAGATTTCATATGCACCCCAAGCATGTCATGTCTCAAAGGCACTATCTCACAGGGGCACCCTGGTTCTCTGTTTTTTACAACCTTTTCATTTCACAGTCTTTTCACCCACTCTTCCATAATATTCCTTAAGACTGATATATGCCCATATTTCTATACGGTGTGGCAGCCAGGTGCCATAGGTCCCATCTGAGGTGGTCACGTAGCCCTGCAGACAGGCTGTCTCTGCCTAACAAAGGGTCAGGATACTGTTGCTCCTTTCTTTGTAATTTGGAGGATGCCTTATAGAGATGCCTACGTGTCAAGCCTACGTGACAGCTAGCATACACAGCAGACAAGTAGATGCGGAAGTGACAAAAACACCATTCACCTGGTTACCTGGAGGACAGGTCTGGTGTATTTTCCTGTTCAGTTTATGTGTTGGTATAAAAGTTGTTTGGATAATAAACACAGGGAGATCTTCAGAAGGAAGAAGCCTGAGATGCCCTCCCGTGATGACCATGTAAGCTGTGTCTATTATTCCTTGCGGCTCCGTACCAGTCCAGTTAGGGAAAATAGTTATCTTTGTTGGGGCCCATGGGCTCTAACAGACTGACACATAGGGTTTTTGAAATAGATCTACCTACTGGGGAGAAGCTCTCTAAAATCACTTATTGTTGTGGATCTCTCTCTCTCTCCCTCTCTCTCTCTCTCTGTATGTGTGTATACAAAGTCTTAGTATGAAGATTTTTTTTCATTTTGCTAGTGATAATAACTTATTCCAATCCATAATGCAGAGTCTCAAAATTATTCAGAAATTTGGTGTCCAAGGCTTTTAATTTTCAAAGTAAGCAGTCTGGGATTAGTGGCCACAGCATGAAAAGAATACTTGCTGCCACTGATGACCTGAGTTTTATCCCTAGGATCTACACGGCAGAAGTAGAGAACTGGCTCTGGCAGACTGTCCTCTGACCTCCACACAGATACTGTAGCACAGGTGAACATGAACAATACAGAGAAAGAGAAAAAAATACATGTGTAAAATAGTAATTTGTTTATTTTTGTAGAATTGATCCATGGTGTGGCAGAATTGTCTATATTCTGTCAATTATGTTTTAAATAAATGCTGATTATCCAGTAGCCAGGCAGGAAGTATAGACAGGAAGTGGAGGTGGGGCAATGAGAACAGGCATATTCTTGGAAGAAGGAAGCTCTTTCCACAATCCTGTCCAGACACTGAAGAAGCAAAATGTGACCTGCCCCACTGAAAAAGGTACTGAACCATATGGTTAACACAGATAAGAATAGTGGGTTAATATAAGTTATAAGAGCTAATACAAAGCCTGAGCTAATGGACCAATCAGTTTATAACTTATGGAGATCTCTGTGTGATTTTCTTTGGGGCTAAACAGCTGTGGGACCTGGTGGGAGGACAGAACCCCACAACAAGTAGGCCCTCATGTTACAGATACATTTTAAGATGTATATCCTCAACCCTCCACAAAGAATTATGGACAGCTGTCTTAGTTGGAGTTTCAGTTGCTATGAACAGACACCATGACCACAGAAACTCTTATAAAGGAAAGTATTTAATTTATTTTATTTAACTTACAGTTTCAGAGGTTTAGTCAATTATTATCATGATGGGAAACATCGTGACATGCAGATGGGCATGGTGCTGGAAAAGAAGCTGGAGAGTTCTACATTTTGATCCACAGAAAGTTAAATGTGATACTGTGTGTAGCTATAGTATAAGAGATGTCAAAGCCCACCCCTATAGTTTCATACTTCCACCAAACAGACCACACCTTCTCCAACAAAGCCACACATCCAAATAGTGCTACTCCCTTTGGAGGCCTTTTTTTTCAAACCACCACAATAACTAAGGCATACTGATAGCAAGAGAAATATCTTCCCTAGGAAGAGCACACCTATTGGCTATCCAATATCAAATTGTCAGCCTTGAAATCATAATACAAGAATCATTATACATACCAAGCAGGGTACATTTATGTATCTAGGAATATATATGAATATACATACATGTATATAACAACAATTAAAGAAAAATTAGGTCATGAATTTTAAAGAGAGTAGGGAGGGTTATATGGGAGGGTTTGGAAGGAAGAAGAAAAACAGAGAAATGATGCAGTTTGTTATAATCTCAATAAGTAAAATAAGTAATTTTAGAAGATTCAAATCATCAAACTGTAAATGCTGAAGTTTGAGGTAACATGCTAGGAGAGCATATGAGCTTGTACACAAGTCACTTACATAGATATCACATGTACAAGCTTTTATGTTTATTTTACCTTAAGGTATGAAACATTTTAATCAAATACATCTCCTCATCTCCACCAATCAGGCCTACTCCTATATCCCACATCCTGTATATACGCATATATATATATATATACAGACACAAACACACACATACACACACACTATATATATATATATATATATATATATATTGACATTATGTGTGTCTCCATGGGTGTTCCTGTCCCTTCTGCCTAATTTTAGAATTATAGGCACATAGAGTCATGCATAGATTTTATGTAGGTACTCAGAATCTGAATTCAGGTCCTCTTTCAAGCACTTTATCCACAGAGTCAACTTTCTACCATTGATATTCCATATCCTAATAAATGTATATGTGTATATGTGTATATATATGTATATTTTTTTACTAAAATTACTGTTACTGTTTTTATCATTGATTGTTTTACCCTGAGGCTGCATAAATTCCATACACTTTATATATTTTTAAAGATAGGCTCTTTCTCTATAGCCCTGACTATTTTGTAGCTCACTATATAGACCAGATTGGGCTTGATCTCACAGAGATCCATGTATCTCTGCTTCCTGAGTACTTAGATAAAAGATGTGTGCCAACACATCTAGAAATTTTGTGCATATTTATTTATTTTTTACCCCATCATAAGAAACAAATCTCCAGTATCTATCTTCATCCCCATGTAGTTTGTATTTCACATATGCAGAAAAGCTTTTACTGATTTAAAGACCATTCCTCCTAATAACGGTGTATTTCCTATGTCTACACAAATGATTATGAATGTTATCTTTGTCCCTAGATTTGTGATTAACATTTGACATTTAATTTATTCAATTAACATTTGCCTCTCTAATTAGAATTGCATTTCCTTAACGGCAGTGCATTATTCATGTCTGTGTCCCAGGGAAATGGACAAAAAGTATTTGTTCAATTGAAAGTTTAATATTTTTCAAAATGAAACAGGTTTTCCCAGCTCTATAGATCTATGTAATCTATCCCAAGAACTAGAAGTGGGAAACACATTCACCCTTTCTAAAAATATTAATGGGTTGAAGATATTATGGTAGAGAAGACTTAAGCTATGATATGGCCAGATTAGATTAAACAAACTTCCAAATACCCCAGAATGTATTCATTAAGGCAAAGTGGAATGAAACAGATGGAGTCATATTCTCCTTTTCCAGTGGTGTTCATATTTGCTAATGCCATTATTAATCATTTATTTATCTTGGGCTCAAAATCATATGTCATTTCATTATCTCATTCTCAGTTCAATATGTTATCAAGTTTTATATATTCTACTTTCACATTATTATACTTTTTTTGAGTCTTCTCACTCCATTTACACTGTGCTTGTTTTAACTTAGAGAATTAATTTCTTTTGTTTGGATCTTTGTGTCATCCTCCTAACTCTGGGTCACAACTAATCTCAATAATAATTCTGAAAACTAATTCTATCATAAAAATTCTACACTCAAAACCTGAAATGAATCACACGATATTCTTCAAATCCGGGTACTACAGCTGCCTTCTTTGTTACTTCTCTGCACAATAGCATCATTCATAAGAGATTTAGTTCACTGACTGCTCCAAAAACAACTTCGATGTTTTCCTTTCAGTATTCTTCTTATTATGATGGCTTAATAATAAATCTATTTTTAAAGACCAGCTTAAACTACATCATACTCCATAAAACCCATCATGACTCCACCTGCTTTCTATCAATTTCCATTGGTGTTCTTTCCCTTCTGAGCTCTAAGAGTGTTTTGATTAGTGTTTTCAAGGTGTATGTCTTTCATCTTTTTATTTTGTTTTAACAGATCTCGGACTACATTTATATTTTTTTGTAGACAGCATGTTCTTGGATATAAGTATTAAATTTAATTTATTCACAAAGTCTCATGTAGCCCCTCCTGGCCTCAAACTTTCCATGTAGGTGAGGACGGCCTTGAATTCCTGATCCTCCCACATCTAACTCCCAAGTGCTAGTAATACAAGAGTGAGCTATCACATCTGGCTTCAATTTGCTTTGCTAAGTATACCCTGGCAATCTCTGTTTATTTATTTGTACCTTTATTATAATTTCTATGACCCTAGTTTGTGTACAAATTATGAAAATATCTAACTTTTATTGCTTCTTATAGGCCTGTTACTACATGTTTTAAATCCATTACTTCATTTATACACTTAGAGCTGCTTTTTGAACTACATAATTTACTATCTTTCTTCTACAGATAAAGTGCTTGAAGACTGGAAATGCTGTGTGTTTTCTCACTTCAAAGCACAACAGTGTTAACTTCTTTTATTAAATGTTACGTGTGAGGAAAAGGACATGCTAAATGTATGTATTTACAGTCTGTTGTTCATGCCAAACTCTGACAACTAGCATCATCACATTCTTCTAGGAGAGCAACCGGTGAGTATTCACATCTGACTACTTTTGTGTGATGAACAGGAAAACTGAGACAATCCTACAAGTGGACATGCTGTGGGAGGAGAGAAGTTCTGCAACTTCAGAAGCAACACGACCAGAACCAAGTCCTAGATTTTCTGTTTCCTGCGTTTGTGATACAGAACATATTCTGAGTCTTAATTAGGCAGAAATATTTAGATTTAAAGTCTAACAATAAAGGTTATCATGTGTATTTATATATATATATATATATATATATATCAAAATCTATGCCACTTTAAAAATTTAACATTAATTTTTTTATTTGAAATAAAATATGATCACATGACTCTGCCATCTTCCCTCAGGCCCTTCTATGTTCACTCCCTCTATTTTTCTTTTATTATTACATAGAAATACACAAACACACATAGACATACACACACTTGTATATATAAATACAATCTACTTGGCCCATAAGTGCTGCTTATATGTTTACATTTTGAAGGCTGACTACTTCGTATTGGATAATAAAGTAAGTTATCTCAGCCTTGGAAGAGACATATTTTTTCTCAGCAGCCCTTACTTGCCTGTAGTTTCTGTGTAAGAATGGGAATCTAGTAAGAGTTCTCCCTTCTAAGATACCATATTCATTGATATTGTTGTTGTTCAGGCCTTGTTTGGAAGCCATATTATTGAGTTAACATTAGTGTAGTTCCCCTGTCATTTCTAGGACACACAATCACACAGCAGACTTCCTGGTCCTCTGGCGCTGACAATCTTTCTGACCCTCCTACTGTGATGTTCTCTGAGCCTTAGGTGTAGGTCTTATGTTGTATCAACTATGACTAGGTACCCTAAAATCACATGTTCTCTGTCTTTTGACAAGCTTTGATTTTCTGCAGTGGCCCTTATTTGCTGCAAAGGGAAACATCTTTAATGCAGGTAAGAACTACACTTATCTTTGGGCATAATGATAAGTTTTAGAGTCAAGTTAGGAATTATAGTGGTATAGTAAAGTGATAGTAGTAGTTTCTTTTCTAAAATCAATGACCTCACTAATCCTGTGTTTTACCTAGATTTCTAATAAAAGTATGATTTCTCTCTTTTTGAGTAGTCCTTAAGTTCATTTACATAGCTAATTGTGACCAAGATATATTACTATTATACCCATAGTGATATATTAGTATTTTCTTCATTCTTAAGGTCTACAGTATATGAGCTATAGGGAACAATGTGCATATTTGTTTAATGGTGTCCTTAATATTTAGTCACTATTTGTGTTTATATAGCACATGAATATTTTCAAATTACCTCTGCAATTAACATCATTTAATATTTATAATAATTTGTTGTCAATGATACTTATCTCAATTTTGAAAATGCAAAAACTAATTCTAAAATGATTATGTAATATTATATATTTTATAATTAAAATAACCAATATAATCACTCATATCTATAATTTGCATAACACAATTCTCATACTTGACAATTTATAAAGGGACTTTGATATTAATTAACTGAATTCTTTTAATATAGTCACCTCTCACTCCAGAAAGTTATTGTTCAATAGAGAAAGCTAGATACAAATGTGCTAATAAAAAACACTAAAGATAATATGAATATTAAGTGGGAATGTTCCCTGGAGGAACCTAAGAGACATTTTCTCCTGAACAAGGAAGATTTTTATTCATTATTAAAAAGGATCTGGATGTGATGAAATGAAAGAAGTAGTTTCCAAGCAGGAAGACTAATTTGAGGTATGGTAGAAGAGACGATTCAAGGCGTGATTAACAATAAGTAAATAGGTTTAGTTAAGACTAGATAGTTTAGTGGGGAAATAATTTAAAACTGTTTGGGTCAATAGTTCTCAACCTTGTGGGTCGTGACCATTTTTGGGACTTGAACTACCCTTTCATGGGAGTGCCGTAAGACCATGAGAAAACAAAGATGTTTACATTACTATCTATAACAGTAGCAAAATTACAGTTATAAATTAGCAACAAAAATAATTTTATGATTGAGGGTCACCACAGCATGTGGAACTGTATTAAAGGGTGGCAACATCAGGAAGGCCTACATGGTAGAATGACTGAAAAAAATGGCTTACCACCAATGAGACTATAGTAGTCAATATTCAGTTGTTTTGTGAAGAACTCTGTGGGAATTCGAGAAAGAACATACATATAAGGGATAGAGACAGAGCTCAGTTTTAAATAAATTGCCCAATGTCCACAAGCCCCTGCCTGGTTCAGGCACCGACAGTGCTTGCTTTTTGAAATGAGCATGTGAATTGCTAAAGGCCATTGGGTTGCAAAGGGTCAAACACTGTATCAATGAAAGAACTAAAATTTGATATCAACATCTATTTTTGTCATTTAATGCTATTGTACAACAAAAGTCTGATGGAGGTGGGTCTTATATTTATCTGTTGTTTTCATTGGTTAACTAATAAAGAAAACTGCTTGGCCCTGATAGGACAGAAAATTAGGTAGGCAGAGTAGACAGAACAGAATGCTGGGAGAAAGAAGCTGAGTCAGTGAGTCGCCATGATTCTCCCACTCCAGACAGACGCAGGTTAAGATCTTTCCTGCTAAGCCAGCTCGTGGCGCTACACAAAATATTAGAAATGGGTTAGATCAATATGTAAGAGCTAGCCAATAAGAGGCTGGAACTAATGGGCCAGGCAGTGATTAAAAGAATACAGTTTCCATGTAATTATTTTGGGTATAAAGCTAGCCATGCGGAGCTGGGCGGGAACGCAGCCCAACGCAACTCTCACTACAACAGAGTGGCACTCCAACATGATGGACTAAATCCACTTAAAAACCTGAGAAGGCTTAAAGACAGTTTTTGCTGTTTGTGGGCGGTTTGCCGCAAAGAAATTTTCCTGACTCAGCAGCAGGAAAAAACTGGCTGTTTTGAAATACCAGTTTCTGGGCTGTGCTGCCATCATGAACTCTGTCTGGCTCCTGCTGGAGACAGAGCTTTTGAATGGAGCATTTGGATTAAAATGCTACGGTTTGCTTGATGGCAATGTGGACTGCTGTGTGCCTGGAACTGTGTGTGGCTCAGGGGCACCAAATGGCTCTGAGGCAGGAGCGGCTCAGCTCCCACCAGGCTGAACTGTGCTGGTCTCAGGCAGGAACTACTGTAATTACCATAATAACATCGCAGTTAAGGTTTAGACTGGCAGTAAACAGGCAGTACCGTATTACCCCTACATGGTGCAACTTAAGTTTTTAAGAAGTGCTTAACATTTTAAGAAATGCTCCTGGATAGTAAAAAAATTACAGATTCACAATAGGACAGATTCAGACCACTAAATGGATCACAATGTTGGATGAGTGTACGTAGGCTTGAGAGAGAGAGAAAAAAATATATAGAGAGAATAAAGTTAATGCCTTAAAAAAAGGGTAAAGTCTTTAAAGAGACAGAATAAAGTAAAGTGATAGAGTAAAAATAAGCCACGTAAAAATGGAAAATTCACAGAGAGTCTGGATTATGTACATTGTGTTTTCTTTAAATTTTTTGACTGTAAAGGAGCTAAGTACAGAGAGACATTTCATTATGTGGGCTGCCAAGTGGAACCAGAATGGATATCATGAGGGTATGACTTCAGAATTTGGATCTAAGGATATGATGCTTTGGAGAGAGTCTTCTTTTGTTTTCACAGAGGATGAGACTCTATGGATTGCTTCTATCCCAATATGGTATGATAGATCACGCCCTCCTGAAAGGTTGTTGTGAACACCCTCAAAACTCACTGCTCAACTGCCAACTGAGATGAACCTGGCAGACCATAAAAAGACCTAAATAACAGCACCCCCATTCAGCTCGGAGCAGTTTGGAGAGAAAAACTGCGCCCATATTCCCAGATATTGTTTATAAATGTTCTTTTACATTTAAAGGGGGATATGATATAGATATGAATAATTTGCATTGGTGTGGATTTTAAGGTCAATTTTGTTATATGTATATGTATTTCTGATCTTGATTAAGGTATTTTGATTATGTAGTTCATTTAAAAATGTAATGTATAATTAGGAAATATAATTTGCTAATGGATAATCATCAATAATAGTCAAATTTGTAGTTATGTTAGTTAGATTTTCTAGATATATAGAGATATATTTCAGTTAGGTAGGTATTCTTTATATCTTTCAAAGACTACAGAATATGGCATTTAAATGTTTAATAATTTAGGACTTTTCATGACAATGAGACACGTCTGCTCCTGGCAGCACCAATCTACTTCAAGAGGAAGATGGGCATCTAAGAAGCTCCTTGTGGAGTTGGTTAGCCATTTGGGCAAGAAACTGCTCTTGACTGGACTATTGCATAAACTGGACATAGAGAACCCTCAGAGAGAGGACTAATGAACTTGCCTAAAGGTGAGATGATTCTTTGGGGTTCCTGATTTATGAAAGAGTCTACGAGATATTCTGCAGGACACAGCAGACAGTGACTGAACTGTCTTTAAAATTTCCTGCTTCATGGAAATGTCTGCTGAACACTATGGGCCTGAAGGCCGAAGACAGATGCCCCAATGGTACAAAAGAACTTTGGGTGACTGTACAGGCAGCGAGATGTCTCTGTCATTTCTAGAGTTTGAAGTTTCTTATTTATTGTTTACTTAGGTAATATTATATCCTTCTGGAGTCTTTGATGGAGTTGAAGAATGAATAGATAGTTATAGTTTTCCTTAGTTATGATAAGAGATAAAATAGATATAAATATTGTAACTGTAATTCTTACTTTTGTTATATGTAATTTTACTATGTTAAAGTTAAAGCCTTTCTTTTTTGTTTAAACAGAAAAAGGGGAAATGATGGAGGTGGGTCTTATATTTATCTGTTGCTTTCATTGGTTAACTAATAAAGAAAACTGTTTGGCCCTGATAGGACAGAAAATTAGGTAGGCAGAGTAGACAGAACAGAATGCTGGGAGAAAGAAGCTGAGTCAGTGAGTCGCCATGATTCTCCCACTCCAGACAGACGCAGGTTAAGATCTTTCCTGCTAAGCCAGCTCGTGGCGCTACACAAAATATTAGAAATGGGTTAGATCAATATGTAAGAGCTAGCCAATAAGAGGCTGGAACTAATGGGCCAGGCAGTGATTAAAAGAATACAGTTTCCGTGTAATTATTTTGGGTATAAAGCTAGCCATGCGGAGCTGGGTGGGAACGCAGCCCACCACAGCTCTCACTACAACAAAAGTCAGCATCCATATAGTCCTATCTACTTCAGAGAAATTGACAAGAACTAGTTTATCGTAAATATTTGAATGTGTGAGGAATCTTCCCACTCAGACTCTTCAAAGCGCCCCAGTAGGGATCAATACCTATCTGTCTCTGGAAGTTTGGGGAGGCGGTGTGTTAGAACCGTCTCCTTACCTCATCCTCTGAGAAATTTATAATAAAGACATTAGAAATTTTACTGTCTGCTTCCATTATTAACACTCTACAGATTCAGTGGAGAGTAAGACACTTCCTAAGAAAATGAGACACAGACTTAAAGGAATGGACAAAGATGGTGTCAACTGTAACAATATATCAAATTAGAACATTTTCTCCTCTCATAAGAGTGCATTTTACCTTGATGGCTTTTAAAATAAATGTCAATTTGAAAAATGAAGGAAGCCTCTGTGGCTGAATCACATCTAGAGTTCCAGTAATCATCCTTGCTCATTGCTTCACTTTCTGTTTCAGCTCTCTGGGTCTGCTCTCTTTCTTGTTCTACTTTCTTTTCTTCTTTTAGTGTCCCTCTTCCCAGAAGCTAGTCCACTGAGCCTCAACTGTTAGGAGGCGACATTCAGTGATTAGTTACTACTATTTGAGTACAACTGTAGCTGAAATTTTATTTTAAACACAGGATGTATACGTAACAGACAGACACACGTGTGCATTCTGTGTGTCTGGCTGTTCATTGACTGGAAACTATCTCTCTTAAACCACTGATTGAAGTTTCAGAATGAGAAAATTTAAATGGCCTCATAGAACCTGTCCTTAAATTGGAAAGGAACCAAGGAACCAAGCTGTTCTTCTGACACGGATGAAAGGGCCCATCTCAAAAATATTTGAACCCACTCAAAATTTCTGAAGAACATAAACTCAAGGCTCAAGCCCTGGGAGATATATTTTGCAGGGGCAGCTAGAGAGCTAAAGGGGAAATACAAATTTCTTGTCTATTTTTACTTAATCCCACGCAGATCTAATCTCATCCCTTATGAAACGTAACTCCTAATCAAACTCAGTGTAAATAGAAAGGGGGAAAACCACTGCAAGCACAATTCATGCTTTATTTTTATCTCAATTATCCCACCATAGCCATTAACTGGCTTGTGGCTTTGGGACTTACCTGGAAATGGTAAGTGGTCAAAGGCTATTGAAAATCATTATTCTAAACTCCCTATCTTTCTTCCTTGCTGAAGCAGTTTAGGGCTTCAAGTGCAGAACTCAAACTCCAGCTCTTCATTTCAATTTTTAAAGTACTTACAAAATATGATTTCTCAGTGACAAGGTCTGATCGATTTTAGCCTGAGACTCCCCAAAGTTTAATTCAGTTGGTTTCCGTAAGTTACATTGCACTTTTGCATAGCAGAGAGTGGTTTTTAAATAAAATGACCTTTCAGAATTTCAAAGATGTCCAAATTTCTGACACTGAGAATTATTCCTTATGTTTATAAATTTTCAGTATTTACATTCTTCTCCAGGTCTCATTTCTTCTTTACATAAAATGGAAGACTAAGTGTGTAAATAAAATTGATAGTCCTTAAATTTTGTGGTAAACCTGAATCATCCAAAGACTGTTTAGAATTATTTGATTTTTGTTTATTATGCCTGGATTATATCTCTGAAAGTTCTTAGACAATTTTTTGTTTTATAGCATCCTGACCACGAGGTTTACTAACCTGCTAGCCACACTCAGACAGCCAGAAAGTGATGCTTGCTGAAGAAGTGTTGGTGTTCAGCTCCCAATAGAAGAGAGTCAAAATAATAATTGGACACATTGAAACTTACTAATGTCATAAAAAGTTCTAGTTGATAAATAGGCCATAAGCATTGGTAATTAAATGCAGAGCAAAACAAGTAAGAAATATTGGGAAATTTTATTGTCTATGGCCCTTTATCAAAAGGGTATTCCATTTTCAACAGTTTTTGAAAATACTACTTGTAAATGCTACTTGAAAGAAGAAGAACATGGACCACTTTTAATTTATGTAATAGAACTTAGCCATAGGTCACCTTGTGAGACAGAGGAAAGGCTGAAATTAAATGGTTTCTAATGGTCCAGTTAGGACTTTGAGAAATTTGCATTAGGTCATTTAACGCTTCTAACTACTGTATGCTCCAAGACTTTCTGGTAGCTTTGCTTCTACTTCAAATCCCTTAAGTATTCTTAAATTTTAGTGTGGTGCATATACCATGTCTGTGTGAGAAAAATAGGCCCACGCCTTCCTCAATAATGCTGTTCTTGTCCTGAGTGTTCTAACCAACACAGTTCATCTCCATGGCAACCCCTGCTTTGGCTCAGTCGGGGGGATTAGAATGACTTCATTTCAAACACCTGATAAGGGAAGGTGGGATTTACTGTGTAGAGAAGGTTCTTACTTCAAACAGAAACAGGATTAGGATGACTTCATTCCACATACCTAATAAGTTTCTTCAAACAGAAATGTAATCAACAAACAGCCATATTTGTTCCTGTTATGAAGGACGGCCTTTTAGTCCACATAACTGATGCATGAAGTGGGTCCTAGAAGGCACCTGTCAAAATCCCTCCTCCATGCTTTCCATTTTCACTAATTAAGGGTAGAAGGCTCGAACGCTAAAAAGCATAACAAAATCAACCACTACATTCAATGGGCATCCTTTCTATCGCTCCATGTGAGGCATCCTTTCTATCGCTCCATGTGAGGCATCCTTTCTATCGCTCCATGTGAGGCATCCTTTCTATTGCTCCATGTGGGACCCTAAATTATTTCATATAATCACACTAATTGTTACAATCATTGAACACCTGAGTCCCACAGCCACAGGAATGATTCTCCTATTAGACTTGCAGAGAGGATTTCCTCCTCCCTTGGGAAAAGCAAGCTCAATGAGATTCCTGTGTTGAAAAAAGGACAATATGCCCAAGATTGTCAAATATTTTAATTATTAAATTTGTTCTCGGACAATTTTGGACATCTATATAATGCATTCTCTGATTACTCACAACTAGGAATCCCTGTTGACCCCTGTTCCACTTCACTACAAATTCATTTCCCATATCAATTTCTGTACATCTTTCTTTATAGCCCACTGAATTTAATTGGGCCATTTGTCTGACCATGGGTTTGGAACTATTTTTTGGACTTGGTGAATCCATCAGTGAGAACAAAATTAAAGACAATAAAAATGGCAGCTTTCCCCCAGAATCCTTTAGAAGGAAATGGTAAGAACCTTCTAGTAGTAGGAAAGATAAACAGAAAGGGGGACTCTTCCAACTCAATTTCAGTTTAATTTATATGTATCTTGTAACCAAGGTGTGTGATCTCTTCAGTAATCTGGTCTTAATTCTATCATGTTAATTTCAAAGTAATATGCTATCTTGAAAAAAATGTTGCTACCTGAACTCATAGATCTTTACTTCAAAGAAATTAAACATACATTCATATAAAAGATTGTACATGAATACTTACAAGTCCAAACTATAAAAAATACTTTTCCAAGGAATACAACCACAAATTATTAGAAAACAAATACCTAAAATAATGGAAGCTTGCTATCCCCTAATCTGAAAAACTAGAATTTGAAATGTAACTAAGATTGTTTGAATAAGACTGGTTCTTGCTGTCTGTGCTTCATTCCCAGCTTCTGAAGAATTGCCAGCAATCTTAGGTGTTTCACAGCTTACAGTTATCCTTCAAATATTCCAGTTTCATGTGTTGTCTTCATATACCATTTCACAGTTTTCCCTACATGCATATTCCCATGTGATCAAATTTCTTTTAGGGTGTCAGAGAGAAAGCTTAGCAGGGCTTGTTGGGTCTATTGAGGTGATTGTGTATTTTTTTCTTTAAGTATATTTATATGATTTATTACATTTATTGACTTACATAAGTTGAACTTCCACTGTATTCCTTTTATATATTTTAAGTTCGGGGAATAGAGTATTTTTTAAATATTCCCTTATAAAATTCTGGATGTTTTTTTCTGACTGAATGTTTGCACATCCTTTTCTCATAGTGTTATTTTGGGTAATCTCTTTCTTTTCTTTAGTTGGGCAAAGAGTCTGGAAACTTTACCTCCTCAAAGAACCAATTCTTAGATTCATTAATTCTTTGTATTCTTTTTCTATTTCATTATTTTCTGTTCTTATTTTTATATTTATTTGCCATCTAATGGATTTATATTTGATTTATTCTTTTTTTTTCCAAATTCATGACTTGCATCAAGTCATTTACTCCTGTTCTTCCTGATGTGTTAAAGTGAACACTTGGAACTATAAATTTCCCACTAGGGCTGCTTTTAATGTATCCCAGAGGTATTGTTGTGTTGTGTTTTAATTTTCATTTAGTTCTGGGAAGGTTTATCTTTCTTTCTTGATTTCTTCTTAGCCCCATTAATCAATCACTTAATAATGTATTGTTTAATTTCAATGAGTATTTTGCAATTATTAGAGATTTGTTTAATTGCTCTTTTAAAATTTTATTTGCATTGTGGTCATCTAAGATATAAAATTTATTATATTTAACAATATAATAAATATTTATTATAATTCGGTTTGTATCCCACAAAGTGGTCTATATTAGAGAAGCTTCCATGGTCTGCCAAGTGGAATGTGTTTAGATAGAATATTCTGTAGATATCTGTTACACTGATTTAATGCATGGATGCTTTTTAATTCTGATATTTCTGATAATTTTCCTATATGGCCTGTCTATTGGAGAAATTGAGGTATTAATATTACCTACTATTATTGAACTGGATAACCTGTATCTTTAATTCCACTACTATGTTTCTTATCAAATTGGGTATCCCAGTGTTCAGGGCATATGGTTAGGATTTTAATATCTTCTTAGTTAACTATTCCCTTGACTAGAATGAAATGCCCTTCTTTATCTTTTCTGATTAATTTTACTTTGTCATATATTTTGTCACATATTAATATAACAACATCTGCTTGCTCCACGCTCCTATTTGCTAAAATACATTTTTCTCTTCTTTCACTTTAAGTTATTGTTTGTATTTAAAAATCAGTTTCTTTTGGACAACATAAAAAATGAGTTTTTCTTTGTCCACACATTCAGCTAACTTGTGCCATTTGATTGGCAATTGGGACTATTAAAGGTACTCTTGAAAAGGCAAGTTGTCTTCAGTCATTTTAGTTAGTTTTTGCTGTTTATGTTCTTAGTTTGTGTTACAGTAATTATAGCTTCATTTGTTTCTTTATATAGTGTATCTATGTTTATTCTCTTCTTTTGTTCAAAGTATTGCTTCAATATTAGCTGTAGGCCTGGTTTTAGGAATATGACTTTTAAAAATATGTTTGCATCATGGAAAGTTTTTCTTTCCCTTTCAACTATAGCAGATAGCTTTGCTGGGTACAATAGTTTAGGTCATCAACACTGTGGTATTTTAGAACCTGGAGTATATTGTTCCAGGATAATCTGGGTTTTAAAGTATTTGTTGTGGATTCAGCTGTTATTCTGATGTGTTTTCCTCTGTATGTGACTTATCTTTATTCTCTTTCAGCTTCCAGTACTCTGAATATTTAGTGTAATACCTGTGACATTCCATGGTTATTTACCTTTTCTATACAGACCAAGTACACTGATTCAGAGATAGCATCACTCAATGATTCTCACAGTAAGCTGAGCCTTCCTACATCAACTAACAATCAAGAAAATGCACCCCCAGAACATGCTCACAAGAGAACATGATGGAGAAAAGTCTCAAAATATGATTCCCTCCCACCAGGTGACGGTGGTTTGGGTCAAGCTGATAAAAAGTAACTGGTATAACTAAAGTATTGTGCCTTGTTTGTCTATGTTTTCAACTTTTAAATCTAATTTGAACTTATTTGTGGGACATGAAAGAAATGGACTTGGGTTTATTTTTCTACCTGTGATATCTACACCACCAGTACAATTCGTTAAACTGGCTGTCATTTCCCTATGTATGGTTTTTGACAACTTTGTGGAAAATCAGGTAACTTCACTTGTATGGCCTTATGTCAGAGTACTGTTTTATTACACTGATTTGCATGTCTTTGTTCCTGTATGATACTGTATTTTGGGGTGGGGGAGTCTGTATCTCTAAAGTATAATTTGAGACAGGCAATTATGATATATCCAGAATCACTCTTTCTATTTAGAATTCCCTGGCTAATGGATGTTTTCTGTGTTGTCTTGTGAATTTTAGAATGTCTCTCTAGTTAAGCAAAGGACAGGAAGTGTGCTCATAGAAGTAAAAAAAAAAACCACAAGAATAAACTTTCAAATAAATTCTAAGAGAACATAAACTAACAGCTATATAATATAAGGAAGTGAATTCAGTATAGGAAAATAGAATTCAACAACTAAATAGACATACTGAAGAGAAAACACACTGAAATAATGATAAAAATGTAAAAATTCAATAAGTCAAATATAAATTTAGTAGAGAATTTCACCAATATAATGTGACAGGAGGACATGATAGCAGGGCTGGAAGATAGAGGAGCTGAGTGGCTTAGTCAAAATCAATGATAAATTTCCAAATAACACATGAATTGAGCATTAGTATTCTTGATATATCATGAAAAGACAAAAATCAATAAATTATGGGAATTGAAGGAGAAGAAATTCATGTATAAAAAATAGTTTCAAGAAAATTATAGTAGAAAATATAGGGAAAGTAATGCCTATCCAGGCAATGGAAGAACACAAAATTCTAAAAGCATGAGCAGAAAAAAAATTCTCCTGGCCATATTGTACTTACATCATTGAATATACAAAATAAACTTTACTGAAACCCATGAGACCAAACAAGTCATAAATAAATGTAAACCAACGAGAATAACAACTGAGTTTTCTATGAAAATCTTAGGCAAAAGTAAATCTTAGAAAGATATATTTTAAGTTCTAAAAGACAACATTTGCCAACCCATGATATGATATTCCCCTGTGTATGCTATTGCTGTAGGAAATCATATATCCAATAGCCTTTAAGTTAACCGTCCACTGGGGCATGGCCTCTTATACTATTTATGCCCATTTAAAGCATGCATCCAGCCTCTTTTCCTGCTGCGGGATTCGGTTTCTATTCTCCTTTCCAGCAGAGGATTCTGATTTATGAGTCTACCCCTAAATAAATGTCTATTATTCTCAATTCTGAGCTAGTGTGGGATTTCTTTTAAGCGTCCTTCTTCATGCTATGAATATGTTTTTGCCATTGGTTAATAAAAAAAAACAACTTTTTTTAGCTAATGGCTTAACAGAATATAGCCAGGCTGAAAAAGATATATAGAGAGAGTAGGTGTAATCAGGGAGATGCCATGTAGCTGTTGGAAGGAGACAGACACCTGATGGAACATTTCCCAGTAAGCCACAGCCACGTGAAGATACATTGTTTAATAGAAATGGATTTGTTTAAGATGTAAAAGCTAGCTAGAAATATGTGTGATTAGCCAAGCAGTGTTTTAATCAATACAGTTTTCTATGTAATTATTTTGGGTCTGGGTGGCTAGGAAATGAACAAGCAGCCTCTGCCAACAAACCCACAATAATACCTGAAAAAAACTATTTTTCATAATTAAAGAAAAAATCAATTTCAATAAAGAAAACAGATGCAAGGAATTTATAATCAGCAATTTATCCCTTGGAAAACTGAAAACAAGAGACAAGGATAAATCTAAGGGGCTACAGGGAAAAATTAATGATACATAGTTGTTTAGAAACAGAATAATAAACACAGAGGACCAACAAATTAATGAAATGTCAATAATCAATATAAAAATTTCTATGATAGAGTCAGGCCCGGCAGGCAGGCCTAGGCGGCGGAAGCACCGGCGCGCAGGCAGGCCCAGGTGGTGGAGGCACCGGCAGGCAGGCCTAGGCGGCAGAAGCATCGGCGTACAGACAGTTCCGGGCGGCGGAGGCACCGGCAGGCAGGCCCTGGTGGCGGAGGCACCAGCAGGCACGCCTAGGCGGCGGAAGCACCGGCGCGCAGGCAGGCCCGGGCGGCGGAGGCATCGGCAGGCAGGCCTAGGCGGCGGAAGCACCGGCGCGCAGGCAGGCCCGGGAGGCGGAGGCACCAGCAGGCAGGCAAGTCCAGGCGGCAGAGGCACCAGCGTGCAGGCAGGCCCGGGTGGCGGAGGCACCGGCAGGCAGGCCTAGGCAGCGGAAGCACCGGCGCACAGACAGTTCCGGGCGGTGGAGGCACCGGCAGGCAGGCCCGGGCGGCAGAGGCACTGGATGCAGGATAGTGCGGGCAAGAAACAGTGAAGCCTGCACTGAGAGCAGATTGCCCCGCTACAATTAAATCAAACCCAATAGATAGCATCGGTAAGAGGAGATGGGCAGACGCCAAGGCAAGAATCCACCCAACAATCTGAAAAACAACATGAAAACACCAGAACCCAATGATCTTACAACACAAGGACTTGAACACCCTAACACAGGAGAAGAGGAAAAAACTGACTTTTTGAAAGCAATAGAGTCCCTTAAACAACATGTAAAAAACGCCCTCATAGAAATGGATGAGAAGTATAACAAAAAGTTTGAAGAAATGAGTAAATACGTAAATGATACCCTGGGAAGCCAAGAAAAAACGATCAAACAGGTAATGGGAACAGTCCAAGAATTGAAAACTGAAATGGAAGCAAGGAAGAAAACACAAACTGAGGACCAGCTGGATATGGCAAATATAGGTCAACGAGCAGAGACTACAGAAACAAGCATAATCAATAGAATACAAGAGATAGAAGAAAGAATCTCAGATTCTGAAGACAACATAGAGAAAATAAACAGACTGATCAAAGAAAACACCAAAACCAACAAATTCTCATCACAAAACATTCAGGAAATATGGGACACAATAAAAAGACCAAACCTAAGAATAATAGGGATAGAAGAAGGAGAAGAGGCACAGCTCAAAGGTCCAGAAAACATTTTTAACAAAATTATGGAAGAAAACTTCCCCAACATAAAGAAAGATATTCCTTTGAATATTCAAGAAGCATACAGAACACCAAACAGACTGGATCAAAAAAAAAAACGTCCCCTCGCCATATAATAATCAAAACACAAAATACACAGATTAAAGAAAGAATATTAAGAGCTGCAAAGGAAAAAGGCCAAGTAACTTATAAAGGTAAACTGATCAAACTTACACCTGACTTCTCTATGGAAACCATGAAAGCCAGAAGGTCCTGGATAGAGGTACTACAGAAACTAAGAGACCATGGATGCAAACCCAAACTACTATACCCAGCCAAGCTATCGTTCACTATCAATGGAGAAAACAAGACATTCCAGGATAAGAACAAATTTAAACAATACGTTGCCACAAATCCAGCCCTACAGAAAGTAATAGAAGGAAAATCACAACCCAAGGAATCCAACATTGCCAACACTGCCTACAATAACCCAGGCATCTAGCGACCCTTCAACAGCACAACTCAAAGAAGGGAGACACACAAACTCTTCTACCAAAAGCAGTAAGAATAACCGGAGTTAACAACCACTGGTCATTAATATCACTTAATATTAATGGTCTCAATTCACCAATAAAAAGGCACAGGCTAAGAGATTGGATACGAAAACAGGATCCAACAGTCTGCTGTTTGCAAGAAACTCATCTCAACCACAAAGACAGGCATCTACTCAGAGTAAAGGGTTGGGAAAAGGTTTTTCAAGCAAATGGTCCTAAGAAAAAAGCAGGTGTGGCCATACTAATTTCTAACAAAACTGACTTCAAACTAAAATCAATCAGAAGAGATCGACAGGGACACTTTATACTCATAACAGGAACGATTCAGCAGGATGAAGTCTCAATCCTGAATATCTATGCCCCTAATAAAAAAGCACCCACTTATGTAAAAGAAATATTGCTAAAACTCAAGGCAGACATCAAATCACACACACTAGTAGTAGGAGACTTCAACACACCTCTCTCACCAATGGACAGGTCAATCAGACAGAAAACTAATAGAGAATTAAGAGAATTGTTGGAGGTAATGAATCAAATGGACTTAACAGACATCTATAGAACACTCCACCCAAATAGGAAAGAATACACCTTCTTCTCTGCAGCTCATGGAACCTTCTCGAAAATTGACCACATACTTGGAAACAAAGGACACCTCCACAGATACAAAAAAATATCAGTGTCCACCTGTGTCTTATCAGATCACCACGGATTAAAGTTAGAAGCCACCAACAAAGCTACCCCCAGAAAGCTGACAAACTCATGGAAACTGAACAGTCAACTACTGAACCACACCTGGGTCAAGGAAGAAATTAAGAAAGAAATTAAAGTCTTCCTTGAATTTAATGAAAACAAAGAGACAACATACTCAAACCTATGGGACACGATGAAAGCAGTGCTAAGAGGAAAGTTCATAGCACTAAGTGCCCACTTAAAGAAAACGGAGAAAGCATACATTGGGGACTTAACAGCACACCTGAAAGCTCTAGAAAAAAAAGAAGCAGACGCGCCCAGGAGGAGTAGAAGACTGGAAATAATCAAACTGAGGGCAGAAATCAACAAAATAGAAACACAGAAAACAGTCCAAAGAATCAATGAAACAAAAAGTTGGTTCTTGGAGAAAATCAACAAGATTGACAAACCCCTATCCAAACTAATTAAACGACAGAGAGAGAACACGCAAATAAATAAGATCAGAAATGAAAAGGGGGACATAACCACAGACACAGAGGAAATTCAGAGAATCATTAGATCTTACTACAAAAGCCTGTATGCCACAAAACTGGAAAATGCAAGAGAAATGGACACTTTTTTAGATAAGTACCATATACCAAACCTAAACCAAGACCAGGTGAACGATCTAAATAGACCTGTTAGTCGCGAAGAATTAGAAACAGTTATCAAAAATCTCCCTTCCAAAAAAAGCCCAGGGCCAGATGGTTTCAATGCAGAATTCTACCAGAACTTCCAAGAAGAGCTAATACCTATACTTCTTAATGTATTTCACAATATAGAAACAGAAGAGTCATTGCCAAATTCCTTTTATGAAGCTACAGTTACCCTGATACCAAAACCACACAAAGACCTAACCAAGAAAGAGAATTACAGGCCTATCTCACTCATGAACATCGACGCAAAAATTCTCAATAAAATACTGGCAAACCGAATCCAAGAACACATTAGAAAAGTTATCCATTATGATCAAGTAGGCTTCATTCCAGAGATGCAGGGCTGGTTCAACATACGCAAATCTATCAATGTAATCAACCATATAAATAAACTGAAAGAAAAAAACCATATGATCATTTCATTAGATGCTGAAAAAGCATTCGATAAAATTCAACACTCCTTTATGATAAAGGTCTTGGAGAGATTAGGGATACAAGGGTCATACCTAAATATAATAAAAGCTATTTACAGCAAGCTGACAGCTAACATTAAATTAAATGGAGAAAAACTCAAAGCCATCCCACTAAAATCAGGAACACGACAAGGATGTCCACTCTCTCCATACCTCTTCAATATAGTGCTTGAAGTTCTAGCAATAGCAATAAGACAACATAAGGGGATCAAGGGGATCCATATTGGAAAGGAAGAAGTTAAGCTTTCATTATTTGCAGATGATATGATAGTATACATAAGCGACCCCAAAAACTCTACCAAAGAACTCCTACAGCTGATAAACACCTTTGGTAATGTGGCAGGATACAAAATCAACTCCAAAAAATCAGTTGCCTTCCTATACACTAAGGATAAGGAAGCAGAGAGGGAAATCAGAGAAGCATCACCTTTCACGATAGCCACAAATAGCATAAAATACCTTGGGGTAACTCTGACCAAGGAAGTGAAAGATCTATTTGGCAAGAACTTTAAGTCTTTGAAGAAAGAAATTGAAGAGGACACCAGAAAATGGAAGGACCTCCCTTGCTCTTGGATTGGGAGGATCAACATAGTAAAAATGGCAATTCTACCAAAAGCAATCTATAGATTCAACGCAATCTCCATCAAAATCCCATCAAAATTCTTCACAGATCTGGAGAAGACAATAATCAACTTTATATGGAAAAACAAAAAACCCAGGATAGCCAAAACAATCTTATACAATAAAGGATCGTCTGGAGGCATTACCATCCCTGACTTCAAACTCTATTACAGAGCTACAGTACTGAAAACGGCTTGGTACTGGCATAAAAACAGAGAAGTCGACCAATGGAATAGAATAGAAGACCCTGACTTTAGCCCACAAACCTATGAACACCTGATTTTCGATAAAGGAGCTAAAAGTATACAATGGAAAAAAGAGAGCATCTTCAACAAATTGTGCTGGCAGAACTGGAAGTCAATCTGTAGAAGAATGAAAATAGATCCATATCTATCACCATGCACAAAACTCAAGTCCAAATGGATTAAAGACCTCAATATCAGTCCAAACACACTGAACCTGATAGAAGAGAAAGTGGGAAGTACTCTACAACACATGGGCACAGGAGACCACTTCCTACGTATAACCCCAGCAGCACAAACACTAAGGACATCATTGAATAAATGGGACCTCCTGAGACTGAGAAGCTTCTGTAAAGCAAAGGACACTGTCACTAAGACAGAAAGGCAACCCACTGACTGGGAGAAGATCTTCACCAACCCCGCAACTGACAAAGGTCTGATATCCAAAATATACAAAGAACTCAAGAAATTAGACCGTAAAAGGCTAATCAATCCAATTATAAAATGGGGCAGTGAGCTGAACAGAGACTTTTCAACAGAAGAAGTTCAAATGGCCAAAAGACACTTAAGATCGTGCTCAACTTCCTTAGCAATCAGGGAAATGCAAATCAAGACAACATTAAGATACCATCTTACACCTGTCAGAATGGCTAAAATCAAAAACACCAATGATAGCCTCTGCTGGAGAGGTTGTGGAGAAAGGGGCACTCTCTTCCATTGCTGGTGGGAATGCAAACTTGTGCAACCACTTTGGAAAGCAGTGTGGCGGTTTCTCAGGAAAGTCGGGTTCAACCTACCTCTCGACCCAGCAATACCACTATTGGGAATATACCTAAGAGATGCCCAAACATACAACAAAAGTATATGCTCAACTATGTTCATAGCAGCATTGTTTGTAATAGCCAGAACCTGGAAACAACCTAGATGTCCTTCAATGGAAGAATGGATGAAGAAAGTATGGAATATATACATATTAGAGTACTACTCAGCAGTAAAAAACAATGACTTCTTGAATTTTGCATACAAATGGACGGAAATTGAAAACACTATCCTGAGTGAGGTAAGCCAGACCCAAAAAGAGGAACATGGGATGTACTCACTCATATTTGTTTTCTAGCCATAAATAAAGGACATTGAGACTATAAATTCATGATTCTAGAGAAGCTAAATAAGAAGGTGAACCCGAAGAAAAACATATAAGCATCCCCCTGAATATTAACCTTCATCAGGCGATGAAAGAAGACAGAGACAGAGACCAACATTGGAGCACTGGGCTGAAGTCTCACGATCCAAAGGAGGAACAGAAGGAGAGTGAGCACGAGCAAGGAACTCAGGACTGCGAGGGGTGCACCCATACACTGAGGCAATGGGGATGTTCTATCAGGAACTCACCAAGGTCAGCTGGCCGGGGACTGAAAAAGCATGGGACAAAACCGGTCTCGCTGAACATAATGGACAATGAGGACTACTGAGAACTGAAAAACAATGGCAATGGGTTCTTGATCCTATTGCACGTAATGGCTTTGTGGGAGCCCAGATAGTTTGGATGCTCACCTTAATAGACCTGGATGGAGGTGGGTGGTCCTTGGACCTCCCACAGGGCAGAGAAACCTGCTTGCTCTTTGGGCTGAGGAGGAAGGAAGACTTGATTGGGGGAGGGGGAGGGAATGGGAGGTGGTGGCGGGGGGAAAAAAAAAGAAAAAAAATTTCTATGATAACACTGAATATTAATGGGCTCAATTTTTATCTCAAAAGACACAAATTAGCAGATTGAATTAAGAAACAGGATCTTCCTTACAAAATAGATCTCAAATAGAATCTAGTCAATGAGGTATAAGGGTCATTTAATATTGAACAAGAGAAAAACCCACCAAAAGGATATTACTATTTTAAACCTTTATGTAATGCACAAAACACAGGCAGACCTAATCTTGTAACACATATATTACTAAGTACAAAGCCATAGGTTAAATGCCGCAATCTGCTCCCTCCTGTTCCCATCCCCATTCGCCCTCATTCCACATGTGTAATCTATTATATTTCCTCTTCCCAGAAAAAAAAAAATCAAAAGGTCCTTTCTTGAGCCATACATGTTACTTAGCTTCTCTGGGTCTATGAATTACCCTACAGATATTCTTTACTTTACAGCTAATATTCACTTCATCCACTTGTAAGTGAGTACATGCCGTATATGTCTTTTTGGGTGGGAGTTACCTCATTCAGAATTTTTTTCTAGTCTCAGCCATTTGCCTTCTAATTTCCTGATGCTATTGTTTTTAACAACCAAATAATACTCCATTATGTAAAGGTGCTTCATTTTTTTTAGTCTTTCTTCATTTGAGGGTCATCTAGGTTGTTTTCGGTTTCTGGCTAATAAGAATAAAGCTGCTATGAAACAGTTGAGCAAGTGTCCTTGTGGTACGATGGAGTATCCTTTGGGTATATGTCCAAGAGTGGTATAGCTGGGTCTTCAGATAAATCAATTCCCAGTTTTCTGAGAAAGCATCATATTGATTTCCAAGTGGCTTTACAAGTTTGCACTCCCACCAGCAATGGAGGAGTGTGTCCCTTGTTCTACAATCTGAACTGTCATTTGTGTTTTTGATCTTAGCATTTCTGACATGTGTAAGATGGAATCTCAGGGTTGTTTTGATTTGCAGTTTGCTGATGGCTGAGGATTTTGAACATGTCTTTAAATGCTTGTTGAGTATTTGAGATTCCTCTGTTGAGAATTCTCTGTTTAGATCTATATTCCATTTTTAAATTGAATTACTTTCTGTTTTTTATATCTAGATTTTTGCATTCTTCATATATTTTAGAAATTAACCCTCTGTTAGCTGTGAGTTTGGTGAAGATCTTTTCCCATCCTCTAGGCTGCCATTTTGTTCTATTGATGATGACCTTTGCTTTAAAAAGCCATTCAGTTTCTTGAGGTCCTATTTATTAATTATCAATCTTAGTGTCTCCTGTTCAGGACCTGTTTCCTGTGCTAATGTGTTCAAGGCTATCCCCCATTTTCTTGTCTATGAGGTTCAATGTATCTAGATTCATCTTTAGGTCTTTGATCCACTTGGACTTAAGTTCTTTTACAGGAGATAGATATAGATTATTTACATTCTTCTACATGCTAACATCCAGTTAGGCTAGCATGATTTGTTGAAGATGCATTCTTTTTTCCATTATATGATTTTGTATTTTTTTTTTGTCAAAAATCAGGTGTTCTTGGGTGTGTGGATTTATGTCTGGGTCTTTGATTAGATTCCAATGGTCCACCTGTCTTTTTTGTGCCAATACCATGTAGTTTTTTTTTTATTATGCTGTAGTAGTGCTTGAAATCACAGATAGTGATACCTCCAGATGTTCTTTTATTATACAAGATTGTTTTAGCTATCCTGTTTTTTCTTTTTTTTTTTGTTTTTCCACATGAAGTTGAATATCGCTCACTCAAGGACTGTAAAATTTGAGTTGGGATTTTAATGGTGATTGCATTGAATCTGTAAATTCCTTTTGGTAAGATGGCAAAGTTTTTCTTTTTAACTTTCATTGATTCTTTGTGGATTTCACATCATGCATTCTGATCCCACGTATCTCCCTGTCCTCTCACATCTGCCCTTGCAACCTCCCTCCCTAAACAAAACCAACATGGTCTAGGTGGTTGATCAGACAGACTCTAGGCATCTGTAAAGTTACCAATGGTAACAGGAGCCATGAACATCACCTCAGACCTCAGCTGCTGCAGAGTCAAGGACCCAGCCCTGGCCAAAACCGTGGCCCCAGGTGATAACACAGGCCACTCAGATCAGCACAGTCCTCAGATACCCTCATAGCCACAGATTACGGCCTAGACCCCAGGCATCTGTGTGGTCTTTGGTAGCAGCATTGGCCATAGACATCAATACACACCCTGGCTGCGGAAGAACCACAGACCCAGACATGATCCTAGGCAGCAGCCCAGGCTTATGTGTCACCATGGTCCCAGGTGTCAGTGCAGGCCACTTTGATTGATACCTCAGACCCAGGTGGTATACGAGATCCTCAGCATTGTAATGGCCTTTGATAGTCTCAGGACCTATGGACATCAACACAGATCCTGGTGGCACTAGGGTCACAGACCCAGACATGGCCTTAGGAAGTAGCCCTGGTATAAACAATACCATGGCCCATGTGACAGCACTGGCCATTCAAACCAGTTTGGCCATGGCAGCAGAACAGCTCTTGGACACCAACATGGTTACAGGTTGCAGATCCTGACTGTGGTAGGACCATGAACCCAGGAGGCAGTGCAGGTGACTCAGATTGTCATGGCTCTGTGGTAACATGGCCCTCAGACACTAACAAGGCCCCTTAATGGTGTCCCAGACTATATGCCTCTGCATGGCCCTCAGTGGTGACAAGAGCCACAGATATCAACACAAGCCCCCTCAGCTGCTTCAGGGCCTTGGACCAAGACCTGGCCCTTGGCATTAGCACAGTCCTGGATATCACCTTGGACTCAGGTGGCTAGTTGGCCAATTATCTCAGTTTGTTCCTTCACCCTTCTTTCTTTAGATGTGCCTTTCTTCCCAGCCCATGAACAATTTTACCTCTTTCTTGTTTCTATTCCCCCACACTATACTCACTCACCATAATGGCGCCTGACTACCCAGCACAGGTGGTACTTGGTTGGGTCCTCCCCAGCCCAGCCACAAGGCAAAGCATGGAGCTGTTGCTTTTTGTCTCTTGCATACCAGGACCTAGAAACCTCTGGCAGCACTCAGTATTCATTCAGAAGCATGTGGCAAAGCTCCTGATTGATTGTGCCCCCCCATATGAAAAAGTCTTGGGGGATCTGTGTCCTCTGCTGGCTGAGGTCTGAAAAGGGCTCCTAGTTGATTGAGCCCTCATCCTAAGACCAAGAAGTCAGGAGTGAGGAGTGTGTCCTCCTCTGGCTCAGGTCTGGAAAGGGTCTGATCAACTCCTGGTTGATTGTGCCTGCCCCAGACCAAAAAGTCTGGGGAGGAGCCAAGATGCCAATTTTTACTGTTAATCCTGCTGATCCAAGAGCATGGGAAATCTTTCGATCTTCTGCTATCTTCTTCAATTTCTTTGTTCAAAGACTTGATGTTGATGTTGTGTGGGTCTTTCATGAGCTTGGTTAGATTTACATCAAGATAGTATATATTATTTGAGGCTATTAAGAAGGGCACTGTTTCCCTTATTTCGTTCTTTACCTGTTTATCATTTTGTATATTAGAGGGCTACTGATTTTCTTTTGAGAGAATCTTGTGTGAAGCCACTTCACTGAAAGTGTTTATCAGCTGTAGGAGTTCCCTGATAAAATTTTTTGGGTCATTTATATATACTATCATATCATCTGCAAATAGCAATATTCTTCCTTTCCAATTCATATTTGTTTAATCCCCGCTAGCTGTCTTATTGCTCTAGCTATAAATTCAAGTGCTGCATTGAATAGATACAGATAGAGTAGACAGCCTTGTTTGGTTCCTGATTTTAGCGTAATCACTTTTAGATTTGCTCCATTTAAAGTGATGTTGGCTGTTGGATTGCTGTATATTGCCTTTATTATGTTTAGGAATGTTCCTTGTATCAATGATCTCTCCAAGACCTTTATCATGAAGGTGGGTTAGATTTTGTTGGTTTTTTTTCAGCATTCAATAAGATGATCATGTGGGTTTTTTTCTTTCAGTTTATTTATATGGTGGATTACATTGACAGATTTTCTTATACTAAACCATCCCTGTGTCTCTGGAATGAAGCCTAACTGATCATGGGGGATGTTCTTTTTGGTATGCTCTTAGATTTGGTTTGCCAGTAAATTACTCAGTAGTTTTGCATCAGTGTTCATGAGGGAAATTGGTCCTGTAGTTCTCTTTCTTTATTGAGTCTTTGTGTGGTTTGAGTATCAGGGTGACTGTGCCCTCATAAAATGAAAGTGGCAATCTTCCTTCTCTTTATATTTTGTGGAATAATTTAAGGAGTGTTGGTAATAGCTCTTTTTTGAATGTCTGGTAGATTCTGAACTAAACAGACTGCCCCTGGGATTTCTATGGTTGGGAGACTAATTATAATGACTGCTTCTATTTCCTTGGGTGTTATACCTCTATTTAATTTTTATCTGATCTTGATTTAACTTTGGTAAGTGGTATCTATAAGGAAATTTGTCCATTTCTTTTTGATTTTCCTATTTCGTGGAGTACAGATTTTTGGAGTCTGACCTAATGATTCTTTGGAGTTTATTGGTACCTGCTATTATGTCTCCCTTTTTGCTTCTGGTTTTGTTTATTTGGATATTCTCTCTGCATTCTAGTTGATGCTGATAAGGATTTGTCTATTTCATTGGTTTTCTCAAAGAATCAACTCCTTATTTCATTGATTCTTTGTATTGTTCTCTTTGTTTTAGTATCATCTTGTTGGATTTTCCCCTTGGTGAATATGAAGTTTCCTTTCCCATCTCTTGATTAATTTTTGTTTGAAGTCTATTTGGTTAGATATTTGAATAGCTCCCCCACCTTGCTTCTTAGGGCTATTTACTTGGAAAATCTTTTTTCAACCGTTTACTCTGAGGTTATGTCTGTATTTGATATTGAGATGGGTTTTTTGTATGCAGCAGGTGCATGGGTATTGTTTACACATCCAATATTTTAGTCAGTGTCTTTTTATTAGGGAATTAAGTCCAGTGATACTGAGAAATAACAAGAACCAATGATTGTTAAGTCCTGTTACTTTATTATAATTGTAAGTGGTAGTTTGTGTGTATGTGTATTTTCTTTCTTTGGGTTATGCTGGTGTGAGATTATTTGTTTCCTGTGGTTTTGAGTGACTAGTTCTCCTTCTTGGTTTGAGTTTTCCTTCGAGTGCCTTCTATAGGACTGGATTTGTGAACAGATACTGTTTAAATTTGACTTTAGCATGTAATATCTTATTTTCTCCATCTACAGTAATTCAAAATTTTGCTGGGTCTAATAGATTGGGCTGGCTTCCGTGACCTCATTGAGTCTGCAAGGCATCTGTCCAGGACCTTCTGGCGTTCAGATTTCCCATTAAGAAGTTGTGTCTAATTGTCATAGGTCTGCCTTTGTATGTTACTTGACTCTTTTCCATTGCAGCTTTTAATATTTTCCTTATTTTGTGTGTTTAGTGTTTTGATTATTATGTGGTAAGGGTACTTCTGGTACAATCTATTTGTTGTTCTGGAAGCTTTTTGTTCTTTATCGGTATGTCCTTCTTTATGTTAGAAATTTTACTTCTATCATTTTGTTAAAATATTTTTTATTCTTTAAATAAAGAAAACAAACTATGCAGTTGAAGAACAGGAGGTGTGAGAATATGAACAAAAACGTCAAAACCATGACACCCACTGAAACAGTTTACCTGAGCTAATGGAAGCTCACCAACCCCAGCCAGACAGGAAAGGAACCAGCATATGACCAAACTAGATCCTCTGAATGTGGGTGACAGTTGTATGGTTGGGGCAGACAGCAGGGCCACTGGCAGTGGCATCAGGATTTATCCCAACTGTTTGTACTGGCTTCTTGGAACCCATTCTTTTTGGATAGATACCTTGCTCTGTCTAAATATAGTAGGGAGAACCTTGGTCCTTCCTCAAAGCAACGTGCTTTACCTTCTCTGAGGAGTGGATGGAATGGGAGGGGGAAGGTGGAAGGAATGGGAGGAAAAAGGGGAGTGGGAACTGGGATTGGTATGCGAAATGAAAAAGGATAGTTTGTTTTCTTTTTCATAGAATAAAAAATATTTTCTTGGGCTTTTGAAAAGGGAATCTTCTTTTTCTTCTATTCCTATTGTTCTTAGGTTTGGTCTTTTCATAGTGTCACAGATTTTTTCTGAATGTTTTGCATTAAGAAGTATTAAATTTAATGTTTTTTTTTTTTTGACCAATGTATCTATTTCTTCTCTTATCTCTTCAACACCTGAGATTCTCTCTTCCAACTCTTGTATTCTGTTGGTGGTGCTTACTTTTGTTCCTGTTCACTTATCTACATTTTCCGTTTCCAAAATTCCCCAGTTTGTATTTTCTTCATTACTTCTGCTTCCATTTTCATGTCTTAAACAGTTTTATTCATTTCCTTCAACTCTTTTTTCCCTTGACTTCCTTGGAATTCTTTAAGGGATTTATTGATTTTGTCCATTTTTTAATTATCTCTTCCTTAATTTCTTTAAGGGATACATTCATTTCTTCTTTAAGGATCTCAATCATCTTAATAAAGTTGGTTTAAGGTAATTTTCTTTTGCTTCAGATGTTTTGGAATAACCAGGACTTGCCATAGTAGGATGGTTGGACTCTGGTTGTGACATCTCACCTTGGATGTTATTTGTGTTCTTACACCGTAGTTTAGGGATCTGGATTTGGAGCGATTATAGGACTGGGTGCCTATTTCTGAGTTTGTTGCTGTTGGATGGGTGTTTTTTTCTTAGGTTTCTGTCTCCTCCCTGGTCGTCTGTCTGGAGTAGCCTTTGGTGCCGTAGAGACTCTCTGCCAATTCTGGGGACTGGTTTTCTGATTACATGAATAGCCTCTCATCCTAGCTAGCTTTCATATACCACCTAAGACCATCCCAGAGAATGGTTTTATTTACAGTGTTCTGCAGCCTCATACATCAATTAATACTCAAAGCAATGTGTTGCATATATACTCACAAGCCATTTGATCTAGTAAGTTTCCTTAGTTAAGCTCTTCTCAGATGACGCTTGACTGTGTCAAGTTGAAAGTCACAGCTAACTAAGAAAGGGACACATACACAAAGGAATTTTATTCAAGTATAAATAAAAATTAAATTATGGCATTTTCAGAAAAATTACTGAAACTGAAAAAATTATAATGAGCGATATAACATAAGATGTATTTTCTTTTTCACAAGAGGACTTAGCTTCGAATTCTTAGACTAATATGTTTAAATTGGAATATGTGTAGAGGTCAGGAAACTCGAATATGACGATTACAGTGGGAGGAAAATAATGTCTTAAAGGAGAATGGATAGGACACATGTGATAGGAAAGTGGAAGGGAGGAATACCAGAAGTGGAAACTTCTAAATGGGCATGAATGTGTGGAAGATAAAGAAGTGGAAAGAACGGGGCAAGAGGGTAACTCAAACTAAGGATACAAAAAACAGTCTTATGAAGACTTACTGTTTTGCAAGCTTATAAAAACTTAACTTTTAGTCAAAAAATTTTGGCTATGGTCCAATATCAGGCATGATTTCCCTCCTGTCCATTTAGAGAGTTGTTGGTTGCCATGGACATGTGAGTGCCACTTATTAACCTTTTATTGTTATCTTGCCTTACTCATCATAGTTGCAGATCATTTATGTAGTAGATTTTGCAGCTGTATGGGGATGCTTAATTACCTCCCCCACCCTTGGTAACTTACTTGCACAGTATTTTCTGGAACAATCTAAGCTAGACCACAGGAAAGAGGTTTTGGGTCAGATCCAGATATTGGAACTTTGCATCCTAAATGTGTGGCATTTTCAGCAGTAGGGGCCCACCCTAAGAGGCAACCAAGGGGAGCATATATAATCTGTATTGGTTTTGGAGTCACCTGCACTACACTAACCTGTCATTCAGAAAAAGGTTTCCATGCCCGGTACTGGGATTTAGTAGTCTATGGTTCTTGTGGGGAGCATTGTCAGTCACACTGGCTTAACTTCCATATACGTATATATAAATTTTGGATTAAATTTTATATATAATATTTTATAATTTTTGTATTAAATTATATACATATATGAAATTTTATATATTAACTTAAATATTTTGTGCATAATTTTAGGTAAATATAAAATCATGTGAATTATTAAGGCTATATCAAATCACCTCAGTGTTATTTGTCCATCATCCCTCCTTCTCCTCTGTATTGGTCTTCCTCTCCAGCTAGAGCCTTGTCTCCATTATTCCATTCTTCAGTTCACATCCCCTGTACTCCGATATTCTCTCCTACCCACCCCAACCTATCATTCCTTTATACTTTCTTGGTTTCTGTGTTTATTTCATGTTGTATACTTAAACATTTGGGTATTTGAAGCTAGGACACTTCCAGAAACTAATGAGGTCATGGACCTAAGAAAAAACTACTGCCAGTTTTTACTACATTCTGAGTCTTATCCTTATACTCACCAATAAATATAGCTACCACACCTCACCAAAGAAGCCTCTTATTGGAGATGCTGATAAAGGCACGCACATCTCTTCTTCAAAGCCTTTTCCTGTTCAGGATCATCAAAACCTCACCGAACTCCTGCCAGAGAGTTTTCAGCTGCCCAGTTTGAACCAACCACTGCACCTACTTCTCCCCACTGCTTTCTCCTTCCAACTTCTTAAAACATTGGTGGTCATCTCTCAGGGAGCTTCAACTGCCCCATTATACTATCTGAGGAGACTGAGTAAACTACTTCACGCTCTGATACACTGGTAAGACATCTTATGCTTCCTGTCCTCTCCCCCTCTCCATTTGAAGCGATTCACAGCAGCATTCTTTACCATCCTGGGACCCTCCAGCTATCCTATAAGAACAGAGACCCTAGTAAGAAAGCAAACTTTACCTACAAATAAAAGAAATAAAAGATTGGAAAAGAGATTCAAATCAAAGGGGATCATAAAGCAAGTAAGAATTAGTATTCTAACATCAGATTAAGCAGAAGTTAAAACAAAATTATTTAGAAGAGATGAAGAAGTGCACTTCTGTTCTGGATAATGAACAGTGATGTGGAAGTGTAAATCAATTGTACCTTTTGTCCCCTAGTTGTTTTATCACAGCAATAAAAGCTACAATTATAACATGTACTTTTTATGTTAAATGAAACAATCCATGAAAATGACATTGTGGTTCTAACATATGTACATCACATTTGAGCACACTTAATTTCATAAATCAAATACTGCTAGATTATAAGTCACAGATCAATTTCGTTACAGCAGTAGTTGGCAATTTCAATACACCATTCATGAGATGGGGACAGGTCACCAGAGAAAGAAGGGTATTTTTGGCTTACAATTCTACATTATACTTTATTATTTTGAAGAAGCAAAGGCAGGACCTTGAGGCATCTAAGCAATATCATTTCCACAGTCAATACAGAAAGAGAATAAGTGCTTGTAGGTGTTCAAACCATTCCTTCCAGGCATACAGTAGAGGATATGAACCATAAAATGATAACAATGACATATAATTGTGTGCTCCCACCTTAATTGGCCTAATTAATAATAGAAAAATCTCATAGTCATACCCACCATTCAGGTTGACCTAGACAATTCCTCCTTTGAGACTTTCTTTCCATGTCTTTCCTTGTGGCTATAGGCTGAGTCAAATTGAAAAATAATACTAACCATTAGACAGGAGAACATCAGGAAAAGTAAAGATAGAATTGCATATGATTATAAGAAAATTGAATTAGCATCCTGGATTCTATCACATCACAATTGAATTAACCCTAGGATTTAACATGAATAGATATTACAGAAAATTCACTAATGAGCTAGAGGGATTGCTTAGTGGTTAAGAGTACTTGTTGCTCTTGCAGAGGACCTAGGTTCTGTACTCAGCACCCACATTATGGTTCACAACCATTCATAACTCCAGTTCCAAGGGACTTGCTGCCGTATTCTAATCTGTGTGCATGTGTTTGGGTGTGTGTGTATGTACCTACAACTGTACCTGGGTTTGGGTGTGCACACCATATACACAATAAATAAATACATGGATTTAAATTTAAAGATATACACATATTTTAAAAACCCATCAAAGTGACTCAACAAATGTATACTTATTTTTCCATTACTCTGATAAAACACCATATTCAAGAAAATTTATAAAAGGAAGGATTTATCTAGGCTTATGGTTCTACAGTGTTAAGAGCCCTTCATCAGCACAACAGGGAAGCATGGTAGCATGCAGACACAGCAATTCTAGCAGCAAGTGGAGACCTCACAATGTATACTACAAACAGGAAGCAGAAAAAGCAAATGCAAAAGAGTGTGCGTATTTTAACTCTCAAAACCTTTCTCCAGTGATGTACTTCCTTCAATAAATACATACCTCCTAAACTTACACAATCAGTGTCACCAACTTGGGACCAATTATCCAAACATCTGAGTATTTGGGATGAATTCTCATTCAAACAACCACAGTGCATAAAATCATCAACCGCAAGCCAAGGACCTGTGCTCAATCTCCAGGACCCATATGTTGGAAGGAAAGAACCTATTCTCACCAGATGTCTTCTAACTTCTGCACACAAACTGTGGCATGGACACATGTACATGCAGGCATATACAAATGCAAATTAAACAAGTAAAGCATAATTTAATGAAACTTTTCTTCGAATCAGTAAAAGGAAAAGTTGCCTCTATGAGAAGATAAATCATATTGGCAAATCCTTAACACTAAGGGAAAGAGAGAGAGCCCAAACTAATGAGTGAAGATGTAAAAAAGGATACATTATAACAGATACCAATGAAATCCAGAAAATTATAAGAATATACATAGAAGCTATCAAATTATAAAAATCTAAAAGAAATGAATGAATTACTTGATATATTTAAACTACCAATGCTAAACTAAGAAAAGGTAGATAATTTGAACAAATATATAACAAATGATAAGATCGAAGCAGTAATAAAATTCTCCTAAATAACAAATCCTTGGTTCAGGTATATTCAAATCAAAGTTCTATCAGAAATTTAAAGAACATAGAACAATACTTTTCAAATTTTTCTGTAATATAGAAAAGGAATGTTTCCAAACCCTTTCTGTGAATTAAATACTACACTGATTTCAAAACATGCAGAGATAGAATAAGAAAATGAAATTAGCCCAATTTCCCTTATAAATGCTGATAGAAAAATATTAAATGAAATACTTGCAAACCAAATGCAAAAATACATAGAAAAGATCATCTGCCACAAGCAAGTTGGATTAATTTCAGAAATGCAGGGACCATTCAACAAATGTAAGTCAGTAAATGACATTAATCACATAAATGATCTCAATTACAGCAATTGCTTGATCATCTCAATAGATGTTCAAAATGCCTTGTACAAAATCCAAGATCACTTCAAGTTAAAAACCCTTGAAAGGCTGAGAATAGAAGAAACTTCTATCAACATAATAAAAACAGCATATAACAACCGATTTTCATCATAAATGGAAAAAACTCTAAGCATTCCCACCAAAATCAGAAGACAAGAAAATCTACTCTCCAGATTATGATTCAGTTTTGTACTTGAAATCCTTGACAACTCAAGAAGACAAGAAAAAAAGAAACAAAGGAGATGCAAACATGAAAAGAGGAAATCAAGAATTACTATTTAAAAAATGAAAATCTGTAAATAAACAATTCTAAAAAATCAGCCAAAATGTCCCTTATGTCTGATAAACACTTTCACGGAAGTGGCAGGATACAAATGTTAACACAAAAATCAATAGATTTCTTATATATTAATGAAGAAACTAACAGAGAAATTATAGGAAATAATGCCATGCTAGGTAGACTTCAAAAACACTTTTAAAATATTGAAAAAATAAATTGATAAAGACAATAAAAGATGGAAAGTTCTTTCATGCTCAGGGATTAGGAGAACCAACATTGTAAAAATATTTGTTTCGTCAAAAGCAATTTACATATTCAATGCAATCTCAATCAAAACTAAAGCATATTTTTTTCAGAAATGCAAACATGCATGCACTCACGCATGTGCATGCACACCCCCACACACACTTGCACACATGCACACACACACAGAGACACAGAGAGAAATCCAAAGCACTTTTCAGCAAAAAGAGTAATGTTAGAGATGTTACTATAGCTGATTTCAAAAAATAATACAAAATCACAGTGATAAAGATTACTTCATCCTTGCACAAAAATAGGCAGGTAGTTTAAGGGAGTAACATAAAGGACCCACATGCAAGCCCATACAACTTCAGCCACTTATATTTTAACTGGGTCTTTGAAAATTTCATTAAATGAGTTTTGACCATATTCATCTCCCATCAGCTCTTTCCATATCCATCCTCATTCCCTATAAGCTCACCTTTGAGTCCCGTTTTTTACCCTTATCTATCAAGTTCAACTTATGCTACTCCTATATTTGTGAATGCCTGGTATTCCACTGGATTGCAGCTGGTCTACCAGTGACATTGCTCATAAGTAAAACTGTCTACTTCTCTCCATGCAGGGATTTGGTCTGTCTTGAGCTTGCATGGGTCTTGCACATGATGTAGTAATCTATGCAAATTCGTATTTGTAGCTGCCATATTGTTCCTGGAAAATGCTGTTCCTTGTACTCTTTTACTTCCTCTAGCTCTTACAGTCTTTCTACTTCCTCTTCTACAAGCATCCCTAAGCCTTGAGAAGAGAGAATACAGTATAGATTTTTCATTAGGGGCTAAACTTTCTTAAAGCTTTTATTCTCAACACCTTGATTAATTGTAGGTCCTTGTGTTAATAACCATCTAGTGAAAATATAAATTTTTACAATAAAAGTTGAGAGATGTACTAATCTTGTGTATGAGTCATTAGTAGGCAATTTTATATTATGTCTGATTAGCAGGAAAAAAAAATATTACATTCTCCCCTAAGGTCTTTGACTTTTTTAGCCACAAGTTCTTTTTTTTTCTTTTTTTGTATATAGCCTTTATTTTTTTATTAAAAATTTCCACCTCCTCCCCTCCTCCCATTTCCCTCCTCCTCTCCCCACTCTCCCTTCCCCTCCCTCTCCAGTCCAAAGAGCAGTCAGGGTTCCCTGCCCTGTGGGAAGTCCAAGGTCCTCCCCTCTCCAACCAGGTCTAGGAAGGTGAGCATCCTTGGCTTCTCAGTCAGCCTTGATTGTCAGACACATTCAGAGAGTCCGGTTTGAGCACATGCTCCATCAGTCCCAGTCCAGCTGGCCTTGGTGAGCTCCCATTATATCAGCCCCTCCTTCCCTGGAAACAACCTACATGCCCCTCAATGGAAGAATGGATAAAGAAAGTGTGGAATATATACGCATTAGAGTAATACTCAGCGGTACAAAACAATGACATCTTGAATTTTGCATGCAAATGGATGGAAATAGAAAACACTATCCTGAGTGAGGTAACCCAGTCCCAAAAAGGTGAAAATGGTATGTACTCACTCATAAGTGGATTCTAGCCATAAATAAAGGACATTGAGCCTATAATACATGATCCAAGAGAAGCCACAAGTTCTTTTCCCCAAAACGAGTTCAGGTTTAGGTTTCATCTTGTGGTGTGGGACTTAAACCAAAACAGAAAGTGTTTGGTTATTCCCTTGATATCCATGCCACCATTGCTCCATGGGGCATGTCTTGCTAGGTTAGTTATTATTTTAGCTCAATGTGTGCATAGCTGTGTAAGACTCATGATTTCTTTTACCCTGAAAAAGCCCGCATATCACTTCCCAGCACCATGAAAGCTAGCCCCAAAGGATAACACTTTCAAGTCAGTAGCAACTTGATTTGAAACTTTACCCAACATTTATATGCCTAATTATTGCATAAAGCTAATTTTAGTTTTTAGCAACCAAAACCCCTAATTTCTACAGTGGCCATAACAATTCATGCTCCCACCACCAATGAATAAGTGTTCCCTGTTGCTCACATCTAAGCCTGCATTTATCATTATTTGTTCTTTGATTTTAACCATTCTGAAAGGGATACTATGAAATCTCAAAGTTGTTTCAATTAGTATTTCTTTGATGGCTAAGGATGATGAAATTTTTTAAATGTTTCTCAACCATTTATATTTTATATTTTGAGAGCACACTCTTTAGTTCAGTGCCAATTGAATTTTTGGTTTTCTTCATGTTTAGTTCTTTAGGGTTTTTTGTATTTTGTATATTATACACATTAACACTCTATCAAATTTGTATCAGGATAGATATTTTTCCATTGTGTAGACTATCTATTTTGCTGTACAGAAGCTTTGTTTTATTGGGTTATGTTGCTAACTTATAGTCTTAATGTTTGTGTTATCATGGTTCTGTTCAGAAACTTCTTTGTGCCAATGAGTTCAGTCAGATTCTTTACTTCCTTGCCTATCAAAATGTATCATTTCTTCTGGTGAGATTCTTAATTTCCTTGGAGTTGAGTTATATGCAGGTATGAGAAATAAGAATCTAATTTTAGCAGGGCAGTGGTGGCGCACGCCTTTATTCCCAGTACTTGGGAGGCAGAGGCAGGCGGATCTCTGTGAGTTCAAGACCAGCCTGGTCTACAAGAGCCAGTTCCAGGACAGGCTCCAAAACCACAGAGAAACCCTGTCTCAAAAAACCAAAAAAAAAAATCTAATTTTATTTTTCTGTGTGTAGCTATCCAGTTTGACAAACACCTTTTATTTTCTAGATTTTTTTCTTCAGCATAAACTACTAGCTTCTTTCTCAAAAAAATCAAGTGGTATAGGAGGTCCTTCTGTTTATGTATTGCTTTCATTGGTTAATCAATAAAGAAACTGCTTGGCCTGATAGGGCAGAACTTAGGTAGGCGGAGAAGACAGAACTGAATGCTGGGAGGAAGAAAGCAGAGTGAGAGAGCCACCATAGAGATGCCAGGTCAGGCATGCTAAATCTTTCCTGGTAAGCCATGACCTTGTGGTGAACACAGATTAATAGAAATGGGTTAAATCAAAATGTGAGAGTTAGCCAATAGGAGATTAGAGCTAATGGTCAAGCAGTGTTTTAATTAATATAGTTTCTGTGTGGTTATTTCAGGTGTAAGCTAGCTGGGTGGCCAGGACAAACAAAGGACCCCCGTTCCATTCAACAATCAAGTGGCTATAAGAGTGTAAGTTTGTGTGTTCTCAGTTTTATCCCACTGATCAATGGATTTTTTTATGATAACACTAAGCCATTTTTATTACTATATTCTGTAGTATAATTTGAAGTTTGGAATGATGATAGCTCTAGCAGTTTTTATCATTTAGCATCACTTTTGATATCCTTATATGCTGATGTTTCCATATGAAAATTAAAATTATTTTTCAATTTTCATGAAGAATTTCACTGTAATTCGGGTGAGGATTGCATTTACTGATTTTGGTAAAATGGTCATTGTTACAATATTAATCCTGCCAAAGTAGGAACATGGCAACAAATCTTCACATCTTCTGTATCCTCTCATATAAATACCTACTTTTAGTTTGGGGGTCTATAGTATAATTACACCCTTCTCACCTTCAGTTTCTCCCTCCAAAACATCCCATATACCTCAATTTTCTCTCTTTCAAATTCATGCTCTCTTTTTTAAAATTGATGTGATATATATATATATATATATATATATATATGAATATACATTTCTAAATAAATACATATTCTCAACCTACTCATTTTGAGTAATGTTTCCTGCATTTATATTTTCAGGAATGGGCATTTGGTTTTTGAGAAGCAATTGGTGTATTCTTCCTCAGAGAAGACTATTTCTTCTGTTCTCGGCACTCCTTGTGTGCCTGTAGTTTTTGTCTAGTTATTGTCTCTAATTTCTTTCTTCTATGTCTTACCACTTCTATTTTACAAATCTTTCACTTACTTGGTTAGATTTACTCTAAACTATGCCTGATAGAATATATAACAACTTCAACAAAATGTGCTAGGAAAAAAAACTGGATTTGTACATGTAGAAGATTGAAACTAGATTTTCCCAGTTTCCACAAATTCAGCTGCACATGGACCCAATATTTCAACATAAAACCTGAAACTCTAAAGCTTTTGGAGGAATACATAAGTAATACTCTACAAGATAAAAGTATAGGCAAGGATTATTTAGACAGGACACTAGTTGCTCAGGAAATAAGACCAACAGTTCATAAATTGAATTTCATGAAACTGAAAGTTTCTATAAAGCAAAGAAAACTTTAGAAAAATTTTGACAGCTATATCCTCAACAGAGGATTAGTACCTAGAATACACAAAGAATTACAAAACTAAACATCAAGAAAACAACCCAGATGAAAAAATGGACCATGCATTATTGGGCAGACAGTTCTCAAAAGAAAAATACAAATGGGAACTAAATCCTATAAAAATGTCCAAAATTATTGGCCATTAGGAGATTACAAATTAAAACTACTTTATGATTACATCTTACTACAGTAAGAATGGCTATCATCAAAAAAATCTAATGGTAACTAATTATGAAAAGGATGAGGGAAGAGAAACCCTCCTTCACAGGTTGTAGGAATTTAAACTTGTACAGACAGCACTGTGGAAGTGACTATGGAGGCTCCTCAAAAATATACAAATTGTAGAACTACCATAAGACCCAGATATAAGCCGGGCGGTGGTGGCGCACGCCTTTAATCCCAGCACTCGGGAGGCAGAGGCAGGCGGATCTTTGTGAGTTCGAGACCAGCCTGGTCTACAAGAGCTAGTTCCAGGACAGGCTCCAAAAAACCACAGAGAAACCCTGTCTCGAAAAACCAAAAAAAAAAAAAAAAAAAAAAGACCCAGATATAACATTCCTAGGCATATGCACAAAGGACTCTATATCCTAGTTTATAGACACTTGCTCAAACATGTTCACTGCTGCTCTATTCACAATAGATAGGACATGGAAAGAATCTTGATGTCCATTACTGATGAATAGACAATGAAAATGCTGTGCATGCACACAGTTGAATTTTATTCGCCTGGAAAGAAAAAATGAAATTTAAAAAATTGCAGATAAATGTATGCTAGCTGGAAAAAAAAACAATACTGCTAACACAGAACTAGGAATCAAAATGCTGCATCTTCTTTTTTTAAATAAGGATTCTAGTTTCTTGTATTTATATCTGAGTGTTTATCTTAGAACAGCTATAGAAATTAAGAAACTTGAAAAGGGTCATTGGGGTAGAGGATGCCAAAAAGGAGGAACATTAGACTCTAGATAATATGAAACAGAGAGGCAGAATATTTGGGTGGGGGTAGTTTAAGCAGTCTTGTGATTAAGAAATGGGGGAGTTAAAAAGGAGAGAAGGAGACTTAACAAAGTGAAGCATGCTTGAAAATACCACATGGAAACCTATTAGTTGGTAAGTCAACTAAAATATAAGAATTAGTATTTTGGTTGGATGATGAAATGGTGCCACAACTAATAGCCACTGTGGTCATTAAAAAGATTTATCCACATACCTATACTTCAAATATCTTTCTTGCCAATTTTCCAATCATGCTCCTTCCAAGTCCCCAATTATCCAGCCAAACAATTATCCCATCAATCACCTGTAATCACACTGGTAGCTATATAGCCTTCAGAACAAAATATATGATCATTTGTGTTGCTCAAATTTCTGCTTACTGTAGAGTTCTCTTTACAGGGGCCTTTGTATTTGTTCCAGAAAGGAGCTTTAATGATAGTTATCCACTTTTACTGGTGTCTGCATAATATCCAAAATCATCTGCAATCCAGATGTTGGTCTTATCTTTTTTTTAGTCAACCAATCATATGGCTCACTAAAGAAGACCATTCTATGCTTGAGGAACAAACCATAGGACCATGAACAAATTCTTTTTTATTATTATTTATCTGACAATTTTATATGTGTATATAAGTACTTTTTATTATTACCCTCATTACCCTTTCTTAACCCCTTTCTGTCCCCTCTGAATCCCTTTACCTTTCCAAAATGTCTCTTTCCCGAGGCGTGCCCCCACCCACTGTGACAGTGGAACTGATCTATTGGGAGCTCTCCAAGGCCAGCTGGACTGCGACTGAATAAGCATGGGTTGAAACTGGACTCTCTGAACATGGCGGACAATGAAGGCTGATGAGAAGCCAAGGACAATGGCACTAGGTTTCGATCCTAATACATGAACTGGCTTTGTGGGAGCTTAGCCTGTTTGGACGCTCACCTTCCTGGACCTAGATAGAAGTGGGAGGATCTTGGTCTTCCTGTAGGGCAGGGAATTTGGACTGCTCTTCAGTATCGAGAGGGAGGGGGAATGGACTGGGGGGAGGAGAAGAGGAGTAGGGATAGGGGGAGGGGAGCGGGGGGAGGGGGCAATATGTGGGAGGAGGGGGAGGGAAATGGGAAACGGGGAGCAGTTGGAAATTTTAATTAAAAAAGAATAAAAAAATGAGAAAAAAAGATACAAAATGTCTCTTTCCTGTTTTCTTCTGTTTTTTTTTTTTTCTTGCTCAGTGAGTTTAATTAAAGTTGCTCTCATGGACAACCTACTACTGGCTATACCACTGAAAAAAAATTACTCCCCCTATCTTAACAGCAATAACTGCCACTTAGTTCTTTAGTTACTTGGGGTGGGAGGCCTCGTGAGTACTCCCTTATGTAGGAATGTTGATCACTTGACCCTAGTGATGATTTTGTGCTGGGAACCATCACTGCTGTGTATATGAGTATAGAAGACATGACATACTCAGAAGACAGTATTTCACAGCATCCCTCCCTAATCTCCCACTCTTAACATTCTTTCTGCCCCTCCTCCGAAATTCCTTGAGGGTTGATACAGATATCCTATTTAAGTCTGAGCACTTAACAGTCACTTCTTTTCAATCACTTTGAACGGTTCTGAGTCTTTGTCTTAACTGCTATTCACTACCCAACCTTCCCCCAAAGCAGTTTTTCTGATCAAGTACAAATCCATAGGTCTAAATGTATTTGGAAGGGAGTTTGACCTATCCATGTAGTGAAACAGTAGTAGTTGTGCCCCCACCTAGGGCTTATGACCTATTCAGCCTTATGACCTATGGGCTTTTGACAGGCTTATGGTAGCAGACATGAATTACTTTCTGAGGAGTGGCCCTCAAATCCCATAAAAAAAAATGGTTGGGCCAGGCATGGTGGTACATGCCTTTAATACCAGCACTTGGGAGGCAGAGACAAATGGAGTTCTCTGAGTTTGTGACCTGCTAGGTCTATATATGAGTTCTAGGACAGCCAGAGTCACATATATAGTGAGATCCTGTCTCAAAAAAAAAAAAAAAGAAAAGAAAAGAGAAAAGAATAGTTCATGAATCTGGCTATGCCTTCAGTAACTGTTCAGGTCCAGTAACATATACACCACTTTCCTTTGATAATGGATTGCTGAAAAAAGCATTCAACTTTATGACTTTGTAGGTCAGATAAGACACATCTGATGACAGAAACACAGGTCACACAGAAACTTGATGGTCATTGCCAAATATTTGGTATTTCTAAGAACAATAGTTGGGCAAGTGCTGTCTCACAAAAGGAGAATTGTTGTCCACATAATCAGGACAAGGCCTTGCTCCATAAGTTCAGGGACTTTTACTATAATTCACTTGTGGGGGCCTGTAAAAGGCTCCAAACAGCATCCCTATCTGTCACTGGTGCCTCAAGAACCACTAGGTCTGCTAAATTATATGGCCCAAGTGATAGGTAGCAACTTACACAGCAACCTACATCCAATGAAGAGCCTTTTGCTATTCTACAGCTCATTCGGATTTTTAGATCACTTTGTATTGGGGCCAGAGTAACACATCAGCAGATACAATGACCCATAGCAAAGAGCTGGGCTGTGCTCCTAGAGTTCAGCTGAAGAGATGAAGGAGAGATCATATGAACAAGGGGGGTCAAGAGTGGAAGAGTGAGGTGCTTCTTCCTTGGCCTGAGATCCCAGACCCTGTCCTGTCCTAGGAAGGCCAACCAATGAAGAGGAGATTGCAGATTTCCTGGCCTGGCTTCTGAGGTTCTGTTGGTCCCTGCTTAGGTCATCCCAACTTCAGGGCTATCCTTTACTGCCTCCCATTAACAGTACAACTTGGGTTGACTCACATGAATGATGTACTATATGTATCTCAAATCCCTAAGCATTGTGAACTATTATTGGTATTAAGAAGGCCAAGTGCAACAATCTATCCTTAACAATAGAAGAAACACCTGAGAATGATCCCTAAACTCCTATAAATTTAAGTGAAGAAGAAATCCCTTCAGTGTTGATGGGATTTATTTCCCATTCTCTGATGTGAGCATGCTTTACAAACAAGTCCAGAGTGAACTTGTGGACTCTTACTCACTTTCTACAACCAACAAAATATCACCAATATAATAGACTAGTCTGGTATCATGTAAAATGGAAAGGCTGTGAATATCTATGTGAGCTAATTTAACACAAAGTGTTAGAGAATTAATATACTCCTAATGAATAATTATAAAGCCACATTGCTTCCTTTACCATCTGAAATTAAATTGCTTATCATGGTTCTTAGGGATAGATACAAGGAAATAAAAACATTTGGTAGATGAATTAGTTGCTTACAATGTACTAAGAAACCTATTAAATGTCTCAAATAAGGATATACCACCTCATACAACAATTGCAATTGGAGTTACTGCTTAGTTAAGCTTGCAGTAATCAACTGTCATTCTTCATAATCTATACAAGCCAAATAAAAAACCTAAATGAAAATGTGGTAAGGACCACTCACTAGTTCAAGACATTAATATAGCATAATTTCCACAAACCCTCCAATTATGTGATATTGTCTTTTCTGTTTGCTATTTTTCCTGAAAGAGGCAGCTCCAACAGCTTTCATTTGGCATTTCAAATCATAATAGCTCTTACTCCACAGGTTGCAGAACCACTGTGGGATTCTGCCAACTCCTAATTAAAATTATCCCAATTAAGTATTATGGAACAGTGAACACAAACATAGGATAAATTTGAGAACCTAATGAAGCCATTGTGAATTTGACTTTAGCTAGAACTTCATTGATAGCTGGGTCTCCATTAAGTCCCAAAAGACCAGATTTCTTTTGGGGTCTACCAGAATAAATTTAAAGTGAGATCCAATATTTGACAGACAATATAGTAGTAATTCTTTAAACAAGGGTGGAGGAGGTGATAATGTTGTAGTTAATCATGGAGATGCGTCCACTGCTAAGGGTGATGGGACTACATCCCTTAGAAAACCAAGTCAATGAGAATCTAAGAGTTTGATGCCATGAGCATCTTTAGGTTCCTTGTACACATCACTTTCTAAAATTACATATCCCTTCATTTCCAAACATTACCCTCACTACTTTATCTGATTAACCTGTTTCAGGTTGGAAGACAAATTTGCCTTGCAGTTCAGCTGGTCATATAATGAGGGTTTGACTTTGATTTTTATTAGCTTAAGTCCTGTGATGGTTGGAGAGAAGATTCACCTCCAAAGCAGATTTAAAATCCTTTAGACTTCGTATACTCATTCAGGGTTGGGTAACTTTATGACTGAACTCATTATTATCCTTTGCTGCTTTTATCCATAAATACTTGTAATAGCATCATAGCATTATTATTTTCCCCAGATGTTCCAGAATTTTCTATTTAGAGTCACCACATTCCTTGCTTTTCATATGAAATATTTTTATCAGGTGTAGTTAAACTTTTTGTGACCTCATGATTGCATTTATTTATTTACTATTTTTTACAAAGTCTCAAGTATTTCAGACTGTTCTTAAACCCATTATGTAACAATTGATGATCTTGAATTTCTTCACATGTCTCCAACTCTTGAGAACTAGAGTTATAGGCATGCACCACTATGCCTGGTTTTATGAGATGATGGATATCCTATGTAGGGTTTTGTATATAATAAACAAGCATTCTACCAACTGAGCAGCACCCCTAGCTCTTATTGTTTTTGCTTCCTTATTATTTATTCTCTCATATACTACAACTCCTCCCTCATATCCTCCCAGTCCGTCCACCACACATCCTCCATATCCACCCCTCCTCGATTTCCCTTCAGAAAAGGACAGGGCTCCAAGGAATATCAACCAAACATGGCATATCAACTTATAATAAGACTAGATAAGACTAGGCACATCCCCTCATAATAAAGTTACGTGAGGCACAGGAGGAAGATTGGCAAATTCATTTTGTGAGGCCACAATCACACTTATACTGAAGCCAAACAAAGACTCAACAAAGAAAGGCAATAACAGATCAATTTCCCTCATGAACATGGATGCAAAAACACACAATAAAATACTCACAAACTGAATTCTAGAACATGGTTCATCTACCATGAACAGGTTGGCTTGATCCTAGAGAGGTATAGTTCTTAAAATAATTCATACTGTGGATCTTCAGTGCTCTATCCATGATATCATTGGTAACTTTAAGTTTTACAAGGTTGGAAAGCCAGCTCCAGAATGTCATTGGGTCCCCAAAGAAAGTTATAATTACATTCCTATTTCTCTAGAACCACCCTTGGTACCACAGTCAGTATTAGTCAAGGTTCTTTAGAAAAATATAACTGTTAGAATTTTACATATACAAAGGAAATTTAGTAGATTTGGCTAGATATCATGGTAGCTCAAGGTGAGTGACTTCACACTGAAAAGGCTGAGAACCTGAAAGATACTCAATCCATGAAGTAGTCCTTTTCTAGCACTGGAATTTCTGAGGATTCTTAGGGAGTCACCGGTCTTCAGTTAATACTGGAAGGATGAAAAAGCTGGGCTCTGATGTCGGTGAAGAGTGTCAGCATCAGTGACAGCAGCCTTAGCAAGGTAGATAAACCGGATAGGAATGCATAAAGAGAATAGTTGAACTTTTGAACATAATTCAGAAGCAACTCAAATCCTTCTTCCATTGGACCAAGCTTTTATCATTGGCCCTCCTTTTCTCTTTGTGCTCCTAGAAGATGCCACCTGTATTGAGGCTGGGTATTCCACCTTCAAGTACTTATGTAAAGATAAATCTTTATAGGAATATTTTTATTACGTTTTTAGAGGAAACTATATAACTGTAGGCATCCTGACTCTATGAATCTTTCCTCTTCTGTAATTTTCTCCAAGCCTTAGGTGTAACAGTGCATTGTAGATGAATCAGTTTTGGTTAGGCAGCTCATAGTCACTTTTTCTACATATTTTGACCTCTTTGATGTTTTCATAGTAGTCTCTTTCTGCAACAAAAGATGTTTCTTTGGTGAGGGATGAGAGCTACATTTATCTGTAAGTTCAAGGATAAATACTTAGAAAGCAGTTAAAAGTTATACTGTTATAGGAAAGAGGTAATATTGGGTTCTCCACTCAGGTCTGTACTCTCTCTAACCATGGGGAATTGGATATGTTTACAGTATCAAGGATACATTCCATCCTGTTGAGCAGACCATAAACAGAAGAAATTCCACATAGTCATACATGAAGTCAATCTCTTCTGAGAGAGCAAGAATCAGTTTGTTCAAAAGACAGGCTTCCAACTAAGTTGTTGAATACAAAATGGTCAGTCTTGACAAAAGTGTATATATATATATATATATATATATATATATATATATATATATATGTAATACTATAATAAAAATTGAAGAAGCAATCATGAATTTTGGAGAGGGCAGGATACAAGAAGATTTGCTAGAGGAATGTGAGAGGTATATAGATGTAGGGCTCATGTATGAATTTTACCAAAAAATGGGGAAAGAAAAAAATTCCTTATGGATGTGCTCAGTTGCTTCTCTCCCACCTCTTTCCCTAATTAGTTTATTTATTTTACATCTGGATCTCAGTTTCCTCTCCCTGCTCTACTCCCAGTCCCTCCTTCTCCCTTTCTTCGGACTTACACCCCCAACCCCCATCGACTCATCCCCTATTTCTATTCAGAAAAGGAAAGGCCTCCCATGGATATTGACAAATCATAGAATATCAAGTTGTAGTAGGAGTAAGGCCTTCATCTCACTTTGTATTAAGTCTTGTCAAGGCAAACTAGTATGAGGAATAGGGTTTCAAAAGCCAGCACAGTGTCAGAGATAGCCCTGCTCCCTAGTAGGAGTCCCATAAGAAGACTAAGCTACACAACTGTCACATGTATACAGAGGGCCTACATCAGTCCCATGAAGGCTCCCTGATTGTCAGTTCAGTCTGTGAGTTCCTATGAGCCCAGGTTAGTTGTTTCTGTGGGGGGAGGGGGAGGGGTTGTGATGTCTTTGACCCCTCTGTCTCTTACAATCCTTCCTCCTTCTCTTCAGCAGTAATCCCTACCTTGGCCTAATGTTTGACTGTGGGTCTCTTCATCTCTTTCCACCAGTTGCTGAATGAAATCTCTCTGATGATGATTGGGCTAGGCATCAAACTATGGGTATAGAAGAATATTGTTAGGAATCATTATGCTGATATTTTTTCTCCAGTTATGTCTGGTTCTATCCTAGGTCTCTGGACCATCCAACCTCTGGGCTCTGGCACTCTAGGCAGTGTCAGAGCTGGGCTCAGTCTTGTGTCGTGGGTCTCAGGTTGGAAGAGTCATTGGTTGTCCACTCCCACAATCTCTGTGTTGCTCTTATCCCAGAACGCTCCATAGGCAGAGCAGGCTGTAGGTTGAAGGATGTGAGGCTAGGGTAGTGTCCCAATTCTTTCACTGGTAGTCTTGCCTCTTCACAAGAGATGGTCCTTTCAGGTTGTATGTCACCTTTTGCTAGGTTTCATAGCTGGGCTCATCCTTATAGAGCTCTGGGAGTTTCCCTTGCACCAGATTTCTACCTGATTTTGAAATGATGCCCTTTCCAGTTGGCTCTTTCTGTACTTTCTCCCCCCACTCCACCCCATCTGTTCCCTATGTTCCCATCCCCACCCTTCTCCAGTTCACCATGAAATTTTTTCTATTTCCCCTTCTCTGGGGAAGGTAAAGCCAACAAGCAGGTAAAGTCTTCAGTAGATTTCAATACTTCTTGCTAAGAAGCAGACCAGAGAGGAGATATGCTGGCTTTCAACTTTCTAACATGATAAAGACTGTAGTAGAAAAATCAGATTACATAAATGAATAAATGGGGAATTTCAGGAGAGAGAGAACCCTTCTAAGAATCAAATTGGATTAAACTCTAGGAACAAGGAATGCAGATATAAATACTAACAAGAACAGAGAGAGTAGTAAAGAATGTGAAAACATAAAAGGACAAATTCTATAGTACGGTAAATAAGTAATATTGAGTCTGTATTTTTCTCCTTGGTGAATTCTAGACTTGGACTCAAAGATGGCCAATTTCTAAAAAAGTTCATACCAAGTACAGAGACCAAAAGTTAAAAAGAGAAATTATTTCTTTCTATTCTGGAGAAAAGAAAAAAAAGGTACTGAACATTAAAGAAAATATCCCTATACTTATTTGTTTCTGTGTAGAATTCTATAGGAAAAGAAAGACTCTTTGGGGCCAGAGAAACTATAGCGTAGACAAACAAGGAACTACACACATTATCTTATCTCTCCTCTCTGTATGTCTGCCTGTTTCTCTATTCATCCAATTGTATCTGCTGGCCTCTCTCTTTCTCTTCTTGTTTCTTTTACTGTTTGTCACTAATGAATAAATAATGCTACAAGTGATGTGACATGAAGTTGAGTTCCATGTATGGGAAGATTAATTGATGAGAGAAGGTAGATAAAATAAATGCGTGATTACCTGGGTTCACTTCTTTTCTGGTATGCATATCTTAGACACTGTAATTTTCTAGGAACCAGATTATAGAGTGAGCCATCATGTGCAATGCATGTTGAACTGACTAAACCTCAATTACAGAAATTTGAAAACGGACACTGAAACTATAGAAAAGGAATGAAAGGTAGGAAATATATACCAAGTCACTAATTTAAGAATATTAATCACAATTATGACTGAGCACTCCTCTGACATCTGCTTTTTGCATTTTGACCAGTTGTGAGTCTTTCTGTACTAATTGCTTTTCACTGTGCAAGAATGATTCTCTAGTTCAGATTAATAGATGTGCCAATCTATTGGTATAAAGATACATCTTATTTAGGAGGCAGTTAGATGCTATCTTTATTTAAAATGCTAATAGTAGTAAACTCTCCATTCTCATTTTTTTCTGTGGTCTAACCTGGTGAATTTGCCTGATTATATCCTCCATGACATCCTCCAAACACCAAATCTTCCCTTAAATGCCAAGATTGGACCAGAGCACCCATCTTACATTCCAGTCAAGCACCAACTGTCCACACATTTTCAAAGAAAGTCAATTCCTGGAATTAAATGTGCAAATTATCATCAGCCCATTAATAGTTGGTGATTTGAATACCCAATTTTCTTCAATGGACAAGTCACCTGAACAAAAATAGAGAGACGTAAAAATGGCTTAATATTTCAAATTGATTTAACATATATTTATAGAATATTTCATGCAAACAACAACAAATATAAATTCTACACACAGCTAAAGAAACTATTGAGTGAAGAGAAAGTTCATAAAACTGGAGAGAATATTTGCTAACTATCTGACAAGGGATTAATATCCAGAATATACAAAGAACTCAAAAGACAAAGAGTCAAAAATAAATGATCCATTCAATACTGGGCTTGGGACCATAACAGGAAATTCTCAGAAGAAAAAATAAAAGAACTAGGAAACATCTCAAAAAATGTTCACTGTGTCTAGCAGTTACAGAATTAAATCAAAACAACCTTGAAATTTGTTCTTATCCCAGACAAAATGACCAAGATGAACTAAACGACAACAAATGTTGGAAAGAATTTGGGGGAAAGTTCACCTTGACTCATTGTTGATGGGACTGAAAATTTGTCCAATTACTGTGTAATCAGTATAGAGAACTCTCAAAATGCTAAAGAGAAATCCGTCATAAGCCCCAGTTATACCACTCATTGCTATATTCCCAAAAGACTAGCCATGCTACTCTATAGCCATGTTCTTTACCACTCAATTTGCAATAGCTAAGAAATAGAAACAAACTAAATGACCTTCAACTGACCAATGGAGAATAAAGAGATGGTACATGTACACTGTGGAATACTAGTAATTTATAAAGAAAACTAAAATCATTAAATTTTCAGGTAGATAGAAGTATAAAAAAAAGTTTTGATTGAGGTGACCCAGGTCCACAAAGATCACGTGCTCTTTCTTATCTGTGGTACCTATCTCACGTTTTCAGACATGAGTATATTATTTGAAATAACTATAGAAATGAAAAAATTAAAGGAGTACCATGGGGGACAATAGAGAGGAGACTAATGAGGTTCAAGTGATTTGAAAGAACAAATGGGAAAAATGGTAAAGCTTTAATTAGGGATGGAAAGAGAAATAAATACAGAAAAGGATGGTAGATGATAAAATAAGAGTAAATTTACCTAAAAATCACAAGGAATAATATTATCATATCAAACAAAATTACATATAACACATATAAGTGCATAGATATATACGCATATCAATATTAAATAAAAATTTTTCCATCTGTCTGAAAATACTTCCTTTAAAAAAGGCCATAAATCATTTAGCAGAAATCCCAACACAAGGTATGAGAAGCTCTCTTTTTAGTTGTGATCAGGTTTATCAAAGAGACTCTCCAAACCCACAGCCTATTGCTGTTGCCCTTGGTTACCATGCAGATGCGGAACGTAAGTACCTATTGGCTGAAGATACCATGTACTATGGACAAAGGACCTGAGATGGAACTTACTGGAAAGCCTTTTTCCTGAATACTAGCCTTCATGACACTACAACTTTATTAAACCACCACAATCCCTACCTACATTCAAAATATTTTATCTTAAATGCATAGATAAGTCTAGTTATCATCTCACATCAAAAATAATAGTACATCTTTTTTAACCAATGTCTTGAGATGCATACCATGAGAGGAAACACACCCTTGACACTGCCCGGAGGGCTAAGAAGCAGACACTATGTATCCCAGATACTTAGGATAAAACCAAACAAGATAGACAAAAATATCCAATGAAATTATCCCTAATGATGTTCTGCTATACTCATAGACAAGAATCTAGTATACTCAAAGCAGCTACATTCAGAAACTGATGGAAACAGATGCAGAGTCACACAGCCAAACATTCGGCAGATCTAAGGGAAACCCCTTGGGGAAAAAAAGGAGAAGGCTTGTAGGGGCCAGAGGGGATGAAGATACCACAAGAAAAGCCACAGAATCAACTAATCTGGGCTCAAAGGGTCTCACAGAGACTGAACCGACAACCAGTCTTCATGGGACTAACATAATATGTTATGCTTGTGTAGCTTGGTCTTCTTCTGAGATCCCCAATAGTGGGAGCAGGGCCTATCTCTGACGTTTTGCCTGCTTTCTATATCCTTTTACTCCCACTGGTTCCACTTATCCAGCCTTAATACAAGGGGACATACTTAGTCTTAATGTAACTTGATATACAATATTTGGTTGATATCCCTAGGAGTACTGCCATTTTCTGAAGGAAAACAGAGGAGGAGTGGGTAAGTGGTAAGGGGAATGACTGGGAGGAGAAGAGAGAGAGGAAACTGTGGTCAGGATGTAATATTTGAGTGGGGATAACAAGTAAAGATATGTAAATTCAGAGAGTAGAATTAGTGTACAGTCCCTACTGATACATCTGCAATTCAACTAAACCTAAACCTAAGTCTCAGGGATCCTCACCGAAGAGGGGGACAGAAAGTGTGTAAAATTCAGAGTAACAGAAGATTTGTTATATGATATATTATCATAGAAATGTATAAGAAAAACACCCATGAAGTTTGATTGACATGCATGTCTAAACAAGAACCTGAACAAGGGCAACACCAATAGACATGTTAACATGGCTGGTGGGAAGCTCATGAGGCATCTTTTTGACCCAAATTCAGAGTCAACTAAGGATTTCTGAGAGTGGGAGAAATACTCTTCCATAGAGAAGAATTCCAAGCCTCCAGTTTGGTTATCTAGTATCAATTAATGAGCTCTGAAATTATACACTTACAGATAATATTACACAAATTGAACTGGAATTGTGTTTTAGATTTATCACTTGGGACTGGCCTACCAATTCTGATCTTTGTTTTTTGATTAATTTAGTTTGTTTTGTAAAGATCTTTATCTGTTGCAAAGAGAAGTTTCCTTGATGTGGGGTTAGGACTAGACTTACCAATATTAAAGACAAATGTTCAGAATGCAGGTTTAGTTGTGTGTGCACATGTGCATGAGCTTAGGAACTAAAAAAAAAGTGGGCATGACATGAATTTGAGAGAGAGTGAAGGAGGTTATAGGGGGGGAATTGGAGGAAGGAAATGGAAGAAAGGGAATTATGTAATTTATAATTTCAAAGAATAAAACTGTTATTAATAAAAGAACAGAATCAGGATAATTTAAGTTTATGAGTAGAACAAAAACTATAAAATATCAACTCTGAAAAGATAGAGACTTGTAATTATCAGAAAAAATCTTCAAAATGCTACTACCACAAAGCTCCAAGAAGTAAGAGTAAGCACACCCAAGAGATGGGAAATATATCATCTTAGCAAAGAAAAACAAAGTATAAAGATGACCGTGGGAATTCTGTAAACATTAAATCATAGGAGGAGACTAATAATGGAAGGAATGTAAAAGAAAAGTCTAGGGGCCCAAAGACAAAGACAAACCAATATAAACAAGAGCTAAATCTTTGAAATATCAAATCAATAATATAATGATGAAATAATCTATACAGAATAAAAATATAATAAGAATAGCTACACATATTTTCAAACCATTATCTTAAAATATTTTTATTGTAATAAAATATATGATCACTTTTTTGCCTTACTTTAGATTAGATTCAGTAGACATGGTGGCCTCTGTGCATTTTAAATCATCTCCCAATAGACCTTATGCTCATTACACATTGAGAACCATTAAAAGAATATAACGAATATGATTAAGGATCAGGAGTGATATGAAGTAGCATATGAGACACGAGCCACAAACAATGCCTTTGGGGAAAGTGAATGCTGTCATGATATTACCGTAGAAGATATATATTTGTAGGACTGAATTTGAGGTAAAAATTCAAGGAAAGTTTCACTAGAAATAAAAGTTAATATAGTATTTTCCATGATTTGTATGCCATCATGCAATTTCTACTTACTCTGTGAATAGTCAATAAATATTTGTGTTTTTTAAATTAAAATGATATATTTTATTTATTTATCATTCAATTTAATAAATACTTCAAATTTACTCTGGATGTGGTAGTGTATGCTGTGCATTATGACTGTCTAACAAACAGATTGGAAGGGTAAGTGTGGAACAAGACAGTCATATACAGAGGCTAATCGAATAATTTTAAAAGGGGATAAGGGATAAGAAAAATTGTGGCGGCGTGAATGAATGCAGACAGATTATATAGATATATACAGCTTTAATAAGGAAATAGACTTACAGGACCACAGGTTCCCACGGCGGAGCAAAAGAAAAAAGGGGCTGCTGGGATCATGCCCGGCAGATTTATCTGTAAACATTAGCCCGAGGCGAACACGCCCCCAATGGGTGGGGCTATATCCCTACATCTCCCCCTTTTGTCTAAATAAGATAGAACTAAACCAAATACAACTATATACAATAATAAAAAATAATAAATATAACAAACAATATTGAGAACAAAACTTTTGCTAAACATTCTATCTCAAGGAGTCTAAATAACATAGAGAGTAACTACAATTATATAATCTTTAACTCCGTCAAAGATCTGAGAAGGGAATAAATATTACTTAACAATCGAGAGATATCCAAAATGTGCAACAATTGACAGAGACAACTGACTACCTGGGCAATCACCCAAAGTCTCGTTTGCAATGTTGAATCAACCAACTTTGGCTAAGGCCTAACGTAACTGGCATACCATTATTAAAGGCAAGGAACTTTCTTAGGACTATCCTACCCTGTCTTGGCAAGATAAGACAATCCTGTTTCGTTCACTTAGGGATATTCTGTATCTTTGTCAGAAGTTGAGGTATGGGTTTTTCTTAACCCAAAGGCCAGTTCTGCCAAGAAGACAAGCTCCCAGTGGAGTGTCTTTGGTGCTCAACGTTCTCTCGGGAGTAGAGTGGCGTTGCCAGGAGTAATTGTGTCTCTTTGGCACAGAAATTTTAGGTTAGATTAAAGGCCATTTTCTACAGCTCTTCGAAGAGGCTGAAGATCATACTATCTATACTAAATATAATCTCTATGTAACTAAAAGACCTGATTAACTTAAAAATAAATATGACAAACATATAATTCTCAATACCTATCTAACTTTGAAGACTAAAAGAATAAACAACTGTGCAATATATGAAGACAATGATCTTCAACTGTAAACAATGTCATAGTATCAGAGGTAGAAATGTACAATGTAATATGGTAGATATATCAATACAATATAGACAAAGTTATAAGCATACTCATACAAAAATAGAGGTAAGAACACTCACATTCAATATTCAACATATCAATATACAAGAAACAGTACCAGTACAATTTTCTATAAACAGTAATTCACAAATACCAATCATCCCAAAAAACCAGTTACCCCCTTCTTCTTCCTCTTCTTCTTCTTCTTTTTTTTTCAAAAAAAAATATCACCCCATCCCCTCAACCCTAAACCAACCACTAAAAGATGTCCCCAACCCTGAGGGCAAACTCTGTTGGGAGAGGGGATGTCGTCCTCTAAGATTGCTTCTAGCTGACATGGGGGCAATGTTCTTCTTAGGGGGTCCTGTGAAAGCAAATGATGGTAAAATTCCCAAATTAACCTTTGACCTAAGAAAATTGTAACTAGTCTCAGAGCGTTTTGAGAAGGTCCGACCAGAGTGTTGTCAAAAATGTGCACCATTCGAAATTGTCTCTTGTAGTTGGTACCAAAAAACAGGTCTAATATTAGCACTTTAAAAAAAAATGATGGAGGAGTTACTTTCATTTAATAAAGAAACTGCCTTGGCCCATTTATAGGCCAGCCCTTATGTGGGTGGAGTAAACAGACAGAATGCTGGGAGAAAGAAGCCCAGTGAGTGAGTCGTCATGACTCTCCCACTCCAGACAGACGCAGGTTAAGATCTTTCCTGGTAAGCCAGCTCGTGGTATTACATAGAATATTAGAAATGGGTTAGATCAATATGTAAGAGCTAGCCAATAAGAGGCTGGAACTAATGGGCCAGGCAGTGATTAAAAGAATACAGTTTCCGTGTAATTATTTCGGGGCATAAGCTAGCAAAGTGGGCGGCTGGGTGCCGGGGACGCAGCCCTGCCGCTTATATTACTACAAAAAATTATGATACCAACATGACCTAAAGTAGTGGAAATGTACAGAAGAACAGAGAAAAGAGGCTGTATAATAGAGAGATTGAATTTGGTTTCTAGTATTTAATGAACTCCTCACTGCAAGGAAGAAGAATTTGGAGAATCCAGAAAGATAAATGGCTTTTAGTTGAGCATTCTGGATAGATAATGGTGCCAAGAGAGTAGGGGAGGAAGAGAAAAAAAGAGGAAGTGAAGGAAAGAAATGCAAGAAAGTGACAGAGACAGTAACAAGAACAGCCACTTTTTCTTTTTTTTTTCTTCAAATTTATTTTATTTTATTTTATTCTTTTTTAATTAAAATTTCCACCTCCTCCCCGTTTCCCATTTCCCTCCCCCTCCTCCCACATATTGCCCCCTCCCCCCATCCCACTCCTCTTCTCCTCCCCCCACTCCATTTCCCCTCCCTCTAGATACTGAAGAGCAATCCAAATTCCCTGCCCTGAGGGAAGACCAAGATCCTCCCACTTCTTTTTTTTTATTGAAAAAAAAATTTTCCACCTCCTCCCCACCTCCCATTTCCCTCCCCCTCCTCCCGCCCCTTTCCCCCTCCCCCCACTCCTCTTCTCTTCCCTCTCCAGTCCCAGGAGCAGTCAGGGTTCCCTGCCCTGTGGAAAGTCCAAGGTCCTCCCCCCTCCATTCAGATCTAGGAAGTTGAACATCCAAACTGTCTAGGCTCCCACAAAGCCAGAACCTGAAGTAGGATCAGCACCCCGTGCCATTGTCCTTGGCCTCTTGTCAGCTCTCATTGTCCGCCATGTTCAGAGAGTCCGGTTTTATCCCATGCTTTTTCAGTCACAGTCCAGCTGGCCTTGGTGAGCTCCCAATAGATCGGTCCGACTGTCTCAGTGGGTGGGTGCACCCCTCGTGGTCCTGACTTCGTTGTACATGTTCTCCCTCCTTCTGCTCCTTATTAGGACCTTGGGAGCTCAGTCTGGTGCTCCAGTGTGGGTCTCTGTCTCTATCTCCATCCATCGCTAGATGAAGGTTCTCACTCAGGATAGTATTTTCTATTTCCATCCATTTGCATGCAAAATTCGAGAAGTCATTGTTTTTTACTGCAGAGTAGTACTCTAATGTGTATATATTCCACACTTTCTTCATCCATTCTTCCATTGAAGGACACCTAGGATGCTTCCAGGTTCTCTATCTAGGTCCAGGAAGGTAAGCATCCAAACAGGCTAAGCTCCCACAAAGCCAGTTCATGTATTAGGATCGAATCCTAGTGCCATTGTCCTTGGCTTCTTATCAGCCTTCATTGTCCGCCATGTTCAGAGAGTCCGGTTTCAACCCATGCTTATTCAGTCCCAGTCCAGCTGACCTTGGTGGGCTCCCAATAGATCAGTTCCACTATCACAGTGGGTGGGTGCACCTCTCGTGGTCCTGACTTCCTTGCTCATGTTCTCCCTCCTTCTGCTCCTCATTTGGACCTTAAGAGCTCAGTCCGTGGCTCCAAATTGGGTCTCTGTCTCTATCTCGATCCATCGCCAGATGAAGGTTCTCAGGTGATAATATGCAAGATATTCATCTACCTTGGGCAACTGAGGAGAGGGAACCTGAAATGACCCTAGCCACTTTTTCTTGTACCAATTTAGCCTCCTCAATGGGAAGGGCACACATGGGTTTTCAAGGCCATGGTTACAAGGTCATAAAACTTTAGTTTTATTTACATTTTGAATAAGATAATGCTACACAACATAGGAGTTAGTAACAAGACAGGGCTGTTCTGTGCACTATAGTATTGAGAATCCTCTCCTCTATGCACTAATGGCCAGGAGCACATCCACAATCCTAACAATCTACAGTACTTTCATATATTCCCAAGTACCTTCTAGGGGGAGAGCACCCCAGGTAACAGTGGACTTCCTTCCAGGTCACCGTTGTATGAAAATGCCAATTATTAAAATTACCGGCTGCATTCACTCTTTATGTGTTGCAGGTTCATTTCCCACTGTTCTGTTACTTCCAGTGTGCTTTACATCACTCTTCAACATCAAGTGTTGCCTTACAAATAAGCAAACCTTAACTCAGTGCCATAAGCAAGCTGTGTCTATTGTCTCTCATCAGTACTCTGGCTATATTTGTTAGCAATATTTTAAAGAATTATCAAGGGAAACAATTCTTGTATCTTCTTTTATCTCCATCTATGTATCCTAATTTTTATGCCCTACTCTACTCCAGAAAATATTTTCCCTTCTAATCGTGTTAATGCCTTTCAGATATTTATAGAGAACCATGTGGCCTATTCTCTGTGCCTCCTCACCAACTGTGTCTCGAAAAGCATAGCTCCTTTAATCTTTCCATGCCAATCAGACCTTCCCACTTCATAAATCATGTCTACAGATTCTTCCTGACTTCCCTCACTGTGCATTCATCATTTGGAGCCTCTGGTGGCTCCACACTAACTCGGACATCCTAGGAGGCATCTCATCAAAGTCACGTCATTCCCTGACACAGTGTCTCTCAGAACACTCCTGGAAATAACATTGGCCCCTTTCAGTTACCTTATCATATTGCAAAACCATATCTAATATGAGAAAAGCTCATCCTCACACACACTGTTACCCAATCCAATGGAGAACCACATGTTCACATGTCTGAGGCCAAAAATAATATATGATTGTGGATAGAGGTAACGTTTCCAGGAAGCATTCTTGAACTGAGAAGAGCTGACCACTTTCTCTTGAACTGCTCTATGTTTTCTTCTCAGTATTCCGTTTATTATGTAGCACCCACCACTTCTAATCTTTTTGATGTAAATGGTGCTGTTCATGAACTTTCTTCATGTGGGCTTTGTGCTTAAGTAGCTCTAATTTTAAGGACAGAAATCTAATACCATAATCTTTTCAGAACAACAAAGATAGTTCCTTACTATCTCTACATATTAGACTTCAAAGGATCGGAGAAAGTCATTTCTACTAATACTGTACCTCAAGAAATTATTCAGGAAAAAAATAAAATGGATGGTTTCCATCAGTCAAAATGTCCTAGTAGTCACTGAATGATTGCAAAGGTAATGAGTGAAGAACAGTAAACCATGTGACAAAAGAAATTTATAGTATTGTCTCTAAGATGTAAGTACAAATAATATAAGTAGTATGATGCAGTAGTATGTTAAAATTTTATTTATACTTTTAAAACTCTACAAATAAAATTACCAATTAAAATACACCCTAATCTTAGCGATTGTTAATATTTTGGTAGCTGAATTATGAATATTATTTTTTCTGCTTTTTCAATTTCAAAAGCACTTACTTTATTATAATAATAATTGATTGCCTGTTTTATATTTAAAATAAATACAAAGATATAAAAAAATCCTCTAAATAATACTCAACAAAAATTTATTGAATACCACCTACTTTATGTCAAGTAGTCCAGTAGGCATCACACCACAAGGAAGAATTAACCATATATGCTGTCTAAAGCAATCAAAAAGTATCATTTCTAGGGTTAATGCAGAATAAAATAGACAAATGTCTAGTTAAAAGACTTATGTTTGCTTTTATAAATGAGATAACTTCTGAATCACTCTCAGAAATTTATGGCCCCAACTATTGGTTAAATATAATCTTAATAAATTACAACATGAAAAATAAGAAAGCCCTTCATTTTCAGAGGAGATTGCAAGCTTCTAAAAAGCCAATAAAATATTAGATTAGCTTTAAGAAATTACTTTTACCAACTGCAATTTGCCTATAATATATGAGATTTTGGACAACCCTTTGGTTGGTTTAAACTAAAGTTACTCCTAACTCCCACTTCTCTTATCAACACTGTATTCTGCTTAGGAGGATAAAACCATCCCAAAGTCATCACTAAGCCAACTCTATGTGCATATTTCTGCTACTAAATAAAGCACCTCCTCATCACAGAACTAGAAGGATTGAATATTTAAAAATAAATCACTTGAATAAAATCTAGTTTGGACACCTTACTTTACTCCATGGAAAAGAAGATTAAGCAAGAGCATCATAACAGAGGCACGCTCTTTACCAAATCCCAAGAAAGGAAAAGAGGCAGTAAGTATGATGAAAGGACATGATTATTGGTTCAGAAAACCTGTCATTGCTCCCTGATTTTGGCAAATTATTTTATCCCAAAGGGTCAGAGCTACCTCATTTGTCAAATGTAAAGTTTGGATAAGACAGCTATAGAAATCAGTTGCTGCTATGCTGCAGTTTATGAATTACAAATTCACTTTCTTTCTATTTCCAGCTTTCTATGATCATTCTGGCACGAAGTGAAGATAAGAGTAATCAGGGCACATGCAAAGAAAACATTCAAAATGTGGTGCTTAGTGGTTTAATCAATGTGAATTGTATAATCACCTTGGCAAAGGAACTTCATGAACAGTATGAAGACATGAGGAGATTGATACTTAGAACTATGTGGTAGACAATTGATCCCACCAAGTTCTTCTGGCTGAACAACTGCATGATGTAACAATTCTTCTCAAAAGTTAAGTTGCAAGTCCCAAAACTGAGAAGCAAGAAATGACCATGAGAATAAGTTATCCTGACTGAAAGTAAAGGCAAAAAAAAAAAAAAAAATAGGCCTGATGGAGAAACACCATTTCCCAAACATTGTGATCTATGATCCTTTGAAGTGTGGCCACTACTAGAGAAAACCCTATCAGAATATTGATCCTCATAAGTAAACCAGAAAAATGATCTCAACAGAACTGAACTCCTTGCCCTTAAGAGGCATGATCTGATTCTGAGAAAACTTCTCTTCACACACCCTCCGGTCTTTCTCAACTTCTTCTCTGAGCAATGCTGGCAAGGTTGAGGAATGAGAAGCACCAGCTGGATCAAGAAACAGAACCTTGAGCATCAAAATTAGGCCAGGTCTCATGGGAGTGCTGTGGGAGACCCTTTCTATTCTTCTGAGACGTGGGCTGGAATGACACATTGGGTGTTCGCAAGACTGAAGACCTAGCATACGGATTTGCTTCCTTTCTCCTTCACTAGCTTGACTGCTTCTGCTTGATTGTTTACAGTTCTACTGGGAGACCCAGGGCAACAAAAAGACATAAATGAAAATATGTGTTCATGTTGGGCTCAGCGTTCCTAGGAATGCTTGCAGTAGAGGTTGCCAGAAGGATGTTCCAGCTGCACAGAGCCTGACAAGAAGCTCTACAGAGAAAAAGAGGAACTAGCTCAAAGTGAAACTGAAGTCTGCCTAACTCCAGATTTCTCATTTGAAAATGTGGACACAAGTCCAAATTGGCAGAATCATTCAGCAAGAGAACAAACATAAACAAATTTCCCAGCCTGGTATATGATAGGGCCTAAATGATTGACTATTCTCCTCCTTCATACTTAAAGTTAAGCAAATATTTTGTGCTACTTCTAACAAAGAGCAGTGAGGATCTTTATCCAATGTGCCAGTGTTAGAGTTATACAATGCTAGAACTATATTTGGCAGATACCTAACAAGTGTTCAATAAGTATATATGACCCTACTGACCAAGGTTGTGTTGTTAATATTAAGTGAAGTATGGTAAGTCAGTTCTGGTTCTCAATTGTACTATCTGCAAAATGATGGAGGACTGTATTCTTTACAACTTACATGCTGAACATAAAAGGGAATACATATGGAAGGGTTGTGTATTTGATAGATGTATTTGCTACTTAGAAAGCCTATATGAAAGCAATTGAGCAACAGTTGAAATAGAATTCAGATCACTGTGTTTACCCAGGTTATAAAGAAGGGGTTGGGGAGAGCTTGTCAATGAGAACTTGAACTTCTTGTTTTGCAGTTTCACTCAAAAGATTATACAGAAGACCTAGACCACAACAAGAATTTTGAAACTAACCTAAAATGGAAAGATTCCATCCCTTTATGTCTTGTGGCATTTTTAATTCAAGGCTGCACAGTGCTGTTGTATAGAGGCAGTTTCATGTGTTGTAAGGTCAGATATCTTGTATTCAAATGTAGCCTTCTGTGAGACAATATGCTATTCACTACATTTCTCCATTTGCTCATTTGAAAATGCAGGTGATAATTTCCGTGCCTACTTTAGAGATTGTAATGAATTTGAAAGGGTGAAGATATAAATATATGTTTAGAGTGTTTCTGGGTGTGAATGAGCACTGAAATAATGTAGAGCTAGCTGTTATTAATATACCAGAACTTATGTAGCAATTCCATACAACTAGGTATGTATCACAGGAATAATGACTGCATTTTAAATTGTGCATTTTTAAATTTGAGAACAGTCTTTGGACAGTCTTCTCTACAGAGTTATGGTTCACAAGTTATGCAGTGGCCTTACAAATTATTCCCTATTTACTATAATAAACCAAACAACTTTATAACAAAAGAACTCACTCTTTTTGCACCACTCCTCTTTTTTGAATTCATATACTAGTTAGTATTCATCATAGCTACAAAAGCAAACCTTCTGGAAATCTTTGAAACACCATCTAGTCCATCTTTTATACAAATTTTGCTGCTCAGAATATTAACAAAACCACACTAAAGAATACTGTCCACATCTTGCACTTGTAATTGTTTTTCCCATGCCTTGCAGAGCTCCCTCTTTCTGCTTGCAATTAAAAAATATCATTCTTGGGCAAAATGGAAAGCGAGGTTAAAGAGCAAGGAGACAAAAGCAGGGAGGTAATACATCAACTGGCACTGGTTGGCAATACTACACAGTGACAAGATGATGATCTACTTCAAAAATCTTACGTCAATCCTGACATTGAACCACATCCCACAGAACTGAGATGAGAACCAAAGAATTAGACTTAAACACACCTTGGGAATTGTCCCTTTAATACTTTCTTATTCAATTGACAGAGAAACTGAAGCCCAAGATGAAATTCAATGACCAACTACTAAATCTGTGAGAAGAGATTTATGTAGTTCACTTTCATTTCCTCAGCCTCTATTTGTACCAGACACCATATTTAATATGTTATATTTAAAAATATTTTTTATTGATTTTTATTGAGCACTGCATTTTTCTCTGCTCCCTTCCCTGCCCCTCCCTTCCCCTTCAACCCTCCCACCAAGGTCCCCACTCTCCCAATTTACTCAAGAGATCTTATCTTTTTCTACTTCCCATGTAGATTAGATCTATGTAAGTCTTTCTTAGGGTCCTCATTGTTGTCTAGGTTCTCTGGGATGGTAATTTGTGGACTGGTTTTCCTTGCTTTATGCTTAAAAACTACTTATGAGTACATGTGATAGTTGATTTTTATCTGTTTTATTTCACCTAATTTTCAAGACATCCATTTAAGACAGGTGCTGAAAAGAAAAGTCAAAGTATACTCACCTAATAGAAAAACAAATGGTATTCATAGATGTTAAAAGACATAACTTAAGCCATTCAGTCATCACTAAGACTTATTTACAGAGAAATACACTCTCAATCACACATATTGTGTCAATGATAAAATAATACAGACCAAAAAATCATGTTATATGGGTGTTTCTTGACCAAGGAAACATATCTTGTGAGTGTCTATGTTTTGTGGTGTTCACCAGAGAAGGTTGCTCAGACATGGATTTAAGCCCATAGAAAGTATTTGTTATCTGACCTCTGAATACACTGGGTGTCTGGGATCCTAGTGTAGTCCCGAGCCTTTCTCAAGATTAGTTTTTAAGCACAAAATCTTTGTCCTGGGATGGCATATTTTAGTTAACAAGAGCGGTGAGTCAGAGGCAGAACTACAAAAGCCAAAAACAAGGTTAGTACATTTAGAGACTTTTCCATTAACTGTGGACTTTGATGGATTAGGTCTTTGTTTTCATTTTTGGCAGGTGATGCTGGCTACATACTGAGTATTAATCTTATAATTTGTTGTGTGTGTCACACCAACAGCAACTAATAGAGAGCTACTGATTGCAGAGATACTGATATAGTTTCTACCATTAACATATAGTCACTGACCATGCTCTTCATTTTTAGCTCTGTTATTTTGCAATTCTTGATTATTTTGTATACTTGATGTTTTTCAAAACAGAGTTTCTCTGTAGTCCTGACTATCCTAGAACGTGAATGGCAATCTGAATGGCACTTCCATCATGGAGTCAGTTGTACTGAGGTCTGGAAGCCTATTAAGGTCTGGGGCCCTGTTGCATTCTGGAGAAAGTAATTTACATAGGACTTAAAATTCATACCTGCCAACTACACCACTGAACAAAGTTTATTAATGTTGCCTTTTCTTATTTATAAAAGTCAGGAGCCTTTTAAAACCATGTTGATGTGTATCAGAAATTACAATGCTAACCTCGGAATTCTAAAAGTATGTTCCAGGGGCTACTTGTTCTAGAACCGCCTGGAAAGCTAGCTAACATCAAAATGCCTGTCCATAGTTCAGGCCTAGTGAATTAGAATCTCGCCGAAGGTAGTTCATCAAGAGAAAGAGACTGGTAGTCTGTATACTTGACAAGTATGCCAACACTATAATTAACTCGAAAGTATGAAATTTCTTACCTTAGGCAAAAAAAAAAAAAAAAAAAACCTGCTGCTACATTTCCCAAGAATATCTGAGAAGATCAACCTAAGACTCAATCATATATTGATATATGAAACATTTGCTGCTTATATAAGCGTGTGAGAGAGGATAGTTTGAGAAAGGCTTTAAAAAAGGATCTTATCTGCATATCAGGTTATTTTGACCTCACTCTGTACATAGGCTGGCCCCAAACTTGAAATCTTATTTCAACTTCCCAAGTACTGGATTTATAAGAATGTATGCCTGCCCTTTATCCCAAAATTTTACATCTGTTATTTAAGAATTAATTCCTTAATTTAGGGATTATATACTGATTAATCAGGCACTGTTTATAGAGCTATGTTCACAATGATATACAATAAATAGTAGCTGCAGTGAAGTTTAGCAACAGAATAGTATGGTAGCTATTTTGAAAGAATGGGCTTTTAGGAATAAGAGGCAATATGTGGCAAAGGAAACAAGGCTGATCTAATGAACAACAAGAAAAATGTTTCTTGAAAAGTATAGAATATCATCACTATATAAATTAAAATTATTCTGCCAAACAGTTAAAATTATAAAGAAGACTTAGATTAACATTTATTAAGTTTATTAACCCATGAACTTTATATGCATAAAACTCATGTTGACTATCTTACAATCTATACCTCCAGAAAAATTTCAAATGTGATTCTTCAAATTATATACCTCATTTCAATCTCTAACCTCTCATTTGCCCTTCTACATACACATATTCTAAAGAAGCTCTAAAAGCAGAGTTGTGTGGAGAAAATGAAGATCTGACACACATGATAATTACAACTGTGATACTCTTGGGGGGAAAATTCTTCCCCTCCTTGGGTCTCAGTTCCCAGATTAATAATGCAGGAATGGGGTCTAGCTCTCACAACACTACCATCTAGTTAAGGTCTCTCTCTTGTGTGATGGTGAATGCCCTAGGGTGCCAGCTCTATGTGCCATGCTGGAAGTGTTAACACTAAGGACAGAGTCATACTTGGAAACCTCTAAGCAAGCAGGATTATTTGGTATTCATGAGTCACCACACTCCACAGCAAAGAGGGCCACTCTCAGCAATTCCAGAAATAAAAAAAGAATGAGAGACGAGTCTCAGGATAGGATCTCTAACTTCTAGATGATAAGAAAGCAGACACTTGAGCCCAAAAGCAAATCTTTTTTTTTACTAATAAAAAAAATTGTATTTACTTAGAAGCATTCAGAATGTCAACAAAACAGCTGCAATTTTTTTTTCAATTACAAAGTGGTATTCAGTTAACAGAACAACAATTATTTTCGTATAAGCTGCATCAGAGACAACTGAAGATGGAAAAAAAAAAAAAACACAGCACTCGGGAGGCCGAGGCAGGCGGATCTCTGTGAGTTCGAGACCAGCCTGGTCTACGGAGCTAGTTCCAGGACAGGCTCCAAAGCCACAGAGAAACCCTGTCTCGAAAAAAAACAAAAAAAAAAAAACAAAAAAAACAAAAAACAAAAACAAAAACAAAACAAAACAAAACCCAAAAAAACTACCGTCCCCATATATACCTAATTTGTGCTGTGCACCAACAAGAACCTGCTTTAAATTTCCATGCCAATTTACAACCCCCAGACTGTACCAGGCAAGGTTAGTGGCTATTGAAAATATCACTAGGGCAGAGCTATCTAAAGACACATTCGGTAGTGTGTTAACTATACAAAAAAAGACACTGTACAGTTTAAAAACAAATCTTACACAGCCTTACATTTCAATTTTTTTCTTTAAAAGGAGTGAGTTGTGTACAGGGGGGTTAAATGCTTTATAGACAAGAAAAAAAACTGCGCTAGAACCAACTTATTCATCATCGTCATCTTCCTCTTCTTCCTCCTTCTCTTCATCCTCTTCAAGAGCCGGACGGGCACTGGGCGACTCTGTGCCTCGCGGACGAAAATCAACTAAACATGGGCAAAGGAGATCCTAAGAAGCCGAGAGGCAAAATGTCCTCGTATGCATTCTTTGTGCAAACTTGCCGGGAGGAACACAAGAAGAAGCACCCGGATGCTTCTGTCAACTTCTCAGGGTTCTCCAAGAAGTGCTCAGAAAAGTGGAAGACCATGTCTGCTAAAGAATAGGGGAAATTTGAAGACATGGCCAAGGCTGACAAGGCTCGTTATGAAAGAGAAATGAAAACCTACATTCCCCCCAAAGGGGAGACCAAAAAGAAGTTCAAGGACCCCAATGCACCCAAGAGGCCTCCTTCGGCCTTCTTCTTGTTCTGTTCTGAGTATCGCCCCAAAATCAAAGGAGAACACCCTGGCTTATCCATTGGTGATGTTGCAAAGAAACTGGGAGAGATGTGGAACAACACTGCTGCAGATGACAAGCAGCCCTATGAAAAGAAGGTTGCCAAGCTGAAGGAGAAGTACGAAAAGGATATTGCTGCTTACAGAGCTAAAGGAAAACCCGATGCAGCGAAAAAGGGGGTGGCCAAAAGCAAATCTTAATGTATGATGGCCACCTGAAACAAATCAGCCTAACAACGCTGTGTATGCATGCCATTATATAAGCAACCAGAAGGAATCGATACTACTAGAGATGTGATCTTCAGTCTGTACCAAGTGCTTCAAAGAAACACACACACACACACACACACACACACACACACACGTTTCATTGGACAGACTTAGGAGATATCCCTCCACTCAGTTATACCATAGCTATTTATTCATTAATTACCATTAATTACTTCAGCCTGGGAATTGTTTGGTGTCCTGAAACTACAACACTGAATGAGACACACAAGTCCTATTGTTGTAAACATACATCAGACATAGAAAATTAATAATTAATCACATAGGCAGATAATACATTTTCAAAATCAAAACCAATAAATGTGCTGAGAAGAAAACATTGAAGTAAAAAACAAAGTAATGAAGAAGAAAGAGGGCAGCAAGGACTAGTATTAATTTAGCAATGATGATATAAAAAAAGAATACTGAACTGATACCTGAATATAGAAAAAGCAACCAGTCAAACTTGAAGGCTTTGTAATGGGGAGGAGGTGAAATGCAAAGAACAGAAATTTCAAAGAACTTTTTAGATTCAAGAAAGATACAAAAACAACATCAGTGTTCACAGAGAGCTGTCATCAAGAGAAAGAGTGACAGAAAATGAACTATGAACTAAGAAAGGCTTAAGCCATCTAGAACCTTGGAAGCTAATAGGAAGACCACAAGTGTTCTAAAAGCAGGGAGAAGATGTTTTAAGGTCTTAAGTGTCCGAGCAATAGATTCTAAATACTACACTGAAAATCAATGATAAAACTAGAATTCCATTTCAAACCTATAAGTTTTCCAACATTCTCAAAACTTAATCTTGGAAAAGCACAGCACTTCAACACCAAGACTGAGTGGAAAGCCTCAAACAAAATAATTGGGAAACCTAAGATTTGGAGAGAGAGAGAGAGAGAGAGAGAGAGAGAGAGAGAGAGAGAGAGAGCAGAGTCAGAGTGAAGCCATGTAGCCATTGCAGGAAACATATGCCAGATGCCAGACAGAACATTACTGGTATGCCACAACCATGTGATGATACACAGATTAATAGAAATTGGATTATATCTTTAAGATGTAAGAGCTAGCTAAGAATACGCTAGAGTCATTGGCCAAGCAGTGTTACAATTAATATAGTTTCAGTGTAATTATTTCAGGTCTGGGAAGTTGGGAAACAAATGAGCAGCCTCTGTTGCAATTTACTTGGTGGCAGCATGGGCCAAATTCTTACTAGAGTTGAGGTGGTGAATGCAGTTCCCACCCAGCGGTCCCAGAGCAGGCAGTAAGGTATCCCTCCAACAAGACAAAACCTTAGCTCACTATCATACTCAGTTAAATGGAAGTAAAAAGAAAACACATATTATATTCTGAGGAATACATGAGAAAACAATTGATAAATAATTACAGTGTAAAACACAGCACAAAGCAGAGTCACTGTGTGATAATATAATAAAATAATTAATATATGTTATACTTTAAAGTGCTGTAGTGACAGATCAGTGGATAAAGAATTTGCTGCATGAAAGTAGAACGTAAGTTCAAATCCCCCAAATTTTACATAAAATCTGGTCACAGTAACACATATGTATAATCCCAGTGTTCCACACTGAAAAAAGAGATGGAAGCATATGGATATCTGGAAACCATGGCAAATAAGAAACAAAATATGGTATTAAGACAGAAAGCAAGCATGACAAATGAGGCTGTCCTTTGACATCACACAAATGCCAAAGAATGTGTGTATGTTTACACTGACACTGTATTCAAATACACACACGCACACCCACATGCATGCATGCACACAGTAAGAGATAAGGAGAAAGAGAATATTTTTAAGGAAATCCCAGATTAATTAAAAGAGATGGTACAGCCCAGTGAGTTTGTTTTCATTCCCATAACCAGTAAGATTTATCTTCCTGCTAAACATAGTTTTCCACCACCTGTCTTATTGATAAGGCTGAAATATTAGGCCAGAGGATTAGACTGTTGATTTGAGGAAAAGTATCTCCCAGACCAGTATAACCTTTCATGTTCTTTAAGAATTATGATAAAGAGATTGGGTGGGGTGAAACTTCTTAAACATACTCTTAACCAGATACTTGACATTCATCATCATCATTATTATTACATTTGGTATTTCCAATAGCTTATAAGGGTGTAAGGAATCAAAGACACAGGTAAAGAGAATGGCTTACCAAGACCACTCAAAGAGCATGCAGTGGATGCAGAACTGAAACTTTGTTATTCCTGGCTCTAAATCCCCTGATGCACTTGGTCTACTCTACACTATCTTCTTTGGGGACTTCTAAATGCTTCCTATGTCTCAGCTCAGTAAAGTAATTTCATTTTTATTGCTATCATTTCTCTGATCTTTAAATTGAGAATAGCAATTTTATCTCATAAGATTGTTATAAAGAGTGCAATTCATTATTATGGTAAATACTCAAAGTTTTAGTCCTATTGTTGAAGTATCATTAAATCTTAACTACATGACTTAAGCAGATATGATCACTGTTATGGTTTTCATCTATTTAAGAGACAAGCCACACCCACTCCCAGCGACGCCTGCCCTCCTCTTGCCATCTTGATTTTCACTGTCCCGTCTTGGTGTGTGCATTCCCTCTCTCCTGTTTCCTTTCTCTGTCTCTCTCCTCTTCTTCTCTTTCTTTACCCTTCTCCTCTAAGTAATAAATATCCAATCTTATTCTGTACAATGTGCTTGTCTATGTGCCTTCACCTGCTGCCTGCTCACACCCCTGGGCTTGCTGGGACCAGCCCACCTGGGACCAGCCACTGCTCCAGTGACTGGCAGTTGTCTATGCCTGGGACTAGCTGCTCTGCGGGCCCACCAGGGATCTTGCAGCATTTTTAACAATCACTGTCTTATTCTCCTTTACACTACAAGGCAGGAAATTTACTGGAGTCTACAAATTCTCACATTTCTTTTTTAGACAGAAGATTCCAAGGTTATCTCAGGATCAGCTGGATCATCCAGCAGCAAATTCTTGGAAAATGTGGAACTGGAGCAGAGAAGGAGCCAGCACCACTTCTAGTAAAGTAGGTCATCCGAAAGGCTGAGAAGAATAGACTCAGGCACAGATTGCAATCTGGATATAGGCTTCTCTATCACATGGAAATTACAATAAAAATATATACCTCATTGAAACACATAGTCATTGAAAAGAAAACTGAGATTTCTTCCAGATTCATCAAGGGATTCTCAGAGGCACTAATAATAAGCCATTTAAAGTCTATCAAGAAGTATAAATTGCATAACGTAATTCTGAGATGAAATTGCTGAAGGAAATGCTATAGCCTACTTTAATAGTATTTTGCTGTACCATTATAAAAAGGCAGCTTAACAAGAAAGCCCACCAAATAAATTATACTTCTACTTGTAAACATTTTGAATGTGTGTATTTGGAAACTGACTTGGAAAAAATGTTTCACCTTTAGTGTTGGAGGGGGCTGGCTGCTTGTGTCCCAGCTGCCCAGAACCGAAATCATCACACAGAAACCGTATTAATTAAATCACTGCTTGGTCCATTAACTTTAGCTTCTTATTGGCTAACTCTTATATTAATTTAACACATTTCCTTTCATCTGTATATCGCCACATGGCTGTGGCTTACCGGGTAACATTCCCATAGTCTATCTCCAGCAGCTCCATGGCTTCTCTCTAACTCTACCATTCTTTCTCTCAGCATTCAGCCTAGCTTTCCCTGCCTACCTAAGTTTTGCCTTGCTATATGTCCAAGGCAGCTTCTTTATTCATAAATTATAATCCCAGAATACAGAGAAAAATCCCACATCACCTCTCCTTTTCTGTTTAAATAAAAAGAAAGGTTTAACTTTAACATAATAAAATTACATATAACAAAACAGGTATCAAAAAACAACTACAGTTAAAATATTTCTATTTGCTTTATCTTTTATTGTAACTAAGGAAAACTATAAATTCTTCAACTCCATCAAAGACTCCAGAAGGATATAATATTACCTAAGCAAACAGGAAGTGCATTGTAAGCAACTTCCAAAATTCTAGAATTGACAGAGGCATCTTACTTCCTGGACAGTCACCCAAAGTTCTTATGTGTCATTGGGGCACCCATCTTCAGCTTACAGGCCCATAGTATCCGGCAGAGTTTTCCATAAAGAAGGAAATTTCAAAGACAGTTGCACCAATATTGGCAGTTTTTAGTCATTTTCTTCTGTGTCCTGCAGAATGTTTATCAGACTCTTTCATGAAGCAGGGACCCCAAAGAATGCCTCACATTCTTTAAGCAAGCTTAGCAGTCATTTTTCTGTGAGTATTGCACATCCAGGAAAGAACAGTTTCTTGCCCAAATGGCTAATCAACCACATAAAAGCCACTTCGATGCCCATCTTCCTCTTAAAGTAGATTGGTGCTGCCAGGAGCAGATGTGTCTCATTGTCATGAAAGTCTTAAGTTCTTAAAACATTTGAAATGCCATATTCTATAGTATTTGAAAGATTTGAAGAATGCCTATCCATCTGAAATACATATCTGTCCATCTACACTTTAGATTACAATGTATACAAAAATAAATGCTATTGAGATGGAGACAAGAACAAAACAATAAAAAATAGGAAATATTAGGATAAAAAAAGAAGAAAAACATCATAATCTTAGAGCAAGAGCCTTGTTAAGGAACACTTAAACCCAGGAAGCATCATTTTTTAATGATAAAATTTACTACAGGAAAATTAAAAACTTCACTGGCATCCATGCTAAGGGTTTCTCTGTGAAGCCCTGGCTGTTCTCAAGCTCCTGCTATAGACTCAGAGATCTGCCTGCTCCTGAGTCTGGGATTAAAGGCTTATGTTGCCACTGTGCAACAATAAATCTTTTTTTTAAAGAACCGTCTAGTGGAACTCTGAATCACAGGCTATGACTGCACAAAGCAGAAAGACTAATAGGTGAGTAATCTGCCAGCCAGCTGGGCACCAGACTCTCTAGGCCCTCGGTACTGGGGCAAAACCCAGGGCCCCTCCCCCAGCTGACTCAGCTTCACTAGCCATCCAGCCAGCAAGCTTCCTGCAGGTAGGCTGCTCCAACACCCTCTCATCGAGGGGACCCTGTAAACTACAAGACCCACTCCACCCCCAAACAAACCCATCCCCCATGACTTCAGAAGAACTCTGAAGCACAGGCTGCAACTGCACAAAGTGGACAAAGAGACTGTGACTTCATAGAGCAGACCAACAGAGAAACTCTGAAGCACAGGCAGTGACTGCACAGAGCAGACCAAGAGCAGCTCCCTAAGACACAGACAGCTACTACAAAGATTAGACCAAGAGGCAAAGATACTGCAGGCACCAATTAGAGAAAGAGGTAAGTAAGAATCAATACAAGAATTCATTCAACAACCTAAAAAGCAACATGGTAACACCAGAACTCGGTGGTCACACAACAGGAAGGCATGATCATACTAACCCAGAAGAAGCAAGAGAAAACAATCTTAAATATAACTTTATGAAGATAAAAGAGACCCTTAAAGAAGAAATGAAAAATTCCCTTAATGAAATGGAGGAAAAGACAAACATAAAATTGGAAGAATCAATAAATCTCTTAAAGATAACCAAGAAAAAACAATAAAACAGCTGAAACAGTTTGAACAGTTCAATACTTGAAAACTGAAATAGTAACAATAAAGAAAAACACAAACTGAGGGAATTGTAAAAATGAAAAATCTGGGTAAATGAACAGGAACTACAGATGTAAACATAACCAACAGAGTACAAGAGATGGAAGAGAGAATCTCAAATAGTCAGGATACTTTCTGTTGTTTACAAGAAACACACCTCAACCTCAGAGACAGACATTGCTTCAGAGTAAATGGTTGGGAAAGGATTTCCAATTAAATGTATCCAAGAAACAAGTGAGTGTAGCTATCCTAATATCTAACAAAATAGAATTCAAACTAAAATCAATCAGAAGAGATAGAGAAGGACACTTCATTCTCATCACAGGAAAAATCTATCAAGATGAAGTCTCAATCCTGTACATCTATGCCCCAAATATAAGAGAACGCACCTATGCAAAAGAAACATCACTAAAGCTTAAATCACACATCAAACCCCATACATGTTCTAACAGTGGGAGATTGCAACACCCCACTCTCCCCAGTGGACACGCCAACCAGAGAGAAACTTAACAGAAAAATAAGAGACTTAACTGGTGTCATGATTCAAATGGTTTAAGAGACATCTATGGAACATTTCACCAAAACACAAAAGAAAATACCTTAATCTCAGCACCCCATGAAACCTTCTCTAAAATTAACCACATACTCTGTAACAAAGCAAACCTCAACAGATACAAAAAACGTTGGACTAAACCCCTGTATCTTATCAAATCACCACGGTTTAAATTTAGAATTCAACAATAACACTAATTGCAGAAAGCCTACATACACATTGAAATTGAGCAGTGCTCAGTTGAATCACCCATATGCCAAGGAAGAAATAAGAAAGAAATTAAAGACTTCCTAGAATTCAACAAAACTGAAGGCAGAATAAACTCAAACCTATGGGACACAATAAAAGCTTTGCAAAGAAGAAAGTCCAGAGCACTAAGTGTATACATAAAGAAAACAGAGAAATTTCACACTAGTGATTTAACAGCACACCTGAAAGCTCTAAAACAAAAAGAGGAGGAGTAGATGCCAAGGATAATCAAATTGAGGGGTGAAATCGACTAAAAAAAAAGGAAATAATACAAAATTCAAAGAAACAAAGAGCTGGTTCTTTGAGAAAATCAACAAGATATACAAACCCTTATCCAAACTAATCAAAAGGCAGAGAGAGAACATCCAAATTAACAAAACCAGAGAAGAAAAGGGGGATATAATAACAGGCACTGAGGAAATCCTGAAAATCATTGGATCATACCACGAAACCCTGTACTCCACAAAATTGGAAAATTTAAAAGAAATGGACAATCTTCTGGATGGATATCATATATCAAAATTAAATCAAGAACAGATGAATAATTTAAATAGACCTATGACATGCAAGGAAATAGAAGCTGTAATCAAAAGCCTTCCAAACATAAAAGCCCAGAGCTTGATGGGTTCAATGAAGAATTCTACTAGAACATGCAAAAAGAGCTAATACCTATTTTCCTCAAAGTGTTGCACATAATAAAAACAGAAGGAACATTACCAAACTCTTTTAATGAAGCTACAGTTACCCTGATAGGGAAACCACACAAAGACTCAAACAAGAAAGAGAATTACAGACCAATCTCACTCATGAACATTGATGTAAAAATACACAATCCAAGAGCACATCAAAGAAAAAAATCATCCACCATGATCAAGTTGGCTTTATCCCAAAGATGCAGGGATGGTTCAACATATGAATTTCTATCAATGTAATTCACTATATAAATTAACTGGAAAAAAATATGATCATTTCATTAGATGCTGAAAAAGTATTCAACAAAATCCAACACCCCTTCATGATAAAGGTCTTGGAGAGATCAGGGATACAAGGAACATTTATAAACATAATAAAAGCAACATACAGCAACCCGAAAACCAACATCAAATTAAATGGAGAGAAACTCAATGTGATTCCACTAAAATCAGGAGCAAAACAAGGCTGTCTACTCTCTTCATATCTATGCAACATAGTTCTTGAAGTTCTGGCTAGAACAATAAGACAACAAAAGGAGATCAAGGGGATTGGAAAGGAAGAAGTCAAACTTTCCCTATTTACAGATGATATAATAGTGTATATAAGTGACCCAAAAACCTCTACAAGGGAACTACTACAGGTGGTAAATCTTTCAGCATTGTGTCAAGATACAAGATCAGCTCACAAAAATCATTATTCTTCCTATATACAAATGACAAAGGAGCTGAAAAAGAAATCAGAGAAACATCACTCTTCAAATAGCCAAAAATAACATAAAATATCTTGGGGTGACACTAACCAAAGAAGTGAAAGACTTATTTAACAAAAATTTCAAGTCCTTGAAGAAAGAAACTGAAGAAGATACCAGAAAGGAAAAGATCTCCCATACTGTTGTAATAAGAACGGCGGGGCTGCGTCCCTAGCACCTGGCGGCCCACATGGCTCGCTTATGCCCCGAAATAATTACACAGAAACTGTATTCTTTTAATCACTGCCTGGCCCATTAGTTCCAGCCTCTTATTGGCTAGCTCTTACCTATTGATCTAACCCATTTCTAATATTCTGTGTAGTACCACGAGCTGGCTTACCAGGGACGATCTTAACCTGCGTCTGTCTGGAGTGGGAGAGTCATGTCGACTCCTCACTGGGCTTCTTTCTCCCAGCATTCTGTCTGTTTACTCCACCCACCTAAGGGCTGGCCTATAAATGGGCCAAGGCAGTTTCTTTATTAAATGAAAGTAACTCCTCCATCATTTCCCTTTTTTTTTGTTTAAACAAAAAGAAAGGCTTTAACTTTAACATAGTAAAATTACATATAACAAAATGGTTATCAAGCAAGAATTACAATTACAATATTTATATCTATTTTATCTTTTATCATAACTAAGGAAAACTATAACTATAACTAACCATTCTTCAACTCCATCAAAGACTCCAGAAGGATATATTACCTAAGTAAACAAGAGATCCAAAACTCTAGAAATGACAGAGACATCTCACTGCTTAGACAGTCACCCAAAGTTCTTTTTTACCGTTGGGGCATCCATCTTCAGCCTTCAGGCCCATAGTATCCAGCAGACATTTTCATCAAGCAGGAAATTCCAAAGACAGTTCAGTCACTTTTTGCTGTGTCCTGCAGAATGTCTCGCAGACTCTTTTATGAGTCAGGAACCCCGAAAAACCATCTCACCTTTAGGCAAGTTCAGCAGTCCTTTTTCTGCGAGTTCTTTGTGTCCAGTTTATGCAACAGTCCAAGCAAGAGTAGTTTCTTGCCCAAATGGCTATCAAACTCCATAAGGAGCCTCTTCGATGCCCATCATCCTCTTGAAGTAGATTGGTGCTGCCAGGAGCAGATGTGTCTCATTATCATGAAAAGCCCTAAGTTATTAAAATATTAAATGCCATATTCTGTAGCCTTTGAAAGATATGAAGAATGCCTATCTGAAATATATCTATGCACATCTAGAAAATCTAACTAACATGACTATAAGCTTGACTATTATTTATGATTATCCATTAGCCACCTATATTTTCTAATTATACATTACATTTTTAAATAAACTACACAATCACAATACCTTAATCAAGATCAGAAATACATATACATATAACAAAATTGATCTTAAAATCTATACAAATGCAAATTATTCATATCTATATCATATCCCCCTTTAAATGTAAAAGAATATTCATAAACAATAATTGGGAATATGGGCGCAAATTTTTCTCTCCAAACTGCTTCCTGCTGAATGGGGGCGCTGTATTCACATCTTTCATGGTGTAACCTGTGTGTCAGGGTCATCTCAGTCGGCAGTTGAGTGAAGTAATTTTCTGAAGGTGTTCACAGCAACCTTTCAGGAGGACGTGGTCTATCATACCATATTGGTATAGCCGCAATCCACAGAGTCTCATCCTCTGTGAAAACAAAAGAAGACCCTCTCCAAAGCATCATATCCTTAGACCCATATTCTGAAATCATAATACCCTTATATCCATTCTGGTTTAGCTTGGCAGCCCATATAATGAAATGTCTCTCTGTACTTAGCTCCTTTACAGTCAAAAATTTTAAAGAAAACACAATAATACAAAGAATCCAGACTCTCTGTGAATTTTCCATTTTTACGTGGCTTATTTTTCTTTATTTCTTTTAATCTATAACTATCTGTACTCTGTCTCTTTAAAGACTTTACCCTCTTTTTTAAGACATTAACTTTATTTTTTATATATATTTTTTTCTCTCTCTCAAGCCTACGTACATTCATCCAACAGTGTCTGAATCAGTTCTATTGTGAATCTGTAATATTTTTTACTATCCAGGAGCATTTCTTAAAATGTTAAGCAGTTCTTAAAAACTTAAGTTGCACCATGTACAGGTAATACGGTACCGCCTATGTCCTGCCCAGTCGAAACCTTAACTGCACTGTTATTACAGTAATTACGGTAGTTCCTGCCTGAGACCAGCACAGTTCAGCACGGCGGAGTTGAGCCGCTCCTGCATCAGCCCCTGAGCCACACACAGTTCCAGGCACACAGCAGTCCACATTGCCATCAAGCAAGCCATAGCACTTTATTCCAAATGCTCCATTCAAAAACTCTGTCTCCCGCAGGAGCCAGACAGAGATCATAATGGCGGCACAGCCCAGAAAGCCGGCATTTTAAAACAGCCAGTTTTTTCCTGTTGCTGAGTCAGGACAATTTCTTTGCCGCACGCAACCCACAAACAGCAAAAATCTGTCTTAAATTCTCTCTGTGTCCTTTTTAAGCCCTCTCAGGTTTTACATGGAGTTCATTAGCACGTTGGGTGCCACTCTGTTGTAATAAGAGCGGCGGGGCTGCGTCCCTGGCACCTGGCCGCCCACATGGCTCGCTTATGCCCCGAAATAATTACACGGAAACTGTATTCTTTTAATCACTGCCTGGCCCATTAGTTCCAGCCTCTTATTGGCTAGCTCTTACCTATTGATCTAACCCATTTCTAATATTCTGTGTAGTACCACGAGCTGGCTTACCAGGGACGATCTTAACCTGCGTCTGTCTGGAGTGGGAGAATCATGGCGACTCCTCACTGGGCTTCTTTCTCCCAGCATTCTGTCTGTTTACTCCACCCACCTAAGGGCTGGCCTATAAATGGGCCAAGGCAGTTTCTTTTTTAAATGAAAGTAACTCCTCCATCACCATACTCTTGGATAGATAGGATCAACATAATAAAAATGTCAATCTTACCAAAAGCAATCTATAGATTCAATGCAATCCCCATCAAAATCCCAACACAATTCTTCATGGACCTTGCCTTGAAAGAACAATAATCAACTTCATATGGAAAAAAAAAAAAACAGGGTAGCCAAAACAGTTCTGTACAATAAAGAAACTTCCGGAGGTATCACCATCTCTGACATCAAACTCTATTACAGAGCTACAGTAATAAAAACAGCTTGGTATTGGCATAAAAACAGAGAGGTTGACAAATGGAATTGAATAGAAGACTCAGTTATGAATCCATACACCTAAAAATACCTGATTTTTGACAAAATAGCTAAAACTGTACAATGGAGAAAAAGAAAGCATCTTCAACAAATGTTGCTGACATAACTGGATGTCAACATGTATATGAATGAAAATAGAGCTATGTCTATTTCCATGCACAAAACTCAAGTCCAAATGGTTTAAAGACCTCAATATAAATTTGACCATACTGAACCTGATAGAAGAGAAAGTGGGAAGTATCTTTCAATGCATGGGCACAGATGACCACTTCCTAATTATAACCCCAGTAGCATGGACATTGATAGCAACAATAAATAAATGGGACCTCCTGAAACTGACAAGTTTTTGTACAAGGGCATAGTCAATAAGACAAAAAAAAGGCAGCCTACTGAATGGGAAAAGATCTTCACCAACCCTACATCAGATAAAGGATTTATCTTCAAAATATATAAAGAACTCAAGAAATTAGACATCAAAATTCCAAATAAACCAATTAAAAAAAGGGTACAGAACTAAACAGAGAATTCTCAACAGAAGACTTTCAAATGTCCAAAAGACATTAAGGGAAATGTTCAACATCCTTAGCCATCAGGAAAAGGCAAGTCAAAACAACTCTAATATATCATCTTACACCAGTCAAAAATACTAAGTTCAAAAACACCAATGATAGCTTATGTTGGAGAGGATATGATATAAGGGGAATACTCATCTATTGCTGGTGGGGATGAAAACTTGTACACACATTGGAAATCAGTATGGAAGTTTATCAGAAAATTGAGAATCAACCTACATCAGGATCCAACAATACCACCCTTGGACATATACCCAAAAGATGCTCAATCATACTACAAAGACATTTGTTCAACTATGTTCATAGCACATTATTTGTAATAGCCAGAACCTGGAAACAACCTAGATGCCCCTCAACCAAAGAATGGATAAAGAAAATGTGGCATATTTACACATTAGAGTACTACTCAGTGGTAAAAACAATGACATCTTGAAGTTTGCATGAAAATGGATGGAACTAGAAAAGAACATCCTGAGTGAGGTATCTTAGACTCAAGAAGATGAATATGGTATGTACTCACTCATAAGTGAATACTAGCTACATACAAAGGATATTGAGTCTGTAATTCATGATCCTGAAAAGCTAAGTAATGAAGTGACCCCCTAAGAAAAACATATATAAATCCCTATGGAAAGTGTAAATAGACAAGATCACCTGACAAAATTGAGAACATGGGCATGTGGGGAGAAAAGAGTGAGGAAGGGGTAGAGGAGGGGAGAAGGGGAGGAAGGAGGAAACATGGAAGGAAAAGGATAGTTGAGATGGAGGAAGGACAGAGATGAGAGCAAGGAAAAAGATATCTTGATTGAGAGAGCCATTATGGGATGAGGAAGAAACCTGGCTCTAAAGAAATTCCCGGGAATCTACAAGCATGACCCCAGCTAAGACCCTAAGCAATAGAGGGTGCCTGATCTGGTCTTTCCATGTAGTCAGACTGATGAGTATTTTAAATATCACCACAGAACCTTCATCAAGCAACTGATGGCAACAGAGGCAGAGAAATGCATTGAAGCACTGGACTGAGCTCCCAAAATCCAGTTGAAAAGTGGGAGGAGTGAGAATATGAGCAAAGAGGTCAAGACCATGATGGGGGACATCCACTGAAACAGTCTACTTGAGCTAATGAGAGCTCACCAACACCAGCCAGACTGGGAAGGAATAAGGATAGGACCAAACTAGTTTCTCTGTATGTGGGTGACTGCTGCATGGCTGGGGCAAATTTAGAGGTTACTGACAGTGACACCAGGATTTATCCCTGCTGCTTGTACTGCCCTTTGTAGAACCTGTTCTCTTTGGATGGATGATTTGCTCAGCCTACATATAGTAAGAAGTGCCTTGGACCTTCCCCAAAGCACTGTGCCTTACCCTCTCTGATGAGTGGGTAGGGTGTGGGGGTAAGTGGAGAGAATTGGAGGAACAAAGGGTGTGGGAACTTGGATTGGTATGTATAATGTTTGTTTTCTTTTTAAAAAATAAAAATGAAAAAAACTGAAAGGAAATGGAAGTTTTGATCAAACACCTCCCAATCAAAAAAAGTCCAGGACCTGATGGTTTCATCCCAGAATACTATAATAACTTCAAGAAGAGCTAATATCTGTACTCCTCAAATTGTTCCACATAATAGAAACAGAAGGAATATTGCCAGTCTCTTTTCAATGAGGCTACCGCTACCTTGATAGTGAGACCACACAAAAACTCAACCAGCAAAGAGAATTATAGAACAATCTTCCTCATGAACACTGATGCAAAAGAACTCAATAAAATTCTGGCAAACTTAATCCAGGAATACATAAAAAAATTATCCACCATGATCAAGTTGGCTTCATCCCAAAGATGCAGGGATGGTTCAACACATGAAATTCTATCAATGTAATTCACTATATAAATTAACTGGAAAAAAGCATATGATCATCTCATTAGATGCTGAAAAGACATTCAACAAAATCCAACACCCTTCATGATAAAGGTCTTGGTGAGATCAGGGATACAAGGAACAATTCTAAACATAATAAAAGCAATATACAGCAACCCGAAAACCAACATCAAATTAAATGGAGAGAAATTCAAAGCAATTCTACTAAAATTAGGATCAGACAAGACTATCCACTCTTTCCATATATAGTCAGCATAGTTCTTAAAGTTCTGGCTAGAACAATAACACGACCAAAGTTCAAGGGGATACAAATTGTAAAGGAAGAAGTCAAATTTTCACTATTCACAGATGATATGATAGTATACGTAAGTTACCCCAAACTTCTACCAGGGAACTCTTACAGCGGATGAACTCCTCCAGTAATGTGACAAGATACAAGATCAACTCAAAAAAAATCATTATCTCTCCTATATACAAATGATGAAGAAAATGAGAAAGAAATGAGAAAAATATCACCATTCATAATAGCCAGAAATAACATAAAATATCATTGGGTAACACTAGCCAAAGAAGTGAAAGACTTGTTTGACAAGAATTTAGGTCTTTGAAGAAAGAAATTGAGAATATATCAGAAAATAGCTCTAGGATAGGTGGGATCAACATAATAAAAATACAATTTTATCAAAAGCAATCCATGGATTCAATGCGATTCCCATCAAAATCCCAAAACAATTCTTTAAAGACCTTGAAAGAACAATACACAACTTTATATAGAAAAAGAAAACAAAACCAAGATAGCCAAAACAATCCCATATAATAAAGTAATTTCTGAAGGCATCACCATCCCTGACATCAAGCTCAGTCCAAATTTCCTCTTCTGAAAATATAGAAATGGCAGTCTAGGGAGTGAAGATAAAAAAAAAATATGTGAATTCTTAATAATAAAAATAGAAAGGTCACAGTTCAGTCATCCAATTACAGTGTAGACCTTGGTCCCTCCTGTTCTTAGAAATGGTTGTTGTAGGCTTGCTATATATGGCATCTGTTATGATGTCATAAAGTTCTTCTGTAGTGTAAGGTCCTCTGACTAGCCACGAGGTGGAGGCACATTTCTTTAATTCCAGCACTCAGAAGGCAGAGGCAGGGAGACCTCTGTGAGTTCGAGGCCACCCTCGTCTACAAGAGTTAGTTCTAGGACAGACTCCAAAGCTACAGAGAACCTCTGTCTCAAAAATATCAAGCAACATTATTTGTAATAGCCGGAACCTGGAAACAACCTAGATGCCCCTCGACTGAAGAATGGATAAAGAAAATGTGGCACATTTATACATTAGAGTACTACTCAGCAGTAAAAAGCAATGATATCTTGAAATTTGCAAGCAAATGGATGGAACTAGAAAATGTCATCCTCAGTGAGGTAACCCAGATCCAGAAAGATGAACATGTCCAGAAAAATAAACACGGTATGTACTTACTCATACATGGATACTACCTGTAAACAAAGGATATTGAGCCTATAATTCATGACCCTGAAAAGCTAAGTAACGAGGTGAACCCTAAGAAAAACAGACATAGATCCACATGGAGTGGAGAAACAGAGAAGATCGTCTGACAAAATTGGGAGCATGGGGGTAGGGATAGTAGGGAGGATGAAAGGAGAAGATGAGGAGAGAAGGGGAGGGGGAAGGAGAACTGGAGGGAATAGGATAGTTGAGATGGAGGAAGGACAGAGATGAAAGCAAGGAAAGAGGCATTTTGAACGAGGGAGTCATTATGGAACTAGCAAGAAACCTGGCACTAGAGAAATTCCCAGGAATCCACAAGGATGACCCCAGATAAGCCCCTAAGCAGTAGAGGAATGGGTGCCCGAACTAGCCTTGCCCTGTAGTCAGACTGATAAATATTTTATATAGCACCATAGAACTTTCATCCAGCAACAAATGGAAACAGAGGCAGAGACCTACATCAGAGAACTGAACTGAGCTTCCAAAGTATGAGTATGAGAATATGAGCAAAGAAATCAAGACCATGATGGGTACACCCACTGAAATAGTTTAGCTGAGCTAATGGGAGCTCACCAACTCCAGCCGGACAGGGAATGAAACAAGCATAGGTCCAAACTAGTTTTTCTGAAGGTGAGTTGTATGACTGGGGCAGACTGTGGGGCCATTATCAGTGGAACCAGAAATTATCCATACTACTTGTACTGGCTTTTTTGCAACCTGTTCTCTTTGGATGGTTACCTTGCTCAGCCTAGATGTAGTAGGGAGTGCCTTGGACCTTTCCATTGATTTAATTTTATATAACTACAGTAGACTAGAAAAACTGGGAGACCAATATTGATTTATGTATGTAGAGTTACAATCGTTTTTTCACATATATGGATGCTTATAACCACCACTGGATTCAAAATGTAGAACTTTTGAATTACCATGGACCTTTCACACTTATATACAACCTCTTACTAACTATCCCTAAACCTTGACCACCACTAATTAGTTTATCACTTCTAAAATTTGTTTAAGTAAACTTTGAAGCCATCTAAGTTTACATATATATATAAATAATTTATGTTTGTTGCTGAATAGTGTTCCAAGTTATTCATGTACCACAGATGGTTTAACCATTCACCTATCAAAACATTTTAGTTCTTCCTAGTTTCACAATGTTATAAATAAAAGTTCCATTGAAATTCACATTTTATATGCATAGTTTTATTTCTCTAATGTGTCTAAGAATACAAGTGTTGGGGTGTACTGCAATTATAAGCTCAGTATTATGAGGGCCAAAACATTTTCCAGAGTAGCTGCACCATTTTCCATCTCCATCAGCAACATCTGAGTCTCAAGTTGGGGTGCAAGCCAGTAATCACTTGATATTGTCACTGTTCATACTTGTTGCTTTGGTTTTTGGTTTGTTTCCTTGTTAGTTTGTAGTATATTGAGAGAGTAGATTTCACTTTTTGTTATTCTTTTCTACTATTTTGTTAAATTTATTCTTTGATAATTTCATACATTTATGAAAAGTATTCTGATAATTCCCCCACATATACCCTATTTTATATCCCTACCGTGCCTATTGGCTCTACTACTTCTGTAAAAATCTCCCACATTTATATCTTTTGCTTTTGCTTTCTGACCCACTGGTTTAAGCCAGCATTACCTCTGTGACAACAGGTTTAGGACTATCTATTGGATCTTAGTGGGCTCACATATGGGTACATAGTTAGAGACAGTTATTCCCAAATTAAAAAAAAAGTAGAGATGAAAATGGAGCTATTAAAACAGATACCAATAAAGTCAAAACAATGTCATGTTGTATTTTGAAAGTATATTTTATACTAATTTTAAAAAATTTCAGTACTGGGTAGGTTGTTTTTTTCCTTTCAGGTCTATATGTGTTCTAACTTTTCCCAGTGTGTGGGCAAAACTTTCTACTTAAAATATTCAATAGTTATGCTAAAACCATAATCCTTACTGTATACACACTCTTAGGCAATACACCATAGTAGATGTCTAAAAATAGATTGCCAATTGATATGATAAAAGCATTTGGCAAATTATTGAATCATCTTTAACTCACAAATAAGCACCACATTGATCATGATGTAATGTTTTTGTATTTTTCTGAATTTATAATTATGTAGTTAAATTTTATAATTACAGGTTAATTATATTCCATAAAGCATTCTTAAATTTATATTCTTGAAAAATATTTACAGCTCTCATTTATCTTTTTTTTATTGTTTATAGTTTGATTATATATGATGATAGAATATATCTCGTAAAACCTTAATTCTTCAGCATTTCCTGAAATTGTTTCATTGTCCAGATTTTCATCTTTATGGATGAATATTTCAGGTAAATATCAAAAGAATCTGAATTTTTTAATGGGCTACTGAATAAAAATTAAATCTATCCTATTATTCAATAGTACTTTGCTGTTTTTTCAGGTCTTTTAAATTTTTTAATTAAAATTGCATCATTTCCCCTTCCCTTTCCTCCATTTAGTCTCTCCCTTTTACCTTTCTTCCAACTCCCATGTTCTGCCATCTTAAAGTGATGATCTTGCTTTATTTGATTATTTTTGTTAAATGCACATACACACAGAGCATTCAGAGTCTATTTCTCTTATTTGTGTGTATATGATTTTAGAGCTAACCAATTAGAGACTCATCCCTGGGATGAGCATCACACATACATTGCTATTCTCCTCTCAAGCCTTGTTACTATTGTTTCTTTAACCAGTACAGATTTTTCTAGATAAATAACTCACATCTAAAGATTTAGATCTAAGCCGGGCGGTGGTGGTGGCGCGCGCCTTTAATCCCAGCACTTGGGAGGCAGAGGCAGGCGGATCTCTGTGAGTTCGAGACCAGCCTGGTCTACAGAGCTAGTTCCAGGCAAGGCTCCAAAGCCACAGAGAAACCCTGTCTCGAAAAACCAAAAAAAAAAAAAAAAAAAAAAGATTTAGATCTAAGAGACACAGAGAAGAAAAACTTCATTCAATATAATCTTTCCTATGTATATCCACTTACCTGGCAATTTCCTGATTTCATTTCTCTTTGTAGCAGAATAGTATAACATTGTGCATAATTAACATTAGTATAATGTTAATATAGTTAACAATAGTATAACATTTTAATTATCTATTCATCTATTGAATGATAGTTACCTTGTTTCTACATCCTAGTTGTTATAAACAGATAGACAATAAATATACCGAGAAAGTATTTGTGGAGCAAGATCCCAATCCTTTGGTCATATGCCAAGAAGTGTTTTGTCTGGGTAGATAGATAGATAGATAGATAGATAGATAGATAGATAGATAGATAGATAGATAGATAGATACACACATATGCATATCATATATATGATTCTCCATACTGATTTTCTAATGAAATTCCTACAAAGAGTAGGATGGGAAACAATATACCTTAATATTTAAAAAAGGCTTTATGTATCAAACCCACAGCCAAAATTATCTTAAATGAAGAACACTCAAAGCAATTCCATTAGAATCAGGAATGAAACAGAGCTGTGCACATATCACCACTACTTTTCAATATAGTACTGGAAGCACTACCAAAAGCAATAAGGTAAGTGAAGGAAATCAAACTGAAAAATGAGAAATGATGAAGTCATGTGATCTGGAATTTCAGAGGCTATGAAATTATACATGAGAGGTCCCAAAAACTGCACCATAAAATTTCAAGAAACCAAAAACAATTTCAGCAATACTGCAGGGAAAAAATTCAACTTACTTTTTTCCCCTTTTTAAATTGATTTTATTGAACTCTACATTTTTCTCTGCTCCCCTCCCTGCTTCTCCCATCCCCTTCAACCCTCCCCCAAGGTCCCCATACTTCCAATTTACTCAGGAGATCTTGCCTTTCTGGAACCCATGTAGATTAGATCTATGAATGTCTTTCTTAGGGTACTCATTGCTGTCTAGGTTCTCCAGGATTGTGATTTGTGGGATGTTTTTCTTTGTTTTATGTTAAAAAAATTCAGCTTACAAAAATCACTAGCCTCTGTGTACAATAACAAACACACTGAAAGGAAGACATGAACATGATCCCATTTACAATAGCATGAAAGAGAGTAAAACAACTTCGAATAAACCAAACCAAGGAAGAGAAAGAGCTTTATAAAGAAAACCTCAAATCTCTGAAGAAACATATTGGGAAAAACATTTGAAAACATAAACCACATATTCATGAATTAGTAGAATTAATATTATGAAAATGACCATTTGCAAAAGATAGTTTCATATTTAATACTATCCCAATCCAGTTACCCATATTCTTTGTAGAAACTGAAAAGGTAAGCTTTTGTAATATTTACTTTCAATTTTATTCGCACAAATATATGTCTTGTTAGTATGCTTGTTTATTTAAGTCAGAATTCCATTTTGTAGCTCCAGAGACACTAGGATTTGGGATATAACTAAAACTGGCCTTGAACTCAAAATAACTTTCTTGTATAAATTTGCAGAGTGCTTGGATTACAGGTGTGAGCCACCACATTCAACTCTTTAAATGTGTAATTGGTTTTGTTGAGTAGGTTCTAAGTCCATTAAGGAGCTATCGATTGCTTCCAATGAATACATAATAATGCTAAACTCTTAGAATTATCTTGCTATGTGGCTTCCTCATGACTCAACTATTTTGCTAGCTGTGCTAAAGCTTTTGTTATTTTTGTGCAGTACCACTTATCAATGACTCCCTTCATTCTTGGACAACTGAATTCCTATTTAGAAAGTTCTTTCATACACCTTATCCTATGGAATACTTGTATGTGTTCTTCAGTGTTTAGGGTTTCACATGGAGGTCTTTGATCTGCTTGGAGTTAGTTTTCATTCTTCCATACGTGGACATCCACTTTCCCCACTATCATTATTGGAGATGCTGTCTTTTGACCAGCTTATATTTTTATATCTGTGTCAAATATTAAATTGCTAAAGTTACATAAACTCAATTTTGCTTATTTGATGTGCATGCCTGTTTTTATGCCAGTACCACATTGTTTTTTATTCCTGTGGCTCTATAATACATCTTGATTTGGAATCTCCAGAAATATTTCATTCATAATTATTTTGCTTATCCAGGGCATTTTGTAGTTTCATATGAAGTTAATAATTTTTTCTATTTCTGTGAAGAATGAGATGATTTCACTTTGGGATTGCACTGGATCTGTAGAAAGCTTTTGAAAAATTCTAGTTTTCATATTATTAAATCTACCAGTTGATGAGCATAGACTGTCTTTCCAATTTCTAGTGTCTTTGTCTATTTCTAGTTATTTTATTTCCTTAAGGTTCTGGGTATTTTATTTCCTTAAGGCTACTGTGAATCTCTTTCCCTGTATATTTGGTGCTATGTAAAGCTCCTATACACTGAAAAGATTTGCCACTTGTAATAGTGTAATAAAATACCAATTGGCTAGTAGCCAGGCAGCAAGTATATGTGGAGCAATCAAACTAGGAGAATTCTTGGAAGAAGAAAAGCAGAACTGTAGTCACCAGCCAGACATAGAAGAAACAAGATGAGAATGCCTCCCTGAGAAAAGTTACCAAGCCACGCGGCTAAACATAGTCAAGAACTGTGGGTTAATTTAAATTGTGAGAACTAGTTAATAATAAGCCAGAGCTAATAGGCCAAATTGTTTATAAGTAATATAAGCCTCTGTGTGTTTCTTTGGGACTGAATGGCTGTGGGACCAAGTGGGACAGCAACTTCCATCTACAGGTCTACAGTCTGGTCTTGCTATATGGAAAAGGTATTGATTTACAAGGCAACATCTTTAACCCCACCACATTTGTGAGTTTGTTTCTAGTTTCTAGAAGTTTTAAGGTAGAAACTTTGGAATCTCTAATGTTTAATATTATGTCATCTGCAGAGAGTGATAGTTTGACTTCTTTTCCTTCTCTTGCCTTAATCCTGCAGCTAGTGTTTTCTGCTCAGTATTGAAAAGGAGTGGTGGTAATCCACAGCTCTGTCTCATTCCTAACTTCTATGGGATTGCTTCAAGATTTTCACCATGTAGGATGAACTAGGCTGTATGTTTCTCACATATAACTTTTATTATATTGAAGTATGTTTCTTCTAGGTCAACATTATTGAGGACTTTTGTCATCAATGCATATTGGGATTTTCTCAAAGTTTTTTTTTCTGCATCTATTCAGATAGCTGCTACAAGCTGCAACAGTATACAACAATTCTTCAGTTAACTTTTCACAAGCAACTTATCAGAACCAAGGGATCTGGTAAAGGCTAAATAAAAAGGAACGGATTTTTGGCGTTACTGCTTTGTGAGTAAGTGACTGGCTTTCACTGTAGATTTTTTTGCTGCAGTTAAACTCCCTTTTGGTTACATATTTGTGAAATAATCCCCACAGTTCAGAACTGTTTCATGAAAACAGTTTCCCATTGCCAGGCATCCGTTCCTCTCCCCTAGGTAATTGAAGCAATCTTCCTTCCTGCAATTATCTTTATCAGCAGGCATTTGATCAATGCTTAGGATCTAGGTATAGAGCATTTCATTTAAGATATTCACAGATACCCAAGGACATAGAATTGCTACCTACCTAAGTTACTGTACTGGTTTTACTCCACTCCAAAGGTTCCTAACTCCTTATGGTCACCTTTACCTCACTTTATTGATGATTTTAGTTTGGGACCCTCAAAGACAGCAGAAAAGATAATTAACTGCAACCCAAAGAAAGACCCACAACACCCACGATCAGAACGGCTGATAACAGCATTCTCTGGAACTGATCATTTAGAGGCCTGGGTCTATTCTTAATTTAGAGCAGTAAGTGTAATCCCAGACTTAGGCCCACTGAAATTAAGACATCTGGTATATGTACTATCTGATCAAGAGCCATCAGCTCCTCCCTGACTGTTTAAGTAGGTTGCCTAGTTACCTGGTATCCTCCATGCATGCTGGGAGAAAAGAAGTGGTGCACCGATTTAAACAATTCATATCCTATTCATAATTGTACTGAAAATAAACCTTTTTATATGGGGAATAAATGACTGGGAACTTTTGTAATGGGTAGAACTAAGAACAATGTAGAACAAGAACAAGTAATGGATGGAACAGTGAAAAATAATGGATAGAATAGAGAAGAATAAAGAAATATGGATAGACAATTCCTGTTGTGAGTAGATTTCTTAACACTCAGATCTATATCCTCAGATCTTTAGTCCCCCTGTAGCTATTCATGGCATCTTTAAGTGAACTCTGAACGGAAGCCTTAAAGGCTAAAACTTTTAAAGTTCCCATTAGATAACCATATTAACTTTGTCTTTAACTCCATTAATATAGTTGGTTACATATATATTTTTACTTTTGTATGTTGAACTACCCTACATTTCAGAGATAAAGTCAGTTTTCTCATAATGGTTAATATTTTTTACATATGTTTAATATTTTTTAATATTTTTGGCTCTGCCGTTATTTTATTGAGCTTTTTTGAATGCATGTTCATCAGGGACACCAGCATGTATGTGTGTATATATATATATAGTTGTGGCTTTACTTGTTTTTTGTCTTACAGTGATACTGACTTCATAGAAGGTGTTTGAGAATAGTCCTGTTTCTGATCCAGTTTTTTTTTTTTATGGTTTACGAAGATCTGGATATAGACTTATTTAAAAGTCTGTTTGAAACCTGCTATGATTTGTCTCTGGAAGTTATTCAGTTTTAAGGCTTTTACTACTATCCTAATCACCACATTTGTTATAGGTCTGTTTAGTTTGATGACATCTTTTTGTTTTAATTTTGGTAGTTTGGCTGAATCTAGAAATCCATCCACTTCTTTCAGGTTCTCCAGCTTAATAGAACACAGGTTTTTAAACTTTTCCCTCATAGTCTTCTGAATTTCTTTGCCATCTGATTTAATGTTTCTTTGTTCATTTCTGTTTCTGTTAATCTGACTCATCTCTTTATTTCTTTTGATTAGTCGACCCAAGAGTCTGTCCATATTGTTTATCTTCTCAAAGAACCAGTTCTTAACGTTCATTGATCACTTATACTATTTTCTTAGTTTCTATTTCATAATTTTGGCTCTGATTTTTATTATTTTTTATTGTATAGTGGGTCTGATTTTGGTATATTCTTATTTTTCCAAGTTCTCAGTTGTATCAGTAAGTCATTTATTTATGCTCTTTCTGATATTTTAATGTAGACATTTAGAGCTAATATGTTTTCTCAAAGAACTGTTTTCAAAGAGTCCAATGGTTTTGTTCTGTTGTGTTTTCATTTTCATTTAGTTCTAAGAAGTAATTTTTATTTCTTTCTTGATTTTTTTCCTTGACCTATTCATAATTCCCTAATATGTTTAATCTCTATGAGTTTGTATATTTACTAGGGATTTGTTTGGTGTCAGTTTTAAGTTTTACTGCATTATGGTCAGATAAGATACACATAAATATTTCAAACTCTTAGAATTAGTAATATTTATTTTGTGTCCCAGAATATGGTATGTTTTAGAGAAACTTCCATATGTTGTTGAATAAAATCTGTACTGTGCTAGTTTGAATAAGAATGACCCCCATACACTCATAGATTTGATCCATGTGTCCCACTTATGATCTTCCTTGCTACCTAGCTTCTCTAGAGCTGTGGATTGTAGTCTGGTTATCCTTTGCTTTACATCTAATATTCACTTATAATTGAGTACACACTGTGTCTTTCTGAGTCTGGGTTTCCTGACTCAGAATGGTTTTTTTATAGTTCCATCTATTTGCCAGCAAATTTCATGATGTCATTGTTTTTTTACAGCTGAGTAATACTCCATTGTGTAAATGTACCACATTTTCCTTATCCATTCTTCAGTTGATGAACATCTAGGCTGATTGCAAGTTCTGACTATTAGGAATAATGCTGCCATGAACATAGTTGAGCAAATGGCCTTGTGGTATGATTGAGTATCCTTTGGGTATATGCCCAAGAGTGGTATCACTGGGTCTTAACTTCCAAATTTTGGAGAAACCACCATATTGATTTCCAAAGTAGCTGTACAAGTTTGCACTCCCAGCAGCAGTGGAGAAGTGTTTCCCCGAATGCATATCTTCTCCAAAATAAGCTGTCCTCAGTATTTTTGTTCTAAGCCATTCTGGCAAGTGTAAGATAGTATCTCAGAGTTGTTTTGAATTGCATTTCCATGGTGATTATGGATGGTGAGCAATTCCTTTAATTTCTTTTGATGATTCGAGATTCTTCTGCTGAGAATTATCTGTTTAACTCTGTACTCTATTTTTTAATCGGATTGTTTTGGCATTTTGATGTCAAGTTTCTTGAGTTCTTTATATATTTTGGAGATCAGCCCTCTGTCAGATGTTGGTTTGGTGAAGGTCTTTTCTCCTTCTGGAGGCTGTCTTTTTGTCTTATTTACCATGTCCTTTGCCTTACAGAAGCTTTTCAGTTTTAGCAAGTCCCATTTATTGATTGTCTCTACCACTGTCTGTGCAACTGATGTTATATTTATGAAGTGGTCTCCTGAGTTAATGTGTTCAAGGCTACTTCCCACTTTCCTTCCTATCAGGGTCAATGTAATTAGATTTATGTTGGGGTCCTTGATCAATTTGACCTTGAGTTTTGTGTAAGACAACAGATATGAATCTATTTGCAATCTTCTACATGTGGACATCCAGTTATTCCAGCACCGTTTGTTAAAAATGCTTTCCTTTTTCCATTGCATACTTTTAACTTCTTTGTCAAAACTCAGGTATTCATAGTTGTATGGATTAATATCAGGGTCTTCAATTTATTCTATGCCATTGGTACACCTGTTTGTTTTTGTGCCAATACCAAGCTGTTTTCATTACAATAGCTCTATAATAGAGACTGAAGTCAGGGATCATGATGTCTCTAAGTTCTTTTATTGTACAAGGATTGTTTTGGCTTCCCTGGGTTTTTTGTTTTGTTTTGATTTTCCATATGAAGTTGAGTATTATTCTTTCAAGTTCTCTGAAGAATCATGCTGGGATTTTGATGGGATTGCTGTGAATCTGTAGACTGCTTTTGGTAAGATTGCCATTTTTACTATGTTGATCCTACCTGTTCAAGAACCTGGAAGATCTTTCTATTTCCTGATATATTCTTCAATCTCTTTTCTTAGAGACTTAAAGTTCTTGTCTTATAAGTCCTTCATTTGTTTGGTTAGAGTTACCCCAAGATATTTTATATTTGTGGCTATTGTAAAGGGTGATGTTTCTCTGATTTCTTTCTCAGTCCATTTATAATTTGTATATAGGAGAGCTAATGGTTTCTTTGAGTTAATCATATACTGAAGATGTATATCAGCTGTAGGAGTTCCCGGGGAGAGTTTTTGGTATCACTTCTTTATAATATCATATCATCTGCAGATAGCTATAGTTTGACTTCTTGCTTTCCAATTTGTATCCCCTTGATTTCTTATTGTCTTAATGCTCTAGCTAGAAATTCGAGTACTATGTTGAACAAATATGAAGTGGACAGCCTTGAATTGTTTTTGATTTTGGTGGAATCACTTTGAGTCTCTCTCTGTTTAATTTGATTTTGACTGTCAGCTTTCTGTAAATTGCTTTTATTATGTTTAGATATGTTCCTTGAATCCCTGATCTCTCTAAGACCTTTTTTCATTAAGGGTGTTGGATTTTGTCAAAGTTTATTTTTCACCATCTAATGAGATGATTGTGTGTTTTTTTTCTTTCAGTTTTTTTATGTGATAGATTACATCGATAGAATTTGGTATGTACAACAATTCTGCATCTGTGGCATGAAGCCTACTTGCTCATGGTTGATGATTATTTTTATGTGTTCTTGGATTCAGTTTGCCAGTATTTTACTGAGTATTTTTGCATCAGTGTTCATAATGGAGATTGATTTGCAGTTCTCTGTCTTTGTTGCATCATTGTGTGGTTTGGGTATAGTGTAACTGTAGCTTCTTATAAAGACTTTGGCAATGTTTCTTCTTTATCTACTGTGTGGAACAATTTGAGGACTATTGCAATTAGATCTTTGAAATTCTGGTAGAATTCTGCACTGAAGCCATCCAGTCCTGGGCTTTTTTTGCTTGGGAGACTTTTGATGACTGCTTCTCTTTCCTTAGGGGGTTATAGGTCTATTTAAATTGTTTATTTGATTTGAATTTAATTTTGATATACTAACGTATTAATAAAGTTGTCCATTTCTTTTAAATTTTTTAATTTTATTGACTACAGGTTTTGAAAGTTTAACCCAGTGATTCTCTGGATTTCTTCAGCATCTGTTAAGTCCCCATTTTTTTATTTCTGATTTTGTTAGTTTTGATAATCTCTCTACCTTTTGATTATCTTGGATAAGAATTTGTCTATCTTGTTGATCTTCTTGAAGAACCAACTTTTTATTTTATTTATTTTTGTATTACTTTCTTTGTTTCTATTTTATTGATTTCAGCCCTCAATTTGATTATTTCCTGATGTCTACTCCTCCTGGGTGAGTATGCTTCATTTTGTTCTAGATCTTTCAATAATTTGGCTAATTTGCTAGTGTGGAATTTCTCCAACTTCTTTATATAGGAATTTAGTGATATGAACTTTACTCTTAGTACTTCTTTCATAGTGTCCTATAAGTTAGGATATATTGTACTTTCGTTTTCATTGAATTATAGGAAGTCTTTAATTTATTTCTTTATTTCTTCCTTGATCCAGGGGTGATTCTATTGAGCATTATACAGTTTCCATGAGTTTGTAAGCTTTCTATAATTTGTATTGTTGTTGAATTCTACCTTTAAACCATGGTGGTCCAATAAGATGCATGGGATTACTTCAATTTTTTTATATTTGTTGAGGTTTGCTTTGTTACAGAGTATGTGGTCAATTTTAGAGAAGGTTCCATGACGTGCAGAGAAGACAGCATTTTGTTTGTGTGTGTTTAGGTGGAATGTTCTATATATGTCTATTAAGCCCATTTGAGTCATAATATCCAATAGTTCCCTTGTTTCTCTGTTAATTTTCTGATTTTCTGTCTGGTTGACCTGTCCATTGGTGAGAGTGAGGTGTTGCAGTCAATGGATAGGTGTGGGATTTGATGTGCAATTTAAGCTTTAATAATGTGGGTTTTTTAAATTTTATTTATTTATTTATTTATTTTTGTTTTTTTTTCATAAGTAGGTCATTTTATTGATGGACAGTATACAACTATTCAGGAAGTGACAGAAGCTGTCCCTAAGACTATGACAGCCCCTGCTGTCAATCTGAGATGGACAGGAAGCCAGAGTTAAGCCACAGCCAGCACACTTGACACCAGGAGCCAATCATTTTTTTCACTCATTTACCTCTTTACCTTAACAGAGACAACTGTTTTTTGAATTAATCATATAGTAGTGGTTGCTTTCTTCATGTGCTCCGTAGTTTTTTTTAAATTAATTAATTTATTTAATTATTAAAGATTTCTGCCTCTTCCCCGCCACCACCTCCCATTTCCCCCCTCCCCCAATCAAGTCTTCCTCCCTCCTCAGCCCAAAGAGCAAGCAGGTTTCTCTGTCCTGTGGGAGGTCCAAGGACCACCCACCTCCATCCAGGTCTATTAAGGTGAGCATCCAAACTACCTGGGCTCCCACAAAGCCATTACATGTAATAGGAACAAGAACCCATTGCCATTGTTCTTCAGTTCTCAGTAGTCCTCATTGTCCATTATGTTCAGCGAGACCGGTTTTGTCCCATGCTTTTTCAGACCCCGGCCAGCTGGCCTTGGTGAGTTCCCGATAGAACATCCCCATTGCCTCAGTGTGTGGGTGTGCCCCTCGCGGTCCTGAGTTCCTTGCTCGTGCTCTCTCTCCTTCTGCTCCTCCTTTGGATCGTGAGACTTCAGTCCAGTGCTCCAATGTTGGTCTCTGAAGATCTTCACCAACCCCGCAACTGACAAAGGTCTGATCTCCAAAATATATATAGAACTCAAGAAATTAGACCGTAAAAGGTTAATCAATCCAATTATAAAATGGGGCACTGAGCTGAACAGAGACTTTTCAACAGAAGAAGTTCAAATGGCCAAAAGACACTTAAGATCGTGCTCAACTTCCTTAGCAATCAGGGAAATGCAGATCAAGACAACATTAAGATACCATCTCACACCTGTCAGAATGGCTAAAATCAAAAACACCAATGATAGCCTCTGCTGGAGAGGTTGTGGAGAAAGGGGCACTCTCATCCATTGCTGGTGGGAATGCAAACTTGTGCAAACACTTTGGAAAGCAGTGTGGCGGTTTCTCAGGAAAGTCGGGTTCAACCTACCTCTCGACCCAGCAATACCACTCTTGGGAATATACCCAAGAGATGCCCTAACATACAACAAAAGTATATGCTCAACTATGTTCATAGCAGCATTATTTGTAATAGCCAGAACCTGGAAACAACCTAGATGCCCTTCAATGGAAGAATGGATGAAGAAAGTATGGAATATATACATACTAGAGTACTACTCAGCAGTAAAAAAAAATGACTTCTTGAATTTTGCATACAAATGGACGGAAATAGAAAACTCTATCCTGAGTGAGTTAAGCCAGACCCAAAAAGAGGAACATGGGATATACTCACTCATATTTGGTTTCTAGCCATAAATAAAGGACATTGAGACTATAATTCGTGATTCTAGAGAAGCTAAATAAGAAGGTGAACCCAAAGAAAAACATATAAGCATCCTCCTGAATTTTTTTTTTTTTGGTTTTTTAAGACAGGGTTTCTCTGTAGCTTTGTCCTGGAACTAGCTCTTGTAGACCATGCTGGCCTCGAACTCACAAAGATCCACTTGCCTCTGCCTCCAGTAATGTTTCTTTTACAAATGTGGGTGTCCTTATAAATATTTAGGATTAAGAATTCATCTTGATAGATTTTTTCCTGTGATAAATATGAAATGTCTTTTGATTACCTTTAGTTTGACATTTATTTTGTTAGATGTTAGATATTAGAATAGCTACACCAGCTTGCTTCTTTGGTCCCTTTGAGTGAAGTCTTTTCCCAACCCTTTACCCCAAGGAAATGTCTGCCTTTGAAGGCATGCACTGTGGTCATTAAAAGCATGCATCATCCAGTTTCTATGGCAACTAGTGTGGCCACTAGGTTTAAAGGTACATGTCTTTACACCTACTGAGATTAATGGGGTGTGTTACCATATCCTGGTCTGTAAAACTGACCAGTGGGGCTGTTTTACTCTCTGATCTCCAGGTCAGTTTTATTTATTAAAATACAAACAAAATGCCACAACATTTCCCCTTTGGCTGGCTGTTTTGCTTTGAGGATCTTCAGGAAGAACCCCAATTTCTGACCCTGAGATTTTATTAATTGTACTTCACTCGGCGTCCAACGTTTTGGGGTACAAATTCAAGAAAATGCCATTTGCCTTAGACTTTTTAGCTACCAGCCTAGGTCAGAGTTGGAATTGAAATTTCTGCTCTAGGAGCTGGACCCAAATCTAGCCATCTGGGTTGAAGAAAAAAACTAGTGCTCCCAGCTCCCATCTGCCCTAGTTAACATCCATGTAAAGATGGAAAATACACAGAGAATCTGTATACTGTATGTTATTGTGTTGTGTTTGAATTACTTGTCTGCTAAGGAAGGAGCAACAGCTGCTAAAAGATGTTTGATTATAAATGCTGATGGAAGAATCCAATCTATATAATTTGAAGATGCCTTGACTTCAAAAGTAATGTCAAAAGGTATGTTACTTTGGAGAAGAGGTTTTCCACAGGAAATAAGAATCTGTGGATTCATTCTTGGTTAAGAAAAATAAGGTTTGATCAAGGAAGAACCCCTGAAAAATCTCCAATGGGAACAGATGACACAGATGATCTAACATTTCATAGTATATTTGTTGCAGTTTCCTCTGAGTTCTACATCCAGAACAACTTCAAGACTGCTGGCTGAAATGATCCAGTCTCACAGAATACTCTAGTAAAGACTTAGCCAAATCCTAAATTATCTTTAGGTGCCCATAAGATTATCAGGCCTCCAGTACATGGGAAATAGCCTATAAAACTACAGCTACATTCCCATAAAATGGATTGTGGATGTTTGCTTTTGTTTAATGTGTTGGTTACAAGTTTTTATGGATAATGGTCAGAAAAAAACTAACAAAGGAAATTAGATTAAATGTTCTTGTTTTAGAAAAACAAAAAAGGCAAGGTGGTTGTGGTGTATGCATTTAAACTTGGAGGGCAGAAGCAGGCTGATCTCTGTGAATTCAAGGTCAGCCTCGTCTACAGAGTGAGTTCCAGGATGGGCTCCATAGCTACTGAGAAACCCTGTCTCGAAAACAAAAAAGAAAAAAAAAGAAAGAGAGAGAGAGAGAGAGAGAGAGAGAGAGGGAAGGAAAAATGGAAAAGAGAAAAGGGATATGAATATGATAAGATAGAAATATAATCTACTCTCAAAAGCAAAATGGAGGATATCTATATGATAAAATAAAAAAGGTAGTTTATTGAATCTATTTTTAAAACAGAACTGTTAGTTTTAAATGTTTTACATTGGTTTCTCTTTTGTATTTTGTATTCAAATTTTGCATATTGATACAAATTTGAGATTAATTTTGTTAAAACAGATTGTACATACATATATAATCTTATTCAAGGTATTGTACCTATACAGCTCATTTAACAATGTAATGCAAATTTCTTGTCCTTGAAAATTATTATTATCAACTGTTCAGGATTATAGAAAAATATAGGTTAGTAGTTAAAATCATCTAGTATAATTGAACTTGTAATCACATTAGGTATATTTTCAAGGTCAAGCAAAGATATAATTTAGATAGATATGTCATCTTCAAACACTTCAGAGATCTAAAGAGTATGGCATTTAAGATGTTTTAATAACCAAGGTTCTTCATTTTTATTACAATGAAACATGGCTGCTCCTGGCAGCACAAATCTACTTCAGAGAAAATAATAGGTGTCAAAGAAACTCCACATGGAGTTGACTTTCTTTGTAGCAAGAGTAAGCCACTGGGCAAGAGAATACCCCTGCTTCAACTGCTAACACTATCCTGTGCTAATTAGACAAGCAGAACACAAAATATCCTGCTTCACTGAAAAGTCTGTCAAATATTCTAGGCCTGTAGGCCAAAGATGAATGCCCCAACATTGCAGAGCAACTTTGAGTGACTGTCCATGCAGCTAAATGTTTCTGTCATTTCTCACATTTTTTGAAAGTTGCTTGCTCGCACTGCCTGCTTACTCAGTTAATATTTTTTCCTTCTTGAGTTTCTGTAGGAGTTGAAGATTAGATAGTAATAGTTAAAGTTTATAAGACACAAAAAGCAAGTTATGATAGAACGTAAATTAGGTATAAGACTTTAGACTCACCAAGATAAGATAGAGATGAAATATTTTCCCTGAATTTGTCTAATGCAAATGTACTAAACATTGTTGTCTATTTCCAAAGTTCCTCTGTTTAGATAATTATTCTAGGGAGAAAATATATGTGATATCTAATGCAAGGGCCTAACAATTTACTCAAATCTACTCAGTTTAAAAAGTTATTGTGAAAACCTAGTACAACTTCCACAATTGGAAAATAAATAGATTTACTCTTCATCATATTCAGATTACAGCAAATTCTACCAAATGTCCTCAAAATGGATATCCTCTTACATTTAAATTATATAATCTTACTTGGAAAATAACACACACATGGAAATTTCTTCAACTTGATGAACTTTATTAATTAAAAACTCAAAGTTAGCATCCTACATAATAATGAAAGACTTATCTCTATTGTATGTAAAATAAGAACATCTACTGTAGGTTACACTTATTTTGGCATTATATTGTAGACTATAGCCTTTATGTAGCTGTTAGGTCTCAAATCCAGCTCAAACAGCTAACCGAGGAATAACTATTTAACATATCAAAGTGAACCTGACTGCTAGGTTTTCCCAGAATCCCTCAGTGCCCACATGATACAGGGTATGGCTAGAAAACCTTACCCCTACCTTAAGCTTCTCCAGCCTCGGGACTCCACTGCCTTTCTCCCAGCTACCCTTCCCAATATAACACAGCCATTTTGGTTACTCAGCCATTTTGTACACCCCTTACTCTCCTGGCTCTCCCCTCTACCTTTCTCCCTGTCCTCACATGGCCTAACACAGAGTCATGGTTTATTCTGAACTCTCCCATAGCCTCTGGCTATGCTCTCCCTTTTATCTACAATAAACCTTCTCCAGCACACCTAGGAGTAGTCATGTCCTACCTTTTAATTTTTTTCATTTAATAGATAAGGAAAAAACAAAGGCATGAATATTAGAATAGAATATGTAAAACAAGCTTTATTGACAAGTCATATTTTCTTGTACGTTACAATTCCTAAAAAAAACCCCACCAAAGCTATTAGAAGTATTCAACACAAATTTTCAGGATACAAGACTGATAAATTATAATGTATTCTATTTGTACTTATAGCAATGAGCAATGCAAAAATGAATCCAAGCAAACAAGAATAGTGAAATTTTTTTCCGCCCACATTGGCATGTCAAATGATGTTGTCATTTTGCAGGGTCCTACCCTTAGATGGAAAAACTACAGGCAACTGATGGCTGCAAAGAGAGAAAGAACCAGTTTCTTCCAGAAATGAGCTTAGTGATAGACTATCTGTTCTCAAATGGTTAATTATAAACACATGTAGAGAAGAGAAGCATCAAATTGACTCAATAGGTTGTAGACATACATGTAATAACAGTATGAAGAGGTCCCTCATTTTGGAGAGAGGAAGGGACAAAGGAAGAGTGGAAGAATGAGGAGAGAAGGATGATATTGATGTAAATACAGTATCCATATATGAAATTCTCAAAATAATTAAACATAAAAAGAAAACATATTCATTCAAAATGACAACAAAAACCAAACAACAACAAAAAGAGAATAAAATATTCTGTCTTCTTATCCTAAGTGTAAATTCATGCTCTATTTCCCCTAAATTTTAACAACTGTCTATGCCTTCGCCATCTCTTTCCAAATACCCTCTTTATGAAGAGAGTCAGAATACCTACTTCTAAATAAAACTCTTTGTGTGTGCATGTATGTGTTTGTGTGTTGTGGTGCATGCCTTTAATTCCAGCATTCTGGGAGACAGAGGCTGGTGGATCTCTGAGTCTCAGGTCAGTTGGGTCTGCAGAGCAAGTTCTAGAATAAGTGTGCTTTAAAAATGAAGGACACTATCAGAAGCAGAAATATGATGAAGTTGTAATTAAACAAAGGGTTCATGTTCTAGCTCAGCAAGCAGCAGAACTTGGCAGCTTCAGCAACGTGACTCTGGATTTAGAGTAAAGGATAGAAGAAAGGGGTTTTAGAATCTACCTTCATGACTATAGAAAGCTGGTGATACCAAGCATGTATCAGGACTGTCCCTGTATGGATCCTGGATTGCCTTGGAGATCCTAAGATAGTGGAGATGCCCAAGTCATGGGATACCAACTGAGGAGAGCTGCTAACAGGGAGTGGAACCAGTTTCAAGTAGAAACCAAGTCTTGCAGTCAACAAAGCTGAAAAGAGTTGGAGATCTGAAGAGTACTTTGGCATTAGACATGGAAAGGTAACAGTTAGAGTTTGTCCAGCTGGGTTTTGGTCCTGCTTTGGTCCAGTATTTTCTCACTATCCTCCATTTCTTTCATTTTAGAATGGTACTATAGATCCTACTCCATTATATGTTGGAACTAGTTGTACCCACTCAAGCAATAGTGGCAAGACTACTTACAGGGACAACCATTTACTCATTTGATTGAATTTGAGACCAGCACCACAGAAGGGAATTCATGCTTGGTACTGTAAATATTACCAAAACCTCATGGTTTGCCAGGCTGTAGTGTCCCATTTCTTCAATCCCAGTACTTGGAATGCAGAGGCAGCCATATCTCTGAGTTTGGTCTACAGAGCAAGTTTCAGGACAGCCAAGCCTACACAGGGAAGGCCTGTCTCAAGGAACAACAACAACAACAACAGAAAAAAAAAAAACCTTATGACTAGGGAAGTCATAGGTCCTAGAAGTGAGCCTATTGGTGTTTCATAGACGCTTCGTATTGCAGTGGGTAGTTGACAGAAATGTGTTCATGTTGAAAGTGCTTAGAATAAATGACTGTGAGTTCTCAGACATAAGTGGAACATCATCAAGCCCACTTCCCCAAGGTTAGAGAACACTGCAGAAGAAAGAAGGGAAAGCACATAAGAATAAGAGGATGGGAAAGAATGTGGTGAAATGCTGTCCTCTGGACTTGGTGTGACTAGTGCACACCTGAACTCACAGCAGCTGTGTGCCTACAAAACATATGCACAAGATCAAGCCAGTTTAAAAATGTTACTGTCATAGACAAATGTTGCTGTCATCCTTACAGAGAAGCTTTTTCTGCAATGAATAGCAATGAATGTGGAAACTCATGGTGACTCAAGATACTTGGCATAAACGACACTTGAGTGCTTGATCCTGTGTCCTAATGAAGGCTCAGGGAACATAGTGAAGGAGGGAAGAGAAAGAACATAGAGGTGGAAGACAGTAAGAAGAGTTGTGAAATGTTACTTGGAAAGCATGACACAGCCATTAAATACACGATTTTACAGCAGCTACAGTTGCCTGCATTGGATCTGCACAAGACAGGGCCTCTCAGAAGCCAATCATGAATTGGGTAGATTTCTGATTGGCCACTAATAGACTCTAAGAAAGGAATATCCATTGCTGTCAGTTCTGTTCCAAATGGTAAGCTTTTCAGGCTCTGGTGGTTAATTCTAAACCCCATGACCAAAAGATAGTCCCTGTTAAAAGTCAGAGGGGTCACAGAACAAACAATAAAGGGGATTAATGTGGGAAAGGAACCTGTAGGGAAGAAAAGATGTCAGAAATTAGAGGGAAGGTAAGAGAGCTCAGGGTGGTGAGAGTAAACACACGTGAAATTGGGAAATCAAAGTTATAATCAATAATAAGTAGGAATGAAATAGAAACAAAAAAGCCAAACAAGGAGAATTCATTAAAAAGTAAAAAATATAGTAGATACCAATCAAACAAAAGTAATAATTGGGTCAGAGAGATGGCTCACTGGGTAATGGTATTTGTAGCCTGAGGAGCTGTACTTCTTCCCCACAACTCACAGAAGAAGAAAACTGACCCCTAAATGTTGTTTTCTGATCTCCATACACACACCATGGCATGTGCACACACACCCGTACATATAAACATTCCCATACACATGAATGTATGTGCACAAACAAAAATAAATAAGTAAATAAGTACAAATAATAATCCTTTAAAATTGTTTGTATGTGATGGCATATATAGTTCTCTGTGATACCACATGTAATAATAACATCAGGAACTGAGGCAGAAGATCATGAATTTGAAATCATCTTGGGCTGTATATGTATATAGTGAGGTCTTGTCTCAACATAATTTTAATAAGAAGAAAGCTAACAGACAAAATTTCTAATAATATAGATGCGAACACTTTTCATATATAAGCACACTAAATAAAGCAATGTATTAAAATTTAGACACCATGATTAAATGGTATTCACAGTAATATATAAAATGAGTTCATAATTTGAAAATAATTGAGCTAACCTGCATCATCAACATACTATAAAAGAAAAAAAAATATAGTAATACCAATAGATGCATAAAAATCATGAAAGACAGTACCTTTTCAGCAAACAAATAATAGAGAAAATTTCTTCAATTTCATAATGAATAGCTACAAAAAGATAGGTATGTAGCTCTGTGGTAGACTACCTGCTAAGTACCCATAAGTCCCCCAGTTCCTTTCACAGCACTACAAAACATACAAGAAAAGAATGGCTACAAAAGTTTGAGCATCAATTAGAAATTAAGTAGTTATTTTCATGCTAATATCGGAACAACATGATCCTTTTTACCACTTCTAGTCAATATTGATGTGCAAATTTTGTCTGAAGCACAAGACAGGAAGAAAATAAATTTTTATTTCTTTCTTCACACCTGAATAGGGTGCGAAGAAAGAAATAAAAATTTTGTAGGCAGGTATAGTACAATACAGTAATGCTGCCTAAAATAACTGAAATATCACAGACAATATATATGAGTTATCTACCACTTTTTATAACTTACTTTCTTTTGTTAAATTATGATCTGATTATGGTTCAGTGCTCAAAAGTATAAAAATTTGAATAATAGCAAGAACTTGTGGCAGTTAGTCCCTGCCTATTCTGTTCTAATAATTTTATCTTAAAGCTAGAGTTTGAGGGTTATAGGTTTATTTAAATTGTTTATCTGTTCTTGATTTAATTTAAGTTTGGTATGTGGAGCTATCTAGAAAATTGTCCATTTCCTTTAAATTTTTGGACTATAGGTCTTCGAAATATGGCCTGATGGTTCTCTGGATTTCCTCAGTGTCTGTTGTTATGTCCCCTTTTTCATTTCCAATTTTGTTAATTTGCATATTCTTTCTCTGCCTTTTGGTTACTTTGGATAAGGGTTTATCTGACTTGTTGATTTTGTCAAAGAACTCTTTGTCTCATTGATTCTTTGTATTGCCTTTTTGTTTCTATTTTATTGATTTCAGCCCTCAATTTGAATATTTCCTGTTGTTTATTCCTCCTGGGGGAGTTTGTCTCTTTTTGATCTCCAGCTTTCAAATATGCTGTTAAATCACTAGTGTAATATTTCTTCAGGTTCTTTATGTAGGCACTTAGTGCTATGAACTTTCCTCTTAGCACTGCTTTCAAAGTGTTCCATAAGGTTGGTATGTTGTGCATTCATTTTCACTGAATTCTATGAAGTCTTTAATTTCTTTATGTATTTCTTCCTTGACCCAGGGGTGACTTAATTGAGCTTTGTTCAATTTCCATGCATTTGTGAGTCGTTTGCAATTAGCCTTATTGTTAAATTCTAACTTTCAGCCGTGGTGATCCGATAAGGTATAGGGAGTTATACCATTTTTTAATATCTGTTGGAATTTGCTTTGTTATCAAGTATGTGGTCAATTTTTGAAAAGGTTCCATAAGGTTCTGAAAAGAAGATATTATCTTGTGTTTAAAAGGAATGTTCTATAGATGTCTGTTAGTCCCATTTGAGTGGTAACTTCTATTAGTTTCTTTATTTCTCTGTTAATTTTCTTTCTGGCAGTCCTGTCCAGTGGTGAGAGTAGGATATTGGAGTCTCCCACTATTAGTGTGTTTCTTTTACAAATGTGAGTGCCCTTGTACGGGGCATAGATGTTCAGAATTGAGACTTCATCTTGACGGATTTTTCCAGTAACAAATATGAAATGTGCCTCTTCATTTCTTTTGATTAATTTTAGTTTGAAGTCTGTTTTGTTAGATATTAGGATAGCTATCCCAGCTTTTCTAAGCAGTCATCAAAAGTCACCCAACTAAAATGAGACCAGGGCCAGATGGTTTCAGTGTAGAATTCTACCAGAAATTCTTTTTTTTTAATTAATTAATTAATTAATTTATTTATTTATTTATTTATTTAAGATTTCTGCCTCCTCCCTGCCACCGCCTCCCATTTTCCTCCCCCTCCCCCAATCAAGTCCCCCTCCCTCGTCAGCCCTAAGAGCAATCAGGGTTCCCTGGCCTGTGCGAAGTCCAAGGAAGGACCACCCACCTCCATCCAGGTCTAGTAAGGTGAGCATCCAAACTACCTAGGCTCCCACAAAGCCAGTGCGTGTAGTAGGATCAAAAACCCATTGCCATTGCTCTTGAGTTCTCAGTAATCCTCATTGTCCACTATGTTCAGTGAGTCCGGTTTTATCCCATGCTTTTCAGACCCAGGAGAGCTGGCCTTGGTGAGTTCCCGATAGACCATCCCCATTGTCTCAGTGTGTGGGTGCACCCCTGGCAGTCCTGAGTTCCTTGCTCGTGCTCTCTCCTTCTGCTCCTGATTTGGACCTTCAGATTTCAGTCCGGTGCTCCAATGTGGGTCTCTGTCTCTGTCTCCTTTCATCACCTGATGAAGGTTAATATTCAGGAGGATGCCTATATGTTTTTCTTTGGGTTCACCTTCTTAATTAGCTTCTCTAGGATCACGCATAATAGGCTCAACGTCCCCTATTCATGGCTAGAAACCAAATATGAGTGAGTACATCCCATGTTCCTATTTTTGGGTCTGGCTTACCTCACTCAGGATAGTGTTTTCTCTTTCTGTCCATTTGCATGCAAAATTCAAGAAGTCATTGTTTTTTACTGCTGAGTAGTACTCTAATATGTTTATATTCCATACTTTCTTCATCCATTCTTCCATTGAAGGACATCTAGGTTGTTTCCAGGTTCTGGCTATTACAAACAATGCTGCTATGAACATAGTTGAGCATATACTTTTGTTGTATGATAGGGCATCTCTTGGGTATATTGCCAAGAGTGGTATTGCTGGGTCCAGGGGTAGGTTGATCCCGACTTTCCTGAGAAACCGCCACATTGCTTTCCAAAGTGGTTGCACAAGTTTGCATTCCCACCAGCAATGGATGAGTGTACCCCATACTCCACAACTTCTTTTACCAAAATGGGGATTGCAAATTGCTTCTGAAAAGATTCAGAAGGGAGATTCTGTTAATTATTTAGGTTATAAAATAGGTTTACAAAAAATTAAGACACAAAAGGCACAAATTCGGAGAGATCGCCTACGGACTCTTAATGACTTTCAAAGACTATTAGGGGACATTTCCAGTCTACGGCCAGCTATTGGGATAACACCTGATCTAATAATTCATTTGAACAAAACCTTGGATGGTGACAAAGATTTAAACAGTTGGTTGACTCAACATTGCAAACGAGACTTTGGGTGATTGCCCAGGTAGTCAGTTGTCTCTGTCAATTGTTGCACATTTTGGATATCTCTCGATTGTTAAGTAATATTTATTCCCTTCTCAGATCTTTGACGGAGTTGAAGATTATATAATTGTAGTTACTCTCTATGTTATTTAGACTCCTTGAGATAGAATGTTTAGCAAAAGTTTTGTTCTCAATATTGTTTGTTATATTTTTTATTTTTTATTATTGTATATAGTTGTATTTGGTTTAGTTCTATCTTATTTAGACAAAAAGGGGAGATGTAGGGATACAGCCCCACCCATTGGGGGCGTGTTCGCCTCGGGCTAATGTTTACAGATAAATCTGCCGGGCATGATCCCAGCAGCCCTTTTCTTTTTCTTTTGCTCCACCGCGGGAACCTGTGGTCCTGTAAGTCTATTTCCTTATTAAAGCTGTATATATCTATATAATCTGTCTGCATTCATTCACGCCGCCACAATTCAATGTTGCCCTTACTGTCTGTGCTGGTGGGGTTATACGTAGGAAGTGGTCTCCTGTGCCCATGTGTTGTAGAGTACTTCCCACTTTCTCTTCTATCAGCTTCAGTGTTTTTGGACTGATATTGAGGTCTTTAATCCATTTGGACTTGAGTTTTGTGCATGGTGATAGATATGGATCTATTGTCATTCTTCTACAGATTGACATCCAGTTATGCCAGCACAATTTGTTGAAGATGCTCTCTTTTTTTCCATTGTATACTTTTAGCTCCTTTATCGAAAATCAGGTGTTCATAGGTTTGTGGGTTAAAGTCCGGGTCTTCTATTCGATTCCATTGGTCAACTTCTCTGTTTTTATGCCATTACCAAGCTGTTTTCAATACTGAAGCTCTGTAATAGAGTAATAGATGGTAATGTCTCCAGACGTTCTTTTATTGTATAAGATTGTTTTGGTTATCCTGGGTTTTTTGTTTTTCCATATAAAGTTGATTGTTGCCAAACTCTTTTTAAACGGGGACATTTACCCTCGTACCAAAACCACACAAAGATGCAACTAGGAAAGAGAATTACAGACCAATCTCACTCATGAACATTGATACAAAAGAACTCAATAAAATATTGGCAAACCAAATCCAAGAACACATCAGAAAAATCATCCACTGTGCCTAAGTAGGCTTCATCCCAGAGATACAGAATGGTTCAAAATATGAAAATCCATCAATGTAATCTACCACATAAAAAACTGAAAGAAAAAAATTACATGATCATCTCATTAGATGCTGAAAAAGCATTTGACAAAATCCAATACCACTTCCTGATAAAGGTCTTGGAAAGATCAGGGATATAAGGAACATATCTAAACATACTATATATAGGTAATATACAACAAGCCAACAGCCAACATCAAATGAACTGGAAAGAAACTCAAAGTGATTCCTCTAAAATCAGAAACAAGACAAGTCTGTCCATTCTCTCCATATCTATTCAATATAGTACTCAAAATTCTAGCTAGAGCAATGAGACAACAAAAGGAGATCAAAGGAATATAAACTGGAAAAGAAGTAAAAATTTCACTATTTTCAGTTAATATTATAGTGTACATAAGTGACTCAAAAATTCTACCAGGAAACTCCTGCAGCTGAAAACAGCTTCAGTAATGGAGGATAAAATATTAACTCAAAAAAGTCAGTAGCCCTGCTTTAAACAGATGATAAAGAGATTGAGAAAGAAATCAGCGAAACATCACCCTTCAGAATAGCCACAAACAGCATAAAATATCTTGGGTAACTCTATCCAAACAAGCAAAAGACCTGTATGGCAAGAACTTTAAGTCTCTATAGAAAGAAATTATCAGAAAGAAGATGTCAGAAAATAGAAAGATCTCCCAGGCTCTTGGATTCATAGGATCAACATAGTAAAAATGGCAATCTGACCGAAAGCAATATACAAATTCAATGCAATCTCTATCAAAATCCCACTACAATTCTTCACAGACCTTGAAAGAATAATACTCAACTTCATATGGAGAAACAAAAACCCAGGATAGCCTCTGTCTCTGTCTTCTTTCATCGCCTGATGAAGGTTAATATTCAGGAGGATGCTTATATGTTTTTCTTTGGGTTCACCTTCTTATTTAGCTTCTTTAGAATCATGAATTATAGTCTCAATGTCCTTTATTTATGGCTAGAAACCAAATATGAGTGAGTACATCCCATGTTCCTCTTTTTGGGTCTGGCTTACCTCACTCAGGATAGTGTTTTCTATTTCCGTCCATTTGTATGCAAAATTCAAGAAGTCATTGTTTTTTACTGCTGAGTAGTACTCTAATATGTATATATTCCATACTTTCTTCATCCATTCTTCCATTGAAGGACATCTAGGTTGTTTCCAGGTTCTGGAGCACTGGACTGAAGTCTCACGATCCAAAGGAGGAGCAGAAGGAGAGTGAGCACGAGCAAGGAACTCAGGACCGCGAGGGGTGCACCCACACACTGAGGCAATGGGGATGTTCTATCGGGAACTCACCAAGGCCAGCTGGCCGGGGTCTGAAAAAGCATGGGACAAAACCGGTCTCGCTGAACATAATGGACAATGAGGACTACTGAGAACTGAAGAACAATGGCAATGGGTTCTTGTTCCTATTACATGTAATGGCTTTGTGGGAGCCCAGGTAGTTTGGATGCTCACCTTAATAGACCTGGATGGAGGTGGGTGGTCCTTGGACCTCTCACAGGGCAGAGAAACCTGCTTGCTCTTTGGGCTGAGGAGGGAGGAAGACTTGATTGGGGGAGGGGGAGGGAATGGGAGGTGGTGGCGGGGAAGAGGCAGAAATCTTTAATAATTAAATAAATTAATTAATATAAAATAAAAAAACCCAGGATAGCCAAAACAATCCTGTACAATAAAGGAACTTCCAAAGAAAGAATCACAATCCCTGACTTCAAAGTCTACTACATAGCTATAGTAGAAAAAAAAAAAACACATTGGTATTGACACAAAAACAGACAGCTGGATTAATAAAATCAAATTGTAGACCCTGATATTAATCCACACACCTATAATCACCTGATTTTTGACAAAAATTTAAAATTAAACAATTGGGAAAAGAAAGCATCATCAACAAATGGTGTTGGCATAACTGGATGTCAACAAGTAGAGGAGTGGAAATAGATCCATATCTATGTCCATGCTCAAAACACAAGTGCAAATGGATCAAAGAACTCAACATAAATCCAGCCACATTGAACCTCATAGCAGAGAAAGTGGGAAGTTGCCTTGAATGCACTGAAGCAGGAGACTACTTCCTGAATTTAACAGCAATACCACAGATGCTGAGATTGACAACTAATAAATGGGACCTCCTGAAACTGAGAAACTTCTGTAAGGCTAAGGACATAGTAAACAAGATAAAATGGCAACGTATAGAATGGGAAAATATCTTCACCAACCCCATATCTGATGAGGGATCATCTCCAAAATACACAAAGAACTCAAGTAACTAGATATCAAAATAATGAATCATCCAATTAAAAAATGGAATGCAGGTATAAACGGAGAATTCTAGACAAAGGAATCTCAAATGGCCAAAAGGCACTTAAGGAACTGCCCAACGTCCTTGGCCATCTGGAAAATGTAAATCAAAATGATTCTGAGATACCATCTTATACCAGTCAGAATGTCTAGGATCAACAACATCAATGATAGCTTATGCTGGAGAGCAAGCAGAATAAGAGGAACACACTGCTCTATTGCTGTGTTCAAACTTGTACACCCACTTTGGAAATCAGTATAGCGGTTTCTCAGAAAATTGCAAATCAATCTACCTCAAGACCTAGCAATACCACTCTTAGGCATAAGCCCAACGAGTACAGACTCATACCAAAAAAGACATTAGCTCAACTGTGTTCATAGTAGCATTATTTGTAATAGCCAGAACCTGGAAACAACCTAGGTGCCCCTCAACCAAATAATGGAGAAAGAAAATGTGGTATATTACACAATGTAGTACTACTCAACTGTAAAAAACATTGACATCTTGAAATTTTCAGGCAAATGGACAGAACTAGGAAAAACGATCTTAAGTGAGGTAACCCAGACACAGAAAGACAAACATGGTATGTACTCACTCATAAGTGGATATTAGACATAAAGCAAAGGATAACCAGCCTACAGTCCACAACTTCAGAGAAGATAGGAAACAAGGAAAACCCTAAGAGAGACATACAGGGATCCCCCCAGGAAAGGGAAGTAGCCCAAATCTCTTTAGTATAGTGGCAGTGTGGGGGAATGCAGGAGGGTGGTAGGGTAATGGAGAGGGGAAAAGGGGAGCAGGGAGGAGAACGTGAAGGATTGGAAAGGTCAAGTTGGTTGAAGGACAGAGAGCAAGAGTAAAGAAAGTAATACCTTGAAAGATGGAGCCTATTATGAGGTTAGCGAGAAACCAGGCACTAGGGAAATTCCCAGGAATTCACAAGGATGACCCCAGCTAATAATCTAAGTAATAGTGGAAAGGATACCTAAAATGCCCTTCCCCTGCTATTAGATTGATGACTACCTTAGTTGTCATCCTAGAACTTCCATCCAATAACTGGTGGAAGCAGATACAGAGATGCACAGCTAAGCACTGGGCCAAACTCCTGTAGTCCAGCCATAGAGAGGGAGGAGCAATATTATGAGCAAATGCTCCAAGACCATGATTCAGAAACTAACAAAAACAGCTGGCCTGAGCTTGTGGGAGTGTACCGACTCTGAACTGACAACTGAGGAACCTGAAGAAGAACAAAATAGGCCCTCTGAATGTGAGTGACAGTTTTGTAGCATGGATAGTTTGTGGGGCCCTATCAGTGGAATCAGTATTTATCACTGGTGCATGAACTGGCATCCTTTGAGTAACTGGAGCCCGTGCACCCCCAATTTTTTTTCTGTGACCAATTAGGTCAAACCTGCACTAGAGGTTTTTGTTTTGTTTTGTTTAAGTATTTTTCATTTGCTTGTTTCTGAAAAAATGGCCAGGTTAACTTGTTTCAAAAATGAAATGGCTGGAAGTTTGGATAGAGCAGGCAGTGACTAGAGACTGACATATATAAGAACAAAGGGTACTAGTAGTGCCATCTCCACACTCCAGCACATCCTTTCTCTGCTGCAATCGCATTAGGATTAATTCTCTTTATAGTCTTCCTTTGGCATTTTTAAGACATAGAAACACAAGCCTTTGTTTTCAGCCGGGCCATTTAGTTCTTCATGTTCTAGTTCAACACTTCTTTCTGTCATTGAATATTATATGAAGGGATTGTAAAATTATATAATCTGGAGGCAGAGAGATAGAACCAAGTAAGAAGAGGTGCTGGACCTTTCCTAAAGGCTCAGTAGGTTTTATCATTAAATCATGTGAGTGGATTGATTTCTTGGCTCTGTGTTACATTGGTTGGAATAACTATTTCTTTGCCACAATATTTTACATTTTTATTTTGGTATCTTTTTACTATCTAAATCGGAAAATTTGTTGCCTATTGCTTTTGTTATTTTTGCTTAAGCCTGCTCTAGATATTTAGGGCTTGTAATTTCACCTATTTTTTATTGATATAAAAACTGATATCAGGGCTTTAAAATACATTACATTGACTTTGAAGACTGTTTTAAGTAGTATAGGCTACTTGACAATTTTAATTTTATAATTTATGAACATAAAATATATTTTATTTATTCCTAATCTACTTTATTTATCAGTTGTTAGTATGCAGCAAACAAATCTTTCAACTTATTAGTTATCTATTCAAATATTTTACTTTTATCTGTGTTGTTGAAAATATAAGAATGTTCTTGATTATCTTTTCAGGTAGTTCAGTGTGTCAATAGCTACAGTTTTGCTGATTCTTTTTTTTTTTTTTTTTTTTTTTTCGTTTTTCAAGACAGGGTTCCTCTGTGTAACAGCCCTGACTGTTTTGAAACTCACTCTGTAGACAAGGCTGGCTTCAAACTCACAGTGATTGACCTTCCCCTGCCTCCTGAGTGCTGGGATTAAAAGTATCTCGATTCACTTATTAGTTTTGTTATTGTTGCTTTGGTTCTTGAGTGGTGTTTTGTTTGTTTGTTTGTTTGAGAGAGGATCCTACTATGTAGTCCTGGCTGTCCTGAAACTCACTGAGACCAGGATAAGTCTCAAACTCTGCCTTTCTCTGCCTCCCAAATGCTGGCATTAAAGTCATGTGATGTTATGGACAGGCACATTTATTAGTTCTTAGTGGAATGTTTTAAATATTATAAACTTTCTATATGTAAGACGAAGCTATCTGCAAACACTTATTTCCTTTCTGGCTTTTCCCCCTGTCAGAGTTGCTAGAAAACACAAACAAACCAAAAGTCTCTTCCATAAATGTTCTTGGAAAGCTGTATATCTACAGGGGAAAAAAATCAATGGAAACACCACTTTGCACAAAAATCAGCATAAAGGAATTACATATTTAAACATACCCCCCAATCTAAAACTCTTCAGAAAGAAACCTTTGGCAATTAATTTTTGGTATTACCAAAAAGCATAAGCAGTAAAAGCAAAAATGAACAGACTCCATTGATCTCAAAGGCTTCTTCACAGTATAAAAATCATTCAAGAAAATGAAAAGACCTCCTATAGAGTGGAATGAAATAATTGTAAATCACACAGTTGATAATAAACAGATTAATGTCTTCTGAAACACAGAACTCAATACTGAAAGAACACAAATAACCCAAATAGGTTAACTTACAAATAGGTGAAATACTGAAGAGAAATTATTTTTTAAAAAAACAGACCCACAAATGCCCAACAGGTACATGAAATGATTAATATCAGAGATGTTAATAATGTACATTGAAAAATACTGATGAGGTGAGAAGGAAACTCTTGTGGAAATTTAAGTTAAAACAACCATTATGGAAGGTTTTATGGACATTGTTGAACTTCTAGATATATAGCAAAAATACTTGAAAGCAATATGTCAAAGAGGTATCTGTTCTCCGATAGTCAGTGCAGCTAGAAACAAGCACACGGAAACAACCGAAACGCTCATTGACACATGACAAAATAGATAAATAAAGAGTTACATACACAAGAAATGGAACAATTATTCGGCCTTAAAAAGAAAAAAATGCTGATATTTGAAACATTATGAATAAATTCTTTTAAAACTTTGCTAGGTGAAATATTTTATATACACAAGAGCAAACATGACAAATTGCCTTATAGAAGAAACATTGGAACTCAGAACTACAGACAGGAAGGGCAAAGGCCGGGAATTGGATGGGGAGATGTTGGCCAAAGACATAATGTTTCAATTACACAAGGTGAATAAGGCTTAGAGACTTACTATACAGTATGCCGTAAACAGCTAAAAGGCTATCAATTACATATTTGTGTATAGGGTAGATCTTATAGTACATATTCTTTTTGCAAAGGAAAAAAGAAAATTATTTAAGGTAGTGGATATATTTATGTTGCTGCTTAGGATGATAACTCAAAGGTGGACCAAGATACATTTTGTAGACTTTGCTTCTACGAGTTAAAAATCCAGTACCCAGATAACGAGTTGCTACACCACATAAAAGAAATAGGCAGCCTTGCCATTGCCAAGTGGATGGGACCATATGTTTCTTCTCCAAACTCAGATGTCCTTACATTTCTTAATCATTACACATCTACTGTCAAGTCTCTGTTCATATCTGCTTCAATTTTTCAATCCCAAAGCATAGAACTATACTATTCTTGTATTATGATTCCTGCCAAAACCATGTCTCATTAGAATATAAGCTGTTCCTAGAATTTAGGCCACCAAATGACCACACTTGATTGACTCGATTGAACCTTACCCAAAGGCACAGATAGGCAATCTGAACTAAAAAGTGAATTGTTCCTCTCTCTCTCTGTCACTGTCTCTCTGTCTCTGTCTCTGTCTGTCTCTCTCTCTCTCACACACACACACACAAACACTCATAAAAATTATCTTTCTCATATGGGAAAAAATTCATAGTTGTAGGAAGCTGAATATTACCATATTGGGTTGTAACAAGAAATGCCCTTTTACTGTATTCAAGCTAAAGTTATGAGAGACCCAGCTGGCATAAATAGGAATTTATCAAATAATACTAATGACGGCTCTTTGAAGTTGTTGAAGACTCTGTAGCTTCCAACATTTACTTTCTTCAGCTTCAGGACTCTTATGTACTTGTAAGTTCTGCTTTACTTGACAATCTCTATGATAATTTTTAGACTTCTTCACATCTCTCCTTATCCTTCCCTTTGTATAGCACATGAACCTATAAGCTTACAACAGGAACTAAATAAGGAAAGGACATTCTTTCGTTACTACACAATTAACCATTGATCTCATATTTCTATACTGCTTTGCTATTCATAATAATTACAAGAAATAGTTTATTTTGTAGGTGGCAAAATGAAAGCTTTGGGAAGAGAACGGATTGGTTCTAAGTGAGGACTTGAACTTATTTGTCCTGGATTCAAATCCCCTTTCTACTCCCTTTCACTGCATTGATAAGCCTAGAACCATGATATTTAATAGTAGTCAACATTGACGATCTTCTAGGGGTGATTTGGTGAAAATAATGATATTCTATACAATTAGTTCTTTCTTCTCTTTTGGTTCTGAATTTCAGGTCCAGGTTTGACCCTAATAAGGGAAAAAATGACCTTCCCTGTTAATTTGTATTAACTGATGCGATCAGTGTGTTTGGAAACAAGCATTTGGGGCTAATTATACATTTAAAAGAGGCTCACAATTACATTTTAACAACTCCATGTTTTCCTTTCCTCCATTTGTTAGAATAAAGGTGGGAATGGTTTCTACTGTGTTGATTGGATGTGGGTAATTGAATTAGCACGAATACACATAAACTGTGGCAATGCTCACCGATAATCTGAGCACCCAGCTGGCTGAGGCTAGAATATCAAAGCCAATGAGGATACTATATCTAGACAACTTCCCAGAAGGAGGGGGAAGGGCAAAGCAGGAAGGGGGGGTGAAGAAGTCCAGATCTAATCATGAAAACCCTTTTATAATACCATCACTTTCAAGCTACTTTCACAGCTCCATTAAAATACTTGAACCATATCTAATTATTCTCATTTTACAGATGAGGAAACCAAGGTCGGAGAGGTTAAGTAACTTGTCTAAGGACAGCCAAGATTAGAAATGTGAGTCTTGGAAGACCAGTATTGGTTTTAATTGCTTTAATGCTCTCCCCTCATCTGTCAATTACAGGTCTTCTCCTATAGCCGGATTTCTTTTAAGCCTATCCTCATTTTTTTCCAGTCTGAGAACTGTGAGTCCTAAGATATATCACATAGCTATGTTACCATGTTCTTGGCCTGTGTTCTCTGTTACAACAAAGCGCATAGGAGAAGGCTCTATGCAAACATGCCCCAGTCTAACTGGCTAAGCCTGGTGATCCTCAGGGTTCCAGATCTTCCTTAGCAACACATCAGCAAATAGTCCGGGCCTAAATGAACTTATAGTATATCATCATTGCTATATCTAAATCAAGCATAAGCCTGTGGTTTTCTGTCCACATGATAATTTTCAACCAGAAAACTATTATCTAAATTTAAAAGGTTATTGACAAGAGTCCTTTGGGGAAAAAAATAACCAATAGTGGAAAAATCACATGGTCGGGTGAGAACAGTAGGCTGGAGTTTAGCAAATCATGCTTCCAATATCATCCATTCTCTGAGTTCTGGTGTGGTAATTTATACAAGAAACAGTTGGGGCTCTGTTGTACATAATGTCACTCGTAGCTATAACACCTTATCAAACTCTTTGCAACTAAGTCTTTACGGAACATGTCTATGCGCATTTGATTTGGTTAGTTTGTAGAGTATGTTCCAAGGCTGAAATGTTTAATTTTGGTCATTAAATTTGGGTAATGTCAGATATTGGTACAAAAGTTCATAACTTCTGTGGTATTAAGGGTATTTTTCTTCTATTTAATGTTTTAAGAACAAAGTAGGTGGAAATTAAATAAGAAATTATAGAGTTTTTCCTTGCAAATGAGAAAATTAGATATTACAAATAATCCTCGGAATTATTTCTGAATTGGATCCCATTTTGACCTACCCAGGTCTTCTATTTCTATTTCTGTGCATGAGCTCTTTGTTAATTGAAGAAAGTTGGAAAAATTTGGCACATCAAACTTTAAGATAAGAAATGCACTGTGGAAAGACTGCACTTTTTCACTGGCAGGAGAAATACTATAAAATATTTATTAAAGTATTTACTTAATAAACATTTCATCAGCAACTATTGTATGACATATGAAATAAAGAGGTAAGTAACATACAGAATGATTCAAAATAATTGTGTGAGTTTCCTGTTACTATATCTTAAGTTACTCAAGTTGTACCTAGCATGGTCAAAATGCTATGTATGCCACCAAATTTGCTGACAGAACCTAGATCATAAACCCTCAACTTAAACATATCATCTGCATACCAGCAATAAGTAATATTAAATTTGGTATGGCCATATAATTACACCACTTTAAAGTACAGGAGTTCCAGGTCAGTAATATTCAGTAAGACCCAACAGTAGTCACTCTTTCTCATTCTTAAATGACTTAATAAAAATATCTTTGTTTCTTAAATTACTGATCCTTCCCTCTCAACAAGATTTTACTACTACTCATATCTCCCTGATCTCTATGATAAAAAGACATCCTAGACCTATATATGTATCAACCATTGTATAATTAAAATGTAGCATATTTATACAATGGAATATTACTCAACTATTAAGGAAAGTGAAAATTATGAATTTTTCAGGGAATTAATGGAGCTGGAAAAAAATAATTCTGAATGAGATAAAACAGAACCAGACTGATAAATGTCACGTGTTTTTCTCTTATTTGAAGTTGTTGGCTTTGAGTACATGTATATACATATATTCAAAATCTGGACTATGCATAGAGGTCAGGAAATTAGTAAGGGATCTTAGAGAGAGGTTTAAGGTTAGGAGTGTAGAGAGCAGTGATTATCATTTCCTCTTTCACAATTCCCCTTTAAGTTGGGATGGGGAAGTATAAATACTAAATATTTTTATTTTTATTTATTTATTATTAAAGATTTCTGCCTTCTCCCCGCCACCACCTCCCATTTCCCTCCCCCTCCCCCATCAAGTCCCCCTCCCTCATCATCCCTAAGAGTAATCCGGGTTCCCTGCCCCGGATTCAAGGACCACCCACCTCCATCCAGGTCTAGTAAGGTGAGCATCCAAACTGCCTAGGCTCCCACAAAGCCAGTACGTGCAGTAGGATCAAAAATCCATTGCCATTGTTCTTGAGTTCTCAGTAGTCCTCATTGTCCATTATGTTCAGCAAGTCCGGTTTTATCCCATGCTTTTTCAGACCCAGGCCAGCTGACCTTAGTGAGTTCCTGATAGAACATCCCAATTGTCTCAGTGTGTGGGTGCACCCCTCGCGGTCCTGAGTTCCTTGCTCGTGCTCTGTCTCCTGCTCTTGATTTTGACCTTGAGATTTCAGTCCGGTGCTCCAATGTGGGTCTTTGTCTCTGTCTCCTTTCATCGCCTAAATGTTTTTATTTGGGTTCACCTTCTTAATTAGCTTCTCTAGGATCACGCATAATAGGCTCAACGTCCCCTATTCATGGCTAGAAACCAAATATGAGTGAGTACATCCCATGTTCCTATTTTTGGGTCTGGCTCACCTCACTCAGGATAGTGTTTTCTATTTCCGTTCATTTGCCTGCAAAATTCAGGAAGTCATTGTTTTTTACTGCTGAGTAGTACTCTAATATGTATATATTCCATACTTTCTTCATCCTTTCTTCCATAGAAGGGCATCTAGGAATGGCTAAAATAAAAAACACCAATGATAGCCTTTGCTGGAGAGGTTGTGGAGTAAGGGGTACACTCATCCATTGCTGGTGGGAATGCAAACTTGTGCAACCACTTTGGAAAACAGTGTGGCGGTTTCTCAGGAATTTCGGGATCCACCTACCCCTGCACCCAGCAATACCACTCTTGGGAATATACCCAAGAAATGCCCTATCATACAACAAAAGTATATGCTCAACTATGTTCATAGCAGCATTGTTTGTAATAGCCAGAACCTGGATACTAAATATTTTTAAAACCATGTGGAAACCTGCTACTAAAGAAGTTTCCTAAAACATATCTATATACTTATATCACAGGAGTTAAAATGGAGTTACCCAATATCAGAGCAACAATGTCCTACCACACACCATGGACTAAAAAATAAAAAGCCCAATCCCAGAAATGAGCTACATATTCGAGTTGTTGGCCAGTGAGTTTCCAAAGAACCTCAAACATAACAGGCTATAGTCAATACTCTTGGTTTCTCTCCAGAACTTGGTTATAAGACCTGTTGCTAAAGACACCACATACTTGAAGCACAGAATATGGAGAAACCAAGCCTGAACTGACCTGGACACTACATCCCCACTGATTAGGTTTTATAGTGATTGAAGATGCTTTGCATACTAGCAAAGGAGAAAATTAATCATCAGTCTTTATAACTGTGCACTCCACAGAATACAGTAGTGACTGAAAGGGAAAGACATACCCACAGGTGCAGTAATGATATGTAGGCCCTATGAGTAACCAAACACTCTTAAATTTAATGTCCACTTTACAGAATAGAATCCATACATGCTGCTGTTATTGAGCCAAGAATCTATAGTTAAACAAATCATAGACCCTAGGAAAGAACGCAATACCAGTCTTCTGCTAAACATATAGTATTAATCTAACTTCTAATGAATTATCATTTTATCCATAAATTGGTGACATCTCTCATCCCTGTGCTCCTGGGGTTATATTTAGAAGGTGGTCTCCTGTGCCAATGTGTTCAAGTGTACTTCACACCTTCTCTTTGAGGTTCAGTGTGTTTGGTTTTATGGTTAGATCTTTGATCCCTTTGGACTTGAGTTTTGAACATGGTGATAGATATGTATCTATTTTCATTCTTCTACATGTTGATATCCAGTTATGCAAGTGCCATTTGTTGAATATGATTTTTTCAATTTTATATTTTTCCTTCTTTGTCATTGTTATATACCATGTAAATGTTTATTGTTGACTGTGAATCCCAAAGGTGTTAAAATAAATAGTGTCTCCTTTTTACAATTGTTTTTATTGAGCTATATATTTTTCTCCACACCCCTCTCTCCATCCCCTCCCCTTCTACCCTCTCCTATATGATCCCCATGCACCCAATTTTCTCAGGTGATCTTGTCCTTTTCTACATTCCATGTAGTTAGATCCATGTATATCTCTCTTTGCTGTCCAGGTTCTCTGCAATTGTGAATTGTAAGCTGATTTTTCTTTGCATTATTTCTAAAAGTCATTTATGAATGAGTACATATTATATTTATCTTTTTGTGGCTTGTTTACCTCACTCAATATGATATTTTCTAGATCTATCCATTTGCCCACAAATTTCTAGATATCATTATTTTTTTCTGCTGTGTAGTACTCCATTGTGTGAATGTACCACATTTTCCTTATCCATTCTTCAGTCAAGGAGTATATATGTTGTTTTCGGGTTCTGGCTATGGCGAATAATGCTGTTATGAACATAGTTGAGCATATGTTTTTGAGCTATGATTGAGCAACCTTTGGGTATATACCCCAAAGTGGTATTGCTAGGTCTTGAGGTAGGTTGTTTTCTAATCTTCTGAGAAATCTCCATACTGATATCTAAAGTGGTTGTACCAGTTTATACTCCCAGCAGCAAAGGAGGAGTGTTCCCTTTACCCCACATCCTTTCCAGCATAAGTTGTCATCAGTGTTTTTGATCTTGACAGGTATAAGATAGAACCTCAGAGTTGTTTTGATTTGCATTTCTCTGATGGCTAAGGATGTTGAGCATTTCTTTAAGTGTCTTTTAGTCATTTGAGATTTATCTGTTGAGAGTTCTCTGTTTAGGTATGTGCCCCATTATTTGTATTGGATTATTTGCTCTTTTGATAACCATTTTTTTGATTTACTTGTATATTTTAGAGATCAGTCCTCTGTCTGATGTGAGGTTGGTGAAGATCTTTTCCCATTTTATAGACTGGCATTTTGTCTTGTTGACCATGTCCTCTGCTTTACCGAAGCTCCTCAGTTTCAGGAGGTCCCATGTATTAAATGTTTCTCCCAGTGTCTGTGCTACAGGGGTTATATTTAGGAACTGGTCTCCTGTGCCACTGCGTTCAAGTGTTCTTCCCACTTTTTCTTCTATGAGATTCGGTGTGGTTGGTTTTATAGTGAAATCTTTGATCCATTTGGACTTTAGTTTAGAATATGGCAATTGATATGGATCTCTTTTCATTCTTCTACATGTTGATATCCAGTTATGTAAGTGTCATTTGTTGAATATGCTTTCTTTTTTTTCCATTTTATATTTTTCCTTCTTTGTCAAAAACCAGGAGTTCTTAGGTGTGTGGACTGATATCCAGGTCTTTGATTTTGTTCCATTGGTCCTCCTGTTTTTATGACAATTCCAGGCTATTTTCAGTACTTTAACTCTGTAGTAGAGTATGAAGTCAGGGATGGTGATACATTCAGAAGTTCCTTTATTGTACAGGATTGTTTTCGCTACCTTGGGTTTTTTGATTTTTCATATGAAATTGAGTATTTTACTTTTGAGGTCTGGGAAGAATTTTTCTGAGATTTTGATGAGCATTGCATTGAATCTGTAGATTGCTTTGGGTAACATTGCCATTTTTACTATGTTAATTCTATGTACCCAAGAGCATGGGAGATCATTCCATTTTCTGGTGTCTTCTTCAATTTCTATTTCTAAAGATGTAAAATTCTTGTCATACAGGTCTTCCCCTTGTTTGTAAAAAGAATTTGGCAATGTTCTTTCTGTTTCTATTGTGTGGAAAAATTTGAGGAGTATTGGTGTTAGTTCTTCTTTGAAAATCTTGTAAAATTCTTCACTGAAGCTATCTGGTCCTGGGTTGTTGTTTTTTGGTTTTTTTTTGTTTTTTGGTTTTTTTTTCGTTGAAAGATATTGATGACTATTTCTACTTCTTTATCAATTATAGATTTATTTAATTAGCTTATCTGGTCTCTTACTCTCTTATCAGAGAAGGTTCTATTTTCAATATTGATAATCTACACAGAGACTCACAACTGGCCAAGGCACAGAAAATAAAAAGAGTGCCAAATGCGTGGTAGTCAATGAAACATATATGCCACCCCCCTTTTTCCGAAGGTTCAGAGTTCATTATGAAAGAGTGGGCAAAAGAACTGTAAGAGCTAGAGGTGGTAGATGATTACAAGGTAACAGTGTCATCTGGACACAGAAGAATAGCTGATTGGAATACACAGTGGTTGTGATAACAGGTACAAGACCTGTGCAAACCCAAGCTAGATCAAATCCCAGCATGGAGAGGAGAGGTAGGCACAAAGTTCCACCCATAGCCAAGGAGCCATTGGCAATTGTTAGCTGCTAAAAGGAAGGGGCAGATTTTTCTAACAGTATAGCCCATGGTAAGTTGACTATGCTCCAGTGGAAGACTATGCATCTCAGAATATTAGAGAAGCACAAATTGGTCCTGATGCAAAAAAAAAAAGGACACAACACTGGATGGGCAGAGAGGATTGAGTGGATCTAGGAAGAGTTGTAGGAAGGAGGGTGGATATGATAAAAAAAATTACAAAATTCTCATTGGACGAATAAAATTATGTAAATGATTTTAAAAAGAAAACCATGTTTAGACTGAAAGAAGTACAGAGTAAACATTTAAAATAAAGTTGCCAACTCTCTAAACTTCAGTGTTTGGAATGCAAGAGCTGTTCTTCTTTCCCACATAAATCCCTCCCCTCAAATGTTTTCTGATTCCTACTTGGAACAAATCATGCTATATTTTCACATGAGGAGTAGAGAAGATACTGGAAGACATAGACATTTGAATGTTTTCCTAATTCTTCTTTTCCATTTGGACCAAGCAGCTTCTTAACTGAAAAAAAAATGGGATGAGAGCTATGAGATTTCTTCCAGCATTATCAATGCCTACTGGGGTTTAGGGTTTGAATCCCGGCCAATCAGAACATATTTCACATCACTTGTACAAAATCAATAAAACAGATATCCTTGAGCAATTTGTGCCAATTCAACCTACTGAAAAAAAAGGTTTGCCCATCTGGCAAGACAGCTAGGCCATTTGGAAGATTTCATAGAAGTAAAGCTTTGCTAATTGGTTTCAGTCCTGCTTTTGACTCACCACTACAGGGAGGATCTGGGAATGTTAGGTTCTCCTTGATTCCACCAAGTCATTCCTAGACTTATAAAAGAGTGTGTAGTATAAGAAGAAGCAAAACTTCAATGTCATAATTAAAAAGCCACCTAAGCTCTGTTCTTGCATAATTATTATTCAATAGTAATTCATGTGAAGCAACCAAATGTGTCCTGCAATGTTGACTTTACCCCAAATGGTCATGCCAAGACAATGGGAGCTGCCCAGTTCCTGTGCCTAGCTTCAGGCAAATGGCAACATTGAGTTTTTTCCTGCTTTTGGAACTTCAGAGGCATGTTACTGGCCAGAAGCAGTATGAACTGCCAAGTCAGGGCTCTATAGACAATGCAGAAGCTTCTTCCTAATGAGCAGAAGCCTGGCATGTGGTAAGATTCACACTGCATCAGACAAAACACCCTTCTATGTGCTTTGATTAATATTCTCAATCTGTTAGAAATAGGACCCATTTGACAAGCAGAGTATGGGAGAAAGGAGACATGACTTACTAAATCTATAAAATCTCCATCTAATAGATGTGTAGGGGCTTCTTGTTGTCCTTAATATACTTAAGTACTATAATTATGTGGAGAAACCAAGCTAGCCATATCCATTTTTTTTCAAGAACACCTAGCCTCTGGTATGGATCCAATAAACTTTGAAAGAATGATATACAGCTAAATAGATTAGGAGGGTATTAATAATGATGTGCAAGTGGCTAAGAAATGAGTTGGGACTTTTGCTATGCCAAATCAAAGGTCCCAAACACCCATCTATCTGGCCTTCTCCAAAGCTGCTTTAACATTTGGCTGATTTCACATTGCATTTCACATTGCATTGCCCCCTGCACTCCAGTCCTCTATTCTCTTGAATAAAGGAATAAAACAATGTAGCCTTTTTCTTTGTTTCTTTGAACAAGGTAGCAAAGTGTAACCTTCCTCATTTCCAAACCCATAATATTTTTATATCAAATTCTACTACATCATATACATTCAGATTGGCTAGCCCGTCTATCAAGTTTTGGGTCAAATTTGAGTTCCCATTTTACTGTGGGAAATTTACACAAGGTCCTTTAAAGAGAAAAACCACTGCTCTCAAGCAAAAAGATGTGAGTTTACAAGGCCCCCCTGCAGCTATCATTCAATTTGCCCTTAGAAAAAAAACTTTTTCTTTGTTTCAGTTTGATTTGCAAACCTGGGTAAAGTTCCCTGTTTGTGATCATCTTGAAGCTTGCTTTTCACACCTGTGTGAAATGGAGACAAAGTAACTTGGTGTACTGGTACTGAGATTGGCTTTGCAAAATAGTGTTAGAAGTTGAAGTTTTCTAAATAAGGAAAGAGTTGCACTTCCTAAATCCTGTCAGAGCCAAATCTTTACTACTACATTATCAAACTGGATATTCAGCTGAGCCTTCTATCTTTTCTAACATCCAGGGAATGAGTCACCAAGGAGGAATTGTGGATGTGTGCCTTAAGGTGTTCCCAGGATAAATATCTCAAGGCCAGATTTAAAGGGTGCTTGTTCAAGAGTCAGAATGTGGCCAAGTCACTATATAACTGAATGATAGCAATTGAAAATTTGTCTTAAAAAAATTACATTTTCCTTTCTGATTCTCAAAGGTAGAAAGACTAAATGTTTTCTAGATTTCTGCAGTTCTTAGTAAAACTGTTGATTTTACGTATATTTGGCCTAGAAACTAGAGCTCTCCCTATGGCCCCTTAGCTAAAACGATAAGGTTACCCTCTGATTAAAGAAACAGTCTTCCTTTGAAGATGACCATTTTCTCTAGTCTTCAAACTACCGGGGCTCCTAGGCTACATGAACTTAATGATTTTTTCCTTAAGTCTCTAAACATTAACCTTTCTTCAAGACAGAGACCAGACATGACCTCCTGTAGAAAGACCTAAACTACTTTCTTACAGATTCAGTCAAATGAGACTCCCAGTTATGCATTCAGTCAAATGAGACTCTCAGTTATGCATTTCCTGGTGTGACTTCCCTAAGGTATAGTAGTTTTCCTCACCAGTTAACTTAGACAATGCCTGACTAATGGCCAGCTCAGCAAGCAAAACAAACTAATTACTACACCTCGGGAGAATCTTCTGATAGCTCTTGGCCTGCCACCACATAATTAAAACAGGTAGCAAACCCCCCAAGAGTTCCATTTTTGTTTTACCTGAACCTCTGCTTTGAGAAAAAGACACCATGACGGTCCTTACTGAGGATATTTGAATGGCTTAGACTCAACCAGACAAGCTTGATTTTACATAAATTGCCTTTGATTTCTGAAAAAGTAAGAGCTATAAACTGAGTTTCGACCAAGGCTTATGCCTAGAGCATCTCCAAGGAGTGCTGGTTAGGGGCTGGTTTGGAAGCTTCATTATGTATGACATATGTATGTGCATGCAGAGAGGTGAAACTGGTTATAGAATTTTTCAAAACTGTTTGGAGTACAAATTGCAAAGAATGTGGTGACTACATATTTCATTGTTTTGGGGAAAGCAATGAAGGTAGGAGTTTTATGGCGTTAACAAAAACAATGATGATGTTCAGCATAAAACCGGACTTGCTGAACATAATGGACAATGAGGACTACTGAGACCTCAAGAACAATGGCAGTGGGTTTTTGATCCTACTGCACGTACTGGCTTTGTGGGAGCCTAGTCAGTTTGGATGCTCACCTTACTAGACCTGGATGGAGGTGGGTGGTCCTTGGACTTCCCACAGGGCAGGGAACCCTGATTACTCTTAGGGATGATGAGGGAGGGGGACTTGATGGGGGAGGGGGAGGGAAATGGGAGGTGGTGGCGGGGAGAAGGCAGAAATCTTTAATAAATAAATAAACAATAAAAAAACAATGATGAGAAAGAGTATCATTACTGAATAAATGAAAATAGGAACTAAGAAATGAAAGTAACTTAAACTTCTGTGTCTGTAGCTTCTATTTGTCTGTCCCCTAGATGAATCTAAATATTTAAACAGCTTTAAACAGCTTGCTATGTATTTAATATGTAGCACTCAATTCATTCATTATTCATTTTGAAAAAATATTACTAGAGAAGCCAGAATTTCCACTCTCATGGTCTATAGCCAAGTCCCTTTGAAGTTGTTCCTCTTAAAGGTTGTTGTTAGGTTTCTTGCTAGCCCCATAATGACTTTTTTGATCAAGATATCTCTTTCCTTGCTGTCCCCCTGTCTTTTCCCCATCTCAACCATCCCATTCCCTCATGTTCTCCTCCCCACTTCTGCCTTTGCTTATCCCTCCCACCCCTACACCCATGCTCTCAGTTTTCTCAAGAGATCTTGGAATCCACACTGAGGGCCCCAGCTAAACCCTAAGCAATAATGGAGAGGGTGCCTGATCTGACTTTCCCCTGTAATCAGATTGATGACTACCTTAATTGTTATCATAGAACCTTCATGCTGCAGCTGATGGAAGCAGATGCAGAGATCCACAGCCAAGCACTGGGCTGAGCTCCTAAAGTTCATTCTAAGAGAGGGAAAAGCGATAACATGAGCAAATGGGTCAAAAACATGATGGGGAAAACCATTGAAACAGATTTTCTGAGGTAATGGGAGCTCACTGACCCTGACCTGACAGTGGGGGAACCAGCACTGTACCAAACTAGGCCCTCCGAATGTGGGTGCCAGTTGTATGACTGGGACAGTCTGAGGGGTCACTGGCAGTGGGGTTAGGATTTATCCCTACTGCTTGAGTTGGCTTTTTGGAGCCCATTCTCTTTGCCTTGGTCTTGCCTCAAAGTGATGTGCTAGACTTTGTTGACTCCCCGTTGGAAGTCTTACCTTCTCTGAGAAGTGAATAGGAATGGGGGAGAAGGAAAGTAGAGGGAGCAGGAGAAGGGAAGAGAGTGGGAACTGGGAATGGCATGTAAAATTTCAATTAAATAATAATTAAAAAGCTACCATTAGACCTTTTATCTCCACTTTGTTTCCCTCCTATAAAAAGCTAGAAATACACAAACATCTCTCCTCAAAAGTAAGTTCAAAGTCTATCGAATTTTGTCCGGAATCAATGTCAGGCATATTAGCCTATTAGATTTTGGTAGCTTTGCCTTCTTATTTTCTCTCTGAATGGTTGTATTTGGGTATAAACAATCCAGACATTTTTTATTTCTGTGAGAGCCATTTTTAATGTTTCATACAGGGACACTGTGGTACAATGGAAAGGCCACAGGGCTGTGGATAGGCAGGAATCAGAGTTCCAATTCTGCTACTTATCAAATGTGGAACCTTAGGCCACCTTAAAACTCATTCTTCCCCATGAATTCTTCTCTGGAAAAGTAGAGTATTTGCCTTGCAGGAAGGGGTCAAAGACTTTCTGTTTGTAAAGTATTTTGTACACTACAATATGACAGGGGCATTATAAACAAGTGCCTAGCTCTTTCTTCCCCTTTCTTTATTCTATTTATATTCCATTTTGGAGAGCTTGGACAAAAGCTGTGCTTTAGAAAGTGGTTTTTAGATTTCAATGGCAGCCATTTTTTTAATCAACTCTTATGTGCCAGAGGCAAAAGAGTAAGCTATGAGGGCATGATTCTTGGATGGGAAACATGCTTGTTTTTTCTCTCTTCCTTTCTCTCTCTCGGTTCTTCTAGGTTTGCTGCTTGCACTTTCTCCTCCTAGTCTTATGATAGTGTCTGTTTCCCGAGTTGCTGCTGTGTTTCTCTCCTACTGAGCTTCATTATTTTGTAGAGCAGCTTTACATGTCAGTTTGCCAGCTGTGAATCATGGGTGAGTTTACCTCACTGGATGCTAGGAAGTGCCATAAGTCCTGAATACCAAGCCCTTGGAAAATGCCAAAGCACTATAAGAGACTTAATTGTCAGCATTAGCACAAGTACAAATGGCAAGGCTGGGTGGAGTTGCCCAAAGAACATGATGTGGAAAGAAGGCCCTAGATTTGGAGTCAGGAATCCTGAGCTCAAGCCCCTCATTAACTCTGACATGAGTTATAATCATAATAACTCAGATTTATTTAGTGCATTATAGTTGAAAAGTGCTTTCACATATATTCTATCATTGATCCTCTTAATTGGTTTCTCTGTTCCAGATTCTTAATTCTCCAATCTTGCCAGTTAAAGTAAACTTCCTAAAACACAGGTCTGATCATGTTACATCCATATTATAAGCCCTTTGGGGCTCCCTATGAGCTGTCAAAGAAACTACAATATATTCATCAAAACAAAGTAAAATGTGTCTGTGAGAAAGAAGTCTCTTATGTACTGATATTGTGCAATCTTCAAGAAATGTCAAATAAAATACAATAGTGAAATACAAAACAAAGTATAATATGCAATAATTGGTATTTTTAGCAATGATAATATATAAGTATAAAGAAAGGAAATAGCAAAATTAAGATGTCAAGGATAGGCCACAGTTTTTTGTTGTTTATAGTCATTACTACACATATGGACATATTAACTTATATCTGGTAATTAAAACCGTGCACACTGTCCTTCAACTATCTACACAAAGAGAATTCTTTCCTTGAGTATCCTTATTCTGTTTATGTAGTTCTATCTCTAGCAAGCTCTCCTCCCTCTTGCAACCTGAGCTCTAGTATCTTTTACAAATTATTGCCTCCTCACAGCCATGTTCCAGTTGATTCTTTATCTCTTTTCAACTCTAATTACATAATAATTCTATTAATCCAACAATGTCACACTAGATTTTAACTTGTTGTGTTTGAATAAGTTCTGACATGGAACATCTTACAAGTAAACAACCCCTATGCATTCCTTATACTTCTTCACATTCACATCTTCCACATTTAGTCTGGAAGATTTAAAATATACATAGAAGACCTAAATGTTTTATTTTATTTTGTCAGAATGGAAACCATGCCACTAATTTGCTGAGATATTTGAAACACATCTGTCATCAAAAATGAATGTTTTACTGTCCCTTTCAGTCTCAATCCAGGGACAAATAGCTGACTTGCCTGTTTAACATACCAGAGTGAGCCTGGATGCCAGACTCTCTCAGAATCTCTCTCCCTCCCTGGCGTATGGCTGGCATATCCCACCTTCTACACTGAGTTCTCCAGTATAGGGGCTAGGCTGATCTTCCCCCAGCTGCCCTGTCCTGTATAATAACCTAGATATTTTGGTTACCTGGCCTTTCTTATGTCTAGCTGTACCCCCCTGGCTTCTTAATCTGCCTCCCAACTTCTACCTACCACACTCCCTGTGTCTCCTCACATTGCCAAACTCAAAGTCATGTTTACTATGAACTCTCTCAAGATGTCTCTGCCTCAGGATTCTCTTCTTTTCATCTACAACAAACTTCCTCCTCCATCATACCTAGGAGCAGTCATGTTCTTCCTTTTTCTTTCTTTCTTCCATTTACTCTGTTAATTTGTTGTGTTAAAATAATTCAAACCTATCATTATGCCTTCTTTTTAAAAATATTATTACATTTATATATCATTTGTTTGTTTGTGTGTGTTTGTTTGTGTGCACATATGTGCCATGGCATGAATGTGAAGTGTTAGTTCTCTTCTTCTCTCATATGGATCCAGGGAATTGAACTCTGGTGTAGGAGGTCATTCTGTATTTGTGTTGCTTTCATTGGTTAAATAAAGAAACTGCCTTGGCCTTTTGATAGGGCAGTACTTAGGTGGGAAGTCAGAACTGAATGCTGGGACAGCTGCCATGAAGTTGCTAGGTTAGAGACACTGAATCTTTCTCAGTAAGCCACAACCTCGTGGTGATACACAGATTAACAGAAATGGATTAGATTAGGATGTGAGAGTTGGCCAAGAAGAGGCTAGATATAATGGACCAGGCAGTAATTAAATTAATACAATTTCTTTGTGGTTATTTTGGGGGTTAAGCTAGCCAGGCAGTGGGATGCAGACCAGTCCTCTATACTACAGAACTCAGATTTGATAATGATTAGCATCAACTGCCCTTCAAGGCTGGTCCACCTCATTGACCCCGTTATATCTTCCAAGTCACAAAAATTTAAAATTAATAGTGAGCAAGTTTGTACAAAATAGTGTCGAAGAATTACCTTTTGATAATTCCTCTAAGATAAGTCAAGTGGAATGGTAAAAGACAAGCTGAGTAAAGGTTGTGAAGCTATTCTAGAATATGTTGAACACATAAGGTGTTAGGTAGTCAAATCTTCCATCACTAAGATGACAAATAAATTTAATCCTAATAGGAAATATGGTGTTTCAATCAAATGTGTGATATGTAGAAAAGGTGAATAAATTCCTATAAAAAATTCTTAATAACTTAGATAATAATTCCAGATGTGAATGTAACCCACACCATTGACTATGGAAGTTAGCGTGTATGACATAAAATACAAATGAAACTCCTGAATGGGACAACAAAGACTACCAGGAGGGGGAAGAGAAATGAAATGGGAAGTTATATGGGTATTTGAGAAATAGTTTAATATCCAATATTTAATACCCACCATTAATTAATTTTTAAGGTGCATATGGCGCTATTCTGGGTCTTGCACAAATGTAAGTATGGCAGCAAACAAACAAGCAAATTAATGCAGAAATTATGCCTTTACTTTTTTGCTCTTAAGATCTAAGTAGAGTAGTTGAATTACTGACCTATGTTGTATTAATAATGCAATATCTTCCTTGAGATTCAGGTGTTGTGATAAACATTTAAAATTTTCTAGTACCAATGACCTGTATTTGTAACTCAGCAGTTCCCAGTTTTCTATTTTATATCTTGCCATATCCTTCAAACTTCTTGTTGGGTACTAGATTTCCTTTTTATCTCTACAAAACAGAAAATGGTGATACAATCTTTAACATGTGGCACACTTTGCTGAAGCATTAAAAAAAGAATAAACGTTTATATAATAGAACATTAGACAAGTTAAAGTAACATTAATCAACCTACTTTTTTAAGCCCTTAATTATTTCATCTACTTCATGTCTAGCATCATCCATGTAATCATTTCCCCTACTTTTCCAATACCCTTATCTTGCCCATCAGTTTAAGTGAAAGGATCATTTATCTTGTTTTGTCTAGCATTCCAGTTCTTAGCATAAAATCCCAACCTCTGTTTATATCATCACTACACAGATATATAATCACTAAAGCTACCTGCTTGGCAATGAATCATGCACATGGCATCTTCCTATTCCTCTAACTCCATAGTAATATATTTATTTCTCATTCAACATGTATTCAACATTCAACATTTATATTCTCATTCTATTGTTCACCAATTCCCAACCAATAACATTCCTATTTTTTATTAGTTATTTAATGCTACATAACAAAGGTCTTGGAGAGAGCAGGGATATAAGAAATATATCTAAACATAATAAAAAAGAATATACAGCAAACCAACAGCCAACATCAAATTAAATGGAGAGAAACTCAAATCAATTCCACTAAAATCAGGAAGAAGACAAGGTTCTCCACTCTCTCCATATCTACTCAACCTAGTTCTCAAAGTCCTGGCTATAGCAATAAGGTAACTAAATGAGATCAAAGGGATACAAATTGGAAAGGAATAAGTCAAACTTTTGCTATCTGCAGATGATATGATAGCTTACATAAGTGACCACAAAAACTCTAACAGGGAACTCCTATAGCTGATAAATATCTTCAATAATGTGGCAGTAAGGTGAGCATCCAAACAGCCTAGGCTCCCACCAAGCCAGTACGTGCAGTAGGATCAAAACCCAGTGCCATTGTTCTTGACTTCTCAGCAGTCCTCATTGTCCGCTATGTTCAGCGAGTCCGGTTTTATCCCATGCTTTTTCAGACCCAGTTCATCTGGCCTTGGTGAATTCCCAATAGGCTGTTTGGATGCTCACCTTACTAGACCTGGAAGGAGGTGCGAGATCCTTGGACTTCCCACAGGGCAGGGAACCCTGACTGCTCTTCGGGCTGCTGAGGGAGGGGGAGTTGGTTGGGGGAGGGGGAGGGAAATGGGAGGCAGTGGCAGAGAGGAGGCAGAAATCTTAAATAAATAAATAAATAAATAAAAATAATAATGTGGCAGTATACAAGAAAAACTAAAAAAAAAAAATAGTAGCCCTCCTATATACAAATGATAAAAAAGCTGAGGAAGAGAACAGAGATACATCACCCTTCACAATAGCCACAAATAACATAAAACATTTTGGGGTAACACAAACCAAGGAAGTGAAAGAACTGTTCATCAAGAACTTTAAGTCTTTGAAGAAAGAAATTAAAGAATATACCAGAAAATGGAAAGATCTCCCATGCTCTTGGATAGGTAAGATCAACATAATAATAAAAATGACAATCCTTCCAGTAGCAATCTATAGATTCATTGCAATCTCCATCAAAATCCCAACAATTCTTCATAGACCTTGAAAGAACAATACTCAACTACATATGGAAAAATCAAAAATCAGGCTAGCCAAAACAATCCTGTACAATAAAGAAACTTCTGGAGGCATCACCATCCCTGACATCAAGCTCTATTATAGAGCTACAGGAATGAAAATAGCTTGGTACTGGCATAAAATCAGACAGGCTAACCAATGGAATCAAATTGAAGACCTGCATATTAATATCCACACCTTTAAACAACTAATTTTTTTGACAAAGAAGCTAAAAATGTACAATAAAAAAAAAGCATCTTCAACAATGGTGCCAGCACAACTGGGTATCAACACGTAGAAGAATAAAAATAGATCCATATCTAAACCCATGCATGAAACTCAAGTCCAAATGGATTAAAATCTCAATATAAATCTGACCACACTGAACCTTATAGAAGAGAACATGGGAATTACTCTTCAATGCATGGGTACAGGAGACTACTTCCTAAATATAGCCCTAGTAGCACAGACACTGAGAGCAACAATAAATAAACGGAACCTCCTGAAACTGACAAGTTTTTGGACAATGACATAGTCAATAAGACAAAAAGGCAGCTTATTGAATGGGAAAAGATCTTCACCAATCCCACATCCGACAGAGGATTGATCTCCAAAACATATAAAGAACTTAAGAAATTAGACATCAAAATTCCAAATAATACAATTGAAAAGTAGGGTACAGGCCTAAACAGAGAATTCTCAACAGAAATATCCTAAATGGCCAAAAGACACTTAAGGAAATGTTCAACATCCTTAGTCATCAGGGAAAGGCAAGTCAAAATGACTCTGAGATACCATCCTACACTTGTAAGAATGGCTAAGATCAAAAACACCAGTGATAGCTTATGCTGAGAGGATATGGAGTAAGGGGGAACACTCCTCCATTGCTGATGGGAATGCAAACTTGTACAAAACCACTCTGGAAATTAGTATGGTGGCATCTCAGAAAATTGGGACTCCACCTACCACAGGACCCAGCAATTCCACTCTTGAGCATATACCAAAGGATGCTCAATCATACTACAAAGGCGTTTGTTCAACTGTGTACATAGCAGCTTTATTTGTAATAGCCAGAACCTGGCAACATATGCCCCTCAACCAAAAAATAGATAAAGAAAATGTGGTAATTTACACATTAGAGTACTACTCAGCAGTAACAAACAATGACATCTTGAAATTTGCATGCAAATGAATGGAACTAGAAAAACACATCCTGAGTGAGGTAATCCAGAACCAGAAAGATGAACATGGTATGTACTCACTCATAAGTGAATACAAGCTATAAAGCAAAGGATAACGAGCCTACAGTCCATGACCTTAGGGAAGCTAAGTAACAATGTGAACCCTAGGAGAAACATATATAGATTCCCCCTGGGAAGGGTAAATAGACAAGATCTTGTGACAAAATTTGAGCATGGGGGTTGGGGCAAAGGGAAGGTGGAAGTGGATAAGGAGGGAAGAAGGGGAGGGGAGGAGAACTTGGAACAGGATAGCCGAGATGGGGGAAGGACAGAGACAGAGAACAAGGAAAGATATATTTTGATTGAGAGAGCCATTATAGGACTAGAAAGAAACCTGGCACTAGAGAAATTCCCAGGAATCCACAAGGATGACCCCGGCTAAGACCCTAAGCAATAGAGGAGAGGGTGCCTGAACTGGTCTTGCCCTGTAGTCAGACTGATGAATATCTTAAATGTCACCATAGAACCTTCATCCAGCAACTGATGGAGACAGGGGCAGAGACCCACAGAGGAGCACCAGTCTACACTCCCAAAATCCAGTAGAAGAGTGGAAGGAGTGAGACTACAAGCAAAGAGGTCAAGACTATGACAGGAACACCCACTGAAACAGTCTACATGAGCTCACCAACTCTGGCCAGACAGGGAAGGAACCAGCATAGGAGCAAACTAGACCCTCTGAATGTGGGTGACTGGGGCAAACTGTGGGGCCACTGGCAGTGGCACCGGGGTTTGTCCCTGCTGCTTGCATTAGCTTTTTGGAACCCATTATCTTTAGATGGATACCTTGCTCAGCCTGAATATAGTGGGGAGGGCCTTGATCCTCCTAGGAGCAATATATCGTGCCCTCTCTGGGGTGTAGATGGGGGACGTAGGGGGATAGGTGGAGGCAATGAGAGAAGGGGAGGGAGTGGGAACTGGGATTGGTATGTAAAATGAAAGAAAAAGATAGTTTGTTTTCTTTTTAAAAAATAAAATAAAAGTGAAAAATATAATTAATATAAAAACCACTTAAGCCTAAAAGCATTGTTGCAAATATACAAATATTTAATAAATTCAAAGTTACCATACATTAAAAAAACAGAAATTATATTTCTGGCTTTAGGTTTTATCAGGATGTAGTCAAGATTTTCCAGGAGTGCCACTATCAGAAGTTGGAATATGTACTTAAAATCTCACTTAGGTAAGGCTGTTGTAATGCTTTGGTTCCCTGAAGGCTTATAAGCATAAAATCAAGTTTCCTTATCATATAGGCTTCTCTATAAAATACCTTTCTGTCCTGTGACAGAGGAGTGGACCTTTGCCAGACAAGGTGGTTTGAAAGAGAAGCAATAAAGCTACATTGACTTTTATAATATGGTTTTTGAAGTTATGTATCATCACTTCTTCCCATAGAGCTCCATAAATACACATTTTTAGAATAAAGCCCATACCCTTGTGCTTAAGAAAATAGAGAAATTGATGTTCTAACATACTAAATTGTAAATCATATTCAATTCTTCCATAATCCATCTCTTCTTTTGTCATTTTTTCATTTGTGGTTTAGTATGCCAAGGATTTTAAAAAGCTATTAATTTGAGTTTTAGTATCACTTTTACTATTCATCTTTGAATACAAGACTAATTCAAAATACAAATATAAGTATCAGAGGTTTTAAGTCATATGCATAATCACAAAGTTACAGAATTGGTTATTGAGTATTTGTTGATCAGGCCAGAAAATAGAAATAATTCAAACTTTGGAATTTGAAAAGAAAAAAGGTACTTGGTCACAAAGCAGTCTCGGAAACAGCTGGTGATGATGTAAAAAGGGAATATTTGTAGGCCAAGTGCAGACTGCAGATCTTACATACACATACTAGCTTAAACCTATTGACTATGACTTTTCTTCTCACCCTAGTCCCTGAAAGCGTATGCTATAAACCCTGGGAAAGTTAAGCCAAAAGTCTTCCTTTACTATAGGTTCACTTCAGTTGAGATGAGATCAACCAGGAATGTCCCAGTGTATGATCAAGGAGTCTTCAACCAGCTGAGTTGCAGTCTCTGGGAAGCTTCCACTAAATTTCTCCTGGAGCTGGCAATACGAGGTAGAGTGTCACTAACTTTGCCAACTCTGAAATACCATGCTCCTCACACGTGGACACCCCACCCTTCCCACTTCCTTTCTAGACTACAGCTAGGTGAAAAATGGCAGAAGCTTCTAGTAGAAATTAGGAGAAGTATGAGTCCAAGTAGAGACTGAGAAGGGAAGAAAAGGGGGTAGAAAGAGGTCAAGAGCAGCAGAAACAGGAGATGGGAGTTCAAGCTTCATTACCCTACTTGACTATACTTACAAAACACAAACTCAAAGGAAAATTATGAGGAAATTTAAGACAGTGGCTACAAAGGATTAAACTCCAAATGTAATGCTATTTTGAGTACTGATCCCTATATAATTTTATTGACTGCATGTTAGTAAATACTTTGTCTGTTTTATGGCATGTTTATCCAGATGAGCTCTGCTACATAATACTGGAGACACTGAGTACCAGAAATGAGTATATTAGGACTTTTAAGTTTCCTTGACTCTGTTCTCTCCATGCTAGACTAGATTCAACACCCCATGCAACTTACTCTTATGAAAACACGTAGTACAATATATTACAATTGTACTTTTATTTGTCTTTCTTTCTACCTCAAACAGAATGTGAACTCACTGAGGGCAGGAACCATAAATTATTTATTTCTGTTTTCTCAGTGCTAGCACTCTATCTGGTACAATTTGAAGGCTCAATGCTAATTAATGAATAAACTTCTTCTCCTAAATTTTAACTGTACTATAATCTAAACTCTATGGTAACATACTAGAAAGATTCTGTGAAATTTTTAAACTTAAAAAAAAGGTTGTAAAAGGTATAAATGCATTTCAGGCAAATGTGGCTACCATTCATTATATAAAAATCTTTAACTGAGGTCACAGGGTTGTTCTTTTAATTCAAAAATCAGAGTTCTTTGAGTACATAGAAGAATAAGGATCTACAGAATACAAGACCTTCAAAAGAGTAGTGAGTTAAATGACTATAAGAAGTAACTCAGTCAGGTGCTCCTCTGGACTGGGTCTGAAAAAGCATGGGATAAAACCGGACTCGCTGAACATAGCGGACAATGAGGGCTGCTGAGAAGTCAAGAACAATGGCACTGGGTTTTGATCCTACTGCACGTACTGGCTTGGTGGGAGCCAAGGCTGTTTGGATGCTCACCTTACTAGATCTAGAAGGAGGTGGGAGGTCCTTGGACTTCCCACAGGGCAGGGAAACCTGATTGCTCTTTGGGTTGCTGAGGGAGGGGGAGTTGATTGGGGGAGGGGGAGAGAAATGGGAGGCGGTGGTGGGGAGGAGGCAGGAATCTTTAATAAAGAAATAAATAAATATTAAAAAAGAAGTAACTCACTACAGAAGTTAAACAGTCATACATTAGAAAAATATTGATGTGGGTAGTAAATCTTAACCAACTGAGAACAGAGACCAGACTCTTATTATTTATCGTCACCAGACAAAATTGTCAGTTCTGAACAAGAATTTGTAGGAAAATAGAAACATACTCTAAAGAAGAAAATGTGATTTAAGCTGGCATAAGTAACTTTAGAGGGAAGAGTCATGATTTTGCAGAGCAATTGTTGTGTTAAAAAAAGAATTTAAAATGCCAAGATATAATTTTTCTTGAGTACTATTAATCTCTCTCTCAAATATTTTATTTTTTGAGTGTCATGTAATAATTGTCCACATTTATGAATTATTGCATAATGTATTAACTCATATATATTATATAATACTTGACTCAATTATTTGCATAACTGTCACTTTCAACTTTTAATCACTTCTTTATGGTAAGTTCAAACTTATTTTTTTCTAGATAATCTGAGATATTTATCTATTGATGTACTTATTGCGTCTGATAGTCTACTAGTTTTAAAAGCACGTATAATTCTTGGCAATTAAATTATGACAGATAGAACACAACACACACACGTTCAAAAAGAGAAGGGGAAGGAGGGAGATAAGAGAGCGGTGGAAGACTTGTAAACACACAAGAGTATTGTAATTAATACATTCTGTCAAAAAACCTCAATCCAGATCCAAAGGACCTGCAGTAAGCCTTGTTGATTACCTTCCTAACATCATCTTTTCTTCTTTCTACAGCCCTATTCTTCCAGTATCAACCCCAACTCAAACACTCCTTTGCTCCAGAGAAAAGCAATCCAACCTTAGTACTCACTTCAGTATCAGTCTCAGAACTAGGGTGGGAATAAGTTTGTCTATGGTATTATCTCTCTTGATAGAGTAGTTACACTCTCAGGCCTACGTTATCAAATCCAGAGTATTGCTATAGTGATTGAATCATAAAGAATAATGTTACCTAATGTAAGTTAATATTCTGTAAGAACTCCTTTCTAAAGATGACTGTGAAGTGAAAGAGAATTGTCAATAATGGCTACGCCCTCTATGCTTTTGAATATTTCAGTTTGTGCACGAAGTTGCTAAACCCATTTCCTACCACAAAAAGATACAGATAAAGAACATTTAGCACATTGAACAGGAACAGCTGCAGAACATGTACAGAACAGGGACCAAAAGATTACAAGGAGATTCCAGAGTTTTAGGTTATAATAATCAGGTAACAGAATGATATTGATAACTGGCAAAAAATAGGAAAATTGAGATTCATATAAGTTCAAAGGATAATAAATAAATGATAGTTATAATAATGGATATATTGCCACAAGATTAATAGCTAAATTTGAATAAAACCAAAGTCAAGGCTATCATCTCTCAACTTAAAATTATGAAAATTGATAAAAGTTCTAATTCACGAAGCCAAAGAATTTTAACTTACGTGGACCCACAAGTCACTTCTTTCATGTTCTTACATGACTTCTGGCTATCCAGGAGTTTAGTGTGCTGCAATAGTTGGCAAACTGAGCACCAACTCTAGTACCAAAAGAAAGTATTTAATAAGGCAAGAAAGAGCATGTACTGCTTTCACAAAAATCTGAATTTGGTTCCTAGAACCTATATCATCCTAAGTTGAGAAAAACATGAAGCATTCCCACAGAAGGATGATGTTGACACTTGGTTGTTCCTCATATAGCTATTATTATGTATATAATTTAGTAGAATATATTCTGATACTATTCCTTCTCAACTCCTCCCATTAACTCATTCTCAGCTTCTCTTCCTCTCCCAATATTTTGTTCTGGGAGTTATATATATAATTGATTCCATTATCTTCTGTCCATATTCATCTGGGTGTAGAGCTATCCGTCCACTGGAGCCTAGTTCATTTAACAGGAGCCACATCCTCAAAGAAAACTGATTCTCCCTCTCCCAGAATTAATCAGTTATTGATAGTTTTGGGTTGGGTGTAGAGGCTCATATCCCCTTCTCACTCAATCCTAGAATTCTGAACGGCTTAATCTTGTGCAGGCAATTACAGTTGCTATGACTACAGCAGTGGTTCTCCCATATCTAGATGACACTGTTTGCTCTGGTCCTAGTCAATCTATGGTTCTTATAATCTTTCTGTCCTCTTGACTGCAATGACGCCGTAGTCACGGGGAAAGGATGTGTGATATAGATATCTGATTTGTTGTTGTGCATTCCACTAATACTTATTATTTTCATTTTTATCAGTTTCTGTATTTACCACCATTCACTGAATGAAAAAACTTCTCTGATAAGGTCTGACAGCTACACTAATCTATGGATAGAGAAATATGAATTTAGAAGGAAGTTTGATACTATATCCATTTAACTAAATATTAGTAGAGTCACCACTGGGGCCTATGAATTCCACAACTATAAGCTCCTGGTCAGATTTTCGGGGCCAGCATGTGTTCCCTCCTGTGGAAGGCCTTAAATCAAATTAGAAGACAGTAGATTTCCCCCCATAATATTCATGTCACTACTGTACCCATGGGTGTATCTTGCCATGCCAATCACTACTGCAATTCACAGGCTTCACAGATTAATGATATTGTTTTATGACTTACCCACCTACACCAACAACCTGCATAGGACCTTCAATTCCTATGAGACCTAGTCATCATGGAGAAAGCTTTCTGGTCGCTTAACTTGATTTCTCCATGTCTTATGACCAATATCAGTGGTTTCTTCAACCTTAGGATCTTATCAAGTTTTCATGGCCAATCAGAAACAATGGCAATAGCCTGTAGTAATTGGAAGAGTAAAGTCTTTCAGATGCCTCTAACGAACAATGTGAGGGCAAGTATCTCACATTTGACACTGGACAATGACTTCTGGGATATGCACAATGCACTGTATAGGGAAGCTATAATTGAAGTGTTTGTATGAATATAATAAAATATAATATATATGTATATGCTTGAACTAGACAAATATCTTATTTTTCTCTCACATATGAGTGTGTGTGTGTGTGTGTGTGAGAGAGAGAGAGACAGAGAGAGAGAGACAGAGAGAGAGAGAGAGAGAGAGAGAGAGAGAGAGAGAGAGAGAGAGAATTGGGGCTAATATGTGAAAATTATATTATGTACATATGTGTAAATGCAGTGAAGTCCAAAATGTTGTACAATATATAATAAAATGAATTAAGCCTCAGCTAAAAAAGAAAGTAAAAAAGAAGAAAATGGAAGAAATGAAGAAAGAAAAGAGGGAAGGAAGGAGGGAAAAGTGAGCATGTAGGAACTAGTAGTAACTTGAAACTTGGCATTCTGGTCATATTTCCTCATTACTTGCTTTGAACAAAAGCAAGTAAGCAAAAGTTCAATTTCACTGAACTTGATTTTGCATCGATAAAATATTAACAAATTGTAATGCCTATTTCAAAAACTTGCAAGTACTGACTAAAGCAAGTATTTACACACTACGAGCTATGACAGATACCAACTTAATTCATGAGAAAATGTGCTGAGATGAGTCTCCAAAAAGATTTTGAAGGAAATATTTCTTCTTTCAATTATTTTTATGTGACAATTTCTTTCTATACTGTCTGATTTTCCAGGTTTCTGGAAAATGGATATGTATTTTTAACTCGCCTCTATTTTTTCATTGGAGAAAATTCAACAAATGAATACATAAGTGAATTTTTTAAGTCATGAATGCTATTTAGATTTTGTCAACTTGACACAGTTAGAATCATTTGCAAAGAGGGAACCTCAATTAAGGAAGTGCCTCCACCAGACTGGCATGTAGACAAGTCATGGGGATCAAGTCAGTAAATAATATTCCTCCATTGTTTCTGTCCAGTTCCTACCTCTAGGTTCCTGCTTCAAGTTCCTGCCATGACATTCCTTCATGGTGGAATACAAGCTATAAGCTGAAATCAGCCCTTTCCTCCTCAGGTTTCTTTATAGAGTTTTATTACAACAACAGGATGTAACTAGGACTATCCTTCACATGGGTTGTCTATCTCAAAATAAGAGTTTCCAGTCCATGATGACCAATGCAGGAAGTTATCCCTGTTAAATGTAATAAGAATAATTTTAAGTGCCTGGCCCTAGGCAAGATATCTACACTACTCATTTAAAGCTTATGGAATATCATAGGAAAAGGGGTAGAAGGTAAGAACTGGAGGTCAAAGACGGGTTGCAAAATGCTATCTTCAAAGATATAACCACTGTGGTCGTGAGCTCTCAGCAGGTACCACAGCCTGTAGAGAGCCTGCACAAGAATGAGCTGGCCAACAGTTAGGCATAGATTAAGGAAGGGCTTAGGAGGCTTTACTATGACTGCTGAATAATTTGCATTTGATAGATTCTGGGAGATTGGGTAGTCATTTTTATGTTTTATAACCTCGGGTGATCCCACCAGGCTCCAGTGGATAGTTCTTAATCATATGTCATACATAATGTCTTAGCTAAACTAAGTCACCAAACCAAACATAAAGACATGAATCTGGGGGAAAAGAACCAGCAAATAAGATGGGGAATAAGAGAGGGTGAAAGTGAGATTAAACAATGACACACACACACAATCAACTACATAACAATATTTTTTAAAAAAGAAAGCTTGATTAGTAAAGAATAATATACATAAAAGAAAGTAATACAAACAAAAAAGAACAATGCTAGAAATATTGAAATAGATATTTCTCAGAAGAAGATAATTGGAAGAGGTACAAAGGAAACTAGGGGCATAAATGGTCATTGATAGATGGAAAGTTGCTCAGCATCTCTGGTTATTAGCTAAAAAATGCCTTCCAGACATTACAGACTATTTGGTATTGTTTTTTTGTCACACTCCAGAACACGAAGATATAACCATATTGCAGGAGACAATACACACCTAAGTCAAACAACATGGAAAAATAACATGCTGATACTGATCTGGAAGCTTTGTTCCTACTGGCTAGCTTTCATTGTGCTGGGAGGTGCCATGCATGCTACCAGAGGATAAAAATAATCATTAGTTTCACCCAGTTGCACACACTTTAAGTTGTGATAATGACTGGTTTGAATATGTGTAATCATTGTGTATATGTGCACTTGTGCCTGTACAGGTCTACTTATACATACTAGGTGAAGCAGAAGCTGGTGTTTGGTGTACTCCTTTGATGGTATTTCACCTTATTTTGTGGCATCGTCTATCACTGAACCTGGAGTTTTTATTTCAGGTAGGCCGACTGATCTGTGAGTCCACAAGATCTTCCTGACATCCCATACCCTGATTATCACTGAGGCTACAATTGCACACTGCCACATTTACAGGTTTTTCATATGTGCTTGAAGACCCAAACTCCGGTTCAATGCTTTCACAGCAAACATTCATCTCACAGAACTCTTTCCAGCCCTGGAATTTGTTTTAATTGATTTTTAGTAATTGCAGTACTATTTTCAACAATTGGCTTTAACAACTTACATGTCCACCAAAACAGTAGAGCAGTTCTGTTTCCTCTGTAATTTTGCTACCAGTTGTTACCAGCAGTTTTCTTTTTGATAATAGCCATTCTGACTGGAGTGAGGCAACATTGAGCCTCAGTTTTGATGTGCTTTTGCTTATTGATTAAAGATTTTAAGATTATTTTTTCATAAAATTCTTGGTCATTTGAATATCTTCTTTGAAGAAATGTTTACTGATGTCGTTTGCCTATAAATAAGAATATGATATTTGTGTTAACTAATTTTCTTTTTGCAATGATAAGACACCTAGAAAAAAAGATAAAGGGAGATTTTTTTTTTAAACTTTAGCTCAGGCTTTCAGAGATTTCAGGTAATAATGTTCAATTCCATTGATTCTGGAACTGGGGTGACACAGAACATTCATGGTGGTGGCAACACATACAAGAAGCAGAAGATAGGAAGCAGAGAGCAACAGATGTACTAATGATTGGGTATAGCTATTAAATATGAATCCCCAGGGACCTACTCATTCTAGGGAGGTGCAAATTGTAGCACGATTAATAAAAATTCAGAGACAGATATTGGGATTCAGAAAAGCAAAGCAGTCAGTCACTGGTTCTTACCTCTTCTTCAGTTAGAAATAGCAATCCTGCCTCCAAGAATTCTCAGAATGAGACTGACTGGGCGCTGTCTCCTCCCATCTATATTCCTTTCTAGTGCTGCGATTAAATGTGTATGTCACCACTGCTTGGTTTATATGGCAAACTAATGTGGCAACTGTGATTAAAAGTGTGAAAAAATGTGTGTGTGTCACCACTGCCTTGTCTGTAAGGCTGACCAGGCCAGCTGTTTTACCTTCTGATCTTCAGGAAAGCTTTTTTCTATTAACATACAAATTAAAATCACTATAGCAAACTCATAAATGTTTCCAGAACCTGCTAAAATAGTGTCTTGAGCTAAGTAACAATAATTTCATACACAAGAATTCTTCTTGCTAAAACATAACACAGTGTTTGGAATACTGTAATCTTTGTATGTTTTAAAAGCAATAAATATGAAGACTTATTTTTCTTATTCAAGGCTATTTAGCTACACAGAGTTCCATAAGATTTTATGTGAATTTTTTAAAGTTTTATTTACTTTTGAGGTTATAATTACATTTTCCTCTTATCTTTTCTTCCTCCAAATACTCTTATATTCTACCACTCGCTTTCTTTTACATTCATGGCCTCCTTTTTCATTACCTGTGTTTACGTGCATTCTTGTATGTACACATTTATTCTTAAATGTATCATGTTCAGTCTAAATAGGCTACGTATGTATATGTTTTCACTGCTTATAATTTGGTATTGGATAACCAAATGGTGTGATTTTCCCTGGGGAAGACTGTTTCTCCCACTTTCACTATCACTTAGTTATCTGTAATTCTTCATGCAGTGTTGAGGTCTCTTGGGCTTATTCCTATCTACTTTGTCATGTTTGTTAGTGTCCTTCTTGTTCAGCTCATGTTTTGACTATAAAGTGGGAGTAGCTTCTGACATTCCTATGTGAACCATCTCACAGTAAACTTCACAGTATTCTGGCTCTTCTTACAATCTTTCCACCTCCTCTTCCAAAATGCTCCTTCGATTTAGGTACACAAGTGTTTTGTATTTGTATCCATATGGAGTGGGCTTCATATCTTCTACATTTTGATTAGCTGTGGTTTTCTGTAGTGGTCTCTGTCTGTTGCAAAAAGAAGCTTCTTCTGGGTGTTGAGTGAAAACAAAACTTATAGGTGGGTTTAAGAACAAATGTTTCAATTGTTCTTAGGGATTATGTTGGTTTAGTAAAATAGTCATGGTAGGTTCTCCTGCAATATCTATGACTTCACTTGCAGAGTAGCTATCTAGGTTTCCAGTCCTAGAGATGGCTTCCCTCTTGTTGGGTGGTTCTAAACACCATTAGAGAGCTGTTGGTTGCCACCCAGGTGTGAGTACCACTACTGCACCTCTAGGAAAAGTGTGCCATTCTGATTGCTGATGTGGTTCATAAGCACTACAGCTGGGTGGAACTATTTGTTGTTTTCCTCCTTTGGAAGCTGTGTAGCATCTTTTGGTGCAATGAAAACAAATCCTTAAGAAGGAAACTTCCATGTAACTTTCAGCTCAGTGGTCTCTGGGCCCTGGTTGTCTTCAGCAATAAGGACTTTACTTTCTACCTCTGGTAGGAGACAACTAAGGACAACAGAAATAAGCTGTATGCTTTGGGAGTCTCTTGGATAGCCATGGCAAACATCTCAAAAGATGGCTTTTGAGATGAACCTCATAGAAGAGAAAATGGGAAGTATACTTGAATGCATTGGCACAGGGAACCACTTCCTAAATAGAACCCCAGCAGCACAGACACTGAGAGAAACAATTAATAAATGGGACATCCTGAAACTAAAAAGCTTCTATAAAGCAAAGGACACAGTCAACAAATCAAAACGACAGCTTACAGAATGGGAAAAGATCTTCACTAACCCCACATCAGACAGAGGTCTGGTCTCCAAAATATACAAAGAACTCAAGAAATTGGAAACCAAAAGATCACATAATCCAATTAAAAAAATGGAGTATAGACCTAAACAGAGAACTCTCAACAGAGGAATCTAAAATGGCTGAAAGACACTTAAGGAAATGTTCAATGTTCTTAGTCATCAGAGAAATGTAAATCAAAACAACTTTGAGATTCCATCTTACACGTGTAAGAATGGCCAAGATCAAAAACACTGATGACAACTTATGCTGGAGAGGTTGTGGGGAAAAGAGAACACTTCTGCATTGCTGGTGGGAATGCTAGCTGGTACAACCCCTTTAAATATCAGTGTGGTAATTTCTCAAAAAATTAGGAAACAACCTTCCTCAAGACCCAGTAATACCACTTTTATTATAAAGGATGCTCAATTGTGCCACAAGGACATGTGCTCAACTATGTTCATAGCAGCTTTGTTTGTCATAGCCAGAAACTGGAAACAACCTAAATGCCCTTTGATCAAAGAATAGATAAGAAAAACTTGGTACATTTACACAATGGAATACTACACAGCAGAAAAAAATGACAGCTTGAATTTTGCAGGAAATGGATGGAACTAGAAAACATTATTTTGAGTGAGGTAACCCAGACACAGAAAGACAATTAATATTAATTAATTAATTAATTAATTAATATCACATGTACTCACTCATAGGTGGTTTTTAAACATAAAGCAAAGAATGCCAGGCTACAAACCACAATCCCAGAGAATTTAGTCAACAATGCGGACACTAAGAGAGACTTACATAGATATAATCTACATGGGAAGTAGAAAGTAGAAAAAGACAAGATCTCCTGAGTAAATTGAGAGCATGGGGATCTTTGAGGAGGATTGAAGTGGGGAGGAAGACGCAGGGAAAGGACCAAAGAAAAATGTAGAGCTCAATAAATATCAATAAAATAAAAAAATTAAACTGGAAAAAAAGATCCTCCCCTTTCCCATTACCCCATCAATTTACTTGTAAACTGCATATTTAAGATAATTATCTATGTTTCTGAAAAAGTATTGGAATATTGATAGAAATTATAAGAAATTATAGCTAATTTGTTTACTGTATTAGTTAACATTATCATGTAAACATTTTCCTCCAGTTCATGACCATAAGACACGTTTCTATTTAATTATTTGATCCTTAAGTTTCTTTTCAGAGAAGTTTTATAGTTTTAGCTATATAAGTCTCTTTCATCTTTGGTTAATGCTTTCCATAAGTGATTTATTTTTTGGAGTAGTATTATTAATCAGTTTTCTTAAATTTTATCTTTAGGTTTTTGAAATGTACATTTATTTAATAATGGTGGTGCATGTGTTCAAATTGTGAGCATGTTACTCTTTCAGATTCATAAACAATAAATCAGGATGACCAGGAAACCTCAAAAATTAATTTCTAAGTTATAATCGTTTTAAGCATTTAACAATCTTAATACTCTATTATTCAGGTTGCTGAAATTCATGTCTAAAGAATAAAAAAAAATTAAAGAATAAGACACAGGTCTGGGTTTTGTGGTACACACCTTTAAACCCAGTACTCAGGAGGCAGAATCAGGCTGATCTCTGTGAGTTTAAGGTCAGTGTGGTCCTCAAGATAACTAGGGCTGTTACATAACAAAACTCTGTCTCTAAAAACCAAAAAAGAAAAAAAAACAATTAATTTTGTAGTATTTACAAAGAACCAAAGCCTATAGAAATAGTCAAACAATAGAAAACAATATAAAATTCATATCTTTGGGTAAAATAACAAGCCTTCATGGAATTATATGTGAACACTTCTCCTTTAAGGATATTTTTATTGAATATGTGTTAGAACTTAAGAAAGTAGTCAAAGTACTTACATGAAGTATACTATATATGCAAACTCACTAGTAAAGAAGGCATGTTATGGTTTGTATTACCCTTTCTTATTTTCTCTATAAATGTTATATTACAACTGTGTAGTATTCGTTTACTTATTTGCATATATACATTATAGGCTAGGATCTGCAAATGAGAGAGAACATGCATGATTTTATCTATCTGAGATTGGGTGACATTGTTTAATATTATATGTCTAAATGCATTCACTTTTTTCCTCAGAGGAAAATGATACTCCATTTTGAAAATATACAAGATAATTTTTCTTTTCTTAATTTCTTTCTTTTCTTCTTTCTTTCTTTCTTTCTTTCTTTCTTTCTTTCTTTCTTTCTTTCTTTCTTTCTTTTTTTTTGACAAGGCCCCAAGATCTTATTGTGTCTCCCTGGCTTTCCAGGAACTCACTATGTAGACTGGGCTGGCCTCAAACTCACAGAGATCCATATGGCCCTTCCTTTGCCTCCTGAGTACTAAGGTTAAAGGTATGCAGCACCATGTCTAGCCTTTCATCAGCTTTTTCTTGTCCCTTCACATGCTGATGTAAACCTAGATTTACTGTATTTCCTCACTCTAATGATTACAACAGCAATGAGCACAGGGATGCAAATATCTGCACTGTAGGATATGGAGTTAACTGTGTATATACCCAGAAGTGAAATCACTGGGTAATATGGTTGTTCTATTTTTAATTTTCTGAGAGATCTCCACAGTGATTTCAATAATGTTTTCATTAATTCATACCCCCATCAACAGAGAATAAATGTTCTTCTTTGTCCACATCCTCTTCAACATTTCCTGTTAGATTTCTAGATAATAAGCATTCTGACTGGCATGAGCTGAGGTAGTTCACTATAGTTTTAATTGGTGTTTTCCTGATTACTAGGTATGGTGAATGAATTTTATAATAGTTATTTAATATTTGTGTGTGTTTTAACTGTCTATTCATTTCATTAGGCCATTTGTTCATTTGCTAATTGGCAGTTTTACTTTCTTGGTATTTAATTTCTACTAATCTTTGTAAATTCTATATATTAGCTCCTTGAGTATAACTGGTAATGATTTTCTCCTATTCTAGGGTACTCTGTGTGCTCTGCTGATAATTTTAAGTACTCCCATATGTTGATAATTGCAGATTATTCCTGTGTTATTGGTATTCTGTTCAGAAAGTTGTAGACGTCTCCACTACCTTAAAGAGTATTCCCAGTGTTTTTATTTAGAAGTTTTAGTGATTTGGTTTTTTTTTATTGAAACAAAATATTTCTACCTCCTCCTAGCCTCCCATTTCCCTCCCCCTCCTCCCACTCCTCTCCCCCTTCCCCCACTCCTTTCCTCCTCCCTCTCCAGTCCGAAGAGCAGTCAGGGTTCCCTGCACTGTGAAAAGTCCAAGGTCCTCCCCCCTCCATCTAGGTCTAGGAAGGTGAGCATCCAAACTGGCTAGGCTCCCACAAAGCCAGAACATGGATCAAAACCCAGTGCCATTGTCCTTGGCTTCTCATCAGCCCTCATTGTCCGCCATGTTCAGAGAGTCCGGTTTTATCCCATGCTTTTTCAGTTCCAGTCCAGCTGGCCTTGGTGAGCTCCCAGTAGATCAGTCCCTCTGTCTCAGTGGGTGGGTACACCCCTCGTGTTCCTGACTTCCTTGCTCATATTCTCCCTCCTTCTGCTCCTCATTGGGACCTTGGGAGCTCATTCCAATGCTCCAATGTGGGTCTCTGTCTCTATCTCCATCCATCACCAGATGAAGGTTTTATGGTGATACGCAAGAGATGGCCTATCATATTACAAAAGCATTTGTTCAACTATGTTCATAACAGCATTATTTGTAATAGCCAGAACCTGGAAACAACCTAGATGTCCTTCAATGGAAGAATGGATGAAGAAAGTGTGGAATATATACACATTAGAGTACTACTCAGCGGTAAAAAACAATGACTTCTTGAATTTTGCATGCAAATGGATAGAAATAGAAAACACTATCTTGAGTGAGGTGTCCCAGACCCAAAAAGATGAACATGGGATGTAATCACTCATAATTGGTTTATAGCCATAAATAAAGGACATTGAGTCTATAATTTGTGATCCTAAAGAAGCTAAATAAGAAAGTGAACCCAAAGAAAAACATATAGTTTATCCTCCTGGATATGGGAAGTAGTCAAGATTGCTGAGCAAAAAATTGGGATATTGGGGGTGGGATGGGATAGGGGTAAGGGGAGATGGGGAGAGAAAAGTGAGAAGGGGGGTGGGGGGAATTTGGGGAATTGGGATGGTAGGGATAAAGGAAGGATGGATATGGGAGCAGGGAAGCATATATCCTAATTAAGGGAGCCATCTTAGGGTTGGCAAGAGACTTGAACCTAGAGGGGCTCCCAGGTGCCCAGGAGGATGTCCCCAGTTAGTTCCTTGGGCAGCTGAGGATAGGGAACCTGAAATGGCCCTATCCTATAGCCATAGTGATTTGGTTTTTAATAAATCTTTTAAACCACTTCAAACTGATTTTATGGAAAAGGGAAAGATGTTGGTCTAATTTCATTCTTCTATAGGTGGTGTAAGGCCATTGAGGCATACAAAGCGACCAGTCCTGCCCCCAGACTCCAATAGCCAGGCCCCGCCCACCGAACACTCTAAGGGCCGTAATGACCAAACAGCCCCTCCAGATACAGATGACAAAGTTCTGCCATACAAAGTAAAAATCCAAGCTCAGAACTTGAAAATCCACAGTTCCCATCTGGAAATCTCCATTCTGGAAAGATTCCCCCCTCCAAAAAATCTTTTCTTGTGCTTAGTTATCTCACCCTCCTGGGGTTTTCTCTCCCAATAAACCTCTTGTGTTAGAATTGTTGTGCAGTGTAAGGGTTGTTGTGTGGTGTTATTTTGTGGTATTTCTTGTCTCCTGACTACCAGGATCATTTCTCCCGTTCAGAAGGGTAACACTTGTATGGGGGAAACCTCTCCCCTACCAGGCTGAGCTGTAATAACAGCATTGGGAAACACCCCCGACTCCACCACCCTCTGCCCAGCAAATCTGTAGCATTTACATTGAGGAAACCTTCCCACCAAGAGTTGTAACACTTTTATTGGAGAAGCCTTCCCCTCAGAGCTGCAACACATACAGGTAGATATTAAGTTTTGCCAGGAGCATTTGTTGAAAAGACTTCCCCACCCCTGTCTATGTTCTTACCTTCTTTGTTGAGAATTAAATGGTTGTAACTTTGTCAGTTTATTTCAGGCCCTCTCTTCTGTTCCATTGGTCTACCTGTTTTTTTTAATACCAGGACAAAGGTGTTTTTGTCACTTACAGCTCTATAGTATAATGTGAAGTTGGGTATTTTGTTCTTACTCCTTAGAATTGCCGTGGCTTATTTGTGGTACTTTATATTGCAAAATCTGTGAATTAATTTTTTTAAATCTGTAAAATCTTATACCAGAATTTTGTTAAACCTCAAGATAAATTTTGGAAGAGTAGCATTTTCATAACATTAACTATTTTTTTATTTTACAATGGTTATTTCTCTTGTGCCAATACTCAACTACACTTTTTGATTTCATATATCAAAATTTTCCCAAATCAGCTCATAAGTTGTAACAACTTTCTGTATGCTTAATGTTTTCTATATACAAAATCATATAAACTTGCAAAAGTTATAATATTTCTTCCTTTTAATATCAATGTTCTTTATTTCATTCTTTTCCTAATTTTTCTACTGGGGTTTTCCAAAAAGATACTAAATACATCAGGTAAAAATGGAAATCTTTGCCTTGTCTCTGAACTCAGAAAAAAAAATCAGTCTTTTGTTATTGTGTTGCTAGACATATATTTTCTGTATGTGGTTTTTATAATATTGAATATCCCTCCTATTATTGGTTTATTTGAGATATTAAAATATGCTAATGTTTTTAAAGTTAAATGGTTGTATGCTTTTCTACTTCATTTTTAAAATGCATTATATTACATTGATTTTGTATGTTAAAACATCCCTGCATTAATATTGGGAATAAGTCTGAATTCATATAGTTATATATTCTGTTTAATATACTAGTGAATACTTTTTATAATATGTCCCTAAAATTTATATATATATATGTATTCACTAGGAATATTGATTAACCAATACTCATATATTCAACATTTTCATGTAATGTCTTTGTACTATCAGAGTAATGTTGGCTTTATAGAATTATTTTCAGGGTTCTTATTTTTTGGGAGGTAATTTACAAATTCCCTGATTTTTTCCCTATTCGCATGCCAGTTTAATTTTTGTATTTGTTCATGATTTTTAGTAATTAAAACTGTGTGTTTCAGCCAGGCGATGATGGCGCATGCCTTTAATCCCAGCACTCTGTGAGTTCAAGAACAGCCTGGTCTACAGAGCTAGTTCCAGGACAGGCTCCAAAGCCACAGAGAAACCCTGTCTCAAAAAACCAGGAAAAAAAAACTGTGTGTTTCTAGGAATTCTTTTTCCATTTCACACAGGTAATTTCATTAGTTGGATTTGTAGAAATTTGATCTAACAAAACAATTTAAGAATGCAATGTGGCTTACAGTTTAAGATGACTTAAATCCAAGATGGCAGGGAAAGAATGAGTAATTTCTGTAATCTGACAAAAAAAAAAAAAATACTAGCGCCAAACACTCAAGACATGAACCAGTGGGGATATTTCAACTTTAAGCCATAATACATATCATGTTTGTTGGCATTCAAATGTCCGTCATTTGTATAGATTTGTTTTACTATGTAGAATGTTGGTCAAGGTGTCATTTATTTTATTAATAATATCAATAATTTGAGTCTTCTCTGTTTTTCTTAGTTTATCTGAAGATATATTTTTGAAGATTCAACTTCTATTTACAAATTTTAGTCTATTGTTTTCTTATCCAATGCTTTATTTTTCTCCATTACAGTATAATTTGTCCCCTCTGCTAAGGGTTCAATAACTCTTAATTTTTACCAATATTAAGTTATCGATTCAAAATATTTGTCTTGATTTTAAAAACATAATATTTGTCATCTGATTTTTTATTGTAAAAAGATTCTTTTTATTACAATATATTTTGATTATGATTTCCACACTCCTACTTCTCCTAGTTCCTTCTCCCTTCCCCTTCCCATCTGAATTCACCCCTTTTTTTCCTCTCTTTAGAAAACAAGCAGACATCTGCAGAATAATAATAAGACAAAATAAGATGAAGAAAGACGAATCTGAATAGGATAAAACAACCAAACAAGGAAATGAGCCAAAGAAACAACACAATAGATGTATATAGACACAAAGACACACACATTCACAAACACAAGAATCCCATAAAAATTCAAAACTGGAAAATATATATGCAAAGGACCTATACATTTTTTAAGATGCCCTGATTAATATTATGAGACAGGGACACCCAAAGGTTCCAGTGCATTTGTTTTCTGTTGGACATATACTGCAGGACATGTAACTTACTCTTAAAAATGGTTTGTTTCTCCAGTGATATTGCCTTGGAGAAAACGAATTTTTCACTTGTAATTGGGCATCAATTGAACATAATTTCTGGGTTAGAAACAGAGCATGTGCCCACGTCTCCTTTCAGCTCTAGTACTACATCTCCTACAGACCAGTGCAGGCCGTATGCAAGTCTCTGAACTCATATGTGTGCCAGCCCTGTTATGTTGAGAAGACCTTGATTCCTTGGTTCCTCCATCCCCTCTGACTCTTTCTCTTTTTCCATGTCATCTTCCACAGAGTTTCCTGAGAATCAAGGAAAGGGATTTGATGGAAACATCCCTTTTAGGACTGAATATTTTTAGGTCACTCACGCTCTACATAGTAGTGGTGGGACTGCATATCTGTTACCATCAAGAGATCCACTGCCTCCATAACCTCTGTGGTTAAATGGATTGCTACTTGTTTATCAACTTAATAGGTAGCATCCAAATATAAGTGAATACATACTATGGTTGTCTTTTTGGATCTGAGTTATCTCATTCAAGACAATCTTTTCTAATTCTATTTACCTGTGAATTTCATTTACTTTTATTGCTTAATAGCATTCCATTGTATAAATTTATCACATTGTCTTTATGAATTCATCCACTGGTGGACATCTACGTTGTTCCCAATTTCCAGTTATTATGAATAGAGTAGCAAAGAACATGGTTGGGCAAGTGTCTCTATGGTGGGATTAAATGTTCTTTGTGTTTCTTTGGGGTTTATGCCCAAGAGTGTTATAGCTGGATCTTGAGGTAGATCTATTCCCAGGTTCCTGAGGAAACACCACACAGATTTCTATAGTGCTTGTATAAGTTTGCAGTAACACGAGCAATGGATGAGTGTTAACATCCTTGCCAGCATGATTTATTACTTCTATTAATTTTTGTCATTCTGATTGGATGAGTTATCAAAGTATTTTTGATTTGCATTTCCCTGATAACTAAGAATATTGAACATTTCTTTAACTATTTCTCAACCATTTGACTTTCCACTTTGTATTCTGTTCAGATATGTACCCAGTTTTTCAATTGGGTTGTTTTCTTGATGTGCAGTTTTTGTTTGCTTTTTTTTTGTTTTTAGTTATTTTAACATTTAGCATATTAGCCTTTTATGAGACGTAGAGTTGTTGAAAATCTTTTTCCATTCTGTAATCTGCTAATTCGCCCATACATGTTTCAGAAGTTTTTCAGTTTCATGAGGTCTCATTTAATTATTGATCTTTGTACCTGTGCTAATGATGTTCTGTTCAGAAAGTCTTTTTTGCAACAATGAGTTCAAGGTTATCCCCCACTTTCTATTCTATCAGGTTCAGAGCATTTGGTTTAATATTGACATCTTTCATCAATTTGGAGTTGTGTTTTGTGCAGGGTTACAAGTATGAATTTATTTGCCTTCTTCTATATGTAAAGATATAGTTTGACCAGAATTGTTTTTGAAGATGATGCCTTTTTTACAACATATATTTTTTGTTGTTTTTATCAAAAATCAAGTTTTCGTAGGTGTGTGGATTTATTTCCTGGTCTTCAATTCGATTCCATTAGTTATCTGTCTGTTTTTGTTCCAATACCATGTTGTCCATGTTGTTTTTAATTACTCTAGCTCTGTAGCATAATTTGAAATTGGAGATCTCCAGCAGCTCCTTTACCATATAGAATTCTTCAGCTATCCTGGTGTGTGTGTGTGTGTGTGTGTGTGTGTGTGTGTGTGTGTTTTCTCCTCCTTCTGATTTACTGGTCTGATATTATTTATTTCTTGCATTTTCTTGGGTGTGGTTAGCCTCATCAGGTTATTGTTTTATTTCTGTTGCCTCTGTCAGCAAGATTTGTAGAGAGATACTGCTTAAGTTTGGTTTTATCATGAAATTGTCTCTTTCTTCAACAGCTGACATCTATGGTCTCTTAGAGTTTGCAGAATATGTGCCCAGGCTTTTCATGTTTCCACTAAAAAGTCAGGTGCTTATTCTATCTTTATATGTTGCTTGGCCTTTTCCCTTCTAACTTTTAACATCATTTGCTTGTTGTGTAAATTTAGTGTTTTCATTATGATGTGCCATGGGGAATTTCTTTTCTGGTTCAGTCTATTTAGTGTTCTGTATGCTTTTTATGTCTTGTTAGGAACCTTCTTCTTTAGGTTGGGGAAATGTCCATCTGTGATTTTGTTAAAAATATTTTCTGTACCTTTAACATGAATTTTTTTCATCTTTCTCTATTCATATTATTTGTACAATTAGTCTTTTCATAGTGGTCTAGTTTTATGCCTAAAGTGTTCCAATTTTCCTGGATATTTTGTACCTGGACATTTTTTAGTTTATATTTAATATTTTCCTTGGATTAGGTATCCATTTCTTCTACCATGTCTTCAATTTTTGTGATTCTCTCTTTCATATCTTGTATTCTGTTAGTGAGGTTTGCTTCAGACTTCCCTGTTCAAGTTCCTAAAGTTTTCATTTCTACTTTTCCCTCAGTTTGGTTATCTTTATTGATTCTATTTCCACTTGCAAGTCTTGAACTGATTACATCATTCATTCAACTGTGTTTTCATAAAAGTTTAAATGGATTTGTTCATTTCTTCTTTAAGGACCCCTTAACATATTATAAAGGTTGTTTTGTTGTCCTTGTTTTGTACTTTAGCTGTATTGCATTTCTTGGGGCCTACTGTGGTAAGGTTGCTGGGTTCTAGTGGAGAAAAATTGTCCTAACTGTTAATCATTGCATTTTTACACTGGTCTTTAGGCATCTGGTTCTGGAATGATTATAATTCTAGGTTCTGATATGTAGTCTTGTCTGTCCAGTGGGTGTTCTATTCTCTTGTTTCTGTTGTCCTCTCTGGTTCTTACATTATGGTGACTATAGGTTCCTGGAAGTAAAGGTTTCTGAAATCCTATTAAGTGTGGTTACTGGGGGTTCCAGATAGAATTTGTTTCTTGGTACTGGGACTTGATACCTAAAAGTGGAGATGGATTAGAAGTGGGAGACCTGCAGGTTTCCAGAAGATGGAGGAAATAAGAGTTTTCCACCAGGATTTGATTGGTCTCCTATCAGAGACCAGAGAGAGAGAGAGAGAAGAGGCAGTAGCGTGTAGTCTGTTACAGAGCTGGGGATGAGACTGGATGGTTGGACTTGGAGAAAAGGAGGGAGGGTGAATATCTAAAGATTGCTTACCTGAATCCCTGGGATATCTGCTTCCCTGGTCAGAGTAGCTGGTGGGTTTACAGGGAATTGATGATGGAGATAGTGGTTTAGAGAAAGGGACAGGTGGTGAGGAAACCTGTAGGAGAATAACTGCATCAATCTCTGTCCTAGGGGGATGGAGGAGAGAGAAAGGGGAGTCTGCCACAAGTGGTCTGCTCTGGAGCTAGAGATGAGACTGGGAGACTGGATTTGGTGGAGAAGAGGGAGATACAATTCTGGAGATCACCTACTTGCTTTCCTGACTGGCTAACTTTCTGATTTTGCACTGCCTCATTCAATATAATGTTTTTCATTTCTTGCAATTTTTTCATTTTATTTTTAATTTTTATTTTTATTTCAATAAAATTTGATTATGTATTTTCATTATCCATTTTTGGATGAACATCTAGGCTGCTTGCATTTCTTGCTAGTATGCCTAAACTATAATAAACACAGACAGGCAAAATTATCTGTATTAAGATACAGAGCTCTTTGGGTATGTGTCCAGGACTGATATAACTGGATTACATGATAACTTTATTTTTAGTTTATGTCTTAAAGAAATATCCCCAGTGATTTTCACAGTGGTTGCACAAGTTTATGCTTCCACACTAAATAACAATTCTTTCCCACATCCTTTCTAGCATTTGTTGTCATTTGTTTTCATAATGAAAGCTATTCTTACTTAAAATAAGCCCGTAAGACCAGGAGAAAAAAAGAAGCATTAAGATGGGATAGTGGGGAGGTAATAGAACAGAAATGATATGGAAATAAAAGAAGGAATCCTGGGGTGAAAGAATTTAAGTATCCATGGAGGCCAGAGAGATGGGAAGGAAGAGGGAGCAGAGGAAAACCAAAACTAAGTATGTATGAAAATTTCATAAGGAAACCTGTAATTTTGCAAGATAATTAAAAGTTTAAAAATAATGGTTTACATTAGTCCCTGTCTATTCATCTCACTGTCCAAGATCACTCAGAAATCTCCAATTTATTTTGTCTTTTAAAGCACATTTGCTGTTTCTTGATGTGAATTAATTTCTTGTCATTATTGAAGTTAAGCATTTATTCATGATAATGTGAAAATTCCGGAAAACAATTTCTCCCATCTCCCCAATATTTGATGTTAATTCTTTAAATCCACTTGCTTAAGATTTATTTGTTTGTTCGGTTTAGTTTCTTAAAAACATGTTTAAAAGATAAATCTTTGTCTCCCATGATCACCAGAGTAGCTGTCCATTAGATCATTTTCAGTTAACCTTTTGCCATATACCTCCTTGAAATCCAGAAGCTGGAAAGAACAAGCAAATAACAAAATAGAAAGGACAGTCCTATCCTGATCTTTGCAAATCTGCAAGCTCACAAATTTAACACTTAGAGAGGCTTGTGCTGAACTCATGGACCAGATGAGGTCAACTTTTAAGACTCACTGAGTTTGATCTGACCTGATTATTCAAATGCTTTTGAAAATTTATTTTAGATAAAACTGTTTTCTAAATCTCCAATTTCCTAAAATCACCCACACCCTACAATTTACCAATCATTCAGTGATTTATTGTATGTATCTAACCATCATCTATTTGTCCTTGTATTTATAAATTAGCAATATCCTTTGTAGCCATTACAGACACAGTGCTACTTTTTCTCCTTTTATTTTGTGTTACGAAAACAGAAAGGAACATTTTACATTAGTTACTTTAGCATGCCTCAGAAAGAGTCACACATGGGCATAGTAATTTACAAATAAAGCTAGCTTATTTCAGAGATGGGCCTTCCCAAAATAAGATCACTGCACTGCATTGTGAGGATGGTAGGGCACACATGAATTAAAACAGCATAAAATTATGCATAATTTTCAAGATGGCTTTAAATTGCATATTTACTCAATTAATGTAAAACTTTTACTACTTTCCAGAGCTATTTTAATGCCAATTCTGGCAACTCTAAATGTTTTGTTTGTTTTCTAATTCTTATGTGAACAAACCAGAATTGACGGCTTCCTATATTTCATCCCAAATATTTTAGTGTTTGGCTCAAATTTATCCCCCATCTCAGCCCCCTGTACACCCCCATAGCCACCATCACTGTTGCCCATCGAACTCCATTCTCCCTCCCTTTCTCTGTCTCTCTCTGTCTCTCTCTCTGTCTGTCTCTCTCTCTCTTTTTCTCTTTCTGCCTGGCTGCCTGGCTGCCTGGCTGTCTGACTGTCTGTCATTCACTATTCACTATATCTCTATCATTACCTCTCTCCTTATATACCTTAAGTTCATTTAGTAATACCTGTATGTGAAATAGATGTGAGATCATCTATTAGGGCCTGAATACCCTTTGAGGGCCAAGATCACTGAAGAAAACTGCCTCTCCCACTCACAGAAAACCACCAACTGGCAATAGTTCCTCAGATAGAGTTGAGGTTTCATGAGACCATTGCCTGTCACTGAAAGGATTATGACTGGCTTGATTTTTACAAGTCTTCTGCATGCAGTCTCAGACACTATGAGTTCAGGTGTGATTCTGCACTGTCATGTCCATCACATACTATTTTGGTATAGCGCTTTCTTCTTTCTGACTGTTACGATCTTTGCCCTCCTTTCTGTGAAGTTCCCTGAGACTTGGGCAGAGGAATTGTGATATAGATGTTGTATTTATAGGTGAGCACAGAGCAGTTTCTTGTTGTATGGATGTTTATTGGCTGTGGGTCTTTGTACCACCATTTTTTACATAAAGAAGAGCATTTGATGAGGGTTTAGATATACACTGATCTATGGGCATGATAAGAACTTAGTGGACAGTTTATAAATGTATACATTTAGCAGAATAATAGCACTAAATTTTCACTTAAGGACTATTTCATACCATCCATGGGGTTTCAAACCAATTAACATCAGGTATGGATTTTATCTTATATAACGTTTTAAAGCCAATCAGAAAGTGGTTGGTTATTCCATAAATTTCATAGTATTGTTTCATCACACCAAAGGGCATATCTTGTCGAGCCAGTGACTAGTGTAGCTTCCAGAGTTCACAGTTGTGTAAGACTGATGGATAATGTCATAGCCTGATATTATACAGAGTAACTTCCAGCTCCATACAAACTAGCCATTGTAGACAAAGTTCCCAGGTTGGTACTAGCTTAGATTCTCCGTGTGCTGTGATTCAGGTATGTGGTATTTTTATCAATACAGTCTTACCATAAAGGTCCCAGAAGGTAATCAGGTGCAACAACAATAGTGTGTAAAGTTTTAAGAGGCTTATGGGGCTCCACTTACCAAAACCTCAATAAAGATAACCCATACCAGGCACTGAACCTTTTATTTGGTAGCCTATGGTATCTAACTGGGGAATCTTCCCCCTATTATAGGCTAATTACATTTAAAGTCCTTTCTATGTATATATGTATGTATTATAGGATTATTATAAAATAGAAGGATTCCATATGGTATTCTCAAAGGTTTTTACCTGTTACCCTTGTCCATACACCCTCTTCTACACTGCCCTCTGATTCCCTAACTCATTTATCTCTTCTTGTTTGTATCCCCCTTTAATACTGTCCTTGCACTAACTCCCTTCCCTTGGAATCCTTAGCTCATTCTGTAAAGATATGTGCTTACTCATTTCCTGACTTCTTTGGGTACTCCAATTTAAATAGCATGTCAAAAGATTCAAATGTAATTTACATATGTGAGGAAGAACATGCATTGTTTCTCTTTGGGACCCAGGCTGACTCTCCAGCTCCATTCATTTACCTTTTAATTATAAAATTTTATTTTTCTTTGCAACTGAATAAAATTCCACTATGTTTAAGAATCACATATTTATTAGCCATTAATCCACTGGTAGATATCTACTTTGTTTTCTTTCATAGTTTTTGTGAATATGGCAGCAATGAGTGGGTATAAGCACATATCTTTACAGAATGACATAGTTCTTTAAAATATGCTCAGGAGTGATGTAGCTAGATGATATGGTAGATCTGTTTCCAGCTTTAAAAAATTAAACAATTTCTTTACATTTTGAGATTATAATATAATTACATAAATTTTCTTTCTATCTCCTCCTTCTAAATCTTTCCACCCTCCCAAAGAACCTTTTACTCTCTTTCAGATTCATGGTAGTTGGTTTTTTTTGTCATTGCACACACACACACAGAGACATATATGTATGCCTATGTATATATGTATACATATACATAAATACATACAAACTACACACATATCAATACATATAGTAATATACAGTGAAATATATAACATATGAAGCTATAATAATATAAAATATATATTTGCAAACCTACCATACACAAACACACACAGACACACACACATATGCAACCTGGTAAGTCCACATAATGTTACTTGTATGGTTATGGTTTTTTAGGTGCTGACTATTTGGTATTGTATAACCAAGGGGTGAAAAGCATGCAAGAAAGAGAGCAATAGGAAGTTTCCTGTGATATTGTATCTTTTATAAATGTCAGATGCTACACCCATTAAATCTCACCAACATAGCTGCTGAAACATGACCTGAACAAGGCCAATGTTAAATGACATGTTATCATAGAAAGGGGAAACTAATGAGCGAGGCCTCAATTTTAGACAAAATTTTAAGTCAGCTAAGTAATGTTGAAAATGGAAGAAATAGTATTCCCCAGGGAAGAGCACACCAATGATTATTTCTTGGTTTTTTTTTTAGATATTTTCACACTAATTTTCATATTGGTTTCACTGGTTTGCACTCCCAGTAACAATAAGTGTTCCCCTTTCCTCAAATCGATACTAGCATTTGTCTTATTAATCTTCACCATTCTTACGAGGATAATATGAAAATTAAAACTAGTTTCAGTTTGTGTTTCTCTGGTGGCTAAGTATGTTAATTATGTTCGTCTTTTCTTTTTAAATTATTATTTACATTTTCCATTCAATGTATTTTCATAAAAATTAAAATCAAAACAAGCAAGACAGTTATATAAAACATACTAAAATAAAAATCAAAACAACAGTAGGAGTGTGGACTTACACAAGGGTTCTCAAGTCTATTCTACAGATCAATATGTCTGTTTTTAATATCGGTATCATACTGTTTTCAATACTACAGCTCCAATGTATTTTAAAATTAGGGATGCTTATATCTACATCTGTTTTAATAGTTCAGAATTGTGTTGGAAGTCCTGGCTCTTTGTATTTGTATATGAATTTTGAGATGATATTTTTGAAAAATCAGTGAAGAAATGCAGTTGAATTTTGATGAGAATTGTGTTGAATCTGTAAATTGCTTTTATTAGTTGGGACATTTTTGCATTATTTCTACTACTCTACAAAAATGAGGTTCCAGACAATTAGTTTTCATAATTCTAGAAGATCCTATACAAGCTTCCAAGGAAGAAAATTATTCAAATATTCTATCCAGATATAATCCTATGAGCCATAACAAAAACAAGCATAGCAAGATATTCCCCCCAAATGTCTCTTAGTAGTAACCATCAGTTTTTGTAATTGGACTTAAGAACTACTCAATAGGAAGGAAATCCTGACTAGTACTATACATCTAACCAACTTTTGTTAGCAGGTTAGGCCATAGAACCTAGAGGAGAAGCTATACTTCTAATTTTCCGTGATCGTGTAATCTGTGGGTATAAGGGTAAATATAAGCTCTCAATCCTCATCAAAGGACTTTGATTTGTAGCAGAAAGGTAGCAGAAAGCTTACAGAAAGCTATAACTGGTCAAAACACAGTGAGCAACTGATCATGGGATGCCCAATACCACTATTTCCCCTACACCTAAGACTGATGGTTCACCGTGGAAGAGGGTTAGATTCCTGTAAGACCCAGAAACCATAACATCTGCTCTGCTATGAGACTTTGTCATCAATATATGACCAGTGAACTCCACTGATGAACTCTCAAAAGATGGTTGTCTAAACAAGACCTGAACAATGACAACACCAATTGCTATGCCAATGTGAATGGAGAAAAGCTCACTGAGACCTTTCCCCAAAGTGCTACAGGCAATTCGTGATTGCTTGGAGGTTGTCAAATACCAAGTGGTCGGGTCTTTTAAAAATATACAGATAAGCAACATAAAAATGTATTCAACAGGTTGTATTTATATACCACTTGTGTGAGAATAATAATTAACGAAAAAGAGACCAGAATTTGAGAAAGAGGCAAAAGAATACAGGATGCATTGGAGTGAAGAAAGAAATGGCCAAATGGCATAAATACCATACACACATATGAAAGTAATAAAATACGTTTTCAAAAGAGAAAGGGGTCAAAATTACTATATTTCACATAAAGATATTATGCAGAAACAATAGTCATTATTGCAAATTGTTTGTGGACGTATGGGTGCATAATTAAATAGAACAAAATACAGAAGTCAGAGATACATACGCATAATATAAGCATACCATAAGCTGAGATGAGGGCCTGGAATAGGCAGAAGCACCAAAAAGAGGCAACTCTGGGTCTATACCACATGTGGTAGCTGTGGGGTCCATGGTAAGAAGCAGGTCTGGGGTCCATGGTGAATTCCAAAGGAATGGTGATGAGCTCAGGGATATATAAACAGAACGTAAGCATTACATAAGTAGAGCAAAGTTATTTTTCAGAAAGAGCTAGCCAGGTACAGTGGCATATGCCTGTAATTCTTGTACTTTGGAGGCTAGGGTCAGAGGATCAGAAGTTTAAGGGCAGTCTGGGATATATAGAGAGACCCTATCTCCTCAGAATAAAGGAATGAAGGGAGTAAGAAAGGGAAAGGGTAAAAATTATTTAAAAATTAAGCAAATGCTGTTTAAAAATTTAATGTGTGTGTATATGTGAAAAGAACATGGACATAAACCCAACACTTGCATAATATATGTAATGGACAATGGATTACATGCAAAACATAAATATAAGATTATGCCTGCCTACCAGCAACCCCACAGACACCCCACCTGGCTGAGATCCAGGTAAGTTACATGTATCCTCTTTTACTTCCTCCACTGTGTTCTCCCTAAGGTACCCCTAATACTGCCGCTAGCAGAGCCAGTCCCTTTTCCTAGCTCATCACCATTCCTTTGGAATTCACCATGGGTTCCAGACCCACTTCTTACCGTGGATCCCACAGTTAGCACATGCGTTGCAGACCCAGAGTTTCCTAGTTGTGATGCTTTTGCTAGACCCAGGCCCGCTTCTCAGTCCATCTGCACTACTTTGAGCCTGACCCCTAACCCCAGACCTACTTCCCACCAGGGAAGTCACAGCCAACACACTTGACAGAGAACCAGACGGGCTGCCTATGCCCTCCTTCCTTTTCATTCTGATTCCCCTAAGAAACACGTAGTTTTGTAGCCACTGCCCACCTCAGCCACTCATTTCAGCCCATCTTCTTGCTTTGGGACTTACCACTGACCCAAGCCTCATTTCTCACCAGGGACCTCATAGCCACTACACATGACAGGGGCCTGGATAGGATGCATGCACTCTCCCTCCTCTCCTACTCAAATCTAGACCCCAATGTCAGATCTTATCTCTAGGCCAGATCTTATCTCTAGGCCTTGCTTAGAGATAAGATCCCATATCCTGCGCCCAGATCAAGTCTAGTGAATTTCCTAAATCCTAGAACCTGTACCTCCTTCCACTCCCCTACATGTAGCACTAGTTACCTACCACCCTTTCAAGTTCAATCTTACCAGCTTCAACTGTGCTTTTTCCATCGCTGAGCTTGGCTTATCACACAGTCCTTGCCTCCCACTGGCCTTTTCAGTACTTCTAAGCTTAGCCTTTAATAGTACCACATCCAATGGCCAGGCCAAGTTGTAATAATACAGCCTATGTTCAAGTCTAATCTGTTGAGCTCCCTAAACTGGAACTTTTGTGCAATATCCTCAGTCTCTAGAACTACTCTTGGGTTACACATCCTGTGCACAGGTCCAGTCCCTTTTTCCACACCCTAGACCATATGTACCATATCCAACCTTCCTGCCTAGTCCAGATTGCACTCCTGTGCAAGGATATACACTGGTGAGTCCTTGAAACCTCTTCTCAAATCACCCAACCCTCAGGATTTGCTGTGTAGCCTCTACACTGGCTTAGCTTGAGGCAGCCTAAAATGATTCACAGCCAAAAGAAAAAATTCCACATGCCCAGGTCACATCATAAAATCACAAACAATATGAAAAACTAAGGCAATATATGTCCCAAAAAAATCCATCAGACTAATAAAAATGTTCTCCAGTGAGAATTCTCTGGAATAACCCAGTACACAGAACTAAAAGAAACAACCATAAACTTCATCAAAGATCTCAAAGAGTTTAAAGAAGACACAAATAAACAATTGAATTTGCTTAAGAAGAATAGCAAGAAATATGTGTCTAATGCCCAAGAAAACACAAATTTTCAGCTGAAGGAAATGGTGAAAAATCAGAGTTTGAAATGTGGAATTCACTAAAGAGAAAAAAATATCGAAGAGAATACAAGCTGAAATAAAGTCAAAACTTAAAAGCCTAATAAACCAATTAGAAAACTAAGGAAAAGTCTTGCAGATAGATTGAATTAAGAAGAAAATAAAACAACAGGATATGACAATAAAGTAGAGAAACTGTAGACAAAATCTTAAAAGAAAACTTCCCCAAGCTAAGGAAAGTCATACCAATACTGATATAAAAAGCACACAGAACACCAACTAGATAAGACCAGAAGAGAAAATCATTACATCATATCAAGGTTAAAATGCTATTTAGAAGAAAGAAAGGATACTGAAGCTGCAAAAGGGGAAAAAATTACACATAAAGGAACTCTCATCATAATAATAGCATATTTCTCAACAGAAACTTTGAAAGCTACAAGATTCTGGTACAATGTACCCCATGTTCTAAAAGACCATGAATGACAAGCTACACCATTTCACCCAGCAAAACTACCTGCCATTATTGAAGGAGAGAAAAACTTTCCATGATACAAACAGGCAAAAAGAATGTCTGTCTACCAAAACAGCTCTAAATATATTAGAAGAAGCAGTATTTGCTCTGAAGAAAGGAATAAGTATATCCAAAAAAGCTAGAAAGAAAATGAAACTGCAATTACTAAGACAGAAAGTATGACTAAGAACACACACACAAATCAATAATGTGTCTGCAATAAACACACACTCTCCAAAAATAACTAAGAATTAATGGCCGTTTAAAGTATTAATGACCTCACTTCTCAAATCAAAAGAAACAGGTTAGACAAACAGATTAAGAAAAAAATCCAGTTTTCTGTTGTTTACAAGAAACTCAGCTTGAAAGCTAGGCACTACCTCATAGTGAAATGATGCGAACAAAAGTATTCCAAGCAAACAGAATCAGGAAACAAGTAAGCATTGATATCCTAATGTATATCAAAATAGACTTCAAATAAACCTTATCAGAAGAGACAAAGAAGGGCACTTTTGAAAAATCAAGGTAACAGCTGATCAAGAAGATATTACAATCCTAAACCTATATGCACCAAATTATTTTAAACCCGATTGCATAAAAGCATGCAAATGAAATCAAAGATTCATATTAACACCAACACAATAATAATAGTTGATTTCAAATTCTTTTTCATCCTAGTAGATCTGTCACCTGGACGGAAAAAATAAACATAGAAGCACCAAAATTAAATGGCATCCTACCTCATGTGGACCTAGCACATATGTACAGAATAGTCTACGCAAGCACCAAAGAATGTACATTCTACTCAGTAGTCCATGGAAGCATCTCTAATACTGACAACATCCTGGGATACAAAACAAATCTTAAAAAATTTGGGAAAATTGAAATATCTCTATGCATCTTATCTGACCAGAATGCTGTAAAATTTAAAGTTGACAACAGATAAATATCTAGTAAATTCAGAAACTAATGGAGATTAAACAACTTATAATGAATGATGAGCGGGTCAAAATGAAACAAAATAATCTCTAAGCATATTAAAAGATACCATGAGGGAAATTATAAGCTTCTCTGTTACTAGACCTTAAAAAAATACAAATAAATTAATTAATGATGCAATTCAAGAATTCAATGAGACCGATTTTTTCTTTTATTATTAGATTTAAAAAAAATACCAAAGTTCTCACTCCCACTTTTCCTCCCATTTCCTCCATACACCCTCCCACCCCACCACCATCCAGTTCTCAGAAAGGGTAAGGCACGTTGCTTTGGGGAAGGTTTAAGTCCATCCCTACTATATCTAGACTGAGTAAGGTATCTATTCAAAGAGAATAGATTCCAAAAAAGCCAGTACATGCAGTAGGGATAAACCTAGTGCCACTGCCAGTGGCCCCTCAGTCTGCTCCAGCCATGCAACTGTCATCCACATTAAGAGAGACAAGTTTGGTCCTATGCTTGCTCCTTTCCAGTCTAGCTGGTGTTGGTGAGCTCCCATTAGCTCGGGTAAACTGTTTCAGTAGGTGTATGGGTGTATCCATCATGGTCTTGACCTCTTTGTTCATATTCTCATTTCTCCCACTCTTCAGCTGGAGTTTGGGTGCTCAGTCAGTGCTCCGATGCGGGTCTCAGTCTCTGTTTGCATCTGTTGTTGGTTGAAGGTTCTATGATGATATTTAAAATAATTATCAGTTTGAATACAGGGCAAGTCAAGATCAGGCTCCCTCTCTTCTATTGCTTAGAGTCTTAGCTGGGGTCATCCTTTTGGATTCCTGGGAATTTCTCTAGAGCCAGGTTTCTGCTAACCCTATAATGGCTCCTTCAATCAAGATATGTATTTCCTTGCTCTTATCTCTATTCTTCCTCCATCTCGACTATCCCATTCCCTCAAGTTCTCCTCAACCCTCTCCTCTTCCTCTTCCACGGTCCCTTCTCCTCCCATCCCCATGCTCCCAAATTTGTCAGATAATCTTGTCTGTTTCTAATTTCAGGTGTGTCTTATATGTTTTTCTTTGGGTTCACCTTATTACTTAGCTACTCTAGGATCATGAACTATAGGCTCAATGTCCGTTGTTTATAGCTAGTATCCACTTATGAGTGAGTATATACTGTATTCATCTTTTTGCATCTGGGTTACCTCACTAAGGATAGTGTTTTCTAATTCTATTTGCATGCATAATTCAAGATGTCACTGTTTTTACTGCTGAGTAGTACTCTAATATGTAAATGTGCCACATTTTCATTATCCATTCCTCAGGTTAGAGGCATCTAGGTTGTTTCCAGGTTCTGGCTATTATAAATAATGCTGCTATGAACATAGTTGAACAAATGCCTTTGTAGTAAGACTGAGCAGCTTTTGGGTATATGCCCAAAAGTGGTATTGCTGGATTCTGAGGTAGGTTGATTCCCAATTTTCTCAGAAAGTGCCACACTGATTTCCAAAGTGGTTGTACAAGTTTGCATTTCTTCCATCAATGGATGAGTGTACCCCTTACTCCACATCCTCTCCAGCAAAGGCTATCATTGGTGTTTTTGATCTTAGCAGTTCTGATAGGTGTAAGATGGTATCTCAAGGTTGTTTTGATTTACATTTTCCTGATGACCAAGTATGTTGAACATTTCCATAAGTATCTTTTGGCCATTTGTGATACTTCTGCAGAGTTCTCTGTTCAGTTCTGTACCTCATTTTTAATTGGGTTATTTAGAATTTTAATGTCTAATTTCTTGAGTTCTTTATATATTTTGGAGATCAGTCCTTTGTCTGATCTTTGTCTAATGTGGGGATGGTAAAGATCTTTTTCAGTTGTTAGTCGGGGGCATAAAAGATTCCCAAAATCAAATAGCCTATTGCTATTGCCCTTGGCTGTCTCACAGAGGTTGAACACAAGTCTCCATTCCTAAAGACACCATGCCCTTCAGATACAGAACACAGAGGATTCCAGGTAGATATGAACTGAAAGGCTCCTTAGCAGGAGCTTTCATAGACTAGAAAGTACTATGCAAGCTGTCATCCAAATCAACTAAATCCAAAGCTACAGTGATGCCAATAAAACACAAAAGTGACCAGCTCAGCAAGATATCTCTACAGCTACAATAATGACACTCATATTTTGGTAGTAAGCAACAGCTTTCTAATTGGACTTAAGGCCTGCTCAACAGAAGGAAAATCATACTTGGTACTGGCAATCTAGCTAGTGAGGTCATAGATCTTAGAGGAGAGCTTAGTACCACCATTTTACTAAAAGGTTAATTTCTAAATGAATTATAAATATTAACCTGTATGCCCACAGATAAGTAAGTGTAGGTCTCACAACTCATCAGAGAAGCTTTGTTTTGCAGAAGATGGAGACTATTACAGAAAACCACAACTAATTCAAATGCAGAGATCAACCAGTCAACCAATGGTGGGGAGCCCACACTGATTGGATACATTTACAACACAACTCCTGTACATAAGGCTCAGAGAGCATTGTGAGAAAAGATTCTTTTCTTTTGGTTTTTCAAGACCTGGTTTCTCTGTGTAGCTCTGGCTGTTCTGAATCTGGTTTTGTAGATCAGGCTGGCCTTGAACTCACTGAGATCCACTTGCCTCTGCTATCTGAGTGTTGGGATTAAAGTTGTGCACCACCACCACCCAACATATGGATCCATAAAATTTTAAGATCCATAGAACCAAGAAATCTGCTGAGATTGTGTTTCTAGATATGATAGGAAAATTTCACCCATGATAACTTAATAACATTGCTGCCTAAACAAGACATGTACAAGGACACCAACAGATACCCTATCATGGAATGGAGAAATCTCACAAGGCCCCACCTGGAAGCAATGCTGTACTTGAAGCTAAGAACTCCTGAGAAAGGAGTCTCCAGGGATGAGCCACAATACCAAGTAGTCAACACTGAAAACACTGAAATCATATATATACATACATACATACATATATATATATTTATACACATACACACATACATACAAAGAGCACTAAACAGACTCACAGGTTGTATTTATATTATATATATGTGTGTGTGTGTGTGTGTGTGTGTGTGTGTGTGTTTGTGACAGTAACAATTAAAGAATTCAAAAGGGTTTAAAAGGATACAAATGTGGGGCGCTGGGGGCGAATCCTCAGGGCAAACAGGCGGGCGGGAGTTCCTCTGTTTCACTGGCCTGCCTGCACCAAGCAAGGTAGGCGCTTTGTTTATGAACTACCCAACCAGCACGGAGATCTGAGCTCGGTACCAGGAGAGACATAATTGGGGTGAGTTTGTGACACGGCAGCAGCCCCAGACAGGGAACTCAGAAGTTCCTCACACACCCCCCACCCCTTCTGGGCTCCCTGCAGAGACTCTACTCCCTGCAGACTGCCTCTCTGTTCCTATCCCACCCACCTAGCATCCAGAACCCTTCTTCCTTCTGCCCCCTTCCTTCTTTGGGCACATAACACCACCTAGCTCAGCCTGTCTGGGCGCTGGGGGTGAATCCTCAGGGCAAACAGGCAGGTGGGAGTTCCTTTGTTTCACTGGCCTGTCTGGGCACTGGGAGCGAATCCTCAGGGCAAACAGGCAGACGGGAGTTCCTTTGTTTCACTGGCCTGCCTGTACCAAGCAAGGTAGGCGCTTTGTTTACAAACTATCCAACAAGCAAGGACAGCAGATCTTGGCACCAGGAGAGCCATCATTGGGCACGGAGATCTGATATTGTCACCAGGAGAGACATCACTAGAGCACCAGGAGAACCATCACTGGGGAGTACCATCACTGGGAAGGTACAACAGTAGGCAAGGAGACCTGATCCTGTAAAAGAAGATCCATAGGAGAGCATTCGGAGGAAGAGATCGGCAGGCGCCAATGCAAGAATTTACCCAACAATCTGAAAAATAATATGAAACCACCAGAACCCAGCAAACTCACAACAGGAGGACATGAACACCTTAATCATGAAGAAGTAGAAAAAAATTGACTTTATTAAAGTGATTGATGCCCTTAAACAGCTTGTAAAAAATGCCCTTATAGAAATGGATGAGAAGTATAACAGAAAGTTTGAAGAATTGAGTAAATCAGTGAATGATACCCTAGGAAACCAAGGAAAAACAATCAAACAGATAATGGAAACAGTTCAAGTCTTGAAAACTGAATTGGAGGCAAAGAAGAAAACACAAACAGAAGGCTGGCTGGACATGGAAAATCTAGGTAAATGAATAGAGTCTACAGAAACGAGCATAACCAACAGAATACAAGAGATAGAAGAAAGAATCTCAGATTCTGAAGATACCATAGAGAAAATAAACACGCTGATCAAAGAAAACAGCAAGGCCAACAAACTCTCATCACAAAACATTCAGGAAATATGGGACACAATAAAAAGACCAAACCTAAGAATAATAGGAGTAGAAGAAGGGGAAGAAGCGCATCTCAACGGTCCAGAAAATATATTTAATAAAGTTATAGAAGAAAACTTTCCCAACCTAAAGAAAGATATACCTACGAAGGTTCTTCTTTCCTTTTTTTTTTTTTTTCTTTTTTTTTTTTTGGTTTTTCGAGACAAGGTTTCTCTGTGGTTTTGGAGCCTGTCCTGGAACTAGCTCTTGTAGACCAGGCTGGTCTCGAACTCACAGAGATCCGCCTGCCTCTGCCTCCCAAGTGCTGGGATTAAAGGCGTGCGCCACCACCGCCCGGCCCTACGAAGGTTCAAGAAGCATACAGAACATCGAATAGGCTGGATCAAAAAAAAACATCCCCTCGCCATATAATAATCAAAACACAAAGCATACAGAACAAAGAAAGAATATTAAGAGCTGCAAAGGAAAAAGGCCAAGTTACTTATAAAGGTAAACCTATCAGACTTACACCTGACTTCTCTATGGAAACAATGAAAGCCAGAAGGTCCTGGATAGATGTACTGCAGAAACTAAGAGACTGTGGATGCAAGCCCAGACTACTATACCCAGCCAAACTTCCGTTCACTATAAATGGAGAAAACAAAATTTTCCAGGATAAAAACAAATTTAAACAATACGTAGCCACAAATCCAGCCTTACAGAAAGTAATAGAAGGAAAATCACTAACCAAGGAGTCCAACAATGACCACAATATCTCAGACAACTAGAGACCCTTCAGCAGCACAACACAAAGAAGGGAAACACACAAAATTTACTACTAAAAAAATGACCGGAGTTAACAACCACTGGTCACTAATATCACTTAATGTCAATGGACTCAACTCACCTATAAAAAGGCACAGACTAAGAGATTGGATACGAAAACAGGATCCAACATTCTGCTGTTTACAAGAAACACACCTCAACTACAAAGACAGACACCTACTCAGAGTAAAGGGTTGGGATAAGGCATATCAAGTTAATGGACCTAAGAAACAAGGAAGTGTGGCCATACTAATTTCTAACAAAGTTGACTTCAAACTTAAATCAATCAGAAGAGATGGAGAGGGACATTTTCTACTCATAACAGGAACAATTCATCAGGATGAAGTCTCAATCCTGAATATTTATGCCCCTAACACAAAAGCACCCACGTACGTAAAAGAAACATTGCTAAAACTCAAGGCAGCAACCAAACCACACACATTAATAGTAGGAGACTTTAACACTCCTCTCTCACCAATGGACAGGTCAATTAGACAGAAACCTAACAGAGAAATAAGAGAATTATTGGAGGTAATGAATCAAATGGACTTAACAGACATCTATAGAATATTCCACCCAAATGGGAAAGAATATATCTTCTTCTCTGCAGCTCATGGAACCTTCTCGAAAATTGACCACATACTCGGTAACAAAGCAAACATCCACAGTTACAAAAAAATATCTGTAACCACCTGTATCTTATCAGATCACCATGGATTAAAGCTAGAATTCAACAACAATGCTACCCCCAGAAAGCCAACAAACTCATGAAAACTCAACAGTCAACTACTGAACCATACCTGGATTAAGGAAGAAATAAAGAAAGAAATTAAAGTCTTCCTTGAATTCAATGAAAATAAAGAAACAACATACTCAAACCTATGGGACACTATGAAGGCAGTCCTGAGAGGAAAGTTCATAGCACTAAGTGCCCACTTAAAGAAAACAGAGAAAGCACACATTGGAGACTTAACAGCCCACCTGAAAGCTCTAGAAAAAAAAGAAGCAGACTCACCTAGAAGGAGTAGAAGACTGGAAATAACCAAAGTAAGGGCTGAAATCAACAAAATAGAAACACAGAAAACAATTGAAAGAATCAATGAAATAAAAAGCTGGTTCCTGGAGAAAATCAACAAGATTGATAAACCCTTATCCAAACTAATCAAACGGCAGAGAGAGAATTTGCAAATTAATAAAATCAGAAATGAAAAGGGGTACATAACCACAGACACAGAGGAAATTCAGAGAATCATTAGATCTTACTACAAAAGCCTGTATGCCACAAAACTGGAAAATGTTAAAGAAATGGACACTTTTTTAGATGAATACCATATACCAAAGTTAAACCAGGACCAGGTAAACAACCTAAATAGACCTGTGAGTCGTGAAGAATTAGAAGCTGTTATCAAAAACCTCCCTTCCAAAAAAAGTCCTGGACCAGATGGTTTCGATGCGGAATTCTACCAGAACTTCCAAGAAGACCTAATACCTATACTCCTAAATGTATTTCACAATATAGAAACAGAAGAGTCATTGCCAAATTCCTTTTATGAAGCTACAGTAACTCTGATACCAAAACCACACAAAGACTCAACCAAGAAAGAGAATTACAGGCCAATCTCACTCATGAACATCGACGCAAAAATCCTCAACAAAATACTGGCAAACCGAATCCAAGAACACATTAGAAAAATTATCCATTATGATCAAGTAGGCTTCATCCCAGTGATGCAGGGCCGGTTTAACATACGCAAATCTATCAATGTAATCCATCATATAAATAAACTGAAAGAAAAAAACCATATGATAGTTTCATTAGATGCTGAAAAAGCATTTGACAAAATTCAACATCCCTTTATGATAAAAGTCTTGGAGAGATTAGGGATACAAAGGTCATACCTAAATATAATTAAAGCTATTTACAACAAGCCGACAGCTAACATCAAATTAAATGGAGAGAAACTTAAAGCCATCCCACTAAAATCAGGAACACGCCAAGGCTGTCCACTCTCCCCATACCTCTTCAATATAGTTTTTGAAGTCTTAGCAATAGCAATAAGACAACATAAGGGGATCAAGGGGATTCGAATTGGAAAGGAAGAAGTTAAACTTGTGTTATTTGCAGATGATATGATAGTGTACTTAAGCGACCCCAAAAACTCCACCAAAGAACTTCTACAGCTGATAAATACCTTTAGTAATGTGGCAGGATACAAGATCAACTCCAAAAAATCAGTCGCCCTCTTATACACAAAGGATATGGAAGCAGAGAGGGAAATAAGAGAATCATCACCTTTCACGATAACCACAAACAGCATAAAATATCTTGGGGTAACTCTAACCAAGGAAGTGAAAGATCTATTTGACAAGAACTTTAAGTCTTTGAAGAAAGAAATTGAAGAGGATACCAGAAAATGGAAGGATCTCCCTTGCTCTTGGATTGGGAGGATCAATATAGTAAAAATGGCAATTCTACCAAAGGCAATCTATAGATTCAATGCAGTCCCCATCAAGGTCCCATCAAAATTCTTCACAGATCTTGAGAGGACAATAATCAACTTTATATGGAAAAACAAAAAACCCAGGATAGCGAAAACAATCTTATACAATAAACGAACTTCTGGAGGCATTACCATCCCTGACTTCAAACTCTATTACAGAGCTACAGTAATGAAAACAGCGTGGTACTGGCATAAAAACAGAGAAGTCGACCAATGGAATCGTATAGAAGACCCGGATTTTCACCCACAAACCTATGAACACCTCATTTTCGATAAAGGAGCTAAAAGTGTACAATGGAAGAAAGAAAGCATCTTCAACAAATGGTGCCGGCACAACTGGATGTCAAGCTGTAGAAGAATGAAAATAGACCCATATCTATCACCATGCACAAAACTCAAGTCCAAATGGATCAAAGACCTCAATATCAGTCTGAACACACTCAACCTGATAGAAGAGAAAATGGAAAGTACCCTACAAGATATGGGCACAGGAGATCGCTTCCTATGTATAACCCCAGCAGCACAGACATTAATGGCAACATTGAATAAATGGGACCTCCTGAAACTGAGAAGCTTCTGTAAAGCAAAGGACACTGTCACTAAGACAAAAAGGCACCCTACTGACTGGGAGAAGATCTTCACCAACCCCACAACAGACAAAGGTCTGATCTCCAAAATATATAAAGAACTCAAGAAATTAGATGTTAAAATGATAATTAACCCAATTAAAAAATGGGGCACTGAACTGAACAGAGAATTCTCAACACAAGAAGTTCAAATGGCCAAAAGATACTTAAGGTCATGCTCAACCTCCTTAACGATCAGAGAAATGCAAATCAAAACAACTTTGAGATATCATCTTACACCTGTCAGAATGGCTAAAATCAAAAACACCAAAGATAGCCTTTGCTGGAGAGGTTGTGGAGAAAGGGGTACCCTCATCCATTGCTGGTGGGACTGCAAACTTGTGCAACCACTTTGGAAATCAGTGTGGCGGTTTCTCAGAAAAATTGGGATCAACCTACCCCTGGACCCAGCAATACCACTCCTGGGAATATACCCAAGAGATTCCTTATCATATGACAAAAACATTAGTTCAACTATGTTCATAGCAGCATTATTTGTAATAGCCAGAACCTGGAAGCATCCTAGGTGTCCTTCAATGGAAGAATGGATGAAGAAAGTGTGGAATATATACACATTAGAGTACTACTCTGCAGTAAAAAACAATGACTTCTCGAATTTTGCATGCAAATGGATGGAAATAGAAAATACGATCCTGAGTGAGGTAACCCAGACCCAAAAAGAAGATCATGGGATGTACTCACTCATAATTGGTTTCTAGCTATGGATAGGGGGCCTCTGAGTCTATAATATGTGGTCCTAAAGAAGCTAAACAAGAGGGCAAACCCAAGGAAAAACATATAGTTATCCTCCTGGCTATGGGAAATAGACAAGAGTGCCGGGTAAAAAATTGGAATCTTGGGGGTAGGGTGGGATGGGGGTAAGGGGAGATGGAGAAAGAAAAGTGTGAAGGAGAGGATGAGGGGAACTTGGGGAAACGGGATGATTGGGGATATAGGAAGGTTGGATAGGGGAGCAGGGAAACTCATATCTTAGTTAAGGGAACCACCTAAGGGTTGGCAAGAGACTTAAACTTGGCGTGGCTACCAGATGCCCAGGGCAATGTCCCCCGTTAGTTCCTCGGGCACCTGAGGATAGGGAACCTGAAATGAACCTATCCTATAGCCATACTGATGAATATCTTGCATATCACCATAGAACCTTCATCTAGCGATGGATGGAGATAGAGACAGAGACCCACACTGGAGCACTGGATTGAGCTCCCAAGGTCCTAATGAGGTGCAGAAGGAGGAAGAACATGTACAACGAAGTCAGGACCACGAGGGGTGCACCCACCCACTGAGACAGTCGGACCGATCTATTGGGAGCTCACCAAGGCCAGCTGGACTGTGACTGAAAAAGCATGGGATAAAACCAGACTCTCTGAACATGGCGGACAATGAGAGCTGACAAGAAGCCAAGGACAATGGCCCAGGGTGTTGATCCTACTTCAGGTTCTGGCTTTGTGGCAGCCTAGACAGTTTGGATGTTCAACTTCCTAGATCTGGATGGAGGGGGGAGGACCTTGGACTTTCCACAGGGCAGGGAACCCTGACTGCTCCTGGGACTGGAGAGGGAGGAGAAGAGGAGTGGGGGGAGGGGGAGAGGGGCGGGAAGAGGGGGAGGGAAATGGGAGGCGGGGAGGAGGCAGAAAATTTTTTTTCTCAATTAAAAAAAATGTAAAATAAAAAAGAAAGGATACAAATGTGAAATATGCGGAATGCTGGAGGAAGGAAAAGGAAAGAGATTAATAATGTAAGTATATTTTAATGTAAAAGTAAGTAAAACAAAATTTAAAAGTATAAGAATATCAGAAGCATAAAGAAAAAATACTTGGGGGTTGGAGAGATGGCTCAGTGGTTAAGATCATTGCCTGTCCTTCCAAAGGTCCTGAGTTCAATTCCCAGCAACCACATGGTGGCTCACAACCATCTGTAATGGGTCTGGTGCCCTCTTGTGGCCTGCAGACATACGGACAGAATATTGTATACATAATAAATAAATAAATATTTTTTAAAAAAAGAAAAAATGCTTGGGAATTTAAGACTGGGCAAAGGGAATTTAGACTTTGTCCCTATGAAAGGATTAATGAAAGGACAACCTGATAAGTTATACATCAAAATTATAAAAAGGAAAAATCAAAAGGAAATACTTACAAATCATATATCCAACAAAGAACTAGTACATAGTCTACATAAAGAACTCTAATACTCAATAATAAATCCAAATTATTATGTTAGACTCAATGACAAAAGTCATCAGAATGACATTACCAGAAAAGATATACAGATGGAAAACAATTACTTGCAAATTGATTCAACATCATTATCTACTAAAGGCAGAATAATTATCTTATATGATAAATTATGAAACACATATAAATATGACCAAAATAAAAGCAAAGACAAAATTAACAATACTAGCTATGGGTTATAATGAGGGGGAAATGGATCAAACGTGCATTTCTGGTAAAATTTATAATGCTACTTCCATTCTGGAAAGATTGTGAATGCCAAAGGACTTTTATATCTGCTGTGAGATCATGTCTTTTATATATGACAGGCAAGCTGCACCCATGAACTCTCAGCAACAAGATCAGAATGGTGACAATACCAGTGGACATTCCACTATAAATGGAGGAAATGTCACAAGGCTCCACCCATAGAAGAATTTCTATAGGTTGTCAATGCCTACTGATAGAGGGAGAATTAGTCTCTTCCTTGGTTTAGCTCCTACATAAGTTGTCATATCCAGCCTGAACACGTACACATGTAAGCAAGATGAATGAACTTGGTGGGTTTTATATACACATGCATACATACACATACAAGCATTATATATATTGATATATGGACATATAGATATATAGATATTAGGGAGGAACAAGAGAATTGAAGAAGGAGAGATGGACAAGGGTGATATTGATGCAGTATTCATGTATGAAGTTCTCAAAAAATTATTAAAAATAATAATACGGTAAGAGATGATAGAAAGGAGGGTATTTGTTGATTAAAAAAACAGTAGAAGACAAATTCATTTTATGGTATTGAATTTTAAGTCCTTGATTTCATTAATGGCAAAATCATAGTTATCACATTGTATTGTGGTTCATTTAAAGGGGATAGCATTGAGAAAGTTTGATAAGTCGTATGTATGTATGCCACATGTGTTCCTGATGACTGTAAAGTTTATAGAAGACATTATATCCCTCAAAATTGGAGTTGGAGCTAGTTGTGGACCTCTGTGTAAATGTTAGAAACCAAGCCCTAGTTCACTGAAATAACAATAAGTACTCTTAATCACTGAGCCATCTGTCCTACTCCTATTTCTTTTATTAAATACTATTTTATTAATTATTTTTTTATTGAAAATAGATTCTTTTCTCATACAATATAACCTGACCAGTTTCGCCTCCCTCAACTCCTACCAGCTCCCCCACAACTTCATTCGCCCCATACCCACTCCCCCTTCATTTCCTTTTCAAAAAAGTATAGGCTTTCAAGAGACAACAAGCAGACCTGACAAAAGAGGATACAATAGGAAGAGGTAAAAGTCTTCATGTCAAGTTTGGACAAGACAATCCAATAGGAAGAAAAGAGTTCCAAAAATAGTCAAAAGAATCAGTTTCACCTGCTCCCACTGTTAGGGGGTCCCATAAAACCACCAAGCTAACAGGCATCATTTGTAAGCATAGGACCTAGTAGAGACCCATGAAGGCTCTATGCTTGTCATTCTAGTCTTTGTGAATCCATATGAGCCCTGCTTAGTTGATTTGGTAGGCAATGTTTCTGGTGTCCTCAATCCCCTCTGACTCATCCAATCATTCAGAATTTCATACATTGTATTTTGGTCACTTTCCCCTCCTTCAACTTCTTCTAGATCCACCTCTATCTCACTACCAACCTAACTTTAAATTAACAAAAGAAAGAGCAGAATGACCCAAACCAATAAGAGCAGAAATGAAAAGGGAAACAATAAAAGAGACACTGATAACATTTACAGAATCATAAAAACATGCACTTAAAATCTATATTCCACTCAAGTGAAAACTCTAAAACAAATGGTGAATTTCTCAATGCATATGACCTGCCAATGTTAAAAAATAAATATTTAAATAGACCCATTTACAATCATTGAGATAAAAGTAGTCATTAAAAATCTTCCAACAAAAAAAAATGTCCATGACCAGGGAGATTCTACACCTTCAATAAGAATTAACACCAACCTCCTAAAATAATTTTTTTACAATAGTCAAGGAAGGAACATTTTAAAATTATTTTTATGAAGGAAATTTTAACCTAACACTAAAATCATTTTATTTCTTAAACTGCCTATAAACACACAATTATGTTAAAATATGAAGTTTGATTAAAGTCTCATAGATAAAATTATCTAACAAAAAAGTCTAAACAATGTGTATATAACCTTGTTAAAAGACATTGTCTAAGATGTCAATAAATTAAGACATTATATTCTCAGAATAAACTGAGAATCTTTGGAAATCAGTATGGTGGTTTCTCATAAAATTGGGAATCAACCTACCTCAGGATCCAGTAATACCACTCTTGGGAATATACCCAAAAGATGCTCAATCATACTACAAACACACTTTCAACTATGTTCATAGCAGCATTATTTGTAATAGCCAGAACCTAGAAACAACCTAGATGCCCCTCAACCGAAGAATGGATAAAGAAAGTATGGCACATTTACACATTAGAGTACTACTCAACAGGAAAAAAAATGACATCTTGAATTTTACATGCAAATAGATGGAGTTAGAAAACAATATCCTGAATGAGGTATTCCAGACACAGAAATACAAACACAGTATGTACTCATTCATAAGTGGATAGCATCTATAAACAAAAGACTTTGAGACTAAAGTTCATGATCCTAGAGATCCTAAGTAATAAGGCAAACCCCCTCAAAAAAAAACATATATAGACCCACCTGGAAACTGGAAACAGACAAGATCACCTGACAAAATTGAGAACATGGGGGCAGGGAGTAGAAGGAAGGGTAGAAAGGGAGAAGGGGAAGAAGAGGTGATAGGGGGAGGGTTGAGGAGAACTTGAAGGAATGGGATAGTTGAGATGGAAGAAGGACAGATGAGAACAAGGAAAGAGATATCTTGATTGAGGTAGCCATTAAGGGGTTAGCAAGAAACCTGGCTCTAGAGAAATTCCCAGGAATCTAAAAGGATGATGCCGGCTAACACCCTAAGCAGTATAGGAGAGGGTGCCTGATCTTGACTTGCCCTGTAGTCAGGTTGATGATTATCTTAAATATCACCATAGAACCTTCGTCCAGACACAAACAGAGGCAGAGACCCACATCAGAGCACTGGACTGAGCTCCCAAGGTTCAGTTGAAGAATAGAAGGAATGAGACTATGAGCAAAGAGGTCAAGACCATTAAAGGTTCATCCACTGAAACAGTTTACTTGAGCTAATGGGAGTTAATCAACTCCAGCTGGACAGGGAAGGAGCAAGCATAGTGTAGTGATGAGGTGAGCAGGCCTGCTTTTGGTCCTGCTTGACTCCTGCATGGTTAGATTTACACCCAAAATAACAACACACAAAATGTATTCATTTAAATACTGCCTGGCCCATTAGCTCTAGCCTCTTATTGACTAATTCTCACATCTTGGTTAAGCCATTTCTCTTAATGTGTGTAGCACCATGAGGTGTTGGCTTACCGGGAAAGATCCTAACCTACATCTGTCTCAGGTCAGAGAATCATGGCATCTGCCTTACTCTGTTTTCTTTCTCCCAGAATTCTGTTCTGTCTACTCCACCGACCTAAGGGTTGGCCTATCAAAAGGCCAAGGCAGTTTCTTTATTAACCAATGAAAGTAACACATAGATAGAAGACCCATCTACATCAGCATAGGACCAAACTAGTCCCTCTGAATGTGGTTGACATTTGTATGACTGGGGCAGACTGAGGGGCACTGGGATTTACCTCTACTGCATGTACTGGCTTTTTGGGATCTTATTCTCTTTGGATGTATACCTTGCTCAGCCTAGATGTAATAGAGAGAACCTTGGACCTTCCACAAAGAAGTGCCTTACTGTCTCTTAGGATTAGAAGGAGGTGGGGTGGGAGGGAGTGGGAGGAGAGTAGGGAGTGGGAATTTGGCATGGTATTTTCTTAAAAATCTAATAAATTAAAAAAATAAATTGCACTGTGATAATGCTGTGATCAAAGACAGATGTTAGTTCATATTAAAGAAGGGGGAGAGAGACACATGCAGAGTGTGAAAAATGAAATATTTTAGTGTGTGCATAAAGTTCCTGAAACACTAACTGCTAAATGAGAGACAAAGCTGGGTTTTGACTATTTGGGTAATGGGTTTCTTATTAACATCTCATCAAGATGATTAGAATAGATTAACAATTCAGAAAGCACATTATAAAAAAAAAGGCATTTAGATACATTATAACCCATGCACAAGGGATTTTGAGTAGTTGGTGTAGTGACTATTGAAATATTTATCACTACACCTGTGCGCATACTTTTCAGACTTGGGAAATGCTGTATTTATGGATAGAAATAATACATTTCTAAGATGTACTTAAGAGTTCTTTACATTCTATCATTAGTGAAACCATAGAGTAGTGAGGAAGAAAAAAAGGAAGAGGAAACTAAATGAATGCCTACCTAGTGCTAGGCACCATTGCTTAAATTTTATAACAACATTTTGTCAGATTTTTATTTTGCCTGTTTTAAAAACATCATTTTTATAGTATAATATAATTATATCATTACCCTTCCCTTTTCTTCTTCCTTATCATTCTATATCCCCTTCCATCCTCTTTTTTAGTCAATGCCCTCCTTTTCTTTTCTTTTTTTTTTTTTTACTAATTTTGGTTATACAAATGTATATTACTAAATATCTAAGTACAAACAGCTTAGTCTCTATAATGTTACAGTCCAGATCAGGCCAGATCGGTCTATACCTGTCCTGACCGGACCAGGCCAGTCTCAACCAGACCAGACTGGACCAGACTGGTCGAGAGCAGTCCTGACTGGACAAGACTGGTGAAGACTGGACCAGACTGGTCCAGACCAGAACAGACCAGTCTCGACCAGACCAAACCGGTCCAAAACAGTCGAGACCGGCCCTGACCGGACCACACTGGTATCAACTGGTTCAGACCAGACCAAACAGATCTCAACCATACCAGACTGGTCTTTACCAGAACAGACCGGTCTTGAACAGACCAGACCGGTCCTGACCAGTCTCGACCTGTCCTAGTCTGGTAGGGACTGGTCTGGTCTGGTCTGGTCAGGGTCAATCTTGAGCGGTCTGGACTGGTCTGGTCTGGTGGAGACTGGTCTGGTCTGGTCGGGACCAGTCGAGACCGGTCTGTTCCAGTCTGATCCAGTCTGGACCAGACAAAGCAAGTCTGGTCCGGTTTGGTCTGGTTGAGACTGGTCTGGTCTAGTCGAGACCAATCAGGACAGGTCTGGTCTGCTCAAGACTGTTCTGGACTGGTCTGGTCCAGTCAAGACTGGTCTGTTCTGGTCGAGACTGGTCTGGTCCCATCTGGAACGATCGAGACCTGTCAGGCCTGGTCTAGTCTGGTCGAGACTGGTCTGTTCTGTTCCAGACCAGTCTGGTCCAGTTGAGACGGTTCTGGTTTGGTCTGATCCGGTCGAGACCGGCCTGATCCGGTGTGGATAGGTCGAGACTGGTCTGGTCTGGTCTGGACTGGTCTGGTCCGTTCTAAAGGAAGGAAACAGTCAGCAGTCCTACCCAGCTTTGTTGTGGTATTCACAACAATAACTAGTATTTTGGCACAGGTACCTTGGTGGTAACCAACAGCTTTCTATTTGGACTTCAGACCCACTCAACAAGAGGGAAATTATACCTGATATTGGAAACTTAGCCAACTACTCAACAATAGTGAAGTCAGAGATCTTGGAGGAGAACCTAGAACCACTATCTTACTAAACAAGCATAATCCCTAACTACATTCTAAATGTTTCTATACCCACATTAAGGAATGGCTTTCTTGGGCTTTGACTATCTAATCTAAAATGCATGGTGTATGTCCTAGTTACCTTTCCTGTTGATGTTCACAGCTATGATAATAACCATGACTAAACAACTTGGGGGAGGGAAGGCTTTATTAGCCTTACTGCCTATAATCCGTTATCAAGAGAAGCCAAGGCAGGAACTCAAGCAGGATTCTGAAGGTAGTAACTAAAGGAGAGATCATAATGAACATGGATTAATACCTTGATGTTCATGATTGACTCAGCCTGCTTTCTTCTACAACCCAGGTCAACCTGTCAAGGATGGTATTGCTCTTAGTGAGCTGGACCCTCACACATCAATCATTGGCAAGAAAATGTCCCACAGGCTTGTCCACAGGCCAATATGATGAAGGCAATGTCCCAATGAGATTTCTTCCTCCAAGTTGAATCTAGTTTGTGTCTAGATGAAAAAACTAACTAGTACAGTATATAAGGATTTAAAGGCAATACATGCTAACATGCAATTTTGTGTGATCTCTGTCATAAGTCCATGAAGTTAATATCAATATATGCACTTTAGATTTGAGAAAATGAATGATTAAATAGAGCAACTAAAAACCTCCAAGTTCTACAGCTAAGGAGAGGTGGAGTCACAATTTTAATTCAAGTTTCTTTTCTTATTTAATTTTTATTGAAGCCCTTAAGTCTAGCAATTTGTGATGATATAAGATGTGTAACTTTGCATTAGTGACCTTCCTGCTCTGAGGCTATTTAGTCATCTGTCATTTAGCACAGGTGACTTCTGGAAAAAGCAACAAATTCCTGCATTTCGGTTCTTACATAAGCTAATTCGATCAAGTTTCCTACCATTGTTAACATTCCTATGCAGATTACATCTCAACAAGTAATATCAACAATTACTATAAAGTCCTTTTCTGGGTCTTGCATTGTCCTAGACTGGCAGATGGAGTAGATAGTCCTACACTCATTAATGCTGCTGCCTGTTTTTAAGATCCAGGAAGACTAGTCTACCAGAGGATTCAGACATATAATCAGTAGAAATTACACAACATAACTTAAAGATTTATATCACTATTTCCTTCCTAAAGTCAGTGAGCAATAGCAGACAATTTTCATCTGCCACAGAAGAAAGAATTTTCAAATTTGGTCAAGTTCATATCTCAACATCTTGGAAAGAAATCCAAATTGACTCCTGAATCTTCTAGCTCCTATTTATAGCCCTTCCCTTCTCTGAACAGGTCTTTGACATCTGTTCAGTGTGATTGCTATTTTTTATTGACATCTTGACAACATCTGAAATGAACTACAATTCAGAAATGGAGGGCACACCTGTGAGAGATTTTTGCTTGGTTTGAAGTGGGTGAATTCATGTCTAGTTCAGACCTTTGAGGTAGGAAGATATGCACCTTTGATCTGGATCTTGTTTTTTTAATTAAAATTTCCAACTGCTCCCTGTTTCCCATTTTCCTCCCCCTCCTCCCAAATATTGCCCCCTCCCCCCACTCCCCTTTCCCTATCCCCATTCCTCTTCTCCTCCCCCCACTCCATTCCCCCTCCCTCTCAATACTGAAGAGCAGTACAAATTCCCTGCCCTGCAGGAAGACCAAGGTCCTCCCACTTCTATCTACATCCAGGAAGGTGAGCATCTAAACAGGCTAAGCTCCCACAAAGCCAGTTCATGTATTAGGATCGAAACCTAGTGCCATTGTCCTTAGCTTCTCATCAGCCTTCATTGTCCGCCATGTTCAGAGAGTCCAGTTTCAACCCATGCTTATTCAGTCCCAGTCCAGCTGGTCTTGGTGGGCTCCCAATAAATCAGTTCCACTGTCACAGTGAGTGGGTGCACCCCTCGTGGTCCTGACTTCCTTGCTCATGTTCTCCCTCCTTCTGCTCTTCATTTGGACCTTAAGAGCTCAGCTGGTACCTTGGGCAACTGAGGAGAGGGAACCTGAAATGATCCTATCCTATACTGATGAATATCTTACATATCACCTTAGAACCTTCATCTTGTGATGGATCAAGATAGAGACAGAGACTCAATTTGGAGCAATGGTCTGAGCTCTTAAGATAATTTCTTCACTGGCATTAGCACCTACTTCTTCCGAATTCCAGCATATACTGAAGACCACCTGAGACGTCCAGACTTGTGGACTGAACAACTTCTGGATTCTTGGCCTTTCCAGCCATGGAGCCCTATTGCTGGATTAGTTGGACCATAGCCTGTGAGTGATTCTGATAAATCCCCTTTCTTTATATACAGATAAAGCAATTCATTCTATAAGTTTTGCTATTTTAGAGACTCCTAACTAATATATTCAGAATACAGCATTCTCAGCAGGGTAGAAACATTGCAGCATTCTAAGCTGGGAAGAGTGTTGCTACCCTGCTGGCATTTTCCACCCTAGTGTAAAAATCTTCTGGAACATCATAGTCAGTCCTTGAAACAGAAATAATTCTTCCATTCTTCTTCATTCTTAGGGTCCTCACTCTTTTAATAAGGTCTGATAATCAATGACTCTCCAAGATTCTCCCTGCCTTTGGAGGTATATTGGAATTTCTGAAAAGCATCAAACTCATGAACTGAGTAGCAATCAAGCATCCTCTACAGTGTGAAGGCAGACATTACTGAACTACTCAGATCCTAACATTTTGGTTTTTCTAATAAGTATTCTTTCATAAGAGATACTTATATTATCATTTCTCTTTCTTTATAGAAGTCCACTGAACCTAGGAAGTTGAAAATAACAACATAGAGGATTAGCATCCAAGGCTAATTTTCCCATTTGTGTTTGAGATTCTACCTTTTCTGTTTCCAGAGGTTTTGTTATGATAATCATTCTTTGCTCAACCACTTTCAGACTCTCACTGTAGAGATTTATCTCTTAGCCCTTGAAACACACTTGTGTCTTCCATTTTTGAATAACCTGTTTCTTTAAAATTTATAGTCCAAAAGCTATTCCATTTTTCCCTCTTTGTCATAATCAAACTCTGTCAAAAAATTTACTATAGTTTTTCTTTTGTTTTCTTATGTTCCCTACACTTTCCAGTGTGTTCTTAATCAGCATCAACATATCATTCCATTGTGACTCTTCTTGCTGACAGGAATAAAGACTTCCTTTTTGACCTAGCCAATGGACTATGTCCATCTTACTCAAAGGATTTTCAAGTATGGTATAAAGTTGGCAAACCAATCGTTTGTGAGTAATGTCTGAGTTCTACTTTCAGACACTGATTTTGACAAATTGTTAGATAATTTAAACATTTGACCCTAGAACTGTTTACATAGTTTCTATGAGTCTGTACCCTATAGAGACTAGATTTCCTCTTATTCCTCTGATTTCCCCCTCTATTCTACAAAGCTTGTGTTTAAAATTAAAATGTAGACTAGATGACTAGAGCTTTGGCCTATGCATATTTTTACCCTCTGACACTAAATATTCTTCCTAATGTTCTTACCTACAGCCATGATTTTCACATGCTGATCAATTTCAAACTCTTAAACATTCTTTTGAGTTCAAAAGCAGTATAAGCACCTGTCTGTTAGCCTTTACAATTAGATAGCCTGCAGTTATCACAAAATTAAACTTATCCAATCTATCAAGCACCCAAAAGAATGTATATGCTCTTCTGGTGCATCCAGATTAGTTAGAAAACAAACAAGCAAACAAAAACACTATTTACCCAGTTTCTCAGTTTAAAAATATGGTTATTTACTATATTTAAAATTAAGTTTTAAATTGAATTACCTTATCTAGCCCTGGAGAACATGATCAATGGGAATATTTCTGAATCATGTTTATTATGTGAATCTTTGATCTAAAGTATGAATGGCACTTTGAGCTTGTAGTCTTCTTTATCACCCAAACCTATAACCCTTGTCTCATAATTATGATCACACATAATTATACAAATTTTAAGAGAGGTACTTTCCTCAAAATGCTTCATTACCTGTCCTAAAAACTGTAAAGAACATCAAGAAAGTCTTGGGGAACTGTTGTAAGCAAAAGGAATTTAAGGAAACATGACAATTAGATGTTTTTTGTTTCTTAACTCAGAATTGTTCCCATGCTTTCTTTTACCAAAAATATTCACAATTATCTTTTTGTATATCTTCATCTCAAGTTTCAATGAAAAAATATATCCTACAAAATCTAAAATAAATACTTTGAAGCCCTTTATATGATGGAGGAAAGTCATTGGTTAAATAATAAAGAAACTGCTTGGCCTCATAGGTTAGAACATAGGTGGGTGGAGTAAACAGAAGAGAATGCTGGGAGGAAGAGGAAGTGAGCTAAGATGCCATTTTCTCTCCTCTCTGGGGCAGATGCAGGGCAGCTCCTCTCAGAGCCAGATGCGATGCAGCCAGCCGCCAGGTCAGACATGCTGAATCTTTCCCGGTAAGACTAGTGCTACACAGATTATTAGAGATGGGTTGATCGGGATATGAGAATTAGCCAGTAAGGGCTAGAGCTAATGGGTCAAGCAGTGTTTAAAAGAATACAGTTTGTGTGTTGTTATTTCGGGACATAAGCTAGCCAGGCGGCCGGGAGCTGGATGGCAGGAACACAGCCCACAGCTCCCACAATATTTATAGAAAACCGTTGATTGCCAATAGCCATGAACACTGCCTAGTGCTTTTTGGTCTGCAAATATTATTTGTCAGTTAACTGAGGATTAAAATTATCTGTGTGTGAAAACACACAATTGTTGAGTCTTTTATTATTTGTAATTAATCTTGAATTGTTTTCAGTGGAATTACTAACCCCTGACTAGAGAAAAATTGCTTTAAAGACAGAACTTTCTTTGCCTTTCTATTTGGATTCCTTACAATCCGTATTTCTTACTCTATCAGGAACTCTTTTCATAGTATTCTCTTGTACTCATATTGTCTTCCACCACACTAATCTGTTCAATAATGCCCCTGAAACGAGTAAAATAATATACTTTTCTCAATTAATCTCTCAACAAATAAAGCCAAATAAAATTCCTAAGTAAAAGTATCTGCCATCAAAAGAAATTTTGAATCCTTGACAATATGGTGCTTTCTTTTGTTGTTTTTATTTAAGTTTATTTTTTGAGAAATGTAATGCATGAGTATATCATAGTGGCAATTGGCAGCTGTTTAAATCTAGTCAAAGCATACTTAGCAGGGAATTGATGTCTGGTACTGTAAACATAAACAAATACCCATGGCAAGTGAATGCATGGATCTTAAAGGAAAACATATTACCATCACTTTTCTAAATTAGTGTAATTCTTAAGTGCATTCTAAATGCTTATCTTTATACCCACATGTAAATGTACATTTCCCTCTTTATCAAAGAAGCTTATTTTTGCAGCGCAAAACCATCACAGAAAACCACAACTAGTCTGAGTGCCCAGCCCCAACTGATACATCTATGATATACCTCCTGCAACCAAGGCTCAGAGAGCATTATAGAAGAGGGAGTGGAAAGAGTTAAGAGCCAGATGACCAGTCAGTATGCTATGTGACTGCCTTCTAATTAAAACAGAAAAGTTTCACACATGAAATCTCATCAACATGGCTGCCTAAAAAAGACCTAAACAAATTTCAACAATCTTTGAAAGACCAAAGTAGTAGTAGGAAATCTCATAGTTTCCAACATTAGATAAAGAGCTATAAATAATTTACAATTGCTAAAAGGGAGAATTATTCTTGCAGAAAATAAGGCCCATGATTCGTTAGACAATACTGAATGGTAAATCTGAGAAAAGAACATGTGCTGGCAACACTGAAGGGACTCAACAGGTTGTATTAATTAGTTTATTTTTTGTGTATGTAACAACAATGGCTAAAGAGTGGAGGTCATACATTTTGGAGAGAGGTGGGATAGGCTTGGGAGGAGTTGGAGAAACAAGTGGGAAGAGGGAAGTGTGTAATTACACTTTAAGATTTTAAAAATTGGATTACTTGTACTTACTGTTTGTTCACTTCTCTTCATATTTTAGTTATCAATCCTCAATGAGAGTAATGCTTGGAAAATACCTCCTTCTGTTCTATAGGTTGCAGCACATCTAACAGGTCTGGTAATATGATCTTTTAAAATCTTCTATTGTCTTTGAGAATTACATACATTGCATTTGATCTTATTCTTCTTCCTCTCCTAGCTTCTTCCAGCCCTGCTCTTTATTTCATACTCACTCAACTCTGTATGCTGACAAAATGATAAAAAAACATAAAGTCTTATCAGTGCTTCACATATACATTGAGATGTGTGGCTACCCATTAGAGTATAGTAACCCTATTACCATAACTGACTATACCCTTGTTGTAATAGGAAGTGGTGGGCTGAGTTCCTGGCGCCCAGCTGCCCGCATGGCTAGCTTTACCCAAAATAATTACACAGAAACTGTATTCTTATAAACACTGCTTGGCCCAATAGTTTTAGCCTCTTATTGGATAGCTCTTACATATTGATCTAACCCATTTCTAATATTCTGTGTAGCACCACGAGCTGGCTTACCAGGAAAGATCTTAACCTGCGTCTGTCTGACTCGGCTTCTTTCTCCCAGCATTCTCTTCTGTCTACTCTGCCTACCTAATTTTCTGTCCTATCAGGGCCAAGCAGTTTTCTTTATTAATTAACCAATGAAAACAACAGATAAATACAAGACCCACCTCCATCATACCCTCAAACTGTAAAAATGAAAAAGAAGAAAGAAAAAAATTGCCTCTTAAGGCTTTGTCAATTATTTTGTCACAGCAATCAGAAGAGTAATCAGCACACAATTAAATATATTAATAAAAGTTTAACTTGTATATTTAATATCAAGTTAAAACAAAAATTATATTTTCTCATAAGTTAGTATACTGTATTACAAGCACTATGTACCTCTCTAACATTGGCAAGGGAGTGTGGAATCTCACAGATGTGGACTGTAAGTTGGGCAATTTATGATTTCCTATCATATTTCAATGCAGAAATTATATAGAAATTTATGGTAGTAAAATATCTGAACAATTTCAGAGAGACACATACATAAATACAGTGAAAACATATATATAATATCAAGTACTAAAAATGTTTAGTATTGTTTCAAAAAAATATCCTATATATAAAAGAAAATAAATTCTGTGCTATTTGTAACGGAATTGAGGCCAATTTGTGTGTACCACCATGAAAATGGATTCACAATCCACTGAGTTAAAAAGGAAATGATAAAATATTATAATAAAATCTGACCTTTAAAAACTAAAAAGCTATTGTTGCTAGTAAGTATGTCAATATTAGTATACATTAGAATTAAAACTACCCTGACAACATTTAAAGTGCCAAGTAATTATTTATGAGGAATGGATGTTTAAGATCAAGGTTTTTTTTCACATATTTGTAACAGAATTGATCTCTGAACTTCAGGCAGCAAATTTTGGCAAAGACAAAGTAGAACCTAGACTTTAGTGAGAAGGCACAGCTTCAGTGATAAACGGCCAATGAGGAAATCAAACCCAGCTCTTCCAAGAGGAGAAGGATATTTACATGATTAGAAAAGCAAAATCAGACCAGATCTTCCATGATGGGATGCTAACACATCCTAGGTAAAAATTCTAAAACAATAGCATTGATATGACACAATAAAAATAGCATTTGAATACACACATGTATAATTTTATTCATCTTTACGCATTTGCAATTAAGAAAGTTAAACCTCAAAATAAAGAATTTGCCCCAATGCCACAATACTGATCAAGATACAACAATATGGATCAGCACAAAGATGCTGCCCAGATGACAGACAATTCCAGAAATAGAATTTACAACTGCATAGCTATCAAGTCTCAGAACTGTATAAAACTGTATAAAACTTTAAATTTTAAAACGCCATGTCTTCTTTGCTCTTCCCTTCTGTAGTAAATGGATTATGTGGACAAAATGAAAGGGGGCCCATGAATAGAGTTAGAAAAAAACAGATATCTTAGTCTACAGTCTTCAAATAATCTCATCTTTCCTCTATAACTGTACTCCTAAGTCAGAGATATGTCTGCAGTGCCAGACAGATGGGGACAGGACTAAAAATATTTAGTTCTACTCGTACTGACACTCTTAGGTGATAAAGGCCCATCTTTTTACATGTAAGACTCAGTTTTCTACACAATTAAGCTTTCTGGTTCAGACAATTGGAGCATCTGGAATTACATTCACTTTAAATATCAGGAAAAAAAAACTAAATCCAAGATTTGACAGTTTGTATTTCTAAGAAATACCTTTTCTAACAATAATAATAACTAATAGCTATAATAGGATCATTTTGCCTCAGATAATGTAATAAAGACTTAATATTTCATTCACCATAAACCTATGAAGTTGGAGCAAGTAATAGCCTCATCAGCCTCATGAAAAGAGTGAAATTTAAAAAAAAAAAGTCAATGGGGGTAAGGAGTTTGTTTCTGCCTCAGTTTGATATGCCATGCTTTGCTGACTCCTATGGAAGGTCTTATCTTTCTGAATGGAAACAGGAGGAGTGGATGGGGCAGGGTGGTGGAAGGGAGGTGGTGGGATGAAACAGGAGGAGAGAAGGGAGGGGAAACTGTGGTCGGTATGTAAAATGAATTTGAAAAAGATCAATGAACTTTCTCAAGGATACATAATTGAGACAGTAACTGACACGTTTCAAATCCTCATGATCAGTAGAAAAGAGGAATTTCTTCCAGCGATTTATTTACCAGTAAAATCACCTGGAGGTATTTTGAGTAAAGAAGACACACTAGCTCCTATTAAACAATCTCCCTTCCAAGTATATTTTATGTTGTATTTTCTGGCTCATTCTTTAGAAATAAAAATTCATTAATTTTTCTTGGAATTAACTGCTCTGTAAAATGTCGTAACGAGAGCCTTCATAGAGAAACTTCTTCCCAAGCACAACACAGTTCCAAGAACCTAAATGTAAACTGAATTCTATGCTCAGATACAAGCATCCACAGCAGTACTATAGAAAAAAAATTGATGAAGGCTTTTCCTTGGGACCTGTGAGCACTTGATATTACCCTTACAGATAGGACCCACTATCTAGAGGTTTTCAGATTATCCACTGCCTACAGACATCTTTTAAAGAGCACTAGAGCAACTGGGATCTAGGCCCCTTCCACTCAGTGTATGTGCTCTGAATTTAGCCTGAATCTCTCAAAAGGAGATGTACATTTCTGCTAACTTCCATAAAGGCATCAACTATGAACCCAACCACAGATACACTTGCAGAAATTGATATGTAGAGTATGTAGGCACAAAAATGTTGGGAGTATGAAGATGTTTTTATTAATACATACAAAAGCGATGCATAAAGTGCCAAAGTGGTCAGCCATTCCAAAAACCACTCACTTCACTTACAGACTTATTATAATAGCTTCCCTACTCAGGGGACTGCTCTTTTCTGGGGAGAAGACTAGATAATCAGTGACATTAATTCTTCTTATGACCAGTGTTAAATATATTGACAATGACAATTTTCACCCAGCCTAAAAACTGTGAAATGAACATTGATTAGAAGTATTTGCAGCTCATGTCATGAACAGACTGTAAAGAGGATATAATTGCCATAAATGAGTTCAAGGTTTCTAAACCAGAAAACTCATTTACCAAGAAATTATGAATAAAGGTCAAACCACTAGCTATTAAGCAATCCTGGAGGATGGCACAGAAGTTGAAAAGCTAAAGACAGTTAAACATAGTAAAAATTATCCGAAAAGCTGTGAAGTACTTTCCACCAACCACAAATGAACCTTTTGATGTAGACCTAGAAAGGATACAAATTAGGAAGACTATGAGGAACATAATGTATATGCTACATTGGAGACAGAATTCACTGAGTACACAATGGCAAATCATCTTCTTGAGCTTATTCATATGATTTAACAAGGTACCCACATGATAAAACAGAATATGGGAACCCTAAGTCTTTTAGCAATGTCTCTTATGTTAATGGTTTATAGATGCTATAGGAAAAAAATAGCAATGATTCATAACTAAGTATCCTTAAAATGGTGATGAATATTTAAAGGTGGGTCACTGGCATGACCTGTCCAAAGAACCCCTGAACTTGACTCATTTTATATTTTGCTAAGATATAGGATGAGAAACAAAATTATATTCACCTGTTTTCCAAATGTCGGTATGAAGAGGAATAGCAACTAGCCAGAATTTTAGAGAACAGCATTAATTTAAAATATTTTGTCACAGTGTCCCCGGACACCACCAAAATGACCAAAATGTCCTAGAAATTCTAAAATTTTGGCACCCAAAATATATTCACCAGACTTCTTTGATAACTGGACATTGCACAGAATGCTATTGCCAGAATATGTGTGGCACTTGAGAGTTTGGAAAGGAACCATCATTGATAAGGATGGGCACGAGGCCAAATTTCCAAAAGAATAGAAACAGAAGAACAGAAATGTCATCAATTACCTCATGTAAACTGTTTCAGTGGGTGTCCCCAACATGGTCTTGACCTTTTTGTTCATATTCTCATTCCTCCTATTCTTCAGCTCGACTTTGGGAGCTCAGTCCAGTGCTCCAATGCAAATCTCTGCCTCTGTTTACATCAGTTGCTGGATGAAGGTTCTATGGTGATATTTAAGATAATAATCAACCTGACTACAAGGCAAGTCAAGACCGGGCCCCCTCTCCTCTATTGCTTAGGGTCTTAACTGGGGTCTTCCTTGTAGATTCCTGGGAATTTCTCTAGAGCCAGGTTTCTTGCTAATTCCATAATGGCTCCATCAATAAAGATCTCTCTTTCTTTGCTCTCATCTCTGTCCTTCCTCCATCTTGACTATCCCATTCCCTCAACCCTCCCCTTCTCCCCTCTTCTTCCCCGTCTACCCTCCCTTCTCCTACCATTCCCATGATCCCAATTTTCTCAGGCAATCTTGTCTTTTTTGACTTTACAGGTGGATCTATATATGTTTTTTTTAGTTTTCAGCTTATTACTTAGGATCTCTAGGATCATGAACTATAGGCTCAATGTCCTTTGTTTATAGCTAGTATTGACTTCTGAGTAAGTACATACCATATTCATCTTTTTGAGTCTGGGTTACCTCACTCAGGATGGTGTTTTCTACTTCCATCCATTTGCATGAAAAATTCAAGATGTCATTGTTTTTTACCACTGAGTAGTACTCTAATGTGAGCTCACCAACACCAGATGGATTGGGAAGGAACAAGCATCAGACCAAACTAGTCCTTCTAAATGTGATAGACAGTTGCATAGATGGGGCAGACTGAGGGGCTACTGGCAGTGGTACCAGGATTTATCCCTACTGCTTGTACTGGCTTTTTGGGAATCTATCCTCTTTGAATGGATACCTTGCTCAACCTAGATATAGTAGAAAGGGCCTTGGACCTTCCCCAAAGCAATGTACGTTATCCTCTCCAAGGAGTGGGTAGGGTGGGATGGGGAGGTAAGTGGAAGGAATGGGAGAAGGGGAGGCAGTGGGAACTTGGATTGACATGTATAATGAAAAACAATAGTTTGTTTTCTTTTTTAAAAATAATAAAATAAAATAAATATGCAAAAAAGAAATGTCATCAAAGGAAAACTGTACTGCATTCTCTGTCAAGTCATTACTTTGGATCCTTGTGTTTCCCACCCTTACCACATTACAAAATTATATTTATGTGATAATATTGGTTGACAATTTACATTTAACATATTTACTTTGGTCAATGAGGTAGATGTTGAGGAATACAGAAGTCAGGTGTTCAGTGCCAGAAAAGAAATAGACTAAACCAAGTTTTTCTATAAGCTTTCAAAGAAGTAAAGAGCCACTATAGACTTGAGGGTCAAAGAATCTCTAGTTTCCCTCTCAGCACTTTATTAACTGTGAGATCTGGGGCAAATTATTTAACTGCTTTATACCTCCATTTCAAAATATTTCATATGTAAAATTAGACTCTTCTCGGAGAGCTACTGAATATTAAGTAAACTAATTTATATGAAGCATGCAGCATGCTATAGTGCATATTTTAGAACTGAGCAAATTTAACCCCATTTCCTTTCAAGGTAACTTACCTTCATCACAGTTTCTGTTCAACAAATAGTCGCTCTGTATACTCAAGAGCTTTAAAAGGCCTGAAATTAATAGCATTGACTCCTCACTTTTCAGGCATTCCCTCTGTAATTCAAAAACACAAACACACAATCAATTACTAAGTCCTTAAATTCTTTCTATAGTTTTGATTACCTGAATGCTCCTTGGATTTATTCTTATTTGTTCATGCTGACTATCTGGTTTTGGTTTCAAACGCCACCATCTTTTACCTGGATCTTATTAGGATCATAATTGCTATCATCATTTCTAAATTTTATGTCCTTAGCCATTTTATTTCACATGCAGCCAACATGATTTTTCTACTACCAAAAATTCATTATCTCACTCACTCACGTGAAATCTGTTGGTAATAGTCCACTTTCCTTATATCAAAGATCATTGTCTTTTGGTCACCAGGCACGACTAACCCTTTGCAGTATTCCAGATGTGTCAATTTTAATGACCATCTTGGAACTTTTCTCTAATTAGGAGTCTTCGTTTAACTTTTTCTTCATCATAAAACTTTTTATAAATTCCTAAACAAGATTTCCCTTTCCTCTACTCAGTGTTATGCACTTCTAATTCTCCTAGCATTTCTTCTTTACTGCACTCTACAGTTATAAAAGATTAACACTTGAATAGCACAGGCTATATCTCAGTAACTATTCTAATAGTACTGAGTACAATTTTTACAGTAATCCTGCAGAGTAGGTGCTACTCTTATTCTTGGTTTTCAGATGCATATAACTCAACAGAGAAAGGATAAATTATTTACCCAAGGTCAAATAGCTGGTAAATGATAGTGGTAGATAGAGTTTGAATCTTGGGCCTGAGTCCATTTTCTTAGGTACTATGTTACGTTGTCCCCCATTTATAATAAATTATTTAATGAAATAGAAGATGTGATTAAAATAGATTATGAATTATGTGACTCTGTGACTATCACTTTAGCTTCCACGACCCAACATGGTACTGGAATCATAACTTTCAAGAAATGTTCATTAAACAGGCAAGTTAACATGAACTGAGAAAAAACATTGAATGGATGTTTAGAATCCATTATCATTCTTAAAACCCACCTCCAACTTTCTTTGCTATGTAAAAATTTTCCTGACACCTGTTTCCCATCAGTGTTTTCAAAGCTCGTTCAAGAGCCCAGAAAGTCTTGCAAGACAATATATGTATAATTTCTTCATCGGCCTGTAGTATCTATGTTAAGGGTACCTGCTACTCAATTAATGATAATGAATGAGGCTATGAGAAAATACAATACCAACTACACCAACACAGATCACAGATAAGAGATTACAAAATAAGTAAGTCATAGAATAATGACAGATATTACAAAATAAGCATAAATCAAATAAGAACCTTAGTTTATAAATCTGTGCAATGTTCCAGATAACTTTGTGCCTGAAAAGACAGGGAGATATTTTACAGCAACATATGTGTGAAGACTTAATACTTTTAGTCAACAATAATAAATGCTGTTATTGTTCATTAGTAACATCTGACCAGAAAATACTGATTGTATTACTTTTGAGTATACACACACACACACACACACATATATATGTATATATATATGGGTCACATGGATGATTTGTATATATGCTAGAATCCTTATCCTTTTCTATTTTTTCTTTAGTATTTTATAGATTTTATTGTGTAAAAGTTTCACTTCCTTGGCAGGATTTATTTCTATGATTTTTTAAGGCTATTCTGAATGAGATTTTTCCTTCATTTTTGTCTTAGTGAATTCACTGTTCATATGCAGAAAAGCTACTAGGAGCCAGTAAGATGGCTTATTATATACAGGTACTTGTTATCAAGTGCACCAATCTGAATTTGATCCCACAATCCCATATAGTGAGAGGAGAGGAATGATTTCTGCAATTTGTTCTTTGATATCTACATGTGCGTGCATGTCCCCCTCACCCACAAATAAATGATTGTATAAACTTTAATAAAATGTTACTGATTTTATGATGTATTTATCCTGTATCTTTTAACATTGTTAAATTGTTCATTGGCTGTAACGGTACTTCTGGTAGACTTTCTAGGGTCTTCTAAGTGTAGGATTTTAGCAGTTATAAATAGAAAGAATTTGTCTTCTTTTTTTACTTGTGTCTTTTTAATTTTTATTTGTCCTTCCTCCTCTATGATTTTAAGCATTATATTGGATAAGAATGATAAGACAGGAGAGCTTTGTCTTCTTCCTGATGTTAGAAGAAAACACTTTAATGTAGGATGTTGGCTAAATGTTTAAAGTATATATTCCTTTGCTGAATTAAGAAACTTATATTCCCAGTTTACTCTCTTAAGCTTTTAAAGCTCAAATTCATTCATAGAATTCATAAGCATTGAAAAATACCACAAAAGATTCTATAAAAAAAAAAACAAAGTTTCATTGGAATACAATGTTTAATTCTTTATCTCTAGCTCCTTTCACATTATATTGTCAAAGTTAACTGTTTGAAATTACCTGAATGTTCATTGGTTTCATTAGCATTTGTTATTCATGTAAAATTATGACTTTCATAAATATATGTATATGTAATATACTTTGGTCATTTTCAGTTCGCTATTATCATATCCTGCTCTGTGACCCACTGTTCCCCTTTCCCTACCTTCAAACGCTCCTATTTTCATGTGTTATCTCTATTGTCTTCTCTGCTTTTCTTAATTAGTTTTGTTACATGTATAGAATCACATAAATATATAAATAAAACTTGTAGAATTCTTTTAATGGTGTGTGTGTGTGTGTGTGTGTGTGTGTATGTGTGTGATCACTTGTATTGGATAGCCAACTAGGTGGCTCTTCCCTGTGGAGGACTGATTCTGTGTGCCAGGAGTCACTGAACTTCTCTATCTCTTCTTCATCTGGGGTGGGGCTTTATGAATTTCCTCATCCATACTGGCATGTCAACTGGTGTTGTAATTCTTCAGGTCTTCCTTAGACTGTAGGAAGATAAGACCAAAAGCAGCCTGCCTGAAGCTGTCAAAGGTCCTGTCTGTGTCTAGCTGTAAGGGAGCTACCAAGCAGTGTTTCCTATGTTTCTAGCAGCAGGCGCTCTCAGAGGTCCTGATCGTGCCTCGCCAATTAGAGACAAACATGAAATGTCAACTGTCAACATATCAGAATGGCTGGGTGCTGGAAGGGTATATAAGTTTTTCTCTGTTGTTAAATAAATGAGTCAGCTGTAAGCTTTCTACCTGACTCCCAGCATCTGTGACCACTGACATCGCGCCTTTTCACCCCCTCCCCTGAGGAAGACGTTAGGACCCAGCAATACTTAAACATGATATTTTTCTTTTATTTTTTATTTTATTTTTAAAACAATATTAATTTGCATACCAATCCCTGTTCCCTTTTCCTTCTGATATTTTTAAGGAGTTTCTGATTTTAAATTTTATTTTATTTCATGTGTATAGGTGTTTTTTGTGTATGTATATCTCGTACCACATGCATATCTGGTCCTTCCAGAGGCCAGAAAAGGGTGTCAGACCCACTGGAGCTTCGGTTACAGATGATAGTGAACTATCATATGGGTGTTGGAATTCAAACTGTTGTTCTCTAAAAGTGTAGCCAGTGCTCTTAACCACTGAACTATCTCTCCAGTATGTAGGTTACCGTATTGTTGAGATTTCACAGGCACCACTTCCCTGTCTTCCATAGAAGATACAATCACATAGCAGACATCCTAGACCTCTGGCTCTTAAAATCCTTCTTCACTGTCTTCTGGGATTGCTTCCTGAATCTTGGGTTCAGTTCTTGTGCTGTAGATGTATCAATTGGGGTTGTGCACCCCACAATCAGTTGTTCTCTGCAGTGTGACCAGTTGTGGGGTGCTATAATGGTCTTCATATGTTGCAGTGAGAAGTTTCTTTGATGAGGAATGAGAGTTACACTTATTTGTGAATATAAAGGTAAGAGTTTAAAATGTAGTTTATAATTGTGCTGATTGAAAAAAGTGACAGTAGGAAGTTCTCCTCTACATCCCATGGACCCACCAGCCATGTTAATTAGATTTACAGTATAAGGAATGAATTCCCTTCTGGTGAGCAAGCCTAAAGTTCAATTAGATGGTTCTTAGTTACCCCCAATACATAAGTGCCACTTTTGGGGCTATCTTGCCATGCTAGACATTGTTATAGTTCACAGACATTACAGTTACATAGGGTTATTGATTGTTTTTATTCCTTGGCAGTTTGCATAGCACCTTCAGATACAGTGAAAGCTAGTCCTCTGGTAAGAGGTTTTTTGGGTAAGTTACAACTTGATTCCTCCCAAGTTCTGTGTTGGAAGTGTTTGCTATCTTCAGCAACAGGGTGTTACTTTCAGCTTCCTGGAGGTGAATGGATCAAAGACAATGGGAAAAAAAACATACTATTTTGGGAGTCTGACACCCCCAATCCTGCAAAAGTTGAGGGAAGGGTTCCCCTGTCTCACACTAGGTTTTTTGTTAAATAGTAAGTGGCATAACTTTATTTAAACTGCTTAGGCAATGTATAGTATATGTTATTTTAGGAAAAGATAAAATAATAATTCCCTGGGGCTTTTTCTAATTTCTTTAGTGTTATTTCTCCCTCTCCCTTTGTATTGTTGAGTTAAAGCCTCCCTCTTTGTCCTCTGTCAACTCTCAGAGTACCTGTATCCTCCTATCTACTAGTCCCCTGGTCTTGAGCTTCTTCTCTCCCATTCCATTCCCTCATCTCCTTTTTACCTTTCTGGTCTCTGGGTACTCCAGGATGCATGCTCACATCTAAAGATTTGAAACAATTATCCATAAATAAGGAGACTATGTGACCTTTGTCATTGTGGGTTTGGGTCACCTCAACATAACATTTGCTAATTATATCCATTTGCCTGCAATTTTCATAATTTATTTCTCTAAACAGTTAAGTAATATCCCATTGTATAATTGTACTATACTTTCATTAACATTTCATCAGTTGTTGGGAGTGAAAGACATTCCATTTCCTTACAATTTTTTTTAGATTGAAAGTAATTTTTTTCAAAGAACACATTGCGCAACTCTTCCCAGACCCTTACCTCCATACCTACCCAATTCCTCACCTTCTCTCTCTTTACAAAACCAACAAATAGACATTTCCAGGGTATTTTGAATGCAGGACATTCAATCAGTGAACACAGATGAGCTAGTATCTGGCATGATGTAGAGCCTTTCAGTATATGTCCAAGAGTGTATAGCTGTGTCATGTGGTAGATTTATTTTTAACTTTTTGAAGAACCTTCACACTGATTTCCACAGTGGCTACATGAGTTTGCACTCCCACCAGAATGAGTAAGTGTTCTTCTTTCAACACATGCCCCCCAGCATTAGTCGTTAATTGTTTTCTTGATTTTGTCCATTCTGACTAGAGAGAGGTGAAGTCTTGAAAGTAGTTTTACTTTGTACTTCCCTAATTGCTAAGTATGCTGAACATTTTTTGAGATTTTTCTTAGATATTTTTATTTCTTCTTTTGAGAACTCTGTTCAGATCCATGGCTAATTTTATCTGTTTTCTTGATTCTTATATTTTTTAGTTCTCTACATTTTCTGGACAATCTTTTATCAAATGTTTAACTGGTGAATATTTTCTCCAACTCTATGGGTTTATTTTCACCTTGTTTCTTTTATGTACAGAAGGTTTTAAGTTTTATGAGGACCCACTTGTCAATTCTTGACTTCAGTTTCTAGACAAATATGGTTCTATACAGAAAATCATTTAACATACAAAAATCATTTCCTTCATCTATATTTGGAAGAGTACTACCTATGACTTTTTCTATCACTTTCAGGTGTCATTGCATACACACACACACACACACACACACACACACACACACACACACACACATATATATATATATATATATATATATATATATATATATATATATACCCACATGTATATACAGCATACTGAGTTCATTTAGCAGTGTTCATATTTACATGATTCAATAAAGTTCAGGATAACTTATTATTGAAATGTCGTGGGTTCCCTCTCAAGCTTAGGTAATGCCTTTAGCTCTTACAATCCTTTGGTTCCCAATTCTGCAATTTCCCTTAATGTTATTGTGTTGTAACAGTTAGAACTGGGCACCCCAGTCACTTATTGTATGCATTTTGGCAAGTTGTGGATCCGTTTCTCTGTGGGTTTCTATGTGTAGGTTTGGACCCTGTCCTGGCTAACCACAAACTCACAGAAATTATCCTGCCTCTGCCTCTTGAGTGCTGGGATTAAAGGTATGCACCACCACCACTAGCTTGTGTTACTCTTCTTAATTCTCAGAGTATAAATTTTTGATGCTTTGAATAAACTTGGCTACTGCATGAAACTTTAGTCTGCCCCATTTATCAGTTCCATTTTCCTGGGTCCCATTGCGTCTAGGCAAACAAAGAAGTATCAGATATTTCTTCTCATGTGAAATTTGGGTGCCTAACACCAATTAGTACATCTATTACACAAACCCTGCACCTAAGACTGAGGAATATCAGAGATGAAGAAGTGGAAAGACTATAAGAGACAGTGAACTAGGAAGCTGTACTTGTAAAATCTGAACAATATCATTGCCTAAACAAAAACTTCCCAATGAGCACAGCAGTTGACATGCCAATGAGGATAGTGGAAATCTCAAAAGAGCCTACCTCAAAATGAATTACATGTATTCGTTGTCTGCTGGTTAAAGACAAATCAGTTTTCTCCAAGGATGGAACTATGATAGGTTATCTGATTCAAAGTGGTCAGCAGTAAATCTGTGCATATATGAAAAACATCAAATTGGCTCAATAGGATGTTTGTGTTTATATTTGTTTGTGTGTAAAGCAATTATAATTATAGAATAAAAGATTAGGAATCTCAGAGGGAGTAGAAAGAGGAAAGAGTAGAATGTTGAAGATGGAAGAGTGGAAATTATATAAATAATGTGAACTCATGCATATAATTCTAAAAAGATATTAATTCTGAGGCTTGGAGAATAGGTCTTCCCCATAGAAGATCACACAATAGGCTATCGAGTACCAAATGGTCAGCTCATCTACATATGTATAAGTAGCATTATACAGGTTGAGCAGTTTGTACCTATGTATTTAGGAATATTTATTTATAAACATATATAATAACAATGAAAAAGAGGGCACATATTGAAGGAGAGCAATGAGAGGTATATGGGAGGTTTTGAGGGAAGAAAAAATATATAATTACATTTTAATCACAAAAATAAAAAATTAATAATATATACCATATATTATCAACATATGTATCATACCTATAATGAGAAAAATTAAAATACATCTTTATTAAAATTTATATTCTAATTTATTGACAATAAGTTTGAAATTCAGTTAGCATGCTTAGTAACAGTCTGACAAATGGGAGATAATTAGGAGTGTGGAAGGGAGAAATCAACAGAGATGATATGAATAATATGACAGTTCATTATGTGAATGTATAAAATTGTCATAATGAAATCTGTAACTCTGTGCAATGAATATATACTAATCACTTTTTGACAGCTTTTCTGCATTAGACTAATATGCTCTATAATCTTTCAAGGATTGATTCCACTGAAGGCAAGTGCTTGTTTCTATAAATCTTGGACTCTTTCTGTTTGTGACCTTTTAGCCTTAGCCTGCTTATTTCTAAGTTAGCATCACGTACTACCCGGTATAAGTGTTTATCTAAGAAATTAATGAGCAAGTTTTACTTCATCAATTGCTGTTAAGACAAAAACCAAAACAAACAACAAAAAACCCAGGAGCTTTAATTCTCTTTTGATGGAAAAAGAATTGAGGATCTAGGAGTAGAGTCACATTATTATTTGGGGAGGCAAAGCCCAGATACATATCTGGTCTCGTGTCTCTCCCTTTCACTTGCATAAAACTTCTCTTTTTATCATATTTTATATCAAGACTATCTCAGAATCTCAAATATAAACAAGGTTTCCTGTTATGATGGAGGTGTTACCTACAGGCCAAATAGTAAAAGAGATTCTTGAATCTACTCAAGACCTCTCAAGTCAGGTTATGTTGTCTCAGGTTCATTATTTTCTACAGCTAGTATCAGGATTATATGAACAGAGAAGCCTCCAGATTATCTGCGACAGAAGTTTCTGTCCCACCTGTTCCCACAGCTGTTCAGTCCCAAAGAAACACACAGAGACTTATATTAATTATAAACTGTTTAGCCTATTAGCTCAGGCTTATTATTAATTAGCTCTTACAACTTAAATTAACCTGTAACTCTTGTGTATATTTAGCCATGTGGCTTGGTACCTTTTCTCAGTAAGACATTCTTGCCTTGTTTCCTCTCTGCCTAGACAGACTCTCTGCCTTTTCTCTTCCCATAATTCTCCTAGTCTGATTGTCCTACCTATACTTCCTGCCTGGCTATTGGGCAATCAGCATTTTATTAGACTAATATGAGTGACGAATCTTTACAGTATACAAGAGCATTATTCCACAGCAATTAGCTACAGTAACTTTACACATATAAAAATTGCAAATTAAGGCTAATAAAAACAGAAAGCCATAAAAAGACTGCCTGAAGCCCCTCCTCTTCTCAAATACAAAGCTTAATGTCCACTCCAAGGTAATAACACCTTCAAAACCCCACAATAGTTAATTATGCCTTGCCTGCTGCTATTTTGGTACTGTAGAGAAAAGGCCAAGCAACATGAATCTAGCTGTCAAGTTGAGAACGAATGTTGTCTGATGAAGAACTATGAGCCATCAAGCAGGCCCATGGTCAGACACTAAATACTATTTAATTGGCTTCCCCAGGCAGTTTCTCCTAAAGCCCATCTGAAATGAGAACTGCATACTTCATAAAAACAAATTTTTGCAGCTGTCAGGAGCGAGGACAGCTGTGAAAAGAGGGAGTTGGACTGGGTTCTGCCTCTTGGATCACCTCAAAGCTTTGCCAGCACCAGTTTCTAGAAATGTTCCCACCAATCAAATTACAATGGACAGGGTCACATGTCCTTTTCCCTGGCTTATAGGTGCCCAGGGACTTGGCTCTTAGATCTCTCATCTTGTTTCAACATGTACCCTGACTAGTTCAAAATGGGAATGACAAGAGGTTAAACATGAGGCACTGCAATGGTTTGTTTTGTTTTTGTTTATGTTTTTATAAGTCTGTGCATCCTTGCCATAACTTCTCAAAGCTGTGCTTAAATGGAAATCACCAGCACCTGTTCTCTCTGAGTTGCACTATCTGGGAGAAATGTCTCAGATTTGTAAAGTCCTCATACATGATTTTTCATGCTACATGAGCTCAGAATTGACTTTGTAAATTTTTCATAATGCAAAGTTGAGAATGGCCGAGGACAATATAAATCTGTCAGCAATAGCTATGTACATTGCATGGAGTCTGCTTCAAAATGAAAATGTAGGACCCTGATTTAAAATGACCATAGGATGAATATGAAGTCCTACTAACGGTGTTCAATGCAACAGTATAAGTCACATGCTTCTTATTTAAACATAGACCATCACTCTGCTGATTTTCCAACTCAAACTGCTCCTTGACTGGAAAACAAACAGGGTTAGTGGCTATTAAACTTTAATTCCCACTCTGATTAGAGAGTGACGCAGAAAAGAAAAAAAACAACAGTTAACCAGTGATGCTAAAAAACTGCAAGAGGACTTTACTGGGTTATGACTGCCAAGGGCCAGAAATTATCTTTGACCTTTATCAATCTTTTACAAGAATACTATTTCTGTGATCTTCCTTTACTTCCCATGGCAAAGTCTTGACTCTCTTTTGGTCAGATTTAACAACCCATCTAGGCTCCTTGCCACCTCATACTTACTCTTTGGATCGATGCATGACTGCTGCTTTCTAACCACATAATTAGCTCAAAGCATTCACTGGTTAATATTTATAAAAAAATACTTTGAAGATGAAATCTTTGGTGTGTAAAGAAAACACTACACATAGGTAGGTAATGGAATTTTAAGGTCTACACTTTCTTGTGTACTGCCAATATTAGACAATATGGTCTTTGACTAATTGTGGGGCTTGAGTGACTATCCTTTGGTTTTAGTGAAATAGAAAATGTAAAATTTAAAAAAGAGAAGAAGATACAAGATCTGATGGGATTGTGCCCAATTCCAGTACTGAATGCCTGGATTACCTCAGCAGGGGGGTTACTACTGTTTCATCTCTCGAGTCTTCAGTATTCTCTAGCTCCCAAGCCCAATATCCACAAGATGGTCTGGAATAATTCTTAGCAATTAATCACTTCATACTACTATTAAGAGAAGTATAGTCAACAATGCCCTGTCTGGGATTAGCTTTAAATTTCATCTATGCACAGAAAACTATCAAATTGAATGTTTAAAACAACAAATAAAGAAGCAATAACGTTAGTTTCACAAGGACAGATAATGGATTTGGCTACAATTTTCTTTCCTTATTCCGGTGCTCTAAATTCCCAAGCTAGAAGAGTGTGGGGAAACAAAAACATCGGTTCTTCTTTTCTGCTGAACTCTGAGAAGATTCCATCTTCTCTCGTTAAAAGGAGCTGAAGCATCTGTGTTTTTAATTCCATATCAGGTACAAGTACAACCTGCATAAAATGCACCCCCCCCCTTTTACAACAACACTGTAAGAGCAGGGAACTGAAGTAATGCAAAACAGCCCGAACTTGGCTTGGAATTCCAACCTCAGCCCAAGTCTGTGACTAGGAACATGTCCATCCAAGTCCATGACCTGCCTCTTGGACAGGCTGTCACCTCAGCAATTGAGTAAGAGGGCAAAGGGCAGGGGTGAGAAGGTGCTTCTTCAGCTCCTGTCTTTTAGCTGTGTCAGTCTGCCAATACTGACCTTAACTGGAACCAGTTTACACTAATAAAATGATTTGCGTTTTCAGAAACTCCTCGGGCATGTCTTAAGGTCTTATATTGACATTAGCTCTTGGCTCTGGGACATTAGAAACCTGAGTGAATTTCAAGGAGTCCCAGAAACCTGGAGAGGCTACCAAAAGCTTCAAATTGGCAAGTTCAATTCACCATGTATTTACTGAGCAAAGCACTCTGTGCCAGACCAGTACTAGGAACTGGGGTACAAAGTGTGATGAGTTCTAATCTCTGCCTTTGAGAACCTCATAGCCTATTTACAAAGCCAGAGAAATACAGAGAGTATTTAAATACAAAGCTATTAATGACAGGCTAGAAATGACAACTCCTAATCTTATAAGCAATAAAGGAAACAAACCTGTTCCAGGTCCATGCGCATGATAGAAGACTTCCTGAAGGTGGGCTCACTAGATAGAGTTCAAATTAAAATGACTTAGTTGAAGGAAAATAGACAGAATATGTGTTGTAAATTCCAGAGGAGGAACAATAAAAGCAGGAGCAAGAAGTATCTAAAAACCATCTTTGCTTAGACAATAATGAGTCACAACATCTGAAATGTATAGCTTAAGATTTGCAGGAATGAAAAGAGAAGCTAGACAGTAAGAGTGGAGAAGACTTAGTCCTGGGCCACATGAAGTTTGACTTATACTTTGAAATACATGGGAAATCAGTTAGCAATTTTAATCACATAATCAATCCCCCACAAGTTTCCAGACACAAAAAACAATCTAGAGTTGGGGAACTGAATGATCAAAAAGAGTAGCAAATTATATCTATGTTCATAGTATAATAGGAACTGAAACAACTCAGGAGCATAAACATTTAATTGAAAATGAAAGAAAGTTTTCAATGGTTCCTTCAAAGCAAGGCAAATGACCAAGAGGTACAAAAGAATATACTGAACATCACTAAGCATCATGGAAATGCAAATCTAAACTACAAGGAGATAAATCATTTCAGTTAGATTATTTTTTATCAGAGTCAAAAGATAACATTTGGAGTAGGTATGAAGAAAAGGAACACTTGAACACTGCTTGTGGGAGTATAAATTCGTATGAATGTTGTGAATAACATTATAGAGGCCCTCAAAAATTAAAACTAGAGCTACCATATGATTCAGCATTCCCACTATTAATTATATATCCAAAAAGAATTAAGTTAGGTTTTAAAAGTGAGACCTGCTTTCCCTTGCTCACTGAATCATCAGTCACAATATGCAATAAACTGAAACAGCCTAAGTGCCCATCAGGCTGATGAACAGATAAAATAAGTGGTGGTATATTTAAATCATGAAATTCTATGCCGTTATTAAAAATAATGGAGTGTGATTTGCAGCAAATGGATGGAACTGTAGAATGATATGTTAGGGGATGCAACACAGGAACAGAATGACAAATATCCCACCATCTCACACCTGTGTAGAATTTTAAAAGCTGTTCTCACAGAATTAAAGAACTGGTACAAACAGGATGTTAGAGAAGCAAGTGGGCTAAGCAGTTGCTATTGAATGGCTACAAGGTAAAAAGTAAATAGAACGATGATCTGTTCTACAGTAAGATAACAATAGTTTACAGTAATGTGTGTTTGAACATAAATACCAGGTTGGATTTGGGCTTTATTGCTATTATTTTTGTCTGTTTTGTTTAAGCTATGTATCTTACCCTGGCCTGAAACATTTTGTGCAGGGTAGAATGATCTCAAACTCACCACCCTCTTGCATCTGGATTTAGAATACTATGTAGTACTATGTATAGTGCCTCCATACTTAGCTAGATGACAGGATTCATAGTATACTACCATAAGTAACTAATGAATTTTTGATAAAATGAATATATAAATTACCCTTATTTGATAATTGTAAAATACTTGCATGTATCAAGTAAGCATCCCATAAGTGCATACAATTTGTATATGCCAAAATATTTTAATTAAAATGAAAGATATATTGAAGGCAGCAATTGTTAAGAATTAGTAACAAACCTATATCATAACTTTATTTAAAACCATGTAATGTGTCATTGTTCTCAGTAGTATAGCAACTAGTAAGTTGCTCAAACTCCAGTAAATCACTCCACATCTTTGTGGGGGTTTTTTTGATAACAAAAATGATTTTATTTTTTTTGAAGCCATGTACATTATTATTGTATAGACATTTTGTATCCTTGAATAAGTTTCTTAATCTCCTTAATCATATTTCTTTTTGTTTTTCAATTTATTAAATTAAAAAATATCAATCCAAGTTCCAACTCCCTCCCATTCCCTCCACACACCCTCCCACACCACCCTCATTCACTCTTCAGAGAGGGTAAAGCACATTGCTGTGGGGAAGGTCCAAGACCCTCCCTACTGTACCTAGACTGAGCAAGGTACACAGCCAAAGAGAATAGGATCCCAAAATGCCAATACATGCAGTAGGGATAAATGCTGGTGCCACTACCAGTGACCCCTCAGTCTGCACCAGCCATGCAACTGTCAACCACATTCAGAGGGACTAGTTTGGTTCTATGCTTGTTCCTTCCCAGTCAGGGTGGAGTTGATGAGCTCCTATTAGGTCAGGTAAACTGTCTCAGTGGGTGAACCCATCATGGTCTTGACCTCTTTGCTCATATTCTCATTCTTCCCACTCTTCAACTGGTCTTTGGGATCTCAGTCCAGTGCTCCAATGTGAGTCTCTGCCTCTTTTTTTCATCTGTTGTTGGATGAAGGTTCTATGGTGATATTTAAGATAATCATCAGTCTGACTACAGGGCAAGTCAAGATCAAGCCCCTTCTTCTCTATTGCTTAGGGTCTTAGCTGGGGTCTTCCTTGTGGATTCCTGGGAATTTCTCTAGAGCCAGGTTTCTGTTAACCCTATAATGACTCCCTCAATTAAGATATCTCTTTCCTTGCTCTAATCTCTGTCCTTTCTCCATCTTGACTACTCCATTCCCTCAAGTTCTCCTTGTCATTACTTCCTATTTTGTCTATGTATAGAGGAATAGTTTCTCAAACTTGATTATATATTAAAATAATCCAGGAACTGGGAAAAGTATGACACCTTTGCTTCAGTCTAAGCCAGTTAAAACTCTAGAAGAATGGACACAGAGATCAGGTATTTTTTTTAACACCTTCGGCATTTCAATGGATAACCAACTTTGAGAAGCACTCCTTGAGGATGGTTTCAGGATCCCTAAAACAGTATGGAGACTTACTCTCTGTTGAGCCAAGATACCTGCACTTGGTTTTTGTGAGGTCAAATAATCTTACATTAACAAAAAGAAAATTGGTGGTTTATTTACTGTATCAACTAATTAACCTAATTAATATACCCCCGTGTTCATCATTTACTGTAGAGTTGAACACATAGAAGGATCGAAATGACTATTCAATGAGGAACAGCGTTATCTCCCTCATATTTGTATATGTAGTTCAAAGACATTGAATAATTTATTCAAATTTTTATATCTAGGAAAAAGCCCTGATCTGCCAGTCTGGTCTGCCAGATTATTTAAATGAGTCAGCCAAAGACAGTAAAGCATAAACTTCTTAGGAGGTTATTATGGAGTCAAGGGGTCAAGGAAACTACCAGGAAAGAACTTACAGTCTCCTCTCCTCCACATGCCAGAGTCCCCAAAACACTGAAAATACAATAACGATCTGTTGAACATCTTATTAATAGAATGGATCAAGAAGAGGAGAGAATAGCTAAGCTTTAGGACAACATGAACAAACAGGAACAATCAAATAAAAGGACAATGGTAACACAATGTTATGTTAAGATATCAGTGAGAATCCAAGACATATGTGACAATCTGAAAAAAAGAAAAGAAGCATAAAGAAAGGAGTTAAGGAAGAAGGAAAAGAATCTAGTACTAAAGGCATAGAAACATATTTAAAAGACTCAGCCAAAAATTTCCTTGAGTTAGGAGAAAGAATACCAATCCAGATACAACAGATATTTAGGACACTAAAAAGACAAAATCAGTAAACAAGTGACCAATGTTGCATTATAATTAAAACACTAAATATACAAAACAAAGATATCATGTTGAAATTAGCAAGAAAGAAACACTAGGTCATACGTAAAATTGAGCTCTTCAGAATAATAGAACATTATTCAACTAAAACTTTAAAACATGAGGGCATGAACAGATGTACTTCAAATTTTAAAGGACAGAAACGTCCAACTTAAACTGTTATGCTCAGCAAATTTATCTGTCAGCATTAAACAGAAAAAATTATAATAAAAATGAAACTAATATAATTGTATCACTGAGCCAGATTCATAGAATGCATGTGAAGAAATTCTTCAGACAGAAGAGGAAAAAATTCACCTACAACTTGACAGGAAGTGATCAACCATGCTACAATAGCAGTTAGATAGGAAGAAAAAAAATGTAACAAAATCAACAAAATGACAAGAATCAATATACATCTTTGGATAATAACTCAATATTATTGGTCTCAATTTTCCAATTAAAACGCATGGACTACTAAATTAGATCAAAAGGCAGGAACCATCTGTTTGCTGCCTCTAGGCAAATCACCAGAACAGATATATACTACCTTAGGGAGAAAGGATGAAAAAGGGTATTTCGAGCAAATTGACTTGGGAAAGAAACAAGCATTTCCATTCTAATATCTGAGAAAATAGACTTCAAACCACTAGTGAGAAAAAATAAAGATGGTCACTTCATAATGATTAAGAGAACAATCTGTCAAAATGATATTATAATTGGGAACATAGATATCTGAACACAGGTGCACATAATTTCATAAAACAAAATTCCAAATACAGTTAACACTTGGTGACATCAAAAAGCCACTCTCAACATTTGACCAATCAGTCAAAAAATAAACAAAGAGATACATGTATGAAATGTCATCATAGGTTAAATGTACTTAGTAAGCATTTATAGAACATCTCATCCAAGCAGTGTAGAAGATATAGCCTTCTCAGCAGCCATGGAACTTCCTCTAACATAGAACGTATATTAGAACACAAAACATGCCTCAATAAATATGGGAAAATTAAATAATTATTTAATTTTATCTCCTTGCAATGAACTATTCAGCTGAAAGAGAAATTCTAATATGTACCAAAATTAATGGGAATCAAATAGCCCTACTGAGTAATGGATGAGTCCTTGAAATTAAAAAGAAAATATAAAAATTGATAGAATCAAGTGAAAATGAAAACACAACAAACCAAAACCTATGGTTATAGAATGAAAGTGGTCCTAAGAGGAAAGTTTACAGCTGTACATGCATATACTAAGAAATCAGAAAGCTCTGCTAAAAGCAACTTTAAAATATACCTGGGGGTCCTGGAAAAAGTAAAACAAGATAAATCCAAACTCAGTAGATGGAAAGAAATCACTGAGATCAGATCAAAAATTAGGGAGATATAAAAAAGTACAAAGAATCAATGAACGGCCGGGCGGTGGTGGCGCACGCCTTTAATCCCAGCACTTGGGAGGCAGAGGCAGGCGGATCTCTGTGAGTTCGAGACCAGCCTGGTCTACAGAGCTAGTTCCAGGACAGGCTCCAAAACCACAGAGAAACCCTGTCTCGAAAAAAAAAAATCAACGAACAAAGAGTTGACACAGGGAGAGACAACTAACACTAAAAACATTTCTAAGGATCTGTATGGAAAGTTATTACTGTAGAAGCTTCTTAATGTTTGTACATACACGCATTAAAAAGGAGTTCAAATGTAATAACTTTGATACAGGGCAACAAGGCCCCTACCGGACAAATCAGGCAGGATAACAAAAATTCAGTGAATAGGAAGAAGTTATTAAGGTCTATGTAGAAATTAGTGAAATGATAACAAACAGCAAATATTACAATGGATCAATAAAACCAATGCTTAGTTCTCTGAAACAGTAATCAAAGTTGACAAGTCCCTGGTTAAGCTGAACGAGAGAGAGAGAGAGAGAGAGAGAGAGAGAGAGAGAGAGAGAGAGAGGAACCAAATTAACCAATTAGAAAAGAAAAGGAATACATTGCAATATACAGCAATGAGATGCAGAAAATTATCTTACCTTGAAAAATATATCTTACAAAATTGGAAAATCTAAAGTATGTTAACAAATTGCTATATGAATTTAATCTATCAAAGTTAGACTAAGGTGCTATTAAATAATTTAGACAGATTGTGATAAGCAACAATATTGAAGCAATAATTTTAAAACTCCCAACTTTAAAATGTCCAGGCCCAAAAGGATACACTGCTGAGTTTATCAGACATTCAAAGAAGAAATAACACAAATGATATAAAATAGATAAGAAAGACCAAATATAGTGTAATAAAGAACTCAGATATAAGACCAACCACATGATTACAGCTGTTTGCTTTTGGCAAAGATGCTAAAGTAGATTAGAAAAAGGGTAACCTCTTCATTAAATAGTACTTGGAAAATTGATTATCTACTTGTTAAAAAAATTCAGTTAAATCTTATCTATCACCCATTACAAAAGTCAATTCCAATTCTGAAATTAGTAGCAGTTATAGTAGGAAGTATACTTAAAGATATAAGCACAGGTAAGGACTTTCTAAATAGAACCCTAATTGCTCATGTAATAAGGACAATAATCGGCAAACAGTACCTCACATAATTAAACAGATTTATGAAAGGAAAGGGTCAATCAAGTAAGGAGGCAACCTACAGGATGGGAGAAACTCTTTGTCAGCTCTATATTCAGCAAAGGATTAGTACGTAGAATACACAAGAACCCAAGAAAGCAAACATCAAGAAGACATGTGAAGAGGTAATACATATTCACTAATGGTAGGGGTGAAAACTGGTACAGACACCACAGTAATCAACGTGGAGATTCCTCAAAAACACAGAAACAGGTGTAATACAGGTTCAACTTATAACACACTCAAGTATATATTGAAAGGAACCCATGTATTACTGAATATATATTATATATAATATTTCTATATATTATAGAAATACTTGCTTATGAATGTTTATTGTTGCTGTATTCACAATAATCTCAAAATTAAAATAGCCTATGGATTGCTGTTCACCTATTAAAATTATGAAATCCACAGGTAAATGGATGGTGCTAGAAAAAATTATTCTGGATGATATAACCTAGACCCAGAAAAACAAACATCACATGTTTTCTTTTATCTGTGGTTGTTAGCTTTAATTCTTCAGGTACATATTTTTCACTCGAAATACTCACAGAGGTCAGGAAATTAGTAAGGAACCATGAATGTGTGGCATGTTCAAAGCAGGTGATGTAGAAAACAGTGGTAAAGATGGTTAAAAGAAAACAATGTAAGAGGAAGATCTAAATTAAGGTTGTGGATATGAGAAAATATTAAAGAAGGGGATATAAGGAATAATAAAACATTAAAAACATATAAACCTATGTCCATGGAAGCTTCTAAAATATATACATACACATACATAGAAAGATTTATAGTGGTGTCACCTTAAAGCAAAGTACTATCCCTTTCAAGACATCATTGGCTAACTAATAAAAATTCCAGTGCCAGGAATGGATTGCCTGTTTCTGAGTTGTTGTTGAGTAGTATATCATAGATCCTCAAACATTATAAATTATACTGATTTATTTATCCCAGATCGACACAAGTCAAAGTCATTTGAGAGGAGGGATCTTTAATTGAGAAGATGCCTCCATCAGATTGGCCTGTGGGGTATTTTCTTGGTGGTACAGTCCACTATGGATGCATTTATTTCTGGACAGGTGGTCCTGGAGCATATAAGAAGGCAAACTGAGCAAGCCAGGAGGAAGAAATCGGTAAACAGTATCCCTCCATGGTTTATGCTCAAGTTCCTTCTTCCAGATTTATGCGCTGAAAACTCTTTTTGAGGTCCCTCCGTAAATAGCATGTTACCTGAGAGTTTTATGGCAAACTAAATCCTTTCCTCCTCAGGATGCTTTGGACATGCTGTTTCATCCCAGCATTAGAAACCCTAAGATACAAACTATTGTCAATGTTGTTGGCTACCATCAAGAACTTGAGAGTGAGACCCTCTTTCTGAATACACTCCACATTGAGTCATAGAGCATGCAAAAACCAAGCTTCAAAGAAACAAGTCTTCAAAGCTTCATTTTCTCTAGTTTTCAAAATTTGGAAAATGCTATATATGCTACAAAAGAAGAAAAGTAATGATCAATCGTGTTCAGATTTAAATTCTGAAAGGAACACTAACAACAGTCCTTGTAGTGCAATAGTGACACAAATATTACAGGTGTAACCAAAACCAAACACTTTGTGATTGTATTTAAGTATTTAAGTCTCACTAAATGAGATAACGCCCATATCTATTACCATCCCATATAAATATGAAGATAAAGCAAAGATCATCACATTGCAGCATTGAAGTTGGATGAAACAAACAAACAGAAGAAAAAGTTTCCAAAAGTAAGCAAAAGAATCACAGACTCATTTGTTCACACACTCAGTACTCCTATAATACACTAAACTGGAAGCCATAATATATACACAGAATACCTGGTATAGACCTGTTGCAGGACCTGTGTATGCTGCCTCAGTCTCTGTCAGTTATATAAGCTTTTATTACATTGATTTAGAGGGTCTTGGTTTTTTGATGTCCTCCATCCTCTGTCTTTTACACCCTTTCTGCCTCCTCTTCTGTGGGGTTCGTTGAGTCCTGCAGGGAAAGGATTTGATGGAGACTTCCTATTTAGGGCTAAGTGTTCAAGGTTTCTCACTCTCTGCATAATGTCTGGCTGTGGGTCCCTGTATTTGTTCCAATCTGCTGCAGGAGGATGCTTCTCTGGTGATGGATAAGCAAGGAACAGTAGATGCAGCTTTTAAGTGTTAAGTTTGTGTGTTTACTTTAGCATGTCTTTAGAGGTCAGGAAACTAGTAAAGGCCTATGAGAAAGGAATGGAAAGGGGCCTTTAGAAGTGAAGAAGTAGTAGAATGTGTAATATGAAAGTGGGGAGGGATATTGATGATTAATGATTTTAGTGGAGATGGGGGCAAGGAGTTAGTGGGGAAGAATGAGTGGCAAGTGGTAAAATGCTCTACTGATGAAATAGAGCACATTTGTTACTATTTTTGTTGCTGTGACAAAACACCCTGACCAAAGGGAACTTAAAGAAGAGTTTATTTTGGCTCAAGGTTGTGAAGAGCTAGATGTCCCTAGTGGCAGGAAAGGCATGGCAGAAGCAGCAGGACACTGAGAGATCACATCTCAAATCCACACACAGACCATAAAGACAGGGAATTGGAAAAGGGTAAAGGTGATAACTCTCATACCTCTTTTCTACCCCATGCAATGTTCTTTATTCAGCAAGATTGCATGCCCTAAATATTCTATATCTTCCCAAACAGCATCAAAAACTAGAGAACAAATATTCAAATATACAAGCATATGAGGGACATTTCTCTTTCAAACCACCACAAACAACAGGCTTATGGTAAAGTTAACCATGTATTTTCTTACTAAATCTGAGGTCTACTACTCAGAATAGAATTTCTGTCCGGTATTGTAAACCTCATCAAAATCCCGTGGCACTAATGAGCATATGATAATATTTTTGCTAAATGAGCATATTGTCAAACAACTCTTTAAATATGTGTGTTAATACCCATACATTAGTGCTCTCAGCTTTGGCCAGAGAATCCTGGGCAGCAGCAGGGAGCATTAGGCAGCCCTAGAAAGAGTCTTAACTGAGAACATAGTCCTAAGTGGAACACCTATATCAGAGCCCACCAAAGCCCAGGGAACACTATCAAAATGAGGGCAAGGAAAAGATGTAATGGATGGATGACGAGGAAGAGTGCTATAAGATGCTGTCTCCTGAATGGGAAAGAGATTTTGCATTCATGAACTCACAGAAATGGTATTTACCTGCACAAGGCTCTAGATCAATCCAACAGAATCAGTCGACTTTCAGAAAACAGCACTAATTAGACTTAGTAGATTACAATAAAAAAAAAAGAGTCCAAAAGACATGAGGAAGGGAGAGGAACGTGTTGGACGTATCATATGAGGGATTTGAGAAAAGAATGGGGTGGGAGAATCAGAATGGATATGAATAAGATTCATTGTATGCATAAATTGTCAAAGAATAAATAAAATATGTTATTTAGAATTAAATAAGATTGTATGCTTCAAAAGCAGCAACCTGAATTTGGGTTCATGTTCTTTTCACAGTGTATTTCTTTTTCAGGAACTGGTACGTATTCTCAGACTAATATTCAATGTCAGAAAGATGCTGCAACTACCAAAAGCGGTGCATATTGCAGTCTCAGTGCAAATGGTGAAGTGTAGCTTCAGTCCTTTAATGGGCACTTCAAATTATCTGAGAGTAACTGAATTTTTCTAAACAGCTTTATGAATACAGCAAATGAGCTAAAATGGTTACGACATCAAAATACAAATTAAGAGCTCTTGTATTGATATTTTTAAAAGGAAAATGCTTGAGCATTTCTAGTAATTCAGACAACAATCTCCGAGCCACTCAGCTTTATTCCATTCATTAAATGACAGAGTCCTTCAGCCACCACTGGAAAAAAAAAAAAAAAAAAAACACCACAGGACTTTGTGTTCTGCATCTAGAAGTCTACATGCAGGAAGTGACCACATTTGTGTTGAATTTGTCCTTTGGCATTACCATATAACATCGAGTCGGTGATTTCTCATAAATTTCTGGCAGGTCATATGAATATATAAGGAGCATGGCCTCTAGTTCAGCCAAAATAACCCTCAAACTTTCTCCCAGGTTGACTGACCCATCTCAGTGGACCCGTAGAAGCTAGTACCACTGATGCTATCTATGGCCAAACCCATATACTGAATTCCAGTGCCTTTCAGCTTTTTCAGGCTGTTCAAACTTTTTTCATCAATGTGCTCCAGGCCATGCAATTCATAATGAGGCCCATATGTTTCAGGCACTATGCTATATGTGCTCAGATCCATGGGTTTTCACTCTTCACACCACGGCTTCTGCACTCAATGGTTTGGACCCTGTACTCAGTGTTGGAGACCATGTGGTTAAAGCCTAGTTGGGCTCATTTCAGCATGATTAACAGCTGCATATATGGTCCAAAATCTGACTTGTGATCTCAAGCTCAGAGCCTAGATCTGTGCTTATGCATTCCATGTCAATACCCCGAATAAGGACAATTCCAGGGCCAGTCCTTTCAATTCAAGGGGCATTGCTCCAGACTCTACCTCCTTTCTATTTTATAATGATCTTCCCTCTCTTCAGTGCATTGCAGAGTATTTTATGTATTTGGCACGTATTCATCCCAAATCCAAATTACCCCATGTTCTCTATACTATTACCAAAGGGTCCCTCCATGCTCCCTATTTTTTTGATTCCAAGTCCTATGAGTACCCTTCCTATACTTTCAGACCAAGGTTTCCCATTCCGATGTCAGTGTCCAGGTGATTGGTATCCTTGGGCTTCCTGCCACTTTGTTCCCCGTGACAGTATTAAGTCCATGAGGGAAGTCACTGTGCACGTTCAAGAGGAAAAATTCTCCTTTGGGTAAAGTTTTTACACCCAATTTGGCATACATTGGTATATCAAATTTCAGTTGGCCGTTAGGCATAGATATAATTTTCACAACTTAAGTGGATTGTTCAAAAATATAGTTGTTATTCCACCCCTTTCTTACCTCTATATTACAAAATATTTTCATAGACAACTACATCAGCCCTCCTAAATACTTCCTTGAGCTTCTTTTCTAGACAACTCTATTGATCAGCTTTCTACCAAAATTAAAAAAAAAAAAAAAAAAAAAAAAACTGTGCTTCCAAATCTTTCAATCTGTAATGCATGGATGAACTTCATTTGAGATGTTACAATTATTTAGGATGTTAGACAGGATATTAATCTTCCCTGGGTCTTCTGGTCCCATACCCAAGTCACCAGTCTTAACCATCACTCAATTCATTACTCCCCTTATATGTTCTCCATAAAGATCTCTGACTTTTATAATGTGCTTATTTAGAACTTCAGAAGCTTTTGTTCATTCCATCTTCTATTCTCAATTGGACAACAGCATATCCCCTTGACATTCTCTCAGCATCCCTTAGCAGCTCTACTTCAACTACCTGGTCCACTTTCCCTTTATCTATGTCTTTAAGAGCCTTGGATTAATACATGACTCAAAGTGATGGCCTTACCTTTTTGTTTATCTTTTTTCATTATGAGAAGACCATTCCCCTTCACCTTTCAAACCCATTGTCTTGTTGCTGCTGGGCACACAGGAAAAGCCACATATTTCCTCCATTTCAGGTTTTATTGTCTCACCTCCACTTTAGCCACCAGTTTAATCCATTGCACTATTTTTTTTTCCATGTCTTGGATTTGTGTCCATAGCATTGTTTATCTGTTGCTTTCCAGCCTTAGCTGGCACCATATGTTTGGTGCCTTCAGTATTATATTGATAAACTCAGCTGTCATGGAGTCCTCATGATGTACAGGTGTCCAATTACGTCTTTCCATGGATACCTGGCTGCCTCTAGAACTCCAATGACTTAGGTCACCCAAAGGTTGTTGATGTGCAAGTCTTTTCTTCCATCTCTCTCCCTCCCTCTACCTGATATGAGTGAGTACTGGCTTAATATTTGCAGCAACTCCTTTTCTATCATTGTCATCTTGGCGAAAACATTATGATGTCATGTCCGATTTTGCAAATGGAACAACAGTATTTCAGAAATACTTTAATATTGCTTACATGTGATGGTTAGGTGATTGTGTGATGGTCTTGGTGTCATGTCAGGTAATTCCCAGACAATTAGCACTTAATTTAAGAGTAAATGTAGGAACAGAAGGCTCATAATATAAAATTGCAAATGTTGACGAGTGGTGATGCTCCTTTTCTGAAACTGGGGTTGCATATTTCAGTACCAAACTGACTTCCTAAAACTGCTGACAAACTAAGACTATTTTACATAAGACCATATAATCAATAATTAGAATACAAGATAAGAATACCTCAATTCCAAAGTACATAAAAATTTCTAAATATTGTTTCAATGGCTCCAGTTTCCTTAGAGTTTCCACTTACTGTCTTTTTGAGAAAATCTGCATAATAGTATATAACAATTCAAACTTATACTATAGTTTCCAGTTTTTTCTCATATCACTTGTACATAATTTTTCCAGACTACTATAAGACATTGTGTATTCAGCTCCTCTGTTATTCAGACAATTTTTCTGTCAGTCTCTCTTTATATCCCATTTTCACCAGGAAAGACACCCTCACATTTGCTATATTCTCTGTGCCATACAACACCATCTGCAACATCTTAATAAACCAACATTTACTGAGGCCCCCAACTCTTGTTCAGGAAGTATTTTTATATTACTCTGACCCATGCAGCATTTCTTTATAATTGTTTATCTGGTGTGGCAATTTCTTTTCCAAAAGAAACTTCAGTTTCTTGATGGGATGAACCCCATACTAATTAATACAATTTCTTTTTTAAATATAGATACTTTGCAAAGCACTTATGTATGCAAGATTTCAGCTGATAGTCATATCATCTGAGCCTAATTGTGCTCCTATAACAAAATGCTGCAAATTGAGTAATTTAAATAGGGGGATAGACAAATATTATCTATCAGCTCTATGTGAAGATAGCCACAATTTTTGTGCTTCCATTTGTTGCATTATCTGGATAGCATTTAGTCCTTACTTGCGAAATGATGCTTTATATTTTCAATTCTCTGGAGAGATGTAATTACATCGTAAAAGGCAAAAGGGCAAAGGAGGGAATGAACTTCCTCTTTCAAGCTTTCTAATAGGGAAACTGCTTAATCTCATTCATGAGAAAGGAGTCCTTATAATTCAGTGTCATGCCAAAGGTAATACTGCCCAGTTCTATTATACTGGACATTAATTATGGTGGTGACAAAAATATTCGAGCTGGGCTTCTCATCCTATGAAATTAAAGTATTTGTTGAGGGTGTGCTCCCTGCCAAGCAAGATAAAAGGAAGTTATTTCTATAATCCTTCAAAATATGAGCAAACAGAAAATAATCAAGTGGTAAAGGACTCATTGAAGTTCAGTCACTAAAGCATAACTGGTATATAGACTCAATCCTGCCTACTATGCACTTCCAGAGTTCTCTTTATATTTCTACCACTTCAAAGTAAATCTTAAGTGCTTCCTTATTGAAATATAATAAATTTCACTGGCACATATTTGTAAAAATTCATGGCAAGTTATTGGGTTCATTTTTGAGATATAAGAAGAATGAATATAAAAATTATAATATTAGACATACTTTCCTAAGGGTGATGTGGATGTCAGAAATACCAGGGCCTTCTTCAAAAGTCGAGTAGTTTGATGAGAATGTCCCATATAGGCTCAGATAGTTTAATAATTAATAATCACCAGTTGGTGTCACTGTTTGGGTCAGTTTAGGAGATTCAGTCTTGCTGGAGGAATTATGTTGCTGGGAACTAACTTTGAGTGCTAAAATTTATACTACTTCCTATTAAGTACTTCCTTTGTGCTTATGGTTCAAGGAATGACCTCTTAGTTTCCTGATTCTTCTGTCTTTCTTGCCAATATGCCTTTCCTCCATGATGGATTCTTATGCCTCTGGAAATGTAAACTAACATAAATCCTTTGTCCTCTAAGTTACCTTAGTCATAGCATTTTATCACAGCAGCAAAAAGTAGCTAATGCAAGAAGAATGAGTTCATGTAGAATTGGAAGGATTCATAGGAAAACTGAACTGTGAGGCGAGCCGAGGAAAACAGATGAGATTTTCGGTATCAGAACAGGGAACGAAGGAAGGGCATTTTGTACAGAGGGAACAGTGTGAGCAAAAGTACCTCAGGTTGTAAATCCTGGTCAAGTATCACTGGTTTGGATCAACAGCAAAATATAAGCTTTTGAATAAAATGTAAGTGAAAACACAGCTGGTCTTAGATTCAAAGAAAATGATAAAGAGGTATGAAAGTGGGAGACTGAGGCACTGCACTGATTTCCTAGATGTATACAACTATACAGCACAATGAAATAGAAGTAAACATAGACAAGAAATGCTACACATAAGAATTTTTCATAATGAAGCTCATTAAAATTTGCATGCTATTACAAATTAACAGAAATTTGAAAGTGTATAATCATTGCTATTATTGTTATTCTCCTAGAGAATAATTGATTTAAACTAGTAATCAGTGATTTTCATCACAGTGATTACATCTATAAACCAGTCAAAGGCAAAACTTGGGCCCACGAAAGGTTTAAGAAAGAAAATTAACAACTTGAAAACATTCTTTCATTGTGCACTATTATTAGCTGTTTTGAAGTTCAGACAGACCCAAATCAACAGGTAGAAAATTTCAGGAACGGTTAGCTCTTTGCACTTAAGAAAGATACTCAGAAGAAATGAATTTAGTAGCAGTGATCTTTTATAAAGGAAAAACAAATATCATTTGAGAAAATGTGTTCCCCATATTAATGATGATCTCTCATTTTGCACAGTATTTTGAACATTTCTGTAGCTTGCATGGTTGAATGCACTTTCCTCTCTGATTCTGAAACATAAGAATTAATCTTTCAATGCGCTATGGTAACAGTCTCCCAAGCTATGCAGCAAGATGCCTACATTAAAATCGCAGTTCTGCAAGGATTTTTCTTTCTTTTTTTTTATTTTATTTATTTATTTATTTATTTATTTATTTATTTATTTATTTATTAAAGATTTTGACTTCCTCACCCTCCCATCCCTCCTGGGCTCCCTGCAGAGACCCTACTCCCCGCAGACTGCCTCTCTCTTCCAAGCCCACCCAGCTTGCATCCAGAACCCTTCTTCCTTCTGCCCCCTTCCTTCTTTGGGCACATAACACCACCTAGCTCAGCCTGTCTGGGCGCTGGGGGCGAATCCTCAGGGCAAACAGGCGGGCGGGAGTTCCTTTGATTCACTGGCCTGCCTGCACCAAGCAAGGTAGGTGCTTTGTTTACGAACTACCCAACCAGCAAGGAGATCTGAGCTCGGTACCAGGAAAGCCATCATTGGGATCGGAGAGCTAACCTTGGCACCAGGAGAGCCAACATTGGGCATGGAGATCTGATATTGTCACCAGGAGAGACATCACTGGAGCACCAGGAGAACCATCACTGGGGAATACCATCACTGGGAAGGTACAACAGTAGGCAAGGAGACCTGATCCTGTAAAAGAAGATCCATAGGAGAGCATTCGGAGGAAGAGATCGGCAGGCACCAATGCAAGAATTCACCCAACAATCTGAAAAATAATATGAAACCACCAGAATCCAGCGACCTCACAACAGGAGGACATGAACACCTTAATCATGAAGAAGTAGAAAAAATTGACTTTATGAAAGTGATTGACACCCTTAAACAGCATGTAAAGAATGCCCTTATAGAAATGGATGAGAAGTATAACAGAAAGTTTGAAGAATTGAGTAAATCAGTGAATGATACCCTAGGAAACCAAGGAAAAACAATCAAACAGATAATGGAAACAGTTCAAGTCTTGAAAACTGAAATGGAGGCAAAGAAGAAAACACAAACAGAAGGCTGGCTGGACATGGAAAATCTAGGTAAATGAATAGAGTCTACAGAAACAAGCATAAGCAGCAGAATACAAGAGATAGAAGAAAGAATCTCAGATTCTGAAGATACCTTAGAGAAAATAAACACGCTGATCAAAGAAAACAGCAAGGCCAACAAACTCTCATCACAAAAAACATTCAGGAAATATGGGACACAATAAAAAGACCAAACCTAAGAATAATAGGAGTAGAAGAAGGAGAAGAAGCGCAGCTCAACGGTCCAGAAAATATATTTAATAAATTATAGAAGAAAACTTTCCCAACCTAAAGAAAGTTATACCTACAAAGGTTCAAGAAGCATACAGAACACCGAATAGGCTGGATCAAAAAAGAAAAATCCCCTCGCCATATAATGATCAAAACACAAAGCATACAGAACAAAGAAAGAATATTAAGAGCAGCAAAGGAAAAAGGCCAAGTTACTTATAAAGGTAAACCTATCAGACTTACACCTGACTTCTCTATGGAAACAATGAAAGCCAGAAGGTCCTGGATAGATGTACTGCAGAAACTAAGAGACTGTGGATGCAAGCCCAGACTACTATACCCAGCCAAACTTTCGTTCACTTTAAATGGAGAAAACAAAATTTTCCAGGATAAAAACAAATTTAAACAATACGTAGCCACAAATCCAGCCTTACAGAAAGTAATAGAAGGAAAATCACTAACCAAGGAGTCCAACATTGACCACATTATCTAAGACAACTAGAGACCCTTCACCAGCGCAACTCGAAGAAGGGAAACACACAAAATTTACTACTAAAAAAATGACCGGAGTTAACAACCACTGGTCATTAATATCACTTAATGTCAATGGACTCAACTCACCTATAAAAAGGCACAGACTAAGAGATTGGATACGAAAACAGGATCCAACATTCTGCTGTTTACAAGAAACACACCTCAACTACAAAGACAGACACCTACTCAGAGTAAAGGGTTGGGATAAGGCTTATCAAGTAAATGGACCTAAGAAACAAGCAGGGGTGGCCATACTAATTTCTAACAAAGTTGACTTCAAACTTAAATCAATCAGAAGGGATGAAGAGGGAAATTTTCTTCTCATAACAGGAACAATTCATTAGGATGAAGTCTCAATCCTGAATATCTATGCCCCTAATATAAAAGCACCCACGTACGTAAAAGAAACATTGCTAAAACTCAAGGCAGCAATAAAACCGCACACATTAATAGTAGAAGACTTTAACACTCCTCTCTCACCAATGGACAGGTCAATTAGACAGAAACCTAACAGAGAAATAAGAGAATTAATGGAGGTAATGAATCAAATGGACTTAACAGACATCTATAGAATATTCCACCCAAATGGGAAAGAATATACCTTCTTCTCTGCAGCTCATGGAACATTCTCGAAAATTGACCACATACTCGGTAACAAAGCAAACATCCACAGTTACAAAAAAATATCTGTAACCACCTGTATCTTATCAGATCACCATGGATTAAAGCTAGAATTCAACAACAATGCTACCCCCAGAAAGCCTACAAACTTATGGAAACTGAACAGTCAACTACTGAACCATACCTGGATTAAGGAAGAAATAAAGAAAGAAATTAAAGTCTTCCTTGAATTCAATGAAAATAAAGAAACAACATACTCAAACCTATGGGACACTATGAAGGCAGTCCTGAGAGGAAATTTCATAGCACTAAGTGCCCACTTAAAGAAAACAGAGAAAGCACACATTGGAGACTTAACAGCCCACCTGAAAGCTCTAGAAAAAAAAAGAAGCAGACTCACCTAGAAGGAGTAGAAGACTGGAAATAATCAAACTAAAGGCTGAAATCAACAAAATAGAAACACAGAAAACAATTGAAAGAATCAATGAAACAAAAAGCTGGTTCCTGGAGAAAATCAATAAGATTGATAAACCCCTATCCAAACTTATCAAACGGCAGAGAGAGAATTTGCAAATTAATAAAATCAGAAATGAAAAGGGAGACATAACCACAGACACAGAGGAAATTGAGAGAATCATTAGATCTTACTACAAAAGCCTGTATGCCACAAAACTGGAAAATGTTAAAGAAATGGACACTTTTTTAGATGAATACCATATACCAAAGTTAAACCAGGACCAGGTAAACAACCTAAATAGACCTGTTAGTCGTGAAGAATTAGAAGCTGTTATCAAAAACCTCCCTTCCAAAAAAAGTCCAGGACCAGATAGTTTCGATGCGGAATTCTACCAGAACTTCCAAGAAGACCTAATACCTATACTCCTAAACGTATTTCACAATATAGAAACAGAAGAGTCATTGCCAAATTCCTTTTATGAAGCTACAGTAACTCTGATACCAAAACCACACAAAGACTCAACCAAGAAAGAGAATTACAGGCCAATCTCACTCATGAACATAGATGCAAAAATCCTCAATAAAATACTGGCAAACCGAATCCAAGAACACATTAGAAAAATTATCCATTATGATCAAGTAGGCTTCATCCCAGAGATGCAGGGCTGGTTTAACATACGCAAATCTATCAATGTAATCCATCATATAAATAAACTGAAAGAAAAAAACCATATGATAGTTTCATTAGATGCTGAAAAAGCATTTGACAAAATTCAACATCCCTTTATGATAAAAGTCTTGGAGAGATTAGGGATACAAGGGCCATACCTAAATATAATTAAAGCTATTTACAGCAAGCCGACAGCTAACATCAAATTAAATGGAGAGAAACTTAAAGCCATCCCACTAAAATCAGGAACACGCCAAGGCTGTCCACTCTCCCCATACCTCTTCAATATAGTTTTTGAAGTCTTAGCAATAGCAATAAGACAACATAAGGGGATCAAGGGGATTCGAATTGGAAAGGAAGAAGTTAAACTTGCGTTATTTGCAGATGATATGATAGTGTACTTAAGCGACCCCAAAAACTCCACCAAAGAACTTCTACAGCTGATAAATACCTTTAGTAATGTGGCAGGATACAAGATCAACTCCAAAAAATCAGTCGCCCTCTTATACACAAAGGATATGGAAGCAGAGAGGGAAATAAGAGAATCATCACCTTTCACGATAGCCACAAACAGCATAAAATATCTTGGGGTAACTCTAACCAAGGAAGTGAAAGATCTATTTGACAAGAACTTTAAGTCTTTGAAGAAAGAAACTGAAGAGGATACCAGAAAATGGAAGGATCTCCCTTGCTCTTGGATTGGGAGGATAAACATAGTAAAAATGGCAATTCTACCAAAGGCAATCTATAGATTCAATGCAGTCCCCATCAAGGTCCCATCAAAATTCTTCACAGATCTTGAGAGGACAATAATCAACTTTATATGGAAAAACAAAAAGCCCAGGATAGCAAAAACAATCTTATACAATAAAGGAACTTCTGGAGGCATTACCATCCCTGACTTCAAACTCTATTACAGAGCTACAGTAATGAAAACAGCGTGGTACTGGCATAAAAACAGAGAAGTCGACCAATGGAATCGTATAGAAGACCCGGATTTTCACCCACAAACCTATGAACACCTCATTTTCGATAAAGGAGCTAAAAGTGTACAATGGAAGAAAGAAAGCATCTTCAACAAATGGTGCTGGCACAATTGGATGTCAACCTGTAGAAGAATGAAAATAGACCCATATCTATCACCATGCACAAAACTCAAGTCCAAATGGATCAAAGACCTCAATATCAATCTGAACACACTCAACCTGATGGAAGAGAAAATGGGCACAGGAGATTGCTTCCTATGTATAACCCCAGCAGCACAGACATTAAGGGCAACATTGAATAAATGGGACCTCCTGAAACTGAGAAGCTTCTGTAAAGCAAAGGACACTGTCACTAAGACAAAAAGGCACCCTACTGACTGGGAGAAGATCTTCACCAACCCCACAACAGACAAAGGTCTGATCTCCAAAATATATAAAGAACTCAAGAAACTAGACTTTAAAAGGATAATTAACCCAATTTAAAAATGGGGCACTGAACTGAACAGAGAATTCTCAACACAAGAAGTTCAAATGGCCAAAAGATACTTAAGGTCATGCTCAACCTCCTTAACGATCAGAGAAATGCAAATCAAAACAACTTTGAGATATCATCTTACACCTGTCAGAATGGCTAAAATCAAAAACACCAAAGATAGTCTTTGCTGGAGAGGTTGTGGAGAAAGGGGTACCCTCATCCATTGCTGGTGGGACTGCAAACTTGTGCAACCACTTTGGAAATCAGTGTGGCAGTTTCTCAGAAAAATTGGGATCAACCTACCCCTGGACCCAGCAATACCACTCCTGGGAATATACCCAAGAGATCCCTTATCATATGACAAAAGCATTTGTTCAACTATGTTCATAGCAGCATTATTTGTAATAGCCAGAACCTGGAAGCACCCTAGGTGTCCTTCAATGGAAGAATGGATGAAGAAAGTGTGGAATATATACACATTAGAGTACTACTCTGCGGTAAAAAACAATGACTTCTCAAATTTTGCATGCAAATGGATGGAAATAGAAAATACTATCCTGAGTGAGGCAACCCAGACCCAAAAAGAAGATCATGGGATGTACTCACTCATAATTGGTTTCTAGCCATGGATAGGGGGCCACTGAATCTATAATTAGTGGTCCTAAAGAAGCTAAACAAGAGGGCAAACCCAAGGAAAAACATACAGTTATCCTCCTGGCTATGGGAAATAGACAAGATTGCCGGGCAAAAAATTGAAATCTTGGGGTTGGGGTGGGATGGGGGTAAGGGGAGATGGAGAGAGAAAAGTGTGAAGGAGAGGATGAGGGGAACTTGGGGAAACGGGATGATTGGGGATATCGGAAGTTTGGATAGGGGAGCAGGGAAACTCATATCTTAGTTAAGGGAGCCATCTAAGGGTTGGCAAGAGACTTGAACTTGGAGTGGCTACCAGATGCCCAGGGCAATGTCCCCAGTTAGTTCCTTGGGTACCTGACGATAGGGAACCTGAAATGAACCTATCCTATAGCCATACTGATGAATATCTTGCATATCACCATAGAACCTCCAACTAGGGATGGATGGAGATAGAGACAGAGACCCACACTGGAGCACCGGATTGAGCTCCCAAGGTCCTAATGAGGAGCAGAAGAAGGGAGAACATGAACTACAAAGTCAGGTCCACGAGGGGTGCACCCACCCATTTAGACAATGGGGCCGATCTATTGGGAGCTCACCAAGGCCAGTTGGACTGTGACTGAAAAAGCATGGGATAAAACCGGACTCTCTGAACATGGTGGACAATGAGAGCTGACGAGAGGCCAAGGACAATGGCGTGGGGTTTTGATCCTACTTCAGGTTCTGGCTTTGTGGGAGCCTAGACAGTTTGGATGTTCACCTTCCTAGATCTGGATGGAGGGGGGAGGACCTTGAAGTTTCCACAGGGCAGGGAACTCTGACTGCTCCTGGGACTGGAGAGGGAGGAGGAGTGGGGGGAGGGGGAGAGGGGCGGGAGGATGGGGAGGGAAATGGGAGGCGGGGAGGAGGCCGAAAATTTCTTTTTGAATAAAAAAAAAAAAGATTTCTGCCTCCTCCCCACCACCACCTCCCATTTCCCTCCCCCAATCAAGTCCCCCTCCCTAGTCAGCCCTAAGAGCAATCAGGGTTCCCTGCCCTGTGGGAAGTCCAAAGACCATCCACCTCCATCCCGGTCTAGTAAGAGGAGTATCCAAACTGCCTAGGCTCCCACAAAGCCAGTATGTGCAGTAGGATCAAAAACCCATTGCCATTGTTCTTGAGTTCTCAGTAGTCCTCATTGTCCACTATGTTCAGCGAGTCTGATTTTATCCCATGCTTTTTCTGACCCAGGCCAGCTGGCCTTGGTGAGTTCCCGATAGAACATCCCCATTGTCTCAGTGTGTGGGTGCACCCCTCGCGGTCCTGAGTTCCTTGCTCATGCTCTCTTTCCTTCTGCTCCTGATTTGGACCTTGAGATTTCAGTCCGGTGCTCCAGTGTGGGTCTTTGTATCTGTCTCCTTTCATTGCCTGATGAAGGTTAAAAGTATATGTTCAACTATGCTCATAGCAGCATTGTTTGTAATAGCCAGAACCTGGAAACAACCTAGATGCCCTTCAATGGAAGAATGGATGAAGAAAGTATGGAATATATACATATTAGAGTACTACTCAGCAGTAAAAAACAATGACTTCTTGAATTTTGCATGCAAATGGACAGAAATAGAAAACACTATCCTGAGTGAGGTAAGCCAGACCCAAAAAGAGGAACATGGGATGTACTCACTCATATTTGGTTTCTAGCCATAAATAAAGGACATTGACCCTATAATTCGTGATCCTAGAGAAGCTAAATAAGAAGGTGAACCCAAAGAAAAACATATAGGCATCCTCCTGCAAGGATTTTTCTAGCAGCAGATGTGAACAGACACAGAGACCCACAGTCAGACATTAAGCAGAGAGAATCTTAATGGGCTGTCTCCATCAAATCCGTCCTCTCAGAACCCAGAGAACTCTGGAGAAAAGGAGGCAGAAAGATTGTAAGAGCTAGAGAAGATGGAAGATACCTGAAAGATGATGTGTTCTGAATAAACTAAGCAGGTGGATGTGAGCTCATAGAGACTGAAAGAGCAAGCACAGGTCCTACATGGGTCTGCACCAGGTCTTCTGCATATTTATATTATAGCTTTTAACTTAGTATTTTTGTGGGTCGCCTGCCTGTGAGAATAAGTAGGTCTCTGACTCTAGAGCCTGCCCTTGGCACTCTTCTTCTGTTGGGTTACCATACCCAACTTCAATATGATAGTTTTTCATTCACCTTTTTACATTTTGTTTTGTTGGGTTTGGTTGTTACCTCCTAGGAGCCTGCTCTTTTCTAATGAGAAACAGATAAGGAGTGGATCTGTAGGATAGAAGAGGTGGAGGGACCTGGGTGGAGTAGAGTGAGGGAATACTATAGTCAGGACATATTGTGTAAGAAAATCAAATAATTAATTTTTAAAAAGGAAAAAATTGAAAAAATATCAACTCCGTATTTTCCACTTTGGATAATGCAACATCTTTCTATTCTTCACAGATGAAGAACTAATCCTCTTATTTTATTATGATATGAATAAACAAAATGTATGTATTATATGGCCTGGGTATTTCTCAAATATCAGGTCTTGCTTGATTCTTTAATATTTAGAACACAGAATTAAAAGTCAAAGAATATTTGAGCCCAAGTAAGGGTAATTCTTTGATGTATGCAGCACATTGAACTGACTTCCTCTTAAATGTTAGAATCATTGAGAGAAGCAAGGGATGGAATATTAAACAAGTCAAAAGCAATGATTATATGCTCCAGAATTAATATCAGATAGATAAAGGATTATGGCACTGTAGTAAATTTAACAATAATAAAATCATAAAATGTTATCACTAAAAGACCTTTCTGATTGTTTTCTTCAATAATCATCCTTCTAGTTTTCATCAGAGTGGAAAAGCTAATTGATAATATTTCTGGAATTTATTGTAATAACATTAGAATGTTTATTGATCATTGTCATAACTGAGTGAAAGCAAAGATCTTTTGGTCAGTTAAAAAAATCTATTTCCTCATAGTAAAGTTTTCAGTTTATACTAGTTGTTAGAAATGTAAAATTCATCTGTGAAAGAATCAAATTATTTTATTGTTTCCTAAAGGTCCCCTTTAAATAAAACTGTAACTCACTTTACAAGAGTTTTCTCATACTCACAAGACTACTAAGTGCTAGGATTTCCAACAATGAGAACTTATTTTCTGGTGACAATTAGCTAGTTGAAGGATAGCTATCTGACCCAGACTTATATAATAAAATTCTTTCTTTGAAACATTTTATATCAAGAGAGTTCACTTCAGTTTAGCTCTTAAATTGAGCTGTGAAGTTGTGAACAGTAACTGCTTTTTCCAATGTGGGTCTAAGATAGAGAAAGTGCTTAATAGGCAGAGAAGCCGAAGGAGATCACTCAAGGGAAAAATCAATAACAGTCCATAAAGCTATTTGTAATTCATATAAGAAAGATGTGCTATAGAACCAAATTTCTCTTCAGCCTCTGTAATAATTAGAACAAGAAACTCAGAAATGCCAGGATTCTCTCAGTTGTTTCTCCTTCTGTTAGTACAACCAAGACATTTAAACCCAGAAAACCCTATACTTAACAAAATTAAACTCATTGATGAGTTTTATATTCAAGTAATTCTACTATTATACAAGTATTTTTGACTTGTATTAACATTGTTAGTCTTAAAATATTATTTATTTTACAGTAACAGAACTTGTAAGAAAGATACCCTTGAGGCTTGTAATACCAGCACTTGGAGGCAGAGGCATGAGGATTGTTATTATCTTGAGGTGAGCCTTGTCTATGTACCAAGATGCCATCTGAAAAACAAATAAAAATGATGAAAACTGAGGCAAACAGTAATGCAAATATCAATATTATATATTAAGATATGTATGTGTGTGTTTTGTGGTCATTGAGAAACTTTGTTGTTTCAACCCATATTGGGAATCTTTGACATAATAATAGTGATTATCATTGATAAAAATAGATGCAAATTCAAAAAGGCAAAATATATTCTGCAACCAATTCAGTGACAGGAGCTACAGGTTCAAAGTTACTTACTGTGACAACATCTGAACATAGTCATTCTGAGTACACATTGGTCAAGACATACCACACAGAGGCCACATGGTAGCTAAGAACAGAGGCTAGTAAGAAGATATTTGAATCATGACTCCAGTACTTTCATAAGAAGAAGTCTTGAGCAAATAACATCTGCTACCGTCCATTTTATCATAGAAACGGCAGCAGCTGAAGGTAACAGCAATCAGAGTTATGTACTTGGGTGCCAACACTATCTTATAACTCCACTTACTAAAATGCTGTGGTATTGCATGCACAGAACTTTCATAAAAACACAAAATTCAGAAACCATAATATATATGCAGAAAATCTAAAAGATTAAAAAAAGTAAAAGAAAAAAGAACCCCCCAAAGTGCAACTGAGTTGGATTTTTGTCGACCATCTACTACTGGGCATGGGAGTAGTTTACATACCCAGTAAAACTTTGTTGGAGAAAATTAATTTATGAATTATAATATGAATAGCTATGAATTAGAGATAGCTTCTGGCTTAGGGATGGTGGCTTGTGTCTACTTCCCTTCTAAGTACTGGGCCCCATCTGGCTTTGATACATGCAGGCTCTGTACATGCTGCCTCAGTCTCTCTGAGTTCATAGGAGCCTTGTTGTGTTTAGAAGGCCTTGTTTCCTGTTATCCTCCCTCCCTTCTTTCTCTTACAGTCTTTCTTCCACAGAGTTTCCTGAGCCCTGAGGAAAGGGATTCAATGGAGACAACCCATTGGGGACTTAGCGCTGCAATGTCCCACACTCTGTGCACATTGTCCTGCTATGCATCTCTTTGTTTGTACCCAGATACTGCACAAGAAAGTTTCCCTGTCAATGGCTGAGCAAGGCACTGATCTAGGAACATAGTAGAATGTCAGTAAGAACGATTTTATTGTTGTGCTCCTTTAATATAAGAGTAGTCTTTGTTTTTCACCTCAGTCTCTGGCCTATCTAGTCTGAAGTTCTTGGCCACCTGAGCAGTGTCAGGGATAGCTTCCAGCTCATGGAATGGGACTTAAATCTAATCAGATATTTCTTACTTACTCCCATAAACTTTGTACTACTTTTGTACCAGCAGCTCTTGTAGGCAGGTCACCATTGTAGAATAAAGGATTTGTAGCTGGTCTGGTTTCTTGTTATTGTTGTTGGTGGTGGTGGTAGTGCGGTGTGTGTGTGTGTGTGCGTGTGTGTGTGTGTTGGGTTTTCAAGACAGGATTTCTCTCTAGCTTTGGAACTTGTCCTGAAACTAGCTCTTTTGGACTAGGCTGACCTTGGACTCACACAGATCTGCCTGCCTCTGCCTCCCAAGTGCTGGAATTAAAGGCATGTGCCACCAATGCCTGGATGATCTGGTTTTTATCTTTCTACTTTGGTAGCATGCAGAGTACCTTCTAGTATCAAGATTAGTCCATATAAGCAAAAGCCTTAAGTAAACAACAATTTGATATCTCTATGTTCAATGAGTTGTGTAGGTATAGTCTTCAGCAATAGGGTCTTACTATTCGTTTGTAGAGAGCAATTAAAACCTTTAGCAATAGCTGCTGTTTTAGGGGTTTCCATGGAACCATTTTGGCCAGTATCTCAATGAGATATAACCCATTCCTAAAACTGGAGGTTTTATTTGGTGGCAAGAGATATCTAGTTAGGGTTTATCTCCATTGTTATTTTGTGAGTATATTTAGATTTCTTTCATATATGTCTATATTTTAAGAAGCTTCTACTTTAGTAGCTTTCCATAGGATCTCTCTAATGATCCCTAGTTTTAGCTGTTAATGCTAAAATGTGGTGCCTTTACTAATTATTGTGGTTTTTAGCAAAATAAAAATCTACTCAGTTAATGTTTTAAATTATAAACTTGTTTAATTTTTGTATTTGTAACTCTTGGGAGAATTCCTGGCACATAGTAGCTTGTGTGAAAATAGTCATTTGGTGTGGGAAGTCCTTCTGTGTATGTGTTGCTTTCATTGGTTAATGAATAAAGAAGTTGCTTTCAGCCAATGGCTTAACAGAATATAGCCAGGGTGGAAATGGTATCGAGAAAGAGTAGGTAGAGTCAATGAGAAGTCATGTAGCTGCCAGAGACAGATGCCATGGCTAGAGCCTGCACCAAAACTTTGCCGGTAAGCCACAGCCAAGTGGAAATACACAGATTAATAGAAATGGATTGATTTAAGTTATAAGAGTTAGCCAGAAATATGCTTAAGCTATTATTGGTCAAACAGTATGGCAATTAATACAGACTTTTGTGTGCCTATTTCAGGAGTCTGGGTGACTGGAAAACAAACAACCAGCCTCCTCCAACAGTCATTAATCCTTAAAAGGTTTTGTGCATCTTGGCAATCAGGAGAGGTCAACAGAAATGACATACATGTACCATTTAAGAGACAGACTAATACAGTCTACAAAGCTACATTTCAGAGGTTTCAATCATGCCTTTAGCAATTACTTACAACTTATATGACCTCGAAAATGTTACTATAATCACTATGCCTCTTATTTCTCACCTGTAGAATAAGAGCATAATCGTACCTTTCTCACAGGATTGCTCTGAGGATTAGATAAATACATGCACATTAAGGGAAAGAATAATTAAGCACATAGATAAAGTCATTTTCTGTTAAATTTTTCTGCATGAAGCTCTTAGAGGGATGAGTATCACAAAGTAAATTATTAATAAGTGTCAGTTCTTGTTGCAGTTCATTCTGTAAAACAATTTCAGTGTGTATATTTCCCGATGAAGAACTTTAATTTTGACCTTACCACATAATTCAATTACTCTTGCTATAGTAATATCACTTTTGCATCCATATCCCTGAGCTGATTTGTTTCCTATGACAGGGGCTACTTTAAACAACCTTTCAGAAAGATTTTTCTGGGCATAACTATTGCCTCTTGAAAAGCATTGTAAAAATAGACGAGTAAGGAGTACAATGTCAGGGAGGAGACAATAGGACCATTACTGATAAGCTAGTATTTGTGATATTATAATCTTTCTTATTCCAATATTTGTTTGTATAGTAAGAAAAATAGCCAGAATTACTCTACTGTGCAAATAAGCAAGAATGTTATCACTTTTGGTCTATTGGAAAATAAGATTTACTTTACTCTTTAGCTTTGGTTGTAATGTATAGAAATACAAAAGAATGAATAATTTGAAATGGATAATCTACTTTTAAATGAGAAGCCTAACAAACCTGTTATGATTAAGTAGATAATATTTAAGGATTTTCAACTATAACCCTCCATTTTCAAAGATATGAGAGAAGGATGTCCTTCCTTTGTATGGTTTGCATAGCTACCTTAGTCAAAACTTGAGATATCTTTGTTGTTCATACGTGTTATTATAAAAAGCAAGGTAAAACTAAGGCAATTGGTGCATTTCTCAGTGAATTACAAAACGTCATACTACTCTGAGGAAGAGACATATCTAGGAAGGCAAATATAAATAGGTTTGACAAATTCATCAACAATATGTAATCATAACCTCTACTTTATGTCTTGACTGTCAGCAATTCACAGCAGCGACTGTGAGCATTTGTTCAATTTCAAGATGGATCTTTCCAACCTCTAACGGGTCTGGTTATCAATTAGATGCAACTATTTGCAGACTAAAGGATGAAACACTGATGAGTTAGTGCACTGAAAAGCCCATTCTGAAAGAGAGAACTCTTACCGAAAAGAATTTTAGTTCATACTTTTCTGCATTTGAATAGCTAAAAGACAATGTAACACTTACTTCAGATTTCCCATGCTACCCTCTTCCATACAACAGATATAAACTTACATACATTTAAAAGTTGCAATAGAAAGAAACTGAGCTCAGCAATTGGTTGTCTAGCACAAAATGGTCAGCCCTGTAAATATGTATATATGTAAAATTATATAAACTTAACAGGTTATATTTAGATACATTCTTAAATATAATCTGCTAAATTTAACAGGTTGTATTCAGATATATTACTAAATATAATCTGCTAAATTATACATATATGACTATGCATATTTGCATGAAGTAATGAAAGAAGAGGCTAGGGATTTGAAGAAGAGCAGGGAGAGGCATATCAAGGTTTGGAGGGAGGAAGTTTGGAAGAAAGAAATACTATTATATTAAAATTTCAACAAAATGAGTTTAGCATAATGGAGTTTTATTATCTAACAAATAATAAAGGCTCAGATAATTTAAATTATACCTTCCTTATGTTTAGTCAAGATCTACACATTAAACTAATATTAAACTGAGCTAATCAGCAAAAAAATGGTAAAGACTGAGGTATATGTGAATATTTTTGTGAAGTACACTGCTCTATACAAAGTTTACATGGTATTTCATGCTGCCAAGAATCAAAGAGGCTTAGATCAGGTGAAGGTGTGCCCATTTTCTCTCAGAGGGAGAATATAAATCTGATAGCAATTTGAAATCTACTGAAAGATAACTGCTGCTGTGACAGATAGAGATAGTCCTACTAGCATTTGGGGGTCTTGGTCTAATGTCCTTAGACTAATTCATTGTTTTCAAATAATGTTTGTTATAAGTGACTTTTAATTGAAATTTTAATTAAAACATAATTATTTCACACTCCCTTCCCTTTCCTCCTTCTAACCCCTCACATGACACCTTTCCGCAACCAGTCCCTTGTACACTCTGATTCTCTCTCAAATTCATGACCATTTTCTTGAATATTATTAGTACATAAAAGCATAAATTCAACCAGATAAGTTTATTTAGTGTGTCTTATGTGTGTATGTGCTAGATAACCAGTTAGGGGGATCACCCCTAAAAGAGACTGATATTCCCTTTCTTAGTACTTAGTAGCTGCCTTAGTACTTTGTCGAAGAATTAGACCCCGTAAGACTTTCCTCTTCTTCATTATCAAGTTTGTTGGTATTGCCATGGTTTAGGATCGCATTTAGGCAGCTGTATTGCTGAGGTATCTTAAATGTACTTTCCCCATAATGTCTAGGAGACACAATCTCACAACAGACTTCCTGGTCTTCTGGCTCTTACACTTTTGAAATCCCCACTTCTGAGATTCTCGCTGAGCCTTAGGTGAAAGAGCTGTGATATGGATATATCTCTTGGGCTAAGTTCCCACCCACGTGTAGATTTCTGAATTATTACCATTTGTTGTTTTCTATAATGTCCTCCATTTGCTGTAGACTATCTTACAAATATCCCAGCACCAAACATAAGAAATTTTCACTTAAGTTGTTAGTTACCTTATTTTCACAGATGACTATAGCTCTCATCAACTATCAAGGAAGCCTTTCTTTAAAATTTACTGTTAATACTTCATATGTGTGTATACATAAATCATTTATATAATTTCCTGCCTTCTTCTTCATAACCTCTCACTTGCTTGAACCCCTGTTCTCGCTCCATCTCTCTCTCTCTCTCTCTCTCTCTCTCTCTCTCTCTCTCTCTCTCTCTCTCTCAAATTTATGGCTTTTAATTATTGTTACCTATATAACTGGACAAATGTATAAATACAACCTGAAGAGTTCACTTAGTGTTAGTCATATGTATATGTTTTTAGTTATAACTACTTAGAATTGGATAAATATTAGGGGGTCCTAGGGGAAGACTGATTATCCTTATTTCAGCCATTATTGGACATTTGTAGCTCTTCATCTAGGGTAAAGGACTTGTTTTACACATACATGTATATACATGCTTGTTTGTATGTGTATGTATATCTACACATATATATGTGTGTCCATTTATATATCTATTTATATATAAATATAAATGTATTTGTACATGAATGTAAATATACATTTGTATATATACATATAATAAATATATTTGTATATATTTCCACATACATAATGAGCAAACATATTTATTTATATGTGTGTGCATATATATATGTGTGTGTGTATGTATATATTCCATATTCATACAACAATTGGTGCTGTCATAGTTTAAGCCTGTTTGGGCAACTATATTTTTAAAATTCCAAAAGTATGGCTTTCCCTTCATATTCACAATCCCACCAAAAATAAAGAGAGGTTTTCTTTTCCTCATATCTTTACCACAATGTGTTGTCAATTGTAACCTTGATATTAGTCATTCTGACTAAGGTGAGATGAAAACTCATTGTAATTTCATTTTACAATTTATTAATTTCCAAAGACAATGAACACTTTTTGATATTTTAAGTAATGCCACGAGCCTCATGGTAGAATATAAAATAATGAAAATGGGTTAATTCTAGATGTAAGATCTAGCTTGCAATACGCTAAAGCTATTGGCCAAGCAGCGTTTTAATTAATAGAGTTTCTGAGTGATTATTTTGGGAGTCCAAGTGGCTGGGAAATGAACAAGTACTACAGCTCCATATTTCTATTTTGTGCCAATATAATTATGTTTTATCACTACAGTTCTGTGATACATTGTGATATATGGAATGGCCATCATGCCAGTATTATTCCTTTTTCTCAGAATTGTTTAGGCTGCACAATGTATTCCTTGCTTTTCTTTTTCTATTCCTGTGAAGAATGCTTTGGGGATTTTGATTGGGATTGCACTTAATATGTAGATTGCTTTTGGTAGAATGATTAATTTAAAATATTAATTCTACCAACCCATGATCATAGGAAGTCACATTCCATTTTCTAGTGTCTTCCTCAGTATCTTCCTTTTGAGAGTTAAATTTTGAATTAGAGATCTTTCACCTTTCAATTATAAAGGTTTATTATTAATATTTTATTTTCTTTGATGCTACTGTGAATGAAAGTATTTCTTTAACCTAGTGTTTGTTGATGTAGACAAAGGCAGATTTTGTAAGTGAATTGTGTATCTTTCCACATTACTAAAACTGTTGATCATTTATTCAAGTTTTCCTATGGGATTTTGGGTATTTCTTATGCATAAAATCATATAATGTTGCAAACATCAATAATTTGACTTTTTTCCTATTTGTATACCTTTTATTTCCTTCTCGTGTCTTATAACTACTGCTTCAAACACTATTTTGAAAAAGAGTGGAGATAATAAACAATGCTGTGCATTTCATAATTTTAGTAGTAAAGTTTTGAGATTTTTTAGAATGATGTTGGTTTTCAGTACATATACCTTTGTTATGTCAAGGTATTTACCCTCCAATTTTATTTTTTCTTGAGCTTTTATCATGAAGGCATGAGGGATCTTCTTTTGTCAAAGACCTTTTTCTGCATCTATTGAGTAGATTTTGCTGTTAAGTTCATTTATATGACTTATCATACTTTAAACTTAGATATATTGAAGCATCCCTGAATTTCTGGAATAAACCTAAAGATGTTTTCAGATAATCATATATATGTTTTTAGAGACAGGATTTCTCTGTGTAACTGCCCTAAATGTCTTGGAACTCATTTTGTAGATCAGGGAGACCTTGAACTCATAGAAATCTGCCTCCCTAAGTGCTGGGAATAAAGGTGTATGCTACCATGTCCAGTTCTCTTTGTAAATAATTATTATTGAGGTGTTTTGCATCTATGTTGATCAGATATATGTATGTACCTGTATTTTTTTCTTTGTTGGTGGTAGTGTTTTGTTTTGTTTCATTCTTTATTTTTATTGGGCATTATAGTAATTCTAGTTTCTTGAAGTGACTTTGGAAGTATTCCTTCTGTTTTTAGATTCTGGAATAATTTAAGAAACAGTAGTATATCTTCTTTGATTGGGTAATAGAATTCTTCTGAAAATCCATCTGAGCCTGGGTTATTTTATTAATAGAGTTGTTTTTATTGCTTTTTCATTTTTCTTATTTGTTATGGTTCTATTTATGTTGGTGAGTTCTTCTTGTAACTTTTGTGTTTTAAAGGAATTGAAATGCTTGCCCACTTCCTTTAGATTTTGCAACTTGATTAAGTTTTATAGGGTTTTTGAGTATTCTGTTATGCTAATCTGAATTTCTTTGGTGCCTGTAGTTAGGTTATCCTGTTCTCTTCTGATTCTGTTAATTTGGGTCACTCCTTTATTTGCTTTGATTAATTGGGTGGGTCAAGAGTTTATCTTGCATATCTTCTCAAAAAAACCCTCTTGTATTTCTTGATTCTTTATAATGTTTCTTTGTTATAATAATCTACACTTAAAAGTTTAGGATGATATTTATCCTGTAATGATTATTTTCCATTTGGAAGCTATTGAATCTTTTCTCAATTAATAGTGCAGTCAAAATGAATATAAAGCAAGATTTTCTATCTACATTTTGTAGCAGCTAATTTTGGCAAGGTCATTTCTACATTAGACTTGAAAGTAAACCTTTATATTAGAAAAATATGAGACTGGGTAGGGATGAAGAGGAAGTCTCATTGAAAGGTTTTTTTTTGTTTTGTTTTTTTGTTTTGTTTTGTTTTTTCGAGACAGGGTTTCTCTTTGTAATAGTCCTAACTGTCCTGGAACTATCTCTTGTAGATCAGGCTGTCCTCAAACTCATATAGATCTGCCTGCCTCTGCTTTCCAAGTGCTGGGATTAAAAGCATGTGCTACCACCACCCGGCTCATTGAAAGTTTTAACTATTGACTCCTTCAGATTTAGAAATCATTGATATGGAATTTAAACTTTGAATCCCATTATTATCCCTGGCACTTGAATTTAAGACTTGATGTCAAATATCCTTATGTAGTTTGTGAAGTAAACAGTTTATAGACAATACCAGAAAAAAAAACTTGCTAAGGCATAAAGGGCAATGTGACATTTTGTTTGTGTCAGGCAGATCCAACCTCAAGCTCTAGTGCTTCCTCAATATTATGATCTTTATAAGGGAAAATTGACTGGGTAATAGCTTGGCAATAGAACACTTGGATAGAATACAAGAAGCCCTTGTGTCAATCCCTATCACAGAAAAAAAGAAGAAAAATGAACAATAATATTTCCCTTAGAGAACTCTTGTAACGATTATAAAAAACATACACGTTATGACATAATCAATAACATTTATAATACTTATTACACATTCCACTAACATTCATTATTTTATTTGTTCTGTTTTTATAACAATCAAGACAGAAGGTATTGTTGCTCTATTTTACCAAGAAAGTAAAACAGGTGCAAAATGATTAAGACATTAAATCACAGGTCACAAAACATATTAAAGAAAATTGAAATTATTTTTATTTTTCACCTAATATAACACTAAAATTTTATTTCAAAAAGAATGCCTTGCTATAGCAAACAGTCCATAACACTGTTACTAAATTCCAATCTCTATCTAATGAATAGACAAGCTCCAGAGGGGCTGCTGACATATAGAGATTAAAAAATTCATTGTATTTTACATTGAAACATGTAAGTTTGTAGGTCTGATCCTGCCTTTTATAAGTTTATTGATCTTGGGAAAATTACTTAACATTCCCAAGCCTTGTCTGTGTCCTCTACAAAAATTAATAATAATTATTAATCCAATGTCATATGTAAAACAAGTCATTTTCAATGCTCAGTAATGCCTGTGTAATATAACACAGTAGTTTTGTAGTGAATTATTATTAGTGGCCAAACACCTGAGATATGTGAAAACTTATCAACAGTTTCACAATTCAATGCTTTATACCTTTATTTTGGTTTACTGGAACATTTACAACTCTTGGTTCCAGTGACTGTCCAAGCATCTGATACAAACAGGATTTTCACTTACATCCTCAACAAGAAAAATACAAATAAATGATATTAACTACAAATGAAGGGATTCTGCCTAGTTGAATAGAAAGATCTATATCTATGAAACAGGAATAATTATCTGACTGTGTTAAATATCTTAAAAGAGATAAAAAGAATCACATAAATGAACTGTGCTTTTAAAATTCTATAAGGTTTCTCAGATAACTCAGTGCTTGAACTGGGTTGTAAAAAATGAGTTACATTTAGCCATAAAGGAAAAGATGACTAAATTGTCAGGAAAAGAGATCAGCATGGCACAAAGATCATCCGGTCTTGGAGAATAAGGTATGTCCATAGAAAGTCCAAGGAGTGGAAGAAGTGGCTGCAGAGAAAGAAACTGGGGTACAATTGTGGTGTACTTTTAAGGTTAGACTATAGACTATTGGACTTGAACCAGAAGGACAAAGGGTTAAAAATTGGAAGCTCATAAACTGACTTTTGACCACAGGTACACCTCAGCTTTGCATAATGATTGGGGGGATGAGGACTGAGTCAGGGGTTCTCCGTATAACAGACCCAGTTGTCCTGAAATTTCCTCTGTAGACAAGGCTAGCCTTGAATTCACAGAGATTCACTAACCTCTGTCTCATAAGTGCTGGGATTAAAGTTGTGTGCTACCACCACCCAACTGCATGATAATTTTAAGGTATTTGAACAAGTAACCAAGAAATTAAAAAATGGAGGTAGCATATTAAAATCTGAAATACTGATGTTCTTGAAAATAATGGAACATCTAGAACACTGAAGTTACATTTCTTTCTGATAACAAAATTCCCAGTGCCAGGCATGGAAACTTCCTTTTGAGTTGTTGGTCAGGAGAGTCCAAAGGACCCCCTAAAACAATATATGTTTATTACGCTTGCCCTTAGTTACATCCTAGAATTTGAAAGTAAGACATCACTGTTGAAGATACCATATGTTTTTGGACATATGACCTGGGATAATTGACTTTGAACTGACTTGGAAATCTCCTATCTGAGAAATGACTCTCAGTATCTGAAGATGTTATCCAAGGGAGGAGAACCATCAATAATCTTTCAAATCTGTGAAGCCTAAGAGCCACAACAATGACTAGAACGGTAATATCATCTTATTGTTGCAATAGTGGCACTTAAATCTTAGGGGTAACTAGCATCAATGCAATTGGTCTATGGTCCACTCAATAAGATAGAACTTCTTCCTGGTATTGTAAATCTTTCTAACTACACAGAAAAAAAATGCAGATCACAACTACTAACCCATTGCTAATCAATGTCTCACTACACAACCCCTACACCTAAGTCTCAAGGAGCATCATGAAAGAAGGGACAGACAGATTGTAAGAGCCAGAGGACCATGAAATCTGCTACAAGAAAGTTGTGCCCATGAAATCTCAACAAGATGGTAACCTAGATAAGACCTATACAATAACATCAATTTACATGACAATACAGAAGGAGGAAATTTTACAAGGCCCCAGCCCTAGATGAAGAACTATAGAAAGTTAATGGCTGATGAGAGAGGGAGAACCAGTTTTTTCCAGAACAAGCTGGATAATAGGCTATTCAATTCCAAGCTATCATTCCTATTCATATACACATATACACAACATTAAATTGATTCACTAGGTTGTGTGTGTCTGTCTGTCTGTATGTGTAGATAACAATAATAATTACAAAAGAAGTCATAAGTTTGATAGGAAGTTGAGGGATAAACAGGAAGAATGGAAGAAGAGGGAGGGATAGAAATCATGTAAATAGAATACTCATGTATGAAATTCTCAAAAATATTAAATAAAACAAAATAAAATATAAGAAAAATATTGAAGAAAATCTTCATCTAAACGTTAAACAAATGACATCATCACACCCATAGTCATATCTTTCTATGCTGGCCAATGTTTTGGTCTATAAGTATCACAGCTAGGTGGGACTACTGATGGCTTCTCTTCCTTGGCAGCTTTAATAATACCTTCTGGTTCTCTGAACATTAGTTCTCAGGGAGGGGATTTTCAGGCGAAATTCACACTGTATCTTCTGAGTTTTGTGTCTGAAGTGCATGCTATCTCCTGCAATGGGTATTTACCTTAAACTTCTGGGAGACAACCTTGAACATAAGCAAAAGTCTGTCTTAAGAATCTCTTAGACTTATAACAACCAATGGCTCCAAAATTGAACTTATTGCCCACTCAACAGGAGGAAAAATATGTCTGGCACTGGAAACCTTACCAACTACCCAAGGTTAGTAAGGTCATGGATTTTAGAGAACATACTACCACTTCTTTACTGGGCTATAATAATTCCTAACTATATTCCAACTACTTAGCCATATTAGTATAGATCACACCCCTCAACAAAGAAATTTCTCTTTGTAGGAGATGGAGACCATTAGAGAAAAGCACAAATGGTAAAAATATAGAAAACAACTGACCATGGGGTGCCTAATGACTACATGCACAAAACAACTGTTGCACCTGAGGTTCAGAGAATATAATGGAATAAAGAACAGAAAAATGGTAAGGAACAGGGGGCCAGGAAATCTGATGTGAGTTTGCGCCTTCTAAAAATGACCAAGAAGCCACACTTCAGCCACTTCAGCAATATGGCTTCCATTACCCAGCCAACTACAACATTAATAGGCATGATAATATGCAAGTAAGAAATCTCAAGGAGTCCCCAGACCTTGACAAACAGATACCTAACAACTACTGAATTAGTCTTCCCCTGAGATGATCCTTCTATTTGTTCATCCAGAATCAAGTGGTCTGAAACTGTATATGTCCAAATCATATGAGATAGACCAGGCAGGTTGTATTTATATATTTATGAACATTTTATATATATATATATATATATATGCGTGTGTGTGTGAGTGTGTGTGTGTATGTGTGTGTGTGTAACAATCATAAAGAAATAGGCTATATATTTGAAAGTGAGTAGAGGTGGGATGGGGATTTGGAGGAAGGAAAGGTGAGAACTTATATAATTATATTTTAATTAAAATAAAAATAAACAAATTAAGCATAAGCAAATATAAACCCTCATTTATAATTATTAATTAGATAAAAGCAAATTTAGTCAAACTCCTTTATTCATTTGAGTAAAATGTTAGTATTAAGTACATGTTGACCATATTAAGTGTTGATGAAATTTTGAAATGAAAATTGATGTAACTATTTTAGAAGAACTTGATTTCTTTTTACAAAAGTAAACATATATCTGCCCTGTGGGTCACCCAATTGATTTCTGAGTATTATTTATTTAAGAGAACTTAAATAATCATATGTGCAGATGAGGATTTTTGTATTAATGGTTATAGCATATTTACTAGCCATAGCCCCATTCTGAAAGAATAAATATCCCTCTGAAAAGTGAGCAGATAAATAATTGTGATACAAGAACACAATGGAAAACTACTTAATAATAAAGAAGAAGGAATTATGTAGTAATCTATATAAGAATTTGGATGGATATCAAAACATTATGCTTAGTGAAAGATGAAAGACAAAAAAGCACATATTTTATGATTCCATTGCTATAATTTCTGGGGGAAAAGGCAAACTAATCTACATTGACAGAAAAAAAATCAACAACTGCCTGAGTGGGAAGCATGGGAGAAATATAAATAAGCACAAAAATGCCTGCATATACATCAGTTTGGGATCAGAGTACAAAGCTCAAATAATGGGTATGCCCATAGTATGATCACAGTAGATAACTTTCCCCATCATGATAATATAATTGGTGAGAGTTTGTTTTGCTTTAGAAGTTAATTAAAAAAAACTGAGAAGACAACTCAATCTGGAAAGGTCTTGTGTAGCAAGCATGAGGGCTTGCGCTTGACTTCTAGCACAAATATAAATAAAAAGCCAAGGAATGACACACTTTGAACCCCAACACCACGGAGGCAGAGACAAGTAGATCTCTGAGACTCATTGACCAATCAGCTTAGCCTATGCAAAGAGTTTTAGGCCAGTGAAAGACCTTGTAAAAAGAGACATGTTGAGTGTAGTCTAAGGAACGAAAGACACACAGGCATCCTTCGTAGTCCTTTGGCTTTTACCCATAAGTGTGTGTGTGTGTGTATGTGTGTGTGTGTATGTGTGGCTGTAAAAAGGCATCTTTCAAACTTTCAGAATTCTTCCCTATTTGCAATACAATGTATCTCTTCCCACAGCCTTCTGAGGGGAGATATTTTAGCTTCAATTTTCTGTGAGGAAATCTGTAAAGACAACTTCGATGCTGTGGAAGCAACATAAACTTCAGAATATTTCATTCCTGGGTTTGAATGTTTAGTGCGCATTCACTTACTGGAACGTAAGTTTTTCTAACATTACTTTTTCTGACCTCTTTTCTACAAACTTCCCTCTTTCCTTTTGTGATTGTTCAGTTGGACGATTAGTGGCCTCTTTCTCCGTCAATCTGTAAACAAAGAGTTCTCTTGGCTCTGAGACCCATGTTCATTTCATTCTACCATCTTGCCAGTTGATTCAATTCCCTGTATTTAAAATAGTGACAAATCTTTGGTAGATGTGAAATTGTCATGACTATCCAAATAAAGTCTTCAAAATACCTGTGCATTTCAGCGCAGCACACGACTGAAAATGAGCCACTTTTCAGTTTGACAAATTTTTAACAACTTTGATTTTTGCCTTAAGGAGTGATTTATGAGAGTAAGAAAGAAAAACAATACAGTACGGGCAACAAGGCCTCAACTGGTACGCTCTCAGCAGATAATTTTTCACCTGGGAAGGTGGAAGCACTCCCAGGTCATTTTGTCCTAAGAGATTACTTTACGACTATTTCGACTATTTCTCGAGAGCTGTGGAGCTGCTGAGAGTACAGCTAATGCAGCAAAAGAATGGAAAGCGACTTTCCATTCTGTTCGTAGAAAAGGTCTGACAGTGCTCTTGCCTCACTTGTTCATGGGTGCCACGGAGTTGATCATCTACCCTTCTTTTTCCTGCTGGGGTTTGAATTAACTCATTTGGCCAAGAGGAAACTCTCAGTACGAAGGATAGCGCTTTATCCTCACCCTAGAGCCCTATACATGTGGAAAAATCAGGTGGGATTGTGGTGTCCACCAGCCCCAGGATTTGGGAAGCTGAATCAGAAGGATCATGAGTTCAAGACTTTTCTGTTGTTAAAACAAACAAACAAACAAACAAAACTGTCTCCAAAGAGAGATAAAATCTTAACAAACAAAACTCAAAAATTAAAAAAAAAAGCCAATTACAATGTTTCAAAAAAAAAAAAAAACTGTGGCTTCTGGGACAGAGACCTTGTCCAGATCCAGAGTTAGACGCTATTTACAAAGGAAAGGGGAGTGGATCTACAGCCATTCTGTAAGAAAACCTGTGTATGTCTATCCTCTACCTTTCTATTTCTCATTTGCCCGTACATTTGGGGTGTTCATCACTTCCGCCTGTCTATCAACCCTCCATAGCAATTTCTCTATGTAGGATGATATTCAGGAGCAAACAATTTGGAAATCTCAAGGCATCTATATACAAACAAAACTTTGGACAAAACCAAAGGTGCATTTGTGCAGGGCAAGTTTTTCTGACATTTGTGTTTGCACACTTGTCTGAGTGATTTTCGTTTTGTTTTGCTTTGCCTTTGCAAGTTTGGAGAAGAGAAGTGAACAGCGTCAGTTACAGGTAATTCCCAATAGGAAGAAGGGCAGTAAATAAACCAGAAATGACCTTTGGTTCCTTAGGCCCAGAGTTCCCAGAGCAAATGGCATAGTGTCAAGAATACCTATCTACCTTACTGGGGAGTCTCAAAGGTTTCAGCAAGTGTTAGCTTGGCTGCCGTTTGTTCTCTAAGTTGTTGGGACTCCCCCTTCTGCTTGTCTGGGTAGTCCCTGGAAAGAACCCCTAACTGCTACTGGTAGGTGGTACTTCTAGTGCCCCTTCCTCCTTCTCCCAACTCCAAGAACCTGTTTTGGGATTGGGTTTAGGAAGGAATGAAATCCTGCCTGTGCTAGCCTTCTACAGAGTCGGTAGACTTGTCTGTTAAAAATCACTCCAAGTTAAAGCTTCTAGTCTGAAGCCCAAAACCTGACTCCCGGAAAAACAAGGGTATTTGGGGAAGAAGGGTCCTCAGAGGCTACAGCGAGTCACTCCCGCCTTCACCCATACTACGCAAGGCAAGCACTTCTTACTTTAAAGCCACCCTGAGCTGGCTTGCGGTGAGAGGAGGGGAGAAAGGAAAGGGGAGGGGAGGGGAGAGAGAAAGGAGGTGGGAAGACAGGGAGGCCGGCCCGCGGGGGCGGGACCGACTCACAAACTGTTGCATTCGCTTTCCACCTCTCAGCGCCCCCTCGGAGTCCCTGGGAGCCAGCCTGCTGGGAGAACCGGAGGGTCCGGAGCAAACCTGGAGGCTGAGAGGGCATCAGACGGGAAAAGACTGAGCTAGCCACTCCAGTGCCATACGGAAGCTGAAGGGACACACCACACCAGCCCCAGCTCAGCGACAGCCGACGCCTGTTGCAGCGCGGCGGCTTCGAAGCCGCCGCCCCAGTGCTGCCCTTTCCTCTTCGGTGAAGTTTGTAAAAGCTGCGGGGGACTCAGAGGAAGCGAAGAAAGTGTCGGGTAGGACTACTGCTGCCTTTGTCCTCCTCCCCTCTACCCCCTACCCCCTCCTGGGTCCCCTCTCCGGGAGCTGACTAGGCAGGCTTCCTGGCCAACCCTCTCCCCTACACCCCCAGCTCTGCCAGCCAGTTTGCACAGAGGTAACTCCCTTTGGCTGAGAGCAGGCGAGCTTGTTGCAAGGAAGGCTTTTGGGAGCACAGAGACTGAGGAGCAACAGCACGCCCGGAGAACCCCGGATTCCAGGTTCTCCCCCTGCACCTCCTCCTGCCAGCCCCTCACCCTGTGAGTGGAGCTAAAAATCAAAAGATGAAAAGGCAGTTAAGGCTTCAGTAGTCGAAAGCAAAACAAAGCTAAAAGAAGCCAAAAAGAAAAGAGCCCAATTCTTATTTGCACCTGCTTCAGTGGACACTGAATCTGGAAGACAGAGGATTTTCCTTTCCCCTCGTCAAGCTTTGAACATCTTTTAATCTGTTCTTCAAGTATTTAGGGACAGACTGTGGAACTAGCTGGGCAGATCCTGTCTAGCGCTTGCCTTGCTTAACAAGGTACTTTGAGACTATCTGTGCGCTTTTTTTTTCCTCCTGCAAGTTTTCTTCCCTGGAGCTTCCCGCAGGTGGGCAGCTAGCTGCAGCTACTACATCATCAGTCAGTTGAACTCTTTAGAGCAAGAAACAAGGAGGCAGGATAAGGGAATTCAGTAGAAGATACAGACAAGCTCAAGGATGGAGGTGCAGTTAGGACTGGGAAGGGTCTACCCACGGCCCCCGTCTAAAACCTATCGAGGAGCTTTCCAGAATCTGTTCCAGAACGTGCGCGAAGCTATCCAGAACCCGGGCCCCGGGCACCCTGAAGCCACAAGCACAGCACCTCCCGGCGCCTGTTTGCAGCAGCAGCAAGAAACTAGCCCCCAGCAGCGGAGGCTGCAACAGCTCGGCGAGGATGGCTCTCCCCAAGCCCACATCAGAGGCCCCACAGGCTACCTGGCCCTGGAGGAAAAACAGCAACCTTCACAGCAGCACTCAGTCTCCGAGGGCCACCCTGAGAGCGGCTGCCTCCCAGAGCCTGGGACTGCTACAGCTCCTGGCAAGGGGCTGCCGCAGCAGCCACCAGCTCCTCCAGATGAGGATGACTCAGCTGCCCCATCCACGTTGTCCCTGCTGGGCCCCACTTTCCCAAGCTTAAGCAGCTGCTCCGCGGACATTAAAGACATCCTGAGCGACGCCGGCACCATGCAACTTCTTCAGCAGCAGCAGCAGCAGCAGCAACAGCAGCAGGAGGTAATATCCGAAGGCAGTGGCAGCAGTGTGAGAGCAAGGGAGGCCACTGGGGTTCCCTCTTCCTCTAAGGATAGTTACCTAGGGGGCAATTCGACCATATCTGACAGTGCCAAGGAGTTGTGTAAAGCAGTGTCTGTGTCCATGGGACTGGGTGTGGAAGCATTGGAACATCTGAGTCCCGGGGAACAGCTTCGGGGAGATTGCATGTACGCGTCGCTCCTGGGAGGTCCACCCGCGGTGCGTCCCTCTCCTTGTGCGCCACTGGCCGAATGCAAAGGTCTTCCCCTGGACGAGGGCCCAGGCAAAGGCACTGAAGAGACTGCTGAGTATTCCTCTTTCAAGGGAGGTTATGCCAGAGGGCTGGAAAGCGAGAGCCTGGTCTGCTCTGGCAGCGGTGAAGCAGGTAGTTCTGGGACACTTGAGATCCCGTCCACTCTGTCTCTGTATAAATCCGGAGTGGTGGATGAGGCAGCAGCATACCAGAATCGCGACTACTACAACTTTCCACTGGCTCTGACCGGGCCCCCGCACCCCCAGCCCCCTACCCATCCACACGCCCGCATCAAGCTGGAGAACCCTCTGGACTATGGCAGCGCCTGGGCTGCTGCGGCCGCGGCGCAATGCCGCTATGGAGACTTGGCTAGCCTGCACGGAGGGAGTGCAGTCGGACCCAGCACCGGATCGCCCCCAGCCACCGCCTCTTCTTCCTGGCACACTCTCTTCACAACTGAAGAAGGTCAATTATATGGGTCAGGCGGTGGCAGTAGCAGCCCGAGTGAGGCAGGGCCTGTAGCTCCCTATGGCTACACTCGTCCCCCTCAGGGGCTGGTGAGTCCGGAGGGTGACTTCTCTGCCTCCGAAGTGTGGTACCCCACTGGAGTGGTGAACAGAGTACCCTATCCCAGTCCCAGTTGCGTCAAAAGTGAGATGGGACCTTGGATGGAGAACTACTCCGGACCTTATGGGGACATGCGGTAAGTTTCTCCTAAAATTGCCGCCTTTTGACAAAGGGCACAGAGCAGCAGTAAGCATGTTGAGGGGATCTAGGCAATCCCGCCCAAGGGAACACTCCGAGGGCTTCTAAAACAGCTCAGTTCAGTTATATAGGAGGGACTGTCCTACATCTGGAGCCCTCCTGGGGACTGTCCTCTTGTGAAATGTTCCACCTAAGTCCAGGAATCTTTGCTGCGCTTCTGGGTGCTAATTGGTGCCCTTCGAGATTCCCCTACACTCCCTCCAACACCACCCAAATGCCTAAATCCCGCATTCAAATCTTTCTGATATTACAAGTACTAATGGTTCCAAACTTAAAAACAATTGCATGAGCCATTTTCAGAAATGACGCTCATAAGTCCTTCACTATTTCCCCCTCCTTTCCTCAAAGTCCTAGAAACACGATCAAAAACGTGGCCAGTTTCTCCTCTATGGGTCTGTTAGTATTCACCCTCTTTCAGTGCATGGTCTTGACATAATAAAAGGGAAATAAAAGCAAAAACAAAAACCGATTTCAGGCCCATATCCTTCAAAGAGAGAAATTCTCAGAGAAAGAAAAACCGCGTCTGGTTAGTTGCTGAGGGCCCGGGTGTGAAGGAGTGCAATTTCTTCCCAGGAAGCAACTTAACTTGCTGCTTAGAGGCCAGCCTAGAGAATTCAACAGGGCACTTTTAGAGCAGGTAGATGGGGTAGCTTTCCTGGTAAACACTGGGCAAACTTTGCTCTCATGCATTTCTCAGCATTGGTTGATTGTTGGGAGTAATTGTGTGGGCGTTTTCCCCTTGGAAAGTGTTTTATTTTCTGTGTAGATTAGGACATATCAGACGTCTCTATCTCATGCTTGTATTCGACCTTAAAAGAAAAGAATGTACTTTAAATGAATAATTTAACCGGTTTTGATTTTGACTCACAAGTGTTGCAAGCAAAACAAAACCGTAAACCATGTCCTGCTACTTGAGTGTGCTTGGAAATTTATACTGGGGATGGAGGAGGAAGGTACCTCATTACATTTTTCATTTTAAGATTTTAAAACTTGAGTTGCTCATGACAGCAAAGTGCGAAAGAACTGTCAGTGACCTATGAACCATAATGTTGCCCCACAGTTCTAATTAGGACAGGAGAAAAGTGGCGGGCAATTCCTTCTTATTAAAAGTATTTACTACTGCTTCATGAGCCTTGTGGAGACTAATTGAAAAGTTTTCCCCACTAACTTAAGATAATTTTTATCTGATAAGATGGAGTATTGGCTTCTTAATTGATGCCTAGGGTTTAGTTTCCTGAGGTGCTCATGCTGCCCATGGACTTATGTCTGTTTCTCAAATGGTTTTCTTTCATTTGTGACATCCCTCAAATTTCTTTGAAGATGCACCGTAATTTTGGTGACTTAATTATAATTTTGTATTCTTTTATTGTTCATGGTTGTTAATACAGTGTCCAAAAATGAAAAAAAAGATAGATTTTCAAAAAGTACTCTTTTCTGAGTTATTGAAGAGACAATTTCTTATCAAGGTTTGTATTCTATTTGGTTTTTAAGGTTTGTCTTACAGAACTTTCAGAGATTCATTTTATATCATTAAAAGTTTTTCAGTTAAGTTAGAGTGTTTATTTTTGTGATGAGTTGCACTGTGGGATAAAATGTCTTCATTTTATGAGAATAGATTTACTTGGTATGGTTAATTATTTCTAGGCTTGTCAACTAAAGAACAGAGTCCCTCTTTTACTACAAACTTTTCTTTTGGTGGGAATGTCTAAAGTGTTTCCTAACTTAGCATGATGCTAAGGCTAGGCACCTGAGCCATCCCGTCTTCTGGATACCCCATCCTAACTTGCTCACTTAACAAGAAGGAAAGGAGTAGTTCTCTGTGTTTGTTTAAGATGTAGCTTTGAAATTTTAGTCTGAATTTCCACCAGGTGAAGAAAACCACTTCCTAGCATTTATATAGTGAGTATTCTGATTTTATCTCAGTTCTTAATGGGAGGGGTATCTTCTCTATTAGGATGAGTATTATACTTTGAAGCCTCATTGGTACTCTTTAAATTGTTGAGCTCAACTACTGAGAATTTACTAGAGTCAATGAAGTTGTGTCTAAGTGAGTCGAGTCAACAAACTCCATTTGTAAGATCTAGAAAAGTCATTTGAGTCATTTTGTTGAAAATTAATCAGCTAATCTAACCAGCATGCAAACAAACTCTAAAATGGAAATATTTTATTACTTTCTGTTGCTGCCCCCTGACTTTGCAGGCACAATTAGATGAAAGGCAAAGACTTTTAAAAGGCAAGCCCAGAGCTCATTCCCTCTAGATGGCATGCATTGTGTGCTGATTATGAGTTTCAAACCTCAAAATTCTGGAAGCGTCTCATAACTTTTTGGGCTCCTCCTTTTTTTCAATTGTGTGTGATCATGAACATTATTAGTTCTATGAGAGAGATTTTTTTTAACTTTTAACTGAAACAGCAACATTTCTACCAAGCAGAAAGTAGAAGCTGAAAGTAGTCCTATTCTTTTTCTTTTTCTACTTAGTTTAGCATATGTTTTGAACAGAAGGAAAAATAAAAGTAATAGGTCATGTTTACAAGCCTGATGGTATTTTATGGCTCTGTTTTCTCTTGGAGATCAAACAAGACTACAACTTCACACCACAATATTGTGGCAAACATTGATCCTTACAAATTAGATCCCTAAAGAGCCCATGCAAGAATTTGAATTGGGGTTTTGAGAAATTACTCAGAAGCAGAGTGAAAATTAATATTTTTTACTTTTTTGTTCTAGCATTCACAACAGGCATTATTTTAGTAGTGCTTTGGCACTGGCAAGTTTTGCCTGTTATTATTTTTTCTAAGTAGGGGATTTTATCATTTCTCATTTCATCTACATTCCTAGTTACCAAGGCATTTTTCCCAGCTGTCATATAAGGAGTGGGTTGCATGTTTTCTTCAGCAAAATTTTGCTTTAGGATCAATGATTTCTGCCTCTAAGCTTTCAGAATCAATATACTTGAGAAGGAGTGTCTGTCCTCTGTAGTCAGTAAACATACAGTGAGTTCTTCCTGGGTGCCACTCATCAGATCCTGATGTTAAATAACCAAGTCAGTTGGCATCCCATTTGAAAGTAACCACAGAACGCAGCCATGGCAGGACCCTCTTGTGTAGGCTATCTCTCTCAGCTTGGTATTGTCAGTAGTAAACGTTTTCCATGCAGCTTAGAGATTTTCAACTGTAGATTTGGTTTGGGGTACTTTACTGGCAGTGCTAATTTTACTTCAGAGTTTCATTCATTGCGCTGATACTAGGAAATAATATATTGAATTTACCGGCACATTAAATTTTCTTTGTTGTTTTTCCCTCACTGTTTTAATTTTTTCATCTGATTTACATAAATGTTTTAAAAAAATTTTTCATCTCCTGATTTGTACACATACAGTGGCCACTCTTGGTGGTATTCTTGGGTTGAACATGGACAATTTATTATTATTATTAATTATTTATGGTGATATTATGATCATTGCTTTCATTTGGAGCTCTGTTTAAGCAAGGAAGATAATGCAGATTAGATGGAACAAAGCAAGAGACTCTATTTATAATCACACCTGAACTCAGGTTACTGAAAAATAAAAATAATGAAAAGCAAACAAAAAATTACATTTTGTGATGTTTGTAAGGGAGTGAAAAGGAAATTTTTCCCCAGCCCCCAACTCCTCCATTTTCTTTGTCTGCAGCTTCCTCAAATGCTACCTATGCCTATTTCTCATTTTTTTCACTCCTTTCATGCCTTTGACATTGAAATATAAACTCTTCTACCTCTCAGGATTTGTTTTCCTCATTGCACCTGTGGCATGCCCCTAAAGAATCTCTCTAATGAAAATCTGGCAGGTAGAAGATCAGATGAACCCAGTATTTCTCTTAAGAATAGATCTCAAGAAGGAACTGTAGAAAGAATAGCCTCCTAGCAGGATATTTTACCTTGAGATTAGAAAAAGGATCAACAGTTGTTGAGGAACTCATGTGAGAGAGCTTGCATAAGTTGAAGATTTACTAAAGTATTTTGCCCCCATCCTGGATGAAAGTGTGTATGTGTGTGTCTATATCTGTGTCTGTCTGTGTATAATATATATATATATATACATATACATATAATATATATATTATATATATACATATACATATAATATATATATTATATATATATATATACATATATAGTATTGCCTTGTAATACTGGGGTTTGGATCCAGGGCCCTATACACTGAGATATCTACACAACCTATCTTAATCTGTGTCCTTTCCCCTCTGTTGGCCCTATTGATAACCTTCTCTAAGACACTGAGAATAATTATACTCTCCCTTTCCCAAAAACTGTCTTGATCAGTATCTATTCATCTTTTGTATATGTCTAGGTCAGCACATATCTTCAATGAAGGTGCTCAGGCAACATGCAAATGATCACTGGTAAACAAAAAAAATAGTAAGGAAATCACTATCCTCCAGTTACGCTGTCAACACTTTCTTCATCAAGTTCTGTGATATTCATTATCCTTATCCTAAACACAGCATTGACTTTTAAATACTGACTTGTGAATTACTACACAATTACCCCCCTTTGTGGTATATAATTGTACATTTTTATGCATATCCAGTATTTTCCAGTTTATTCCCTAATACTCACATAACTTCAAGTAAGCCAGAAAGGATTAATGTTCTGTTAACTCCCTTGCTCATAGTCAAAATATTAAAAAGTTACATTTTGTATACCTGATGACTATTTGGGGAACCCTCTCTGAAGTAGAACACAAAGCTTCTGGAAGCTTCTTGCCAGACTCTAAAGTTTTAGATGTTAACTCAGTAAAGGTAGCATTTAGTGTTTTCATCACGGAGCTGAGAGGGCACAGATTATGGTTTGCAAACTCATGAACAATATAGCTCTTCTCTCTCACACTGACTACTGCAAGTCTGCCAGACACATCCGAGTTGAGAATGCTTCAACCGGATAAATTTATAACATTAAAGTGCTGTTGGTCAATAGATAATGTTGCCAACTTAGATTATGTAGTAGTATCAGAGTTCTATTTTGTCAACAACAGCTTAATTGAGACATAATTCACAATCCATATAATTCACCTACGTAAAGTGCTTATTTCAGTGCTTTATAATAGTACTTCCTGCGTTATGGGTCCATTATCACAATCTGTTTTAAAACATTTTATTCACCTCCCCCAAAAACCTATGTGCTTGGTAGCAGTCACCCTTCTACCCTCCCCCAACTCTAATCTGCTCTTAGTCTCTGTGGAGTTACTCATTCTGCCACTTCATATAAATAGAACCATGCAATACTAGTTCTTTTGTGACTAGGTTCTTTCCCCTGGAAATGGAATTATGGATGGTTGTGAACCACCATGTGGGTAGCAGAAACCAAACAAGGGTCCTCTGCAAGAGTAACGAATGCTTCTAAACAAGGAGCTGTCTCTCCATCTCCCATGTACAATTTTTTTTTGTGAAAACATGGTTTCAGATATTTTGGGTAAATAATTAGTAATGGAAATACTATGATTTTAATCATATAAGAATATGCCAAGCTGTTTCAAAAGTGTCCACATTATTTCAGAACCCAAACAGAATTATATGAACACGATATTTTCCATATATCTTGCTAAAACTTATTATCAATTTTTATTTTATTTTATAGTGTATATGTGTCTGTGTGTGCATATATGCACAGGTATGGGTATGCATGGAGGCCAGAAGAGGGCATCAAATCACATGGAAGAAGGTTGTGAGCCACCTGATGTAGGTGCAGGATCAGAGATCACCTAGAAGCGTAGCAAATGCTCTTTAGAATTCAGCTGTCTCTCCAGGCCCATATTATTATTATTATTATTATTATTATTATTATTATTATTGGTGTTGCTATTGTTTTTGAGTGAGTGTAACACAGCATCTCATTGTCATTTTAATGTGTACTTTTCTAAGGACAATACTCAATGTTCAACATATTTTATGTATTTTTGTCTGTTTTTATCTTTTTTATCAAAATGTCTATGCATATCTGTTGCTCATGTTTAGTTGGGTTGTCTTTTCAACATTGAATTATGAGTCCTTTAAAACATATGTTTCAATAAAAGTCCTTTCATGGATTATGATTTGTGGATATTTGTAATTTTCTTGACAGAACCCACTGAAGAAACAACATTTTAAAATTTGATAAAATTCAGTTTATCCACTTTTTTCATTTTGAATTTTTCTTTCAGTGTTTCATATTAAGAAGCTTTCCTTAATCTAAAACAGAAAGATATATACCTATGTTTTCTTCTGTGAGTTTTCCAGTTTTAGCTACTTATATTTAGATCCTAGATCATCATTGATTTAATGCTTATATATGTTGTGAAGTAGAAGTTCAGTCCCATTTTTGTGCATATAGATATCCACTTTTCTTAGAATTTCTATGTCAGTCCTTTACCATTTAACTGTCTCAGAATTCTTTGTACAAATACGCTAACCAGGAATGTTAGGTATTTCTTGAAATTTAACTGTATTCACTGGTCTATATATCTTACTCATCTAATTTCTACATTAGTTAGATTACTGTACATTTTTACTAAGTTTTAAAACTAGGTATGAGTCTTCCAACTTTGTTTTCAATATTGTCTTAGGTTCTTGAGATCCCTTGAACCTTCAATATTATTTGGTGTAATCTTGTCAGTTCCTACACAGAACCACCCAGAATCTTGATAGAGATTGTGTCCAATATGCAGATCAATTGGGAGATTATTGCTCCCAAGTCTTCTGATGAATGAATTTGCATTCTGTTTATACCCTCATTCAAAAACTTTTTTTTTTTATTTTTCAGAATACAAAATTTGCATTTCTTTGGTCAAATTTATACCTCAATATTTTATTTAGTATGAATATAATTTATTTTGGTTTTCTATTCAAATTGTTCATTGCCAGTGCTAAGAAATATAGGGAATTTTGAAATATAGTGTTATACCTTGCAACTTTCCTTCATGTACCAGAAATGTGAATGCCTTATATGTTTAAATAGCAAGGGTTTCTTTTAGAGCCCTGATAAAACATACTACATTTCATCTGGTTTGGGTGAAGAAACATCAGTTTTATCCAGCTTAACTGTCAGTTAGAGCTAGTAATGTCACCCATTTCAAGTCTAGAAAGAGTGTATCAGCTAACAGATTTTGAAGTTAATTACTAGGAAGTGAGTGAGGCATAATTTTGACTGCTAAATACAAAAAAATATATATGTGTAAAGGTAACAGAGTTAAACTGGGCTGGAAAAGTCACCAGTCACCAGTTATATTTATTTTTTTCAATTTATAAAGATAGCCAAAGTCATAATATTGTGGTTTTATATAATGTCCATTAGAGAAAGTAAATGTTCTCACTTTTTATGATACATATGTATTTCTAGATGGAGAAGTGATATATTTCTACTCATTTAAAGTAGCCTCCCTTTTAGTGATGTACACCTCATCCAGGAAGCAATGACCTATATGAGTACTGAACTTTGACCTCATTAACATGCTAGTGTAAGGGTCATACATAATCAGCTACTGTGCCCTACTAATGGTCACTGAGTGCTAGTAACTGGGAAAAATGGATGGTCCTGTTTGATCAAATAGCTCGTTTTAAAAGATTGTCACCAATAAAGTTACTTTTTAAAAAGAAATTTATTAGATTGGGAATTTAACTCAATGATAAACTTCTTGGCTAGTAAGTGAGAGGTCCTAAAGTCTTTTCTCAGGACAAAAACAAGCCTCTGTCAATCATCCACTTTTCATCAAGCACCAGCATATGTAAGAAAGATGTACAGATTTTTTTAAAGGAGGCCCAACTGAGAGATAGTTCTGCATTCACAGCTTTCAAAGAACTTCAAAACAAAAGTAGCATAATGATACTGATATATAGAAATGGGGCATACATGAAATTTTAAATATCAATATTTAAAAAATACCTGAGTCAGGGTAGGCAAATGGGTCAGCCAGTGGCTTCCTCTAATCCCTATGAAAACAGGTGGAGACATGACTGAACTCAAGCAATTAGTTATAGGTCTTCATAGTTATTTCAAGCAAGAGAATATAGTACTTCTGAAAAGACAATGAAGCCAGAGGTTGTAGTCTATTTCTATTTATTCAACATTAGCACTCTAGGCAAATTAATTACTAGTTTATTCACAGTTTCTTGACTACGTCATTGTACTTGCTGAGAGTATGTTTTTTTACTAGAGATGTCTGAAATAATATAAGTAATTAATTAAATTCAAGGTATTTTAAGAGTCTTAAGTGTGGGGTGAGAGTCCTGGAAAGACACCTAGTGTGGTGGTCAGAACAAGAGTAACTCTCCTGCTCTGAAGACTTCAGTTGACACAGAAGCTTGTTTTAAAACTCTAAATAACTGAATCTTTTTCCTAGGGAAGCAAGAGATAACCATAAGTGAAACAATTCAAGGAATAAGAGAAAAAATAATAGGCCCACTATTGTACCATGAAGAATATTTTACTGGCTAGTCACTGTTGTGGTTCAAAAAGCTTTATAGCTAGGTAGGAATATTGATTGTTTTTCTGTCTTTTATGCTTGCATGCTGCCTTTGGATACTATGAAAACTATTCTCCAGGGAGGCTTCCAGGTGAGTTCCAGCTCATTTCCTTCCAGTCCTGTGTCCAAAGTGTATGGTGTCTTCCCTAATAAGCTCTCATCTTAAGGTTCAGGGAGGCAATGAAGGGCAGTAGCAGTAGTCTGCATTGCTTTGGGAGTCTTTTGGGCTTCCATAAGGAAATATTCAAAGGGAAATTTCCCTTAGTAGATCTATTATTCTTGAGATGAACAATATCTATCTATCCAAACCATCTATATCTCTATCTATATTAATATTTATTCATGTATTTTGTTTTAACTAAGCTTATGAAGTAATACATTACACTATGTCATTTTCAAATCTCCTCAGTGTATCTTTTCTTCCTTTATAGTACCTTTCCTCCTTGTTCTCCAGTTAAAGTAACCACACTCATTTTTTTCATTTTCCCTTTTCATTTTACACATGTCCTACTATTCTTTCTCTGCCTGTTTGTCTGTCTGTCTGTATGCATGAATTTATCTATCATCTATCTATCTATCTATCTATCTATCTATCTATCTATCTATCTATCTATCTATCTCGTCCTCTAAGCAGTTCTCAACCTGTGGGTCACCACTCCTTAAAGGGTTGAACAACCCTTTAACATGGGTCACCTAAGATCATCAGAAAACACATATATTTACATTACAATTCATAACAATAGCAAAATTACAGTTATGAAGTAGCAGTGAGAATATTTTTATGATCAGGGGTCACTACAGCATGAGAAACAGTATTAAAGGGTAGCAGCATTAAGAAGATTGAGAAACACTGCTCGAGAGCATTTTCTCTCCCCTCAGTAAATGGTCCCTATTTTACTTTCCTGACTTCTGGGGTTACTTCAGGGTTTATACTCAAATCTAAAGATTCAGAGCTAGAATTTACTTTCCAATTCCATCTAGGAAGCCAGTATTACTCTAATTTCAAAATCCGGTAAGGGTAATCATCAAAAGAAAACTATATGACAATATCCATGATAAACATAAACTCAAAAATACTCACTAAAATACTTCCAAACTGAATTCATGTATATAAGAAATATCCAACATGCCTTCATTATAAAAGTACTAAGAGAATAGTTCTGGAAGGAGCATACCTCAACAACCAAAATTATCCTAATGGAGAAAAATATAAAAAACAACATCAGAGTCAGGTGTACATCCTAAATATTATTTTTATGAATTAGGGATTTACTCTGAGAACAAAAGCAACACAATATGATCTGGCTTACATTTTAGTAAAATTCTTTTTCATAGCATCTGTTACTTTTGGATATGTTGCAAGTTTGTCTGGCAATGTATCTGTTATGATTTTTTAAAAATGCTGCAAGATCCCTAGTGGCAGTAGGCAGCAGAAATGCTGTAGGTCCCCAAATGGTGATAGCAGGCCATGTGGTGACAGGCAGCGGGCCCTGGGAGCAGCCAGTCCCATGCTGCCTGTCCCTGAGCCAGTGGCTGGTCCCAGGCAGGGAGACACATGGTGGGCTAGCTGGTCCCAGCTAGCCCTGCGGTGTGAACAGGCAGGGTGGGTAGGAGCACATGGACAGACACATCGTAAAGAATAAAATTGGATATTTATTACTTGGGAGGAGGAGAAGAGGACAGAGAGAGAGAAAGGGGGAGCGGAGAAATGGGGAGAGAGGCAGAAGTGAAGACAATCATAACAGTATCTCTGTGAAAAGGGGACTATGAAATAAATGGGAAGCAGGGATCTGAATCTACCACAGGTTCCAAAAGGGGAATGATGGTAGTTCAGGCTAAGGTAGCCAAGGAAGAAAGAAATGGCTGGATTGGGATGTTTTCATGAGTCAGTGGTATTTATTGACAGATGGCATGTTTACTGTGAAAAAAGAAAGGAGACAATGATTAGCAAAATGGTGGCCTGAAAATGATGAAGAGTATAGGTAGAAAAAGTGAAGGACATAGAAATCACAAGATTAGTAAAATCCATGCCTTCCAGTGAACTTTTTAGTTTCTTCTCATGCTTGTGTACAGACTTCAACTTTTCTGTTTTTCAGAGAGTTTAAAGAATGATCTTACATTCCAGGACAGGCTCCAAAGCCACAGAGAAACCCTGTCTCGAAAAACCAAAAAAAAAAAAAAAAAAAAAAAAAAAAAAAAAAAAAAAGAGCACCATGGCTATCTGTTTTCTCTCCTCACCCTCCTTCAACTTTTATTTTATAGAAATCTCAAAAAGAGATAGAGGTTTTCTTTTTTATTCCAATTCAATGAATTGTTAAGGTGTGATTTTTCAGGCCTTAATTAAGGGAAAGAGTGAGCCTTTTCTTCTTTTACAAACTTTAAAGAAGTAATTAAATAATAAGAAATTAAATAATAGTCAATAAAAATAGACTGCCCTACCCAATAGAGCAAATACATTTTTGGATATTACAACAACGTAGTTCTATTCTGGAAAACATGAGTTTTAATTAAAGCTGGAACCTAAAGGAAAGCTGAACAGAAATTTCCTGAAATCCTAGACGACTGGAGTACATAGAATTTCGGCAGCCTCTTTCCTAGCTGTATCACTTTATGGATGAGGTGCCTGAGGCAACATATAGAAGACTGGCCAGGATCACACAGCAAACTTAGTGTCAACACCTACTCAGAATCTACTCTGCAGCTAAACTGTGTATTATTTTCTTAGAAATTTTTACATTGGAACTCAATCTTCAGAATAAATAATTTATAATAATAGGAATAATAGTAAAAGTATATATTACTTAACACTTGCAAAACCATGATATTTGCATGGTTTAATAAATTTAATTCTTATTTCAACTTTCAGAAATAGGCTCTGGATTCTTATATAACATGTCTACATTGCCGGGTGGTGGTGGCGCACGCCTTTAATCCCAGCACGTGGGAGGCAGAGGCAGGTGGATCTTTGTGAGTTCGAGGCCAGCCTGGTCTACAAGAGCTAGTTCCAGGACAGGCTCCAAAAACCACAGAGAATCCCTGTCTCGAAAAACCAAAAAAAAAAAAACATGTCTACATGTCACAGAAGTAGGAGTCATAGAACCTGTGTGTCTCCCAGGACGTTTGGCTTCTAACTATAAAACATCTTTTAACTTCTAGCACTGCCCATATGCACATGGGTATGGGAACTAAATAACATGCTTAATCTCACTGAACAGTTAAGAAAAAAAATAAATAAAAAAAATAAGAAAAAGAAAAAGCCTGTGTCAGAATTCACTACATGTATGCAAATGGGTGTTATTCATATTACAGAAAGTTTTTAAATATAAAAGCATTATATCAGAAATTCAAACATTAAACATTTTAGCTTAATATAAGCCAGTTTTTTTTTTTAATAAAGACTTTGATGAAGTAAGACACTTAAAGTCATATAGTAAGTAACAAAGTCAAACCTTGAACTTGAAACTCCTAGCTGACAGCACCCTTTCTACTCTATCACCCGGGCTCCCTTTCCACAATCATTTGCCATCTTTTATCCCCCCTTCTATCTCACCCCATTGCTAGTTAAACACAAATAAATGACTCCATCAACATGATTAGAAGGACAAGTGGTTGAATGAGCAGAACACAGCCATTTCAGAGACTGATAAAGAGAAATAAAACTTGGGAAAAGACAATACTTTGTGTAATTAATATTAAATAAGAAGGGAAATTTATTAGTATCACACATCGTTATTTTCATCTTTCAAAGTCCAAATTGGTTGCACAGAATCCCTTAAGCCATGAATGTGGATGTCACATAGCATATTTGTTACTGTGGAAGTGGAAGCAACCTGCTGCAAAAGTCTGCCTTGCTCAGTGTCTTCTTTGAAAGAAGGTGCAATCTTTCTGCACATGCAAATGATAACCACTTAGCTATTTCTTCTGAAAATTGGCAGTGCCTGACTGAAAGTGTCTTTCCAAACTTGTCAGACTGTGCCACAGCTCTGAAGCATGTCTAACTTCTAACACAAACTCAGAGGTAACAGAAAGATGGAAACATTTGGGGTTTACTATTTGGATGTAAAAAGGCCTCTAAAACATGTTATATGTCTATTTATTCTGACTGCCTATCTTCCTCTCTCATCTTCACTTTAAAAAAAACAAGGTTAGCAACTTGTAGTCTGTGGGAGTTTCCAATTGTTCATATGAAATCTGTTTGATCAGCCGTTTAAATAAAAAAGAGCAAGTTAGACTGAGATTTTTTCTTAGCAATTATCTAATAATAGAACAAAAATCTTAGCCATGTTCATGTTTTTAGATGTTATGTTGTTTGCTTCAGAGGCTCGCTGAACCTCAGTGAGGTACTAGGCTGACTCAAAGTATGTCAGGTCAGATGTGAAAATGAACAGAGTGGTCTCTTCTCTGAGGGATCTCTCCCCTTCTGAGTTCAGCGTTTTCCACCAGAGATGACCCCAGAGTTTCTGGGAAAAGACAAGATGGAGATTTTCAGAATTACGGTGAGAAAGGAAATGTTTCCCAAAGCACTCTCAGCCATTCCATCTAACCGAATTCCCATTCTTAACCCTTCTACTGTAGTGTGAAGCCATCTCAGGTTTCCTCTCTCCCTTGCTCTGCTGGTTTTTCATTCACACTGTATTCGTGCCACAAAACAGTACTAAAGTTCAGCTAAAACCTTTTTAGAATCTTTCTTTAAATATCCCTGAGATTGTAAGTTCTTGACGTTATGTGACTTATCTCCCAATTCACAGTGTTTGTAACAAGGAAGCTTTATTGAACAATTATGTAACGCAGGATTAAAATTTCAGCTCCTTGGGCTGGAATAATAGAGCACTTGCCTAGCATAGGCAAGGCTATGGGCTCTAACCTTGGTGGTACACACCTAGTACACAACCCCCACGTAGAATCAGCTCCTATACACTCGTTTCTTAAGTTCAAGTCCAAATTTATGTAAATCTGAGTTAAGGTCTCTTTATGATCTGGCTTATTTGTCCAGCTTGAATTCCTACAGCTCTCTTACTTTTTAAATTCTTTTTTACAATCTAGCCAAATGGATCTAGTCACTGTCACTTGAAACTATCCCAATTCCTTTGTTCTTTGAGCTTATTATTTTTCCTATTATCCCTTTGGCCTTGAAAACTATCCCAATTTCAATACTGTCTGCACTTCTAATCTTAGCTCAAATACAGCTTCCTACAGGATGAATTTGCTCATTCTCCAACCCAAGAAAAAATGATCTCTGATGTGATATGGTTGAAAACTGTTGACTGTAGGTTCCTCATATATGTACCAGGACTAGAAATTTCTACCATGTAAGATTTTGAGAAGAGACTATCAGATGACAGGATGAATGCTTGGTACAAGTCAAGACAATTTTATTCTTAGTTAATAAATATACATGATACTTAGTCATTTTGCCACATATATTCTTCTAAAACTTCTCTTTTAGAACAAAGATTGCTTCTTGGATATTTCTTTATAAAATTTCCAAATTGCATAGCTTCTATCATGATACATAGTGAATGGATAGTCCATATATATTAAGTGATTCTGAGGTAATAGCATTGAATGCCACAAATAACTGGTGGGGTCAGAACTTCTGTGACTAGAAATAAATAACTCAGATTTTAAAAATTGCCTAGCTCTTATAAATTCTACTGCTTGCAGTATGTTATTCAACCCCACCATTCATGTGACATTATGTTTCATAATGCATGGAAGAACTGATACACTGGGTAAAATATGATAAGGGAGGTGGGGAGCAGTAGATTATTCCTTTGATAAATCTTAAGGATTGCCCTCACATAAATATGTTCAATGTTTTTTCTGTAGTACCACAGAAGGAAAAACGAATGAGGACAGGTTACAGTTTAGTAAAAAAGAAAAGTTGTCCACTAGAAACAGGTATGTTTTGCTTACCCTAAACAGTTTATCTATGTGTATGTTTATTGAGTTACTATCAATATTTCCCCTGGAAATTCAACTTTCCACTGTTGTGAGTGAAGATCTAGTAGTATGAGTATTATTCCTGCCTGGAAATGACAGGAAGAAGTGAAAAGTTGCTCCTCCTCCAGATGGTATCTGTGCTTTTCAGTTTGCCTAGGGACCCTTGAACTGCTTTAGTCACTGAAAGCATTTAAAATTGCCAACCTACAGAGATCGATGACCCGAACAAATCCTAAGATTCTTTTGCACTACAAGAGCTTTTGTTCCTCGTGTATGAGGAGCTGAAAAAAGGTAGAAGGGACCTCACAAATGCATCAGACATGACTTCCAATTCTGACACAATCGTTTGCCAGTGGTACCACCTCAAGTGAGTAACTTAACATCTTTGCTCATCAAGTTCCTTATCTATGGACTACTATCCTTACAGCCTTATTACTGTAAGGTGTAAACAGTGTCTTAACCAAAGAGCATCACACTTAAGTAAGTGCTAAAATGTTAACTCCCTTTTTATTCATCACACCCTGTGTGTCTGTTGGCATGATGGTATAAGTAGTAAATTCACCTCACTAAAGATAATCAGAAAGAGACAGAAGCTACTGGAAATCATGGGTGAGGCACAGATTTGGATTCAAAATACATAATTGGCCACAGTCACTTCGTAACCACTGTAAACCTCTAAATGAGTTCAAAACGTCCATCTGGATAATTTTAGGGAGACTCTGTGAAGTTTGGGATTTCTAATAAGTAACAAAGAAGATGAAAGTCCTTGAATAAGAAACCAGTGTCAGGGCTAAAGTAAATGTGTTGGCTGGCATACAGTTTGACATCTAATAGCCTTTGGGTTAAATCTTGGCTCCTAATAGCTGAGTTTTGAATAACTTCATTCATCTAAGTTTGTTTCTTACTAATCTTTTTCTTGCTGCTTTATGTCAGTAAGTAAAATAATAAGTAGAAAATATTTAGCCTAGTATTTGCCTTACACTAAAAGCTTGATATTCCTTACCATAGTACCTATCGGCAGTATCATAATTACCATTTTTTTTTATCATCATCATCAATCATCAGACCAGACAAATGACGATTAGGAATACAACTATAGTTGAAGGCTATAGGCTTTTCCTAGGCTATTCCTGTCTGATTTTCTCTTGCACAAAGCTTCCCGCTTCTAAAATGCCTTGGAAAGTCTCTAAGTGTGAGGTCATTGAAGATAACATTGAAGATTACCTTGATATGCTTTGGTAATTCAAGTTACTAAGTTACTTTTCTCATTCCAGCTGAAATCTTTTACTAGCTGATGCTTCAGAGTACAACACTTAGCTGGTCTATGGAGAGACAGAGAGTGAGAAGAACTTTGTTTTCGTCCAGAGGTCATGGTCCTCCATAGAGAACAGTGCAAAGTCTGAGCCCTTGGTGACTTTGGAGCCCCTACATTTCAACTATTTAGTTTATTTCACATGTTGAGCCACTTTGCCCACAAATTACAGACCAAGAATTGCCTCACTCCTTTGATAGCCTAAAACCATTCCCTTTCACCTCCTGTGATCCACTCAGCTGGCAAGCAGTAGGTGACATAACAAAAGCAAGACATTCAGCATAGAGAGAGGAGGTTCACAGCAGTGCTCAATTGTCTTGGGAAACTCATTTAACTTTAATGGTGGATCTTCCTGACCATTTTGGCCAAACAGATTAAAATGGTTTTTTGTTAACGGCAAACTGTGTCTCACAGCAGATCCTTGCCTGTATATATTTAAAGATCTGCTGAGTCATTTGGAAGCAGCCTGAGAGATTGCAAGAAGCAAGGGCAATTCCATTCCCAAGTGCACAGAGGTGGGAAAATAAGAGATGACTTCTACTTAGCTATCATTCATGGGAACCAAAGATTTTGTGTATATATATACAAAATGTGTGTGTGTGTGCATAGTCTAACCCCTCCTCCTTCTCAATTCTAGAGAATATCTTTTAATTTATCCTTTATAAATTATTCTGTTGTTTGACAGTTTCATATACTTATAGAATTAATTGTAATAGCTTACATTCTCGTTTTCTCTCATCTCCCTCCCTTTTCTGTTAGACTTCTGCTTCTCAACAAGTTCCTTTCCTATCTTCATGTCATTTCCTCCTTACATTTCCTCTATCCAATCCCTGTCATGTACCCTCCCTAACTCTCTTTGGAAACTGTGGCCTCTTTTCTTTACCTGCTGATTATATACATATATAAATAAGTATATAAGTATAACCTGTGATATGTACAACCTGCTCAGTCCACATGTTGCTTGTATGTGTGTGCTTGTTTGTGTGTGTGTGTGTAAATACTTATATAGATACAGATAGATATATTTACATTCGGATGCCATCTGTTATTGGAATTGTTCAGGTCTTCTTTAGGTAGTCATGTTGTTAGGATATTCATAAATGTAGCTTCCTTGTTATTGATAACAGGCACAATATCACAGCAGGCTTCTTAGTCCTCTGGCTTCTACAGTCTTTCTGCTCCTATTCTTTGGTATACACTGAGCTTTAGGTATAGGAAGTGTGTTGTATCAGCTGTGGCTTGGAACTCCATGATCTGATTTTTGACCAGTTGTAGGTATTTGTAGTGATCTACTTGTTCTGAAAAAGACTTCTTATTTTATCACATTTGAACTCTTCATTTTATAAAAGTAAGAGTGGGAGAGAGAGGGAGCTCTTGTACAAATGGGCATCCTGTCTTGGATTGTAAATGCTCTTGCCATTTATAGGTGATAGTAACATGAAAGCAGCATATTGCTAAGGTCCTTTTCTGCTCTCTTCTCAGTCTCTGGTCTCACATATTGTTATTCTGATGTGAATAGATATGCATATATTTTATGCATATATTTTTACATTATTCTCCATTTCAGTTCAGAATTAGGATAGAAATCAACAGGACATTTTAATTGGGTGTTCTCAGAGCCAATTGTGTCCAATGATTTTTGTCTTATACATCTGAATTCTTGAATGTGAGGGGAAACAAAACAGTGCTTCACGATACTGGATTCTTTGAACTATATTCCATTGGCCTTATCCTTCTGTTTCTGTCAAGTCATCTGTTTCTCTCTTCTGTTCCTCTCCATGTTATTGCACATACTCCTCCTGTCGCACTCCCTCCTCTCAGCTTGTGATGCATTCCCAACACAGATCCCCAACTCCCTTTTCATCATGATGCCCTCCTCCCTGCTAACTGCTAACCAAACCTAGCTTACTGACCTTCCTTTTGCTAAAACCATTGCAGGGCAGTGAGTCCCCAAATGATGATTCTTTTATGACTTAAAAGTTTGATATTAAGAAGTTTTATCAGTGGTACACCAGTTTATCCGGGCAGTTTGAGGACCTAAATGAAATCAGGCAAACTAAATGTTGTTTGGACCTGATCGAAGATATAGTTCTCACTACCCTTTCCTTTTCATGTGGATTTTAGATGAGTTTATTCAGAGGACCTAGTGCTTAGCTTTGATAAAGCCAGTCAAAATGATAAATGAAGGACAACTGGAAAGTGGGAATGGAGCCATTGGACATGTTTGCTATTGAATTATTACAATCTCTAAGAAGTATAATGTGCCTGAAAGTCCACCAAGTTCTTTCAAGTACATTCTCTTATTTTTCAAAACCAGTTAATATGTAGGCAAAGGGCTTAACATATTTTTATTCACAGATGAGAAAACTATAACTAGAGATAATTAGGGCACATTCACTAGACGATGAAGACAATGTGTAGCAGTGGGATATGAACTATGAACACCTAATATTAGGTCCATAGTTTGAGCCATAATTTTAAGCTTACTGACCCAATTTTGCCACTTTCTGTGGTTCTGCAACTAGAACTTAGGGTTTAATATATGCTCAATGAGCACTCTGCTACTGACCTATATTTCACTCTGATGATACATTATATATGAATTAATGAACAAATATATAAGTTATTTAGAACCATTCTGACTTTTTGGTATTTATTCAAGTCCTTCTGTAGGATCCTTTTAATAATTTGATTAAATGAAAAAATTATTTTATTCTCCTTCATCAATGCATTTCCTTAACGCCAACTTCATACCAAACCTTGTCTTTGTTCCCAAGGATAGAAATAGAAAGAGGAATAAGAAATTTGTTCAAGACTCAGGATCTTATTCACTGGGCATATCTCTTACTAATAAATGAGAAATTTGAAATGTCAAGTCAAAGAAGCAAAATCTTATATTCTATTCCACCTAGCCAAGTGAGTATGGCATAATACAATGGAGATGTCTTTTATTTTGAGTAGACAAAGATTAAACCTTATGAGTGACTACATTTTAATCTAATCTTGACTTCTGAAGAACAGGAGTGAGATGATTCCGCCTCCGTGAGTGCACGTGTACAGAGGAGGGAGTCTTGAGTACATGATACCAGATAGGAGCTGGGATTTTGATGAATAAGCACTATGTTTGTGGTGTTCCTCTAAGATCAAACTCTTCGTGTGTTTGCTATGTATGTATTGAGGTTAGGGGTGAGAGTGGCAAAGATTATTATATGAGCCGATTTCCTAGTTTTTCCAAATAAATGGCCAATGATATTAAAGCATTATCATTATATTTGCTTTGAAAACCTGGCACTCAAGGCTCTCTCCTCTGTGGGTAAACTGTTTCTGGTCAAATATTGCGTTTTTGAGTAGTTTTCTCTTTACTGTTAGGTGCCACTAGATTTTAATTTTTATTTTCTTGTTTGTTCTGTACTCTGATTCTAAGTGGTTATTATTAGCTCTACTTTATGGATAAAGAATCAAACTTCACAGAGGTCAATGACTTATTCAAAGTCACACCGTGAGTACCTTAGTGGATTTGGGATTTGAATTTTGATTTCCTAATTTTTTTGTCCTCTGGCCTCAATGCTATTTTCACAATTCCAAACCACTTTAGCTTTATTTTTCATAGAGGCCATTAAATCTACCCTCCATTAGCCAAACCCTCTTGCCTCCCTTCAACATAGCTCTTTTCTAGCATGTTCTTAGTAATCATCTGAAAATGTTTTACAGCCTTTCTGGGTACTGTGGTCCAGAGTCTTAATCCAGGCACTTAAGTGCCTTGGTTAACTGTAAAATGGAAAATCAAAGTCACAGCTAATTCAGGAAAAATGAGTTTGGGATGTGAATTTCCTGGGCAATGTGTCATCTCTCTCTTTTTTTTTTTTATTTCCTTAGCTTCATAAACTTACCCACAATGTTCCCTGGGGACTGGGAGTAATAAAGATGGTGGAGAAAAGCTTCCTTCTCTTCCATTCCAAGACTCCATCAGCCGAAGGTCATACCTCCTCCAGCCTACCCATTCTTTGTACAGAGATGGAGGTGGATGATAGATAAGTGTCCCTTACTGCCCATGCCAAGGCTTTCTTTCCCTCTGGCTGGATTGAGCGGGGGGGAGTTGAATGGCTACCAAGAGGACTGAGAGTGAAACATTGAGCTCCTTCAAAGATTAGTGGACCTACATTTAAAACATTCAGATTTATGTCTACACTTTTTGGGCTGCTCTCTGTGTTTTCTCATCTGTGTATTGGAATATAAATTCTAACTTTATAAATGAAAACTTGAGTCTATAAGTACATTGTCAATTCAGAAATGACTTGTAGATTTATAGTGTAGTTGGTTTATTATCACAAATAAATGCTATACTTTAGCTAAGACACCTGGGTTAACATGGGAGGAAGAACTGAATCTTACCCCATACCATGCACTTTACAGAAATATTTCCTCTGAGGGCCATAGACCATCTGTGCATGGAGCAGCCCCTTCAAATGCTATTTGAGGAAAAATTGTGACTTTCCTCTAGACATGACATTAAAAGAGGAGGTTGAAAGGAGGCAAGCTTAAACAAAAACAAAATCAGATGGTGAGAATTTAGGAAATACCCTAAAACTCAGTTCTTTTTCTCTGGATTAGGCAAGTCAAAACAGACAGAAAAGGGGATTACACCAAGTTCACAAAGGACAATTTGCATAATTGGATTACAAATGATTGCTCCTGCTCCTGGGTTATTACTAGGAGCCCCCCCCCACCCAGGTCAAAAGATGATCTTGACTCTTTCTACTGGAGGACAATGGGATCAGCTGTCCAAAGCTCTGAAAACTAAAGGGATCATATGTGCCCGAATAGACTTGGTTTGGTCCTGTGGGGCTGTAAATCAGAGGAAATATAATCTCTCCACATATCATGGGGTTCCTTACCTGCCTGTTCCCCTGCTCGCAGCTTACTATGCTGAGGAGCAAGTTTTATTACCTTGTGTTTGCAAAACTCTTTTTCCATTAGGTTCTGAAAGCAGTGTGGTTCCTTCGAAGTTATTTAAGTCAATGTCTGTCCCCAAACTGTTAGAGAACATCTTTAGAAAGAACTTTGTGACAAGATCGCCTGAGTAAACTGGGAGCATGGAGACCATGGGAGAGGGTTGAAGGTGAGGAGAGGAAGGGAGGGGAGTAGAGAAAAATATATCGCTCAATACAATCAATAAAAACAGAAAGAACTTTACACAGTCTTCAGAGAAATGAATGCTCCTGAGACCCTCTTTTTCTTATGATACTCTAGCCTCACAAGTGAGATGCTCAGGAAAGTGCTTTGCAAAGCATCCTCTGACCTGAATTCAGGCCCTGGGATTCATACAAAAAAAAAAAAGAAAGAAAGAAAAGAAAGAAAGAAAAGAAAAAGACAAGATCTCTTGAGTAAATTGGGAGCATGGGGACCTTCGGGGGGGTTAAGGGGGGAGGGGCGAGACAGGGAGGGGAGCAGAGAAAAATGTAGGGCTCAATAAAAATCAATTTTAAAAAGAAACAAAAAACAAACAAAAAAATCATGTAGTAGCATGCATCTGTCATCTCAGCACACCTCCAGTAAAGGTAGGTGACAGAGACAGGAGAATCTCACAGAGCAGCTACCCTGGAGTATACAACAAAGCATCAGAAACAAGAGAGACCCTGCATCAAACAAGCTGGAGGCTCTGACGCTAAAACAACATGTATTAGAAGATGTAGGCTGTGGTCTATAGGATGCAATCTTTGTCTGTACTGATCTCCATATTTTAATTTGACTGTGAAAACTGCAATCAAAGTAATTATGCATGCTAAAAATTGCATTAAAATAATAAGATGCTTTTAATATCCTCTGAGTAGAGGTGCTAGGTCTTGACCCTCATATTGATGGAGCCTTAGATTTTAAAATTCTATAAAAGACAAGACAGCTTCTTGGATTTTATTGTATTTTTCTGTGAACTGTCATTTTTTCCTGTTTTATTAGTATGTGGAATTAAGGATTTGAAGTTGTAAGCAGTTCACTAGACTGCAAGATATGCCTTGAAGAAGGAAAGTAATCTAACCGGTCTATCAAATAATCACTTCCCTGGCATGAAACCCTGCAATGTATTTGCTTAACTCAACATGCTAGTTAAAAACAGGGAAACATGCAATTCATCATTCTCAAAATTGTGCTATTGTGATTAAAATGCTTTTTAGGACCACCCTAGCTTCTTTATGGAAAAATTCTTTATCCACATGCAAAGTACTCTGACATGTTGTGACTCATACTCACAGCAACCCAGGTTGCTGCTACCAAGAGGTAGCAATCAATAAAAACATAATTTTAGAGAAGAAGCTGAGACCCAAAGAGATGAATTCATTTGATTAGGGTACTGCCACCAGAATGTAAAAGAATGAGAGTTGCACGGAATCAATTAACCCGAGTTCATAGGGGCTCACAGAGATGTGAACCAATGAATAAGCAAGGAGCCTGCATGGATCTAACTTAGGCACAAATGTGACAGTTGTCTAGCTTGGTCCTCTTGTGGTACTCCTAAAAGAGAGAACAGGGGCTGTCTCAGACTCTTTTACTGGCTTTTGGGACCCTACTTCTGATACTTGGTTAGACTGCTCAGCCTTAGTACAAGGGGATGTGCTTATTCTTACTGCAAGTTGATATACCGGGGGGGGGGGGGACTGGGAGGAGAAGAGTGAGGGGAAACTGTGGTCAGGATGTGGAATGTAAAATAAATAAATAAATCTTTCTATTTTTTTTAAAAAGAGTGAGAGTCAGAGCCTAGTACATCACTGTTTTCCTACAGTCATTGGTTATATGATTTATGTAAGTTTGATGACGAACCCAAGACTTTGTTAACTGAGATTACCCATTCTGCAAAGCAGGAAGTCATTCAAATGAAGTGTCTATATTTTCCGAGAGCAATATTCAAGCTAACAAAAAGCAAACAGAAACAACGAAAATGCTTCAAATAAAGCACTTCAGAAAGTACTTGTGAAACTTTTACCCTTAGATAATTTAGCTTCGCGTTGGCAAGGTGGAATAAAAATAGATGAACCTGCTTTTGTTCCTGTATTGATGTTTATTTATCTTTGTTCTTCTGAGATCTACGTCAACAGTTATATTTGTTCTGAATGTCTTCATGTTTCTCCATTTGAGGACAGTAGATTTAGCACAGATGGACGGGTTATCTAAAACATTATATAGTGTTTGAATGGTTGGCTTTTAAAGTTCCTGTTCAGCTCCTGACTTTGGGCATTTTCTCAGGATCTTCTGAATACAAGCTTTCGTTTGTTACACAATTTCCATTTTCTTTCTAATCAGCAGAAGTAAGCAAGTAGTCTGGCATGGTGGAACATGCTTGCTGCAATCACAGCGTTAGGAGGAGCTGAAGCAAGATAGTCTCAAATTTAAAGCCAACCTGGGTTACCTACTTATATCCTGTTTCAAAACAGCTGCAAGATAACGCATGGGGTATGTAGACTGAGGATCATTTTCTGCTATCCTTGATGGTATCCAACACTCTTTACACATAGGGATCGTTTAGGTCCAAATTGAAAGAGAGACGTTCTCAGTGTCACAAAGCTACTGTCAAATTATTAGGTCTTAATATAAAAAACATTGGAAAAGTTCCTTTATAAAGTTTTGGAAATGATAATTAATTATATCTAGAACTTCTTATGATTAGTATAAGTACACAACTCTTATAATTTATTGTGGAGTCATTTAAACACACACTTTCTAAGTCAACATTGTTCTGAATCTTATGTATTTTGAGGAAGTATACAAAATCACTTACATACTTTGGGCTCTACTTCTTACCATCTTAGAAAGATGATTAAATTGTAGAGAAGATGGGAGCTGAAGATATCTAAGTTCCCTGCCAAATGATTAGAACATTACTATTCTGAGTGGCAGTTTACTTCACTTTAGCTGTGGAAGTCCTATGAGGCACCACCCATAGAGAATAGTCTAAAAAATCCTAATGACTGAGTGCATTTCTTTTCTGGTCTATCTTCTCAAAATTTACGTCTCTGACTTTTACTGGAAATTACACTTGACTCTCCATTCCCTTTTAATCCCACTCTCTCAAATGACAAAGACATTTAAATATTTTTCTTAAGATGCATTCTCCTGAAAATACATTTTTGTCAAAATGGAAAACTGCTCAAGTGTCCTAATGTTCTGTTAGGCTAGTTTGAAAATATACACGTTCTATGTTCTCAGTTTTAGCTCATAACCACTCTTTAATTTGCTAAATCCTTATATGTCAAATAGCAATGCAGCTTAAGGAAATGATTATCATCATATTTTAGTCCACTGACTTTCAGATTTGTAGTAAAACTTTAGTCTGTGATCTCATTAACTTTGGCAACAGTGTTGAGTAAAAGAAAGCTTGAATCAAATGTAGCCCTTCTTAGATTTCTTCTGATTTCTCAGCCTTCATAAGACAAATTACAGAGAAATAATATACCTGATTCAAGTAAAGGAAGAGACCGCAATTTCCTCCTTCAGGTGGGCATGAAAACTTGTGCCTTATATCATTAAAAAACATAAAGGAAAGTAATCACTGTTTTTTTATCTGAAATATTTGGACAGAAAATGTGTTCTCTGCTAAATGCACTTGAAGTATTTTTATAGACTCTGGGACAATATGTAGAAGAGAAAGACAGGGAATCTAAAGGTATGAAAAATGGGACAAGAATTTTCAAGTTTGACAATGAAACAGCCTGCAGTGGAGGCAACAGTGTAGGAATAGTAAAGAAGTACGTGTGATTTGCTTCAGTTGGTTGTCCAGTGTCAAATACTCAGCTCTGAAAACATACATAAAAGCAACACTATAGAATGTATTTGGGAATATATCATATCTGAATGCAGTAACAACTGATGAAAAAAGAGACCATGAATTTAGAGGGGAGTAGGGAGGGGTATATGGAAGGATTTGGAGAGAGGAAAGTGAAGGGAGAGTGTTATAGTTACATTAGAATCTAAAAAAAGGGATAAGAAACCCAAAATGTGAGAAGCAGAAAGGAAAGAAAGGAAGAAAGAAAGAAAGAAAGAAAGAAAGGAAGGAAGGAAGGAAGGAAGGAAGGAAGGAAGGAAGGAAGGAAGGAAGGAAGGAAGAAAGGAAGGAAGGAAGAAAGAAAAAGAAATATTAACAAAGGTCAGGAAAGCTTTCATTAACTTCTTAGAAGTAATAAGCAGTAGTTCCTTTATTGTTTTACTCATTGCCCAATATGATGGACACAGTTCAAACATCATTTTCTTACTTTTCATTAGCTAATGAATGAGTGAATCTTCATAAGTCTTCTCCATACATCTTTAGCATTGTTTCATCATACCCCCTTTGTGATCCTTTCTCTTATCTCCCGTTTTAAGCCTTTAGCTCCCAGTATCCCCCCATTCTTTCATATGACCATTGTTCTAGCCCATTATACTTATCACTTTGCTTGCAAAATCTTACATTTCTACGTGTCTTCTTCATGAACAATTCGTTTTGGTTAACTCCTCTAATATCACCTAATTTCTTCATTTCCATCACACCACTACCTGCTTGAAACTTTTGACTTCATTCCTACGTATTTTTCTTCTATATTTTCATTTATCTGTATTTCATTATCCTTGCTCCCTTAATTCATTCTCCACACAATAATCATTTTCTATATTCTGGCTTCCACATGTACTCCAGGTGAAACACATAAAACAACATGTTTGAAGCTAACACCCATATATGAGAGAGAACATATAACATTTATCTTTGGGGGCCAACATGACCTCACTAGTGTATTATTTTCCAGATCCTCACATTAACCTAGAAATTTCATAATTTCCTACATTTTACAACTCAGTAATGTTTCACTGCATGTATGTATCACATTTTAAATTTATTTATTTATTTTTTTGAAAATTTCATATATGAATACTATAGTTATATAATTTCCCTCACTTTCTCCTTTTCTTTCAATTCCTATCATGTCCCTAATCCCATTCTTTCTGTAATTAATTTCATTGTCTCTTATTCATATATATATATATATATATATATATATATATATATATATATATGCAACCATCTGAGGCCATTGAATATTGTTCATGTATACATTCAGGCTTGACCACTTGGAATTAGAAAACAAATAGGGAGGCTCATCCCTGGGGAAGATGGATTCTCCCTCTCTCAATGGTCTTAGCTCCTCATTGTAGTAGCATTTCATTTCTAGTTTAATAAATAAAGCTTGCTGGAGATCAGAAATTGTAACAGTCCCACTGCTCAGCCTTGTAGACCAAGCAGTGGTAACACACACCTTTAATCCCAGTAATCACACTAATTGCCATAGAAACCAGGTGGTGCATGACTTTAATCCCAGGGGTACATGCCTTTAATCCTAAACCTAGAGAGAATTATAAAATGGGAGGAGACAGCTTTCTGTCACAGTCTTATTCTGAGATTCCTAGAGGGAGGACCGCCATTTTAGGACTGAAGTTAGAGCCAGTGGCTGGCTATTTTGCTTTTCTGAACTTTAGGTTGAAACCCAATTTCTCTTTCTGAGTTATTATTAATCATGCATCACCTTATTTAAAAGTGGAGCCTTGTGAGTATCCCACCATGCATATTGGCATGGTGTGGTCATTGTTCAGGTCTTGTTTAACCAACTATATTGTTGAGATTTCATGGGTACAAATTCCCTGTCACATACAGAAGACATAGTGTCAATTTCTAGTACTCTAGCTCTTAGAATGTTTCTATCCCCCCCCCGCCCCCCAACCTTCTGTTGTAAGGAGGCTGCCAGTTAGTTCCCGGCTGCTCAGTCCTGAAATAACCACACAGAAACTATATTATTTAAATCACTGCTTGGCCCATTAGCTCTAGCTTCTTATTTGCTAACTCTTACATCTTAATTTAACCCATCTCCATTAATCTGTGCATCACCATGAGGTCGTGGCCTACCAGCAAAGTTTCAGCACATGAATCTCCAACAGCAGCTCCATGGCTTCTCTCCTACTCTGCCTTCCTTCTCCCAGCATTCAGTTTAGTTTTCTCCACCTAGCTATGTTCTACCCTATCAGGCAAAGCCAGTTTCTTTATTAACCTATGATATTCACAGCATACAGAGGGGCCATATCACCCTTCCACAGTATTCCCTGAGCCTCAAGTGTAGTGGTTGTGTTGTAGATGTACCAACTGGAGTTGACTACCCCAAGGTTAATTATCCTTTGTTGTTTCAAGTCATGGATCCCTGTGATGATTTTTTTTTTTTTTTTTTTTTTTTTGGTTTTTCGAGACAGGGTTTCTCTGTAGCTTTGGAGCCTGTCCTGGAACTCCCTTTGTAGACCAGGCTGGTCTCGAACTCACAGAGATCCGCCTACCTCTGCCTCCCAAGTGCTGGAATTAAAGGCGTGCGCCACCACCGCCCGGCTCCTGTGATGATTTTCAAGTGCTGCAAAAAGAAACTTCTTTGATAAGATGTGAGAGCCTCATAGATCTGTGATTATAATAAAAAGTATTTAAAATGCAATTGGGAATTATACTGGTTTAGGAAGGTGGCAGTAGTGTGTTCTTTAAGATTCTTAGCTTCGCTGGCCAAAGATCATCATTATCATATCAGTTAAATTCCCTCTTATTGAGTGAGTACCCACAGCAGCATTGTTTCTTTGTGCTCCTGGTTGTAGTTAAAGGGAATCTGAAGATAGTTTTAATCTGTGTTTCCCTGGTAGCTGAAGATGTGGAACACATTCTAAAGTTTCTATTATTTGTATTTCTTCTTCTGTTAGATTTTTTTGTTCAGTTTCACAGTCCATTTTTAAAATTAGGTTGTTTTCTTGATTTTTTGTTCTGTTTTTATTTTTTCATATATTCTAGACATTAATTTCCTTTCAGCGGGATAGCTTACCTGCTCGTTGGGCTGTATCTTCACTCAAGTGACACTTTCCTCTGTTGAAAAAATCTTTTAGTTTCATAAGACCCCATTTGTAAATTGTCCTAGTTCCTGCTGTACTGTAGAGCTGTTCAGAATTTCCTTATCTATGGTCACAAGTTGGACTATTATCTAGACTTTTCCCACCAAATGTTAATTTATAGCATTAGGTCTTATGTTGAGGTCCTTTATTCATTAACAATTGAATTATAGATGCAGGTTGAAAGTTAAGGATCCAGTTTCATTCTTATGCATGATAAAATGAAGTTTTCCAGGCATTTGTTGAAGATACTTTCTTTTCTCCAATGTATAGTTTTGGTATCAGTGTGAAAGATTGGGTAGCTGTAATTGTGTAGAGTTATATCTGAGTTTTCCATGATGTTGATTTTGGTTCTTGCTGGTTTTATTACTGTGATTTTATAGTATAATTTGAAATAAGTAATAGTGATGCCTTATATAGCATTTAGTTTTTGTTCAGGATTGCATTGGTTTCTTTGCTCTTTTATGTTCTCATACAAACTCTGAGATTTTTTCCTTGACTGTTAAGAAATTTTTATGACCATGAACAAATGCTATAAAATATTTTTGTTGGTCTTGACTTGCACCTGTATATTTATTTGGTATGGTGGCCATTTTCCAACATTAATTATTAAAATCGATGAACATGGGATGATTTAGCATCTTCAGTGCTTTAAATTTTCAGGGATGTAGGTCTTTCCCTTTGGTAATTTTATTCTTTTGTATTTTATTTTGTTTTGTTCTAGTATGCATATCTACTGTGAATGTTGTAAATGTTTTGTTGATGTTGTTTTTGTCTTGAGACCAAACCCAGGGCCTGAGGTATACTAGGTAAGTGTTATACTATTCAAATATACCTATAATAGCAATTTTTGTTTGTTTTATGCTTGTTTTTGTTTTGTTGAGACATGAACTCACTTGATTTCCCAAGTTGACTTTGAACTTATAGAAATTATTCTCCCACAGCTTCCCAAATGATGAGATTATAGGTATCAGCCACCACTCCTAGTTCAATGGTGATGGTGATACTTTTTAATAAAGAAATGGGATGGTTGTGGTTGGATATGTGAAGGAAGGCATTAAGGACTTCCAAAGATTCCAACTATATATACTCTATTGATATAACTGAACAAGACTAAAAGAATATGACCTAAATAATATAAAAGTACCACCATATTTCCACTCAAAATTGGACTGAAGAGAATAAGGAAACACATATTGCATGTCAGAATTATAATGATTTCTGGTATTATTTAAACTTGTAGTAATTTCAAAACTTTGAGGTACATTGCTTCATTAGTCATCTTGTGTTTATCTGGTTTATGTTTGTCTGCACAGAAAACTATTGTACAGTCTATTTTGTTAAGAATAACCCCATTTAAACTAAAACTTACTGGCTTAAGTTTTACATGAAGAACACAAAATAAGACAAAGAAAGGGAAATTTTTCTCCAGAAACAGAGTTACGAAAAGAGTCATGGAAACAATGAAAATAGTAGACAACTTGTGCGGGTTGTTTATATTACACAGAAAGTATATACTTTAGCTATTACACAGACAGTATAGCCTAGAGACATATTATACATGTTACAAAAGTATTATTTCTTTGGAAAAAGAAATAAGTATGCTCTCATGACTACATACCATGCAGTTCCCAAAAGAACTAGAATATAGATATTTTGGGCTATATAGTTTGACTGGGCTTTTGTTTTAGGCCCTCAGTGTACTCTTGGATTTTTTCATCCTATGAAAATTAGTAATAACAGTTTCTTTAAACAACTATTTTTGTACGGTTTCAAAAAGAATCATCAAATATTTGTTCTAATTACTATCTAATGTCTAATGTACCTGTTTTTTTTTTCTGTGCTTATGAAAGAGCTGCCATATTGAATGTATACATAGACAAGGTCACAAAACTATGTTCAAGAATCAACAGCTTGTGCACTGAGAGCTACTACTGTCTCTTACATTTTAGTCATTTAATAAAAATTTTGCTGTGAAAGAAAACCAAAGAAAAAAAACACAAGCTGGCAAGTACCCTCCTCCTGACGTATCTTTATATGTTTAGAAATCTTGGCCTTTGACACAGGGCTTATATTTATAGCCATTAAGAGCAGACATTTTAGTTTTTGTCATTGACATTTTAGTCATTGACACTGATGGGTTAAGCGAAACAGACAGGGTTGTTTGAGGTTGACCAGGCTTAGAGTATCAGGTATGGGTTTCCTTCTGAGGACTAGGTCCCAAATCCTGTCAGAGGATGACAGGTTTACCACTTTAAGAATCCCTCATCTTCTGTATTGGTGGGCACATCTTACCTGGCCTCTGGTTTTCATAGGGGTCACAGCTGGGCAAGAGCATTACTGTCTTTTCTCCCTGAGCAGTCAGCTCCAGTACATTGAAAGCTAGTTAACAGGAAGGCAGTTTCTTGTTCAGTTCCAGCATGGTTACCGTCTATCTTGAAATGGAGGTGTGTGGTGTCTTTATGAATAGGGTCTTATTCTCTAGTTCTGAAAAACAGCAGAGAGGACTGACAAGAGCCTGTATTATTTAAGAGTCCTCCGGGGTCTCCCTACCAACTATTATAGAGCTATTCTCCATCTGGTAATGGAAATTTTCCTTAGGAAAAATGTTCCTCTAATAGCAGAATTATCTACTCACACAGAATATCTTTCTTCAATATATTCTAATTATGTTAAGTATAGTAAGTTTTTACATGGCTTTATTATAACTCTGTTTTGTTTCAACATCCCTCCATTTCCTATTCATCTCTCCAATCCCTCTCTAACCCTCCCCCACAGTATTCTTTCTCTCTATTTTACTTTGACCTATTATCTACTCTTTTTCCTCCCTTAAGATGACTCCCTCCTGCAAAGTTCTAATTTCATGGCTTCCACAAGGACTCAAACAAACACTAATGAATGGAAGCAGAAATCCCCATATAAGAAGGAATATGCACGTTTTGTCCTTCTGGGCCTGGATAAACTCACCCAGTATATTTTTTCTAATCTCATTCATTTACGTGCATATTTCATAATTTGATTTTTCTTTGCAGTTGAACAGAATTCCATTTCATTGTTTACTTGCTGGTTGACAGATATCTAGGCTATTTTTATTTTATTTTATGTCTTAGTTATGACTAGAGCAGCATTAACCATGAATGTGCAAGTGTCCAGGCAGAAGAATGCAAAGTGTTCATAATATGCTACAAAGTGGCACAGCTGGGTCATATGGTAGTTCTAATTTCTAGGTTTTTGAGAAAGCACACCAATTTCTGAAGATGCTACATTCACTTACATTTTCTCTTGATGCTTCCCTTATTTCCAACTGTGTTGTCTTTTTTAAACAATTTATTTATTTTATTTTTATGGCATTGGTGTTTTGTCTGCATGCCTGTCTGTGTGAGGATGCCAGACCTCCTGGAACTGGAGCTACAGACAGTTGTGAGCTGCCATGCAGGTGCTGGGATTGAACCTGAGTCCTCTGGAGGAACACACAGTGCTCTTAACCACTGAGACATCTCTCCAGCCCCCTGTGTTGTCTTTTAACTATTAAATTCTAAGCTTTCAACTTTGTTTTGGATGTCTGTCTTTGGGGGATGATAAAATTATTCATTGTTTTTAAATCAAGCATTTGTGTTGCTCTACTAAAGTTACATTTTAGATGCATGTGATGCTTTGCTGAATATAAATGTGTACAGAATCTGAGTGACCTTGGCTTCTCTGCTGATCATGCAGCCCAGGCCCAGAAATTAATCATAAATGTTTCAGATTTTTGCCATTTGATTCACTGCCCCCATGCTCTTCTGGAACAAGGATAAGTCACATGCAACAGCTGATATTTTCAGTTGTGATGTTTTACATTATCTTATTTGGGTCAGATAACTTTACTTTGACCCTTGTCTTGCACAAACAAGGCAAGGCATGGGCAAGAAAAACAGAGATGTGCAATTATGATAGCAAAATGAATATGTATTGTTCAGATTGGCATACTCCGTGTCTGCAGGATGGGTCACTTGGGGAGAAAAAAATGGATATTTTTAAGTAACTATATAGCATTTACTTATTTGTTTATTTATTTGTGGGTGTGCTCATGCCAAGATGCCCCTGTGGAAATAAGAGGGCAACTTGAGAGATCCAGTTCTCTCCTTTTACCATGTGGATCCTATAATTCAAACTGAAGTCTTCAGGCTTGACAACAAGCACCTTTTTTCCCACTAAGCCATTTTCTCAGACCCCCCCCAAAAAAAAAATCTGTCAATTTTAAGCTTTTGGACACTCTGAAGTACTTACTGACAGGGTTCCAATTAGAAAGTAACTAAATCCCATAATATTTGTGCACTATTATACCAATGGGCATATTTATCAGGTGTGTCATTTTTGTAGCTATTAGGGGTTCACAACTGGGTAAATAGTTAACTTCTTTTTTTTCCTTTTGTAGCATGCATAGAATCTTCTAGAAATATGAAATATACCCAATAGGGTTGAAGCTTCCATATTTTTACCAGCCCGATTTCTCTATGTCCTATGGCTCAGATATGTGGTGTCTTTAAGAGTAGGGTCTTTCCATCAAGTTCTGGAGGGTGACTAAGAGTAATAGCAATGGCTTTTAACATGGCAATGGTATATGGGACTCCAATAAAAAAATTGAAAAGAGGTAACCCGTATGTAGAACTGGCCTTTATATTTGATTGTAAGGAGTCATCTAGGAAGGGCATTTTCCCTTCATTATAAAGTAACTTCATTTAAAGTGATTATATTTATGTACAAGTACATATTTTCAGAAGCGTGTATGTTAGTAGGTTTCCACATGGCATTTCCCAAACTCATTAGTATTAGCTATCTTTCCTCATGCTCCCTTTTTTACCCCACCCTCCTCTTCCTCCTCTAGGTAACCCTACACTTTATATTATTCCTCTTCTCTTCATACCACCTGTGTTCTATCACTTTTCCCTTGAAACCTCCACCCCATTGCCTACTACTCCTTTCCTGACTTTTATTAGTACTCCAGTTTAAACACATTCAAATTTAGCATGCACATATGTAAAAGAACGTGTAGTTTTTACCATTTTACCTTATTAAGAATGATTTTCCACTGTGTCCATTTACCTACAAATTTCAATTTTCCATTTTTTTCTCTTCCTTTTTTCTTTTTTCCGCTTTGTACTCCAGGGTGACCACAAACACAGAGATCCACTTGCCTCTGCCTCCTGAGGGCTGGGATTAAAGTTGTGCAGCACCATGCCCAGCACACGTTTTCATTTTTCATACCACATTTTCACTATCAGTTCATCAGTTGCTGAACATCTAGACTGTTTCACTTCCTGGACATTGTGAAGAGAACAGTGGACATTGATGCACAAATTTCTCAGTAGTATGCCCAAGAGTGACACAGCTGGCCCTTCTGGCACATCTATTTCTAGCTGTTTGAGGAGTAAGCCCAAACCCTGCTTGCCAAAATGGTTGCCCAAATTTGAACTCCCCCCACCAGTGAATCAGATTTCCTCTGCTCTGACTCTCATGGCAGCCTTTGTAGTCATTTGTTTTGTTGGTCTTAGCTATTCAGATCTGGTAAGTGAAAATCTCAAAGTAGTTTTAATTTACACTTTCACAATGGCTAAGGATATTTAGCATTCTTGAAATCTCTCAAGCATTTGTATTCTTTAGAGAATTTTTTGTTTAGTTCTATGCCCATTATTTTGTCAGTATTTTCAAAGCTTAGATTTTGAGGTCATTGTGTATTCCAAATACTAACCGTCTGTCAGATGAATAGATGGCATATTTTCTCCTATTCTGGGATGTCTTTTCACCAAAATGGTAGTGTTGTTCACTTCACAGGATCTTTTAAGTCTCAAGGGTTCCCATTTGATTCATGTCTGTGTTACTGGGTTCCTGTTCAGAAAACCCTTTCCTGTGCATCTAAGCTGAAATACTTTGCCTACTTTCTCTTCGAACAGATTCAAGATATCAAGTCTCATGTGGGGTCCTTGATTCATTTAGAGCTGTTTTGTTCAAGGTGAAAGATAAAGATCTAGTTAATTATTCTACACGAAGTTATCGACATGAAATTATCAAGGGATTCTGGAATCACTTGCTGAAGATTCTCTTTTCCAGGACATATTTTTGGCTTCTTTGTCAAACATCAGGAGGCTATATAATCATGTGCTTATATACAGGTCCCCAATTCTATTGTTGATCAATGTGTTTGTTTTGTGCCAGTACTATACTGTTTCCATTACAGTGGCTCTGTAGTGTGACCTAAAATTAAGAGTGCTAATATCCCTAACAGTGTTTTTATTGTTCAATATTGTTGTTGCTATTCAGAAGATTTTTTGTATTCCCATATGAATTTTAATGTGTTTCCAATTGTTATGAGTAATTGGCTTGGAATTTTTCTGGGAATTTTATTGAAACTGTAGAGGTTGCCATTAGTACAGTGGCCACTTACATAATATTAACCCTACAAATCCATGAGTATAGGAATTCTTTCCATTTTCCGGTTTGTTTTTTAAGTGTATAAAAATTTTCATAGTACAAGCTTTTCACTTCTTTTTGTTAAATTTATTCCAAGATATTTTTGAGGTTATTGTGAATCATATCATTTTATTTCATTCTCTCTTTTTTTCTTTTGGTGTGTCAATCATTTGTATATAGAAAGGCTACGATTTTTATGCTAATTTTATACAATGACATTTTGCTTAATGTTTTCATTAGCTATAGGAATTTTCTAATGTGGTCTTTATATATATATGTATATATATATATACATATATATATAACTGTATCGTGTATAAATAAGGATAATTAGACTTCTTCCCTTCCTATTTGTAGTCCCTTTATTTCCTCTTGTCTTACTAGAACAGCAATTTCAAGCACTATATTGAACACAAGAGGAAAGAATGGACATCCTTACCTGGTTCCTGGTGATAGAGGAAATGTTTTGGGTTCTTCTCCATTTGTTATTACAAAGGCTATGGGCTTGTTTACATTGCTATTACTATGTTGAAATATGTCCCTATATCATGAAAAGGTGTTGATTTTCTCAAACATTCTTCTGTTTCTAATGAACATATGTATGTGGTGGATTACCATTATGGAATTATGTATGTTGAACCATTCTTGCATCTCTTGGATGAGGTTGACTTGATCAGGCTGAATAATATTTTTTACATATTCTTTTTGGAGAAGGTTTGCATCTTTGTTCATCAGTGGTATCTTCCTATAATTCCCCAGTGCTTTCAGGCCTTTGTTTTTTGTACTGCACTAAAACTGGTTTGTATACAGCATTTGGAAGTATTCCTTCTGAATGGAGACATAGGAGGAGTGGATGAAAGACGGGTAGAAAGGAGACAGGGGGAGGGAGTTGGAGGAGAGGAGGGAAGGAAAACTGTGGTTGGTATGTAAAAATAAATAAATTAAAAAAGAAACCATGCATCCAAAGAGATATGATCGAATTTCTAGGAATCTTATGGGATTTTACCAAATCATTATTATCTAATTACTAAGGCTAGTAAATAAATATCTTTAATGAATAAATGGTTGATTAGTAGAGAGAGAGAGAGAGAGAAAGAGAGAGAGAAATTAGCTTACTAAGTAGTGGGTTTACATGAGAATTTTTCATACAACCTTAGTTTTGGTTAACCCAACTATGACCATCTCCTCCCCCTGAACCCATTCTTCCAAACCTATCCCTTCTTAATCCTTTAATTCTCAGTATCTCCTCTTCTTTCCTTTCCACATGGTCTACTATTTCTCATCTTTTTTAAAAGGTTAGCTTGTGAAGTTGTATGCTTCCATATGGCTGATTATATACCCTCTCTTTGTGTTAGCCCTTCCCTTCCCCCCTTGTCCTCTCACATCCACCACTGCTTAAACTTTCCACTTCCCTGTATTATTCCTCTGTACTTTTGATTCCACTACAATATCCTACTTCCCTCCCTCTTAACATGTTTACCTCCCAAATTTCCTGTCTAATTTACTGGATCCCATTTATGTTCCAAGTTAAATACACAAAACCGGTCCACATAAGAGAGAGAACCTGTGGTCTTTGTCTTTCTTGACCCGAGTCACCTCATTAGGTAGGATTTTTCTCCTAGTTTTAGCCATTTAACCTACAGATTTCATCCACGTGACTGATATTTCATTGTGAACATGTGCTACACTTTTCTTATTTTATTTTTGAAACTATCTTTTTATTTACATAGCAATGCCAGTTTCCTCTCCCTCCCCTCGTGCTGTCTCTTCACCCCTGCCTTCCTTCCACTTCACTCCCTATCCATTCCTCAGAGAAGGTGAGGCCTCCCTCAAAGAGTCAACAAAGTGAGACGGGACCAAACTCCTCACCCCTCTATTGAGGCTAAGCAAGGTACCCCTCTATAAGGAGTGGGCTCCAAAAAGTCAGTTCATGTATCAGGGACATCAGGGATGGATCCTGGTTCCACTGCCAGTGGTCCCACAAACTGCCCAAGCCACAGAACTGCCACCCACATTAAGAGAGTCTAGTTTGGTTCCGTGCAGTTTCCCCAGCTCAGTCTAGAGTCAGTGAGCTCCCGTTAGCTCAGGTCAGCTGTCTCTGTGGGTTCGCACATGCATCATAACCTTTACATTTACATTATTACCTTTTATTTACTGTATGTTCTTGCTCATCTACTCCTTCCTTCCTCTCTTCTACTGGACTCCAGTAGCTCAGCCCAATGCTTTGCTGTGGATCTCTGCATCTGCTTCCATCAGTTACTGGTTGAAGGCTCGCTCTATGATGACAATTAAGGTAGTCATCAATCTGCTTCACTTTTCTTATTCATTCAACTGTCACTAGATATATAGTTTAATTCCCTTTACTAGATATTGAAAACAGTATATTATTGAACACAGTTGTGCCTCTGTAGTATGATATATGGTCCATACAGGGTATACACACAGAAGTATAGCTTGATCATAGGGCAGTTTTACTTACAAATGTTTGAGAAATGCCCAGAATTATTTCTAAGTGACTGTACTATCTTACACTCCTACTAAGAGTGTTTGAGCATTTTCCTTTCACCATATCTATGTAAGCCTTCTTTGTTCTTCGTTTTCCTATCTGACCAAAGTGGAGTACAATCTTCCAGAAAATGGAATTTGAATTTCCATGATGACAAAATAAATTTGAATACTTTTAAAAGTCCTTCTTAGTCATTTGTCTTTCTTCTTCTGAGAATTTTCTATTCCTTTCCATGGCCAATTTTTAAATTTGTTGTTTATTTTTTTAATGTTTAGGGTTTTCTAGCTCTTTGTATGGCCTAGACATTAACCCTCTGTTCAATAAGTAGCTGGCAAAGAGTTTTCTCCATTCGGTGGGCTACTGCTTTACTTACTGGCTGCTCTTGCTGTCCAGAGGCTTCACAGCTTCCTGGGCTCCTGTCTGCTGTTGCTAACTCTCATTCTTTGTGCCCTCGGACTCTTATTCAGAAATTCATTCTGTGTGCTTTTGAGTTGAAACATCTTCCTTACGCTTTCCTCTCATAATTTTAAAGGTTTTGCTCTTAGTTTACATTCTTGATTAATTTGAAGTTGAGTTTTGTGCAGAAGGAGAGATAAGGGACTAATCATATTCTTCTGCCTGTCAAAATCCACTTTCCCCAGCACCATATGTTAAATGCTGTTTCTCTGGTTTGTTCACTGTGACCATGTGCAAGGTATTATGCTTCTCTGGCTCACCATTTCTTTATTGTTAACATATAAAACCATTTACTCCAATTCTTGTGACTATAAAATTAAGTAATGAATGTAAAAGTCTTTGGCACGTAATAAATCCTCAATAATGTAATCACTATTTTTATATTTGACTATAGGAGCAAGTGGGCTTGCAAAACTATATTGATTGCACAGTTGTGCTCTACAGTGGTACTAGAGTCTAAAGACAAATGTAGCCTAAGAAAATGAAAGGCATTGAGCATTTATTTTCTTCTCTATGTAGGCCTCTTGCTTCCTAATTACTGATAGTGATTTTACCTTGATCATTACAATATTTAAAGGTTCTGTTGAAATCTGTTACAATAATAACAACCAGCTACATTTATTTTTTAAAATTTTGCCTTTAGAAAGCCTTTTAATACCCTATTGTTTGCTATCTATTTATAAATATCTTATGAAATAGGTATATATTGAACTTCTGTTCTATTTTTCAGATCCAACAGCTAAAGCTCAAAGATATTTACTGACTTGTCTGAATTCATATTCCTAATTTAGTGACTGACTCTGAAATAGAGAAAAGACATTATCAGACAATGTAATGTTTTGTATTATATTTTGTTAATCATTTTAAAACATAATTTATTAATATTATAGGTGAGCATATATTACTCTTTTGTTTGTTATTCTTTTGCATTTTAGGATAAATATGTATTTTAAATTTGTTTTTATTTTTGAGAACTTTATAGCTTTGTGCTATATTTGCATTACTTAAACAACTTCTACTTACTTTCCTACTCCTCCCATGCCTCCCCATTTCCTCTCAAATTCAAAATCTTTTCTTCTTTAATTTTCTCCATCCATGTTTGCCTTTCAACTGGTGTCATTATGCAAGTCTTATTTAGGCAACCATATTTTTGAGATTTCATCTTTGCAGCTTCCCTGTTAAGTCAAGAAGACAACTGTCTTGCAAAAAGTCCTCCAAATCTTACAGTATTTCTGTGCCCCCCATGATGGTCCCTGAGATTTAGCATAGAGTTATATTATAGGTGTATTCTCTAGGATTAGGCCTTCCACAGTCATGTAGTTTCTTCATTTTGACAAAATTCCATTCAACTACAGATTAGATAATAAGACTATGATTTGCATAAAGAAAAATAATATCATGAAATTTCAGTTAAATGAATGGAACTGAATGAATGATGAAATATATTATATTTAGCAATGTAACCCAGAGCCAGAAAGGAAAATATCACATTTATGTTCTCTCTCCTTTGGGGACTTGGTCTCTAAATCTTTAGATTGGGGTACACAACCTGAGGCAAACACAGATATCAGAAAGAAACAAGGGACCATGTCTAGATGGGGAACAATGGGAGCTCTAGAGAGGGTGATAATAAGACACAGGTGCAATGAAGGGAAAATGGAAAAAATGAGAGGGAGGATTTTGGGGAAGGGGGAGGAATGGCACTATGCATGGAGAAAAGGAAAAGAATCATAGATAACACCAAGAATGTTTGAGAAAACCGTAGGGAAGAATTATTTATATATTTACTTAAAAATACATGCATATTTTTTCTGTGTACACACATATATATGTATGTATATATATATATATATATATATATATATATATATATATATATATATATATAAAGTTATCACATAAAGGATGATAATGTCTCCCTCCACAAGAACCATAGATAGCTGTCAAAAACCCATCTCCAGCCGGGCGGTGGTGGCGCACGCCTTTAATCCCAGCACTCGGGAGGCAGAGGCAGGCGGATCTCTGTGAGTTTGAGACCAGTCTGGTCTACAAGAGCTAGTTCCAGGACAGGCTCCAATGCCACAGAGAAACACTGTCTCGAAAAATCAAAAAAAAAAAAAAAAAAACAAAAAAAAAACCATCTCCATATATAGAAAAAATATGCCTATAATTCTTAGAAGAACATAAGAAACTCTGAAATAATAAAGGCATTGCCATTGCTCTTGGTTGCTTACCAGGACTTGAAGGTAAGACCATGTTGATGAACACACCATATACGTCCTACAAAAGACTTAGCGGAAACCAGTGGGAACTGACCTGAAAATTTCGTACCTGAGCACTGACTGTCAAAGTACCAGAAGTCGCTATTCAAGTTTCCAAAAGAGAATAGCAAAGGAAAATTCTACCCAGCTGTAAAGCCTAGAAGCCATAAGAATGGCTAGCTCAGCAAGATAGCTCAAAGGCTGCAACAGTGGCGTTTTTATCTTGTGGGTAACCAGTGGCTGTTTAATTTGATTTATAAGGCCTGCTCAATAGGAGGGATGTATGCCTGGTATTTTAAACCTAGTCAACTATTCATAAATGGAGAAGTCATAGATTCTAGAAAAGAATCTACTTCTGCCATTTTTCTAAACAAATCTTCTTTCTAACTATATTCTAAATATTTTTCTTTACTCGCATATTTGAATTGCTATAGTTTTTGAGATTATAATATAACTACCTAATTTCCTCCTTCCCTTTCCTCCCTCCAAACCCTCTCACATATTTTTCCTTCCTTCCTTTCAAATTCATGGCCTCTTTCTTCCAGTAATTGTTATTACATATATATTAGTATATCCACATATTCTTAAATACATAATGCACCCTGCTCAGTCTAGGTAATGTTACTTGTATCTATGTTTTCAGGGCTTAGCATTAGGAATGGATAACCAATTGATGTGTTATTCTCTGAGGGGGACTATTTCTCCTACTCTCAAATTCCCTAATTTTCTATAGTCCTTCTGTAGGGTTGAGGTCTTATGGTCTCCCACACACATGTCCATTTCAGCATGCCTATTGTTCTGGTGGCACAAACTTTTGGTCCCTGGAATCAAGAGGCAGACACAGGTAGACCTTTTTGAGTCTGAGACCAGTCTGGTCTACGTAGTGAGTTCCAGGCCAGACAAATATTACATAATATGACAGTTGGGTGCTGTTATAGAATGTCACAACTCATCAAAATGTAGAGAATTATGTTTTTAATTTTACCAGTATTTTTCTTATCTTGAAGTTACTTCAAATAGTTTTCTGCATTTTCCATAATTTTTTTGAGACAGAGTCTTGCTAAGTTTCCTAGTCTTGCTTCATCTCATGATCCCCCTGCTTCACTCTCCTCAGTGATAGACATTATAGACATGCAAGTCTATATCCAGGATTTTATAATCATCTTATTGGTTTATTCTTTGGCAACAGTTTTCATTGCCACATGCTTTTTTGATGTATTTATCTCATTGTCATCAAATGTTATAATATTCTTTGTGGTCCTGGTGAGCAGTTTTTATTTCAGAAGGATCCTAGATATTGGGGAACTAGAGGAAACTAGAGGCAAATAGAAACCACTTTTCATGCCAGATGACATTTTATCATTTTATCGAAACTATTTCAAAAATTACTTGCATTTATAAAACTATTACTTAGGAGGAATGATATAAGAACAAATTAAGCACTTTGAATAAGTAAGTGTTGTAAGTATCTATGGAAAGTGTGGTAAAAATAAGCCTTGCTTATTTCCATACATGTCAAACAACTAGTCCTTGGAATACTAATTTCAGTAAAAATTGAGGATATTGTTACAGATTTCCAACATAATCATAAATGTGAGAGAAATTTGTGAGCTTCAGGTTTTTATGGAATTGGTAAAGCTTATTGTATCTGCTCATTCCATCATCAAACCTTATGCCCTTTCTCACACTCTTTTTTTATTTAGTTTGCTTGCAAACAGTTCATAAGTTAATTTTCCTTTAGTATACAAACAAACATTTAGATTGTTGTTAGGGATTATGCTGGTTTAGTAAAGTAGTGGTTGCAGGTTCTCCTATAATAACCGCGACTTCACTAGCATAGAGTAACTTGCTAGGTTTCCAGTACCAGCCATGATTTCCCTCTTGTTGAGTGGGTCTGAACCCCAATGACAGAGCTGCTGATTGCCACCAATGTATGTGTGCCACTACTGCACCCTCAGACTTATTGTCATGCTGACTAGTGATGTTGTTCTCTGATGACTAAGGATATTGAACATTTCTGTAAGTGTCTTTCAGCCATTTTAGATTCCGCTGCTGAGAGTTCTCTGTTTAGGTCTGTACTCTTTTTTTTATTGGATTATTTGTTCTTTTGATGACCCACTTCTTGAGTTCTTTGTATATTTTGGAGATCAGAACTCTGTCTGATGTGGGATTAGTGAAGATCTTTTCCCATTCTGAAGGTTGTTGTTTTGTCTTGTTGACCGTGTCCTTTGCTTTACAGAAGCTTTTCAGTTTCAGGAGGTCCCATTTATTAATTGTTTCTCTCAGTGTCTGTGATACTGGGGTGATATTTAGGAAGTGGTCTCTTGTGACAATGTGTTCAAGTGTACTTTGTCTTCCGGGTAGAAGGATCTCCCTGAAAAAGTGCCATGTTTCTTCCCAATCACCAAAATAGGTCTTATTTCCATTTGTCCTATATCATGTATATTAGGTAGAGGCAAATACAGTAATAATTAATGATTGTACATAATAACATCTACAAGTATTTTATCCTTTGTTAAAAGTACTTCACCTTTTATGTTTTGTTATTATAATGAATAAGCTATAGTTCAAAACTTACCTGAGCTATTTTCACCAAAATATTTAACTCTACTTATACTGGTAAGTACTGATATTGTGATAATTAAATATTGTAATATAGAAATGCATTTTGACCAAGAGATGGAGTCTATTTCTTTAATTAATGATAAATAATCTGGATTTTCAATGTATAATCTATTGAAATTAAAGGTATCTTTTGCTGGTTCTTTATGATTCTTTAGATTTCAACTTACAAGCTCTTTCTTCATACAGGTCTTCCTTGACTAATTGTCTCATTACTTCCTAACAAAGCATGCTGGCTGTATCTGTAAAGTACTTATTACATTCATCATTAACAGGTGATTTGTCTGTTCATTTGTTTATTATTCACTTCCCCTACTGGATTGTCTACTGTATGAGGCAAGTACTATAAGAGTATCGTATACACAGAAGATACCTAGTAAATACTTGTTTAGTGAATTAATCATAAAGGATTATTCATATTTTAAACCCTGAGAAGTTCAGTCACAGAGTCTCAGTCTTGGTTGTGCATGGGAATCACCAAGGGAGTTGGAAAACAGTGCCGAAGCATTTCTGTCAAGTTGACAAAGAAGATTATCATCACACTAATAACTTAATGAATATTATATGCTAACTAGTTTACTACACGTGTGACATATAGTAATGAATGTAAGCAACATAAGAAATACTGTGAGTTTTCATTTATATTTTCCCATGAGAAAACTGAAGGCAAAGAAAAATTATTTATCTGATGTCATCTAGGATCAAAGTTGACTCTACCTCGTATAAGCTTTGCCTTTGACCCTAGCTATAAAATAGAATCACTTACTTTTTAAAATATGCATGCTAATATTTAGATCCATTGACTGTGAAGTATAGAAACAAAAGAATACACTTCCAGATATGTCTATGAAGATGTTTTCAGAAATGCTTAACATAGCATGGAAGAATTATGAATGTGGGTGGCATCATCCCATGAACTAAGGCCCTACGACTGAACAAAGAGAAGAGAAGGAGCTGAACACTAGTACTTGTCCCTTGATGCTTCCATGAATGCAGTCACAATGTGACCAACTGGCTCATGTCCCTGCCTTCATGGCCTTCCCTGACATGATGTTCAGTCTGTGAGCCAAAATAACCCATTCCTTTAGTTGCAGTGAGGAAACGAATTAATACAGCTAGCAGTAATCAAGCAGAATTAATCTGCTCCCTCTCCTCCAGCACCTCTAATCCCTCAGATCTCCATTCATTTCTTTCTTATCTGCTCTTGTAATTGTGAGGTTAGTGTAGTTCATTACCTTTATTTGACAATGGCATTCTCTGACATTTAACATAGAAAATCAACCAAATTGCACTTCAGTTTTCAGGTACTTCTTATAGAGTTTAAGTTTTCAAGTGTTATCATTCATTATAAGAACCTTCAATCCAGAAAAAGTCATCACTGAATATTCATAAAATTTCAATAAAACTTATATGATATCTCCAAATAAAAAGTTATATACTATTCAGTTCTTGTTTCCTGACACTGTCATCTTTGCTGCTATTGTTATTCACCTAAAAACACATAACAACTATACTGGGTATAATTGTTTGAGACCTCATACATAAGAGCCGCTATAGTGGGTATTTTCAAGCAATCCTTGCAATAAAGCTTCAAGATATGAATTCATACCCATTTAATAAATGAGGAAAATTATACCAGAGGAAAGTGATTGCATAGGCTTTGTACAGCTAAGCATAGACTGGGATAGAGATGAATATGAAAGGAAGAAAGAAGACTACATCAGAAATAATAGGCAGGGTTTGATTTGGTACAAAATTTTTATAAAACTCTAAGAATGTAAAATGTGAAAGATATAGTTACCAAATAATATAATGAGTGAAAATGCCAGTACTTGGCATTCCTTGAGGTTTAGACTACTAGCCTTAACACTATTGCTACTGAAAATATTCTATTGAATTTGTTTCTTGACAATTTCATACATATACAGTGCATGTTGATTACTGCCACCATCTCTTGTCTTCCCTCCATACTTTTCCTTACAGGTCATTTTCCCACATTAATCCCTTTTGTTATGTTTTGTAACCATTGCATTTAAATAGAGTCATCAGTGTGGTCATAAGTTTGAAACTATCCATTGTAGCCTTGTGGAATCATCACTGGGTACACAACTAAAGATAATTGCTGCTCCTCCCTCAGAATCCATCTGCAGTCCATATTCCTGCAGGGAGGAGTAAGACCATATGAGTTCAGTTCGTGTGCAATCTGTCTAGCTATCAACAGGCCCAGTCTTGTGCCGGCAGCTGCTGCTGCTGTGAGGGCATGATTGCATCAGCTATGTCAAACATAGAAGATTCCTTTCCACAAACCTTCTCCTTACGTTCCAGCTCTTACATTCTTTCCACCCTCTTTTTTACGGTGTTTCCTCATCCTTAGAGAAGGTACTACAAACGTCTTATTTAGGAATGGGTACTTGCACATCACTTCTTCTCAATAATTTGAAGAAGGAATATAGCCTTTCATCTTCCACCATCCATTACAAAAAGAAGTTACTTTGACTAAGTTAGCCAGTAGCACTGATCTATGGATTGAAATATAAGTACTTGGAAGAAAACATGATATTGTTTCAGTTTTGCTAAATAATAGTAGTAAGTTCCCTTTTCAGGCATAAAATATCTTCAGGCATGAGGGTTTATATGTTTTTGTTTTTATGACCTAGTTACAAGGCCAGACATGAATTCCCTCTTGTGGGGTGGGCCTCAAAACCAGAAACTAAACATATTGATGGGTATAAGGAAAAATATTTAGAATATTATTAGAGACTTTGCTGTTTTGGTAAAATGGTGGTTGTAGGTCCTTCTCCAATATTCATGAGTTAGCTAACACTGCATAGATAGCTAAGTTTCCAGCAATGAATATGGTTTCCTTCTAATTGAGTAGGTAATTTTCACCATAAAGCTATGTTTGCCACCCCTGTACCTTTCAGGTGAACAAGGAAAATACCAATAGACATACAGAAGTGAACAGAGAAAGCTGATGCTACCTCAACCCTACACAAAGAACTATAGGAAACTAAGGAATGCTAAGAGCAGGAGGAATAGTCTTCCCCAGGGAAGAGCACACCAATTGGTTATCCAACACCAAGTTTTCATCCCTGAAGACATACATATAAACAATGTTATAAAACTGAGTGTGCTATATTTAGGAATGTGCATACATATAAGCAGGTAACAGCAAGCAATGAAAAAGGATGCCATAATTTGAAGAGACCAAAAAGTGTATTATGAGGGTTTGAGAGGAGAGCAAGGAAAGCAGCAATGTTATAATTATATTACAATATAAGAAATAAAAACTTACATTACTACAAATATAGAACTAAAATAAACTATAATTGATTCGTTAATTTCTTATGTGAATCTCATTTTTCCCTATGAGAGTATTAAAATTGAAAAATTGACCCTGACTCCATTTTTCCAAGTAAGGCAGCATGTTTTTTGATCATAGATGAATACAGAAAACATATAAGATAATTGTCAGTATTGGATAACAAGTAAGTGATAATTGTGTTGAACATTCAGATCTTTTTTCCCACAATTCATTGATAATGCCATTGCTAGTTGACTGCTAAGAATGCCCAAACTAGATCCTTGTTATGGCACTAATAAAATTTCTCTACTTTATCTTTTCAAAATTCAAAAAAAGAAAACAGAAAACAGCCGATTGCCTTCATAAGTCTTACCACTAGTTCCTCAGTATGTACATATTGCTTGATCTTATTTTTTTGAAATCTACCTTCCATGAGAATGTATTTCCTACTTTGAGATTTATGTCAGTGGCAAAATAGGTTCAAACAAAGTTAGTGTCTTGAAACACTTTAGAATCACATCTACTTTCTTTGCAAAGCTGTGGTGATAAATGCATGCACACATAAATATATAGCACGTATTCCTAATCCGGCTTTGATTTTTCTTGGCAGTGGTAATGTAGTAGACTGTATGGAGAAAAAGTTCAATATACTCCCATTCCAAAGGCAGAATTTCTTTATCTTTGTTCTGCTCCTTTTGGCTGATGACCAAAGTAGCGCCACATAGCACTCTTTTGTTGAGCCATTATCTCTTCATCACACTTATTGGGAGACCTGGCATCTCTAGAGCCCTGGCATAGGAGAATGTTGGTTATCAGGAAAGATCAGGTGATATTTTCACTATAGACAGAGGGTACTTAATACACATCAGCTTTGACAGAGCAAATTTTGTGGATTGAACCCTAAGTATTCAGAATGGCATTTGACCTAAACTGTTTTTCAATTGTTCATGCCTAGATAGTACTCAAGGAGAGTGATGTCTTAAGGCTTTGCGTCTACTTTTGAGTGTCTTATACAAATCCTAAGCTGTTGTTTCATCAATTTATTTCAAAACTTCCTAGGGAATCATAGACTTAGCCTCCTAAAAACCGGGATTACGATCCATACCACTACACATGGATTTAAAACAGTTCTTATTCATAGAAATTATAATTCATTTGCTGTTACATAAAGGTCAGGCATCTTTATATTTAAAATGCACTAATGTAACTTGGCTTGGTGGTATGCCCATTGGGAGGCTGGAGTAGGAGGATAATTTAGTTTGTGGCTATTCTGTACAATATAGTAAAACTTTGAAGTTATCCTCCTTATACTTAAGCATGTCCATTGATAGTGTGTGCTTCTGGTCTTGTTTATGTAGCCGTTCCTAGGACAGGCTGTTCCACAGCAAACTTCCTGGTATTCTTATTGCTTAAATCCTTCTGACCTCTCTTCTGTGATATTTCTTGAACCACAGATGCAGGAGCTGTGTTGTAGATGTATCCACTGAGGCTAGGCTCCCCATGATTGTTTGATTTCTCCACTGTGTCCAGTTGAGGCTTTCTGTGATGGTCTCAATTTGCTGCATGACAGGTGGTAGCTACAAACATCTGTGGTGTAAGGATAAGGTTCAAAATGCAAAAAAGAAAAAAAAAAGAGTTATGTTGGCTTAGTAAAGAGACAGTAGTGGATTCTTTCCTAAGAACAATGAGCTCACCAGCCCTGAGAAACTGGCTAGGTATCTAGTGCTAGACAAGATTTCCCTTCTATTCAGTGAGCTTAAGGCCAACTAGACAGCTATTTGTTACTACCAATGTTAAGTTCCACTTACTGCACTTTTTTTCTATTTTTATTACTTTATAAATAATACCAATCAAAATTTCCACTTCCTCCTCTTCCCACTACCCTCCAGCTCCCCCACTCACCCTCCCTCCTTCCTCCCCAGTCCTAAGAGAGGGCAGGGTACCCTGCCCTGCGGGAAGTCCAAGGCCCTCCTGGCTCCATCCAGGCTTGGGAAGGTATGCACCCAAATAGAATAGGATCCCAAAAGCCAGTACATGCAGTAGAGACAAATCCCAGTGCCATTGTCATTGGCTTCTCAGTCTTCCCTGATTGTCAGCCACATTCAGAGGGTCCAGTTTGTTCCTATGCTTGTTCAGTCCCAGTCTAGCTGGATTTGGTGAGCTCCCATTAGCTCAGGCACACTGTCTCGGTGGGCAGACCAACCCCTCATGGTCCTGACTTCCTTGAACTGACCTTGTCCTGTAAAAAGAGTTTTCTTATGCCAGATACTGGTATTTTTGTTAATTAATGATTCTTGTGGAGAGGACTATCCAGACCATGTGGCTTTAACTTCCTTTAAGATGTGTATAAAGTGCATGTGTGTAATTCTAGGTAAGTATAAAATAATATGATTCCTCAATGCTTTATCAAACAGCCTTAGCTATATTTGTCCCTTGTCTCTACTTGTCCTTCTTCATGGGCCTATTTCCTCCCCAGTTGGAGTCGCTTCATTTTTCATTCATTTTCCACTTTATAGCACCTGTATCCTGTGATTCCCATCTGAAGCCCCACCCCCTTACCTCCTACCATATTCCCTTTATACTTTCCTGGTTTCTGTGGTTACTCCATGCTGTATATACAGATTTGGAACTAGAAACTACACATGAGAGAAAATGTGCAGAATTTGTCTTTCTGGGTCTAGGGTACCTCACTCAACATAGTATAATAATTTTATGTCCATCTTTTCCTAAGGAGCCATTGTGTTTCACTTTATTGTGCTTTATGCCAAAATTCTACACTCCTTAAGCAATATTTCTTTATAAATTAGTGCTTTCCAATTCTATTGCAAAGTTCAAGTGTTATAGAAAGTAAATGGTATTAGTTACAAGAGTTCCTTACTATTTATTTTGTTATATTGTCATGGGTCTGCAAGACTACGTAATAGCTTGGTGTTTTACTTGTGTATGAGAGATAATGTATTTGTGCTGATAGAATAATATGTTGGTAGGCACCAATTATGAAACAAGAAGCTGGTTTTAAATCTTGGTTGACTATGGTGGCTCTAGCAATTCTGCTGGTTCTCCTTTAGATAGACATGTATTTAACTTTAGGCCTTTATGCACTATGTGCCAATGTGGCGCATAGTAGATATATTGAACAAACACAAAGGAAAAATTTAGGGTTCAAATGATATGCTGAGAAGTCTGTAAATGACTGCATTGTTTACTAACTGCAGCCTATATTTGGCAGATAAAACTTAGGAAGACATATCTGACATTCAAAGTTTGAGGCATTGTCTGTGAACTTGACAATCCAGGAAGAGATTTTCTATGATCAGTTTTGTCTTAATTTCTGGAAACATCCTATGGAACACTTCTAATTTATCCTTATTTTTATTACAAATATAAGCTACAGGGCTACTTTGGCCCCAAGATAAAGTGGAAATGAGTTAACAGATAAAACGTAATTGGAAGACAGGACAGTTCTCTCCTTTGCTCCATGTATAGTTTCTGTCTGTTAGTTAGCCCTCTAGTCCATGCAGACACTCTCTGGGGATAACAGAGGAGACGACATAGTGAGTATATCTGCTATTTACTGAGGCACTCTCTCCAGTCAAAAACTCCTCTATTCTACCATGTTCTACATTAAGTCACTCATGGGAATGGGAAACTGTTAATGGATACAGAAGATTAGAGAGTTGAATTTCAAGGTAAATAGTACAAGAGAAGATCCAGAGACAAGACCAGCCACAATCTTCAAGGAGGAAAGTAAATTGGCTATGTTCTGAGGAGGTTTTCAGTACATATATCTTGAAGATAAGGTCAAAGAAATTTAAATTTTGATACAGAAGGAACTTTTAAGTATATTGACTCTATTGAAAGAGCACATAACTTGAATACAGATCTATTTTCACTTGATTCTCACTTTGCCAATTATAAGAACTTGTGTAAGCATTGGTTTTAAGTGTGATAGTTTTTGGAGCCATGTGCTAAGGAAATACTGAGATGCTAAAAAAAAAGACATTATTGCTTCACTGTTGCCTAATCATGCACCTTCATAATCTAGAAAAGCCACTGATAACATTTTTCCAGTTATGAAGTTCTCAGAATAGAGATTTAGGGAATTGTATCACACTAAACAACAGAATCCTAAGTTTATCACATCTTTTAACTTTTCCAGACTTTGATATTTGTAATTCTGGCACATCAAACTCTTTGGGGTTAGTGAATGCCCTATTCCTTTTGTGCTTTTGGGAGTTAAGCTGAACAGCAGTTCTCTGAAATTTCAGTTCCCTTTAAACTTTATCCAGAGTGGCTTTATTGGAGTCACTTCAGGTGAACTATTTCCAACATAAAATGGGTAAGAGCTGGGGCTGGGGAAGTGGTTCAGTAGGTAAAATGCTTATGGTGCAAATAGGAGGACTTGAGTTCAGATCTTCAGATTCCATAGAAAGCTGAGTGGTAGATTGTGCCTGTAATCTCAGTGCTCCTACACGTAGGCAGACACGGGAGGATCTTCAGAAACCCATGAAACTAGCTAGCTGTATATATTCAGTGCTCTACAACAAAGATACCCTGTGTTAACCAAGGTAGAAGTTTCAGATTAACACAATATGATTTCCACGAGCACCCAGTGGCCTGCATGAACCTATACTTAGACACATGAATGCACACAACCATCCATGTATAGACATCATAACACACATATACACATAAAACATAGACACAACACAAAAAGATTTGTTAGCAAAATAAACATATATTAGCCTGATTATATACAACAGGAAGATATAGGGATTGAATTTATGAAAAATAGGACAATGAAATGGTATGATATAGCTGTCATTTAGTTTCCTTTACAGCTGTTATAAACAATGTTAGCTCTGTCAATTACTTAATAGTCTATGCTAAACAATTATGTAACAAATGTTACTCAAATGACTGGCCAAATGATTTCTTGTCCATTTAAGGAGTAGCCCTACAGTGAGAAGTCTGAAGTTACCATTTGGGTTGTAGTTAATTCAGTTCTTTGAATTATGCCAGAGACAACTCATTCCCTTTTTCCTCTATGATCAGAGCCTAGTACTGCTATCATTAAGGAACTATGGAAAGGAGTTTTAGAAATTACCAAGATCCACTTCAAGTGTTTGGAAGATGGGGGGTAGTTGAGAATGGAAAAAGTTATCACATTAGCAGTGATTTACCTTCTGTTCAGCCAGTGGACTATGTCATTACCAAATAAAATGTTTGAAATCCGTAATTCTGCACCAACACTTGTCTTCTAAAAATACATGGGAACTTTTGGTATCTACACATGTTTCTACATCTTCAAATTCGTTTTTCCTTTGCATACTTCTGAGGTATTATAGAGGTACATAGTTTCCTAATATTGAGTTCAGAGTGCTCCCTGACACAGTTAAAGTCTATGATAGACCTACTTGCTACAGAGTTTGTGCCAGCTATATTACTTCTTTTTTTTTTTTAATTTTCTTTTTATTTATTTATTTATTTATTCTTTTTTAATTAGTATTTCCACCTGCTCCCCATTTCCCATTTCCCTCCCCTCCTCCCAAATTTGCCCCCTCCCCCCACTCCCCTCCCCCTATCCCCATTCCTCTTCTCCTCCCCCCACACCATTCCCCCTCCCTCTCCATACTGAAGAGCAGTCCAAATTCTCTGCCCTGCAGGAAGACGAAGGTCTTCTATCTACGTCCAGGAAGTAAAGACAAATTTAAGATGATACTTCTCAAGGAAGGTTTTGTAAAAAGATGGAACAATGGTGAAGAGTATTTGCTGTTCTTGCTGAGGATCCAGGTTCAGTTCCCAGAATTACCATAGGTGGCTCAGAACTGCCTATAACTCAGAACCAGGGGATTCAATATCCTTTTCTGGTCCCACAGATGCCTGTTGTTAGTGAGAGGCTGCTTGTTCATTCCCGACTGCTCAGACCCAAAATAATTACACAGAAACTTTATTATTTAAAATACTGCTTGGCCAATCGTTTAAACATATTGCTAGCTAGCTCTTATATCTTAAATTAACCCATTTCCAATATTTTATGTTTTACCACGAGGCTCGTGGTTTACCAGCAAGGTTCCGGCATGTCTGTCTCACTGATTCTGCCTACTTTCTTCAAGCATTCACTTTTTCTGCCTAGCTCTATTCTGCCCTATCACAGGTCAAACAAGCTTCTTTATTCATTAACCCATAAAAGCAACACATATACAGAAGGCCTTACCATACCAGTACACATGTAAAGCAGGCACATACAAATAAATAAATAAATAAATAAATAAATAAATAAATAAATAAATATTATATTTTTCTACTTTTTGTCATGTTAGAAAGGATTCACCACCATCAATTTCACCATATTCGTTGATTCCCTTGGCTTGCCTGAAAATTCAAATATTTCCTTTATTCTTGGGCTTTGTAACTTACAAGATCTTTCCTTTCCATTGTCTTATTTGATACTCAGAACAGACAATGCTATTTTTTAAATAAGAGAACTAACTCGGTTATGTAAAGTTCGTTGTTTTAGATAACAATAGCTAGGAATTAAGGACAGCAGGAATTGAAATCAGGTCTTCCCAGGTCCCAGCCCACTAAGAAACACTATGTCAACAATTAGGCCATGCAGAGCACTTTCCATATGTGATATGGTCTAAATGTGAATAAGCTGCCTGGAAGACAGGCATGATTTATGCTAAATAAGTATTCTGTAATGTTCCTTTCATTTCTTCAGGTACTCATGTGCTTTCCAGCGGAAGGCAAGCTAGGGCAAGTTCAAATAAACAGCCATAAAGTTCGAGTGCTTGCCTCCAAATCTGTTCTGACTGCTTTAAAATACTCATTTGGTGATAGAAGATTGTTCTTCTGTAGATTTGATTCATTAGTACAATAATATAGACGATGTTTTGCTGAAAGTATTTGAGAGTCTGGAATACTTTGTCTTAAACACACTCTTTGAATCAGAAAGACACCACTACATTGAGCATCTTAGCTAATTCTACTGGAATGATTGTAGAACGACCACTTCATATAATGGGAGGGAATGAATAATCATTGAAATTGCTTAGAGTTGGGGTTATGGTCACCTAGAGTGTGAGCCCAGGAACATTATTTAACTGCGTGGAACTTTGATTTTTTTTTCTTTTTTTCTTTTTGATTTTTAATAGATTTTTTATTATTTGTTTATTGAGCTCTACATTTTTCTCTGCTCTCCTCCCCACCTCTCTCCCCTTCCCTTCAACCCTCCCCAAGGTCCCCATGCTCTCAATTTACTCAGGAGATCTTGTCTTTTTCTACTTCCCATGTAGATTAGATCTATGTATGAACTTTGATTTTCTTATCCTTTAAGGTGGAACTTTGAAATGCCACCCTGTATGATTGCTAGAAAAAATGGAAATGAGATCCAGTACTAGGCAAACAGAAGACAGTTCATATTCCTTCTCTTCCACCCCACCTCAGGCTGTGCCTACCAGCCAGTGTTAAAAGTCTTTTTACTACTCGGTCCTTGCTGAGATGCACATCTCCTGTAAGGACTGATTAGTTTTCATTCTTCCAAGGCTCTGTGTGTTCTGCTCCACCCTCCCAGTTCTGGGGGCTTCCAAAGTGGACAGGTACAGGATGTTCTGTGGTACATCAGCGACTGATACTCAATCTCCTGGCCAGCAGTCTCAGTCGCTCTTTGCACACATTCCATATGAAGGCACACTCCAGCTCTTGGTGCCCATGTACGTGTCACCACTTCTTGTCCCCAAATCCATTTCAGTTTGGAAACGACTACTGAGACTTGCCCTGGTCGAGATTTCCCAAGTTGTCCTTCGTCCGCACTCTTTGAGATGAAAAGAGCAGATACTAGCACCAAAGTAACCGGTGGCGTCTTCTGCTCTCATGGAATCCCAAAGCACTTTGCGAGGCAGTGTGACTAGCGCTGAGGCCAGAGAGACCAGTAAGCAGCCGCAACCCAGCACTTCACAATTAGTCATGCTCAGCCTGAGATAATCAAGCCTGTTTTTATTGGAAGAGCAGAAGAGGGAGGGAATGGCAGTTGGCATTTTCCCCACATACCCTTTCTGAAAGCGTCCTTGGCTCTTCAAATTTCACTTAAATAACCAGCTCAAGAAAATTTTCCACTACCAGAAAGCAAAATGTGGTGGTGCCAAGCTGCTGACAGGGTGATGTCCCCGGACATTGAGTAAATGGGAGTGATCTCACGATTGGCTTTTATTCTCCACCTCCTTATGTACCTTAGGTTCTTTCTCCAGCTTGCTTCTTTCCCCTTCCCTGTCTCCAATGTGTTGTCAGAAAGAGGTCAGCAAAGGCAGGGAGAGTGTAATTTTAGGATGATCCTTATGTTTTCTACATTTATCATTTCTAATCATCACACCATTAGTTTTATATTAAAGAGAAATTTGGAAATAAAAACACAATGGCAGCTGGGCTTCTTTCCCACTCATAACACTCACTATGCTTGTAACTTCATGTTCAAACTTGTCTTTCTGGTTTTGCTTAGATTCACAAAAGCAAGGGCCATCTCTGCATTGCTCACTTTCTTTTGTCAGGGCCATATACTAAGTCCAACAAAATGTTTGCTGACTATAAATTAAGCTCTGATTAAGAACCCCACTGCTAGGATCTTATCATCTACTTTGCTCATAAGTAGCTCACCCAATCTAGCTACCTTGTCTTTCTTTCTTTCCTTTCCAGAGCAAACTTCAGCCCCAGGGCCTTGCGGAGTTTATGTATGCCCAAATGGAACCAAGTGCTCTTTGGCAGTTGATCTAACTAGTATAAATTTGAGATTGCTCATGCATTGCCCTTTGTTCTGCTACTGCAGGGGCATTGACAACTGTGAACCACAAACGTCACATATGAGAAAGTTTGCTATTGATACACATTTTGGGGGTACACTCAACCTGGGTAGACCTGAATAGAATGTGCTCTCCTCGTCTGCTTCCCATAAATCACTGCCTGTTTCCACGAAAAAGAAAATTATAGGAGTATTCTCAAGAACGGAGCCTAAAATTAGAGATGGCAGATGTGGTTTTCGGTGAGCAGGTGGGCGGGATACAGCAACCACATTCTCCTTACTTTCCTAGCTTATTTATGTAGCTGAGGGGTGGCACTGAGACTGGGGATGGAGCTGTACCATCAAGCCTTCTTCCTGGTTCTTACTTCTTACTGAATGAGTATGTGTACTTTAGTAAAGAAGCTTATAACCCTTGAAGGAACTTTTTTCTTTACTCTGACATTGATATTACTTTTGTTTTTTTTTTTTTTTAAGTTACAGAGTTAAAAAGTATATTTCTTTTAAGTTCTATGTCTTCCATCTTTTTGGATGTTTGATGATCTGAGGGAATCTTATTATTTCAACTCTGACCAGTTAAAGAGTCAGGAATTTGGTTTAGGCTATAAAAATGTAAGAATGGAACTAGAGAGACATCTCAGCAGTAAAAAACCTTTGTGCTTTTGTAAAGGACCTGGCTTCAGTTTCCAGGTTCAGTTTTCAGATAGTTACAACTGTCTGAAACTCCAGTTCCAGTAGATCTGAAACCCTCTGCTGACCTCTGCAAGCGCTGTAATGCATATGGTATAGTTACACACGTTCAGGCACATTAATGAGTTCATTAATTAATTAATCTTCAAAAACTATGAGAACTTGTGAACTATGTTGAAATGGAGTGGCAAAATTCCTCTCACTTTTAGAATGAAGATGAAGACACTCTTGGACCAGAAGCCATATGTTTGTACATATATCACTAGGAAAAACTAGGCACTTATGGTAATAGCAGTTGCTCAAACTCTCTTATCTAAAGATTTGGAGTCAAGGTCTGACTGCACTATTTAATGATATCAAAACATGTGACACTACGTCTTTGAACTTCACTTTTCTTCATCCATAAGCTGGAAATAATGACAATAATTACTGCCTCACTGAGCTTTGTTAAGTACCTGTCTCATTAGGGAGAGAATTAAGTCAGGTAAGTGATGTGGGAGCATTTTGCAAATGGTAAAATATAAATTAAAAGCTACTTTCCTTTTCCTTTCAGTGTGCTCTCGCCACTCGTATTTTCTGCTTTTTGTATTCATGGGTAGTTAGATGGGGCACTGGACAGAGATGGACAGAATGACTGCTTACAATCTCTTCAGTTTAAGAGTTAGTAATAAACTATGCTGCGCTCTCATCCAGACTATCCCGAGTAAGAAAATCAGCTTGTAAGACAGAGCAGAAATCTGGTAATCATCAGTTTTGATAATGTCTCTTAAAGTGTAATGTGAGATCATGCTCCTCCATTAAGTGCTGGTGTCTGCCTATTGTTCAAATAAATAGTAAAATGCAAATGACAGGAAATTGGCTGAGCTCTGAATCCTATTTTTACTTGAGGAAACAATAAGCCTGTAATGGTCACCATGACCTTTGATTTTTCTGTTTCTGTAACTTCACACTTGTCTGGGAATTTTCCTCCTGCTTTTGCACTTGATATTGGGGATTCTTCCAGGTAAAGATTAATCTCTAAGCTATCTCAGTGTACATGCATAAGCTGTGGACCTAAAGCAAATTAGCCTAAGAAAGAAAATATCTTAGCTACGGGCAAGAAATATGAATGGTACCAAACACAATTTGGTGACCATAGAAAAAAAATTATCTTGTTAATTTACTATATAAGTACAGGATGACTCTATGGAATTTTTTTAGATGACTGGATAGAAGAAAATATTAATACTATCTGAAGAAAAGTTTTTTGTGCTGCTGAGGGAAAATATATAGGTGAAAGAAAACATAGAGGAAAAGTTTTTTTTAAAAAAAATTAACAGAAGCCGGGCGGTGGTGGCGCATGCCTTTAATCCCAGCACTTGGGAGGCAGAGGCAGGCAGATCTCTGTGAGTTTGAGACCAGCCTGGTCTACAAGAGCTAGTTCCAGGACAGGCTCCAAAACCACAGAGAAACCCTGTCTCAAAAAACCAAAAAAAAAAAAAATTAAAAAAATTAACAGGATATCACATGTTAAACCATTTAAAATCTGAAGTTTTGGCTTCTGAATATATTTCTGGTTAATTTGCTTACATTATTTTTAAGACTTTTATTTTTAGAATTTTATACAAAAATACTGTATTCACATCATTTTTACCATACCTCCTTTCCCTCCAAATATTCCTGTATCTCTGCTCACGCTATCTCCCAAATTCATTACCTCATTTTCTTTAAGTATTGTTACATATGACTTGGTTTCCTTATCCCATTTCCCCCCAAAATTGAAAACTTCTTTAAGTTAGGCATGGCTCAGTAGATTGTTCTCATTTTGAATACTGTACCCCTTCTCCCACCCTGATGAGGTTGAAGGGGACTCTCCAAGCAAACAGGTTCCCCATCACACAGTTCTATTAAGTGAAAGTAAGCAGGCCAAAACAAGTCTTAGAATTAAGCAATCATATGTTCTCCGATGGCATGAAAAAATAAACTTGCTAGAAAAAAAGCTATAAGTTGAATAATCTAGGTTTGAAAAGCTGTGTTGTAATAATGCTATTCCACAGTTTCCCCGAGTTGATATTACCTCCTCCTTTGTGCCTACCGCTGACACTACTTGTGAAATATTTTCTTCCCTTAAATAGCAAAACATATTATCCTGTAAATGACCAAGGGATAAAAGATTTTTAGTTCAGAATCTATTTACAAGAAAATCGTAGCTTGTCTAATTTATTAACATAAGGTATGATTCTTTTCATAAAGATAGGGGATGTACAAAGAGGTATAACCATGATAGTAACTACATGCTGAATTTAACATACACTATATGCAATTAAAAAACTAAAATGATATATTCGAGAGCAACATCTTCCTTATATAGAGCCTTATGGATACCCTATTCTTACAGGTGACTGGCCATAAGCTTATTAATAAGTATCATGCAGTTGAAATAGTCACTGAAATCAGTCACTTTATGTAAATGTGGAAATTTGAAGATCTAGGTTCACCAACTGTGGCCTCTACTGTAGGTGGAGTTGGAAGAGACTTGGGGTAACCAACAGATAGGGCCATAAGCACCGCAGATACTTCACTTTCCAAGTAAATATAGGACAATGCAGATTTATACAAAGGACTGCCACATTTTCAGTTTTGAAAAGAATTTTGGATGAAATCCTCTTTAAAAGGGAGTCCTTTGACTGCTCTTAAATGTGCTTCTGCATATGTCACTTACAATTCAGGAGCACTTCTACTATACCGTGAACACTCAGTTTTACAGGGTCTGGAGGAGCTTGGGAGTCCCTTCAAATAATTGTCGCATGTGAGAACTTGCAAAGGGATGTTATTGTATTTCGTATCATGTTCCTTGTTGATTTCTGTACTTGTTTTAAGAATATTTTTAGGGGAGATACTTTTATTTACTGTACTAGGTATTACAGCAAGAGGGAAGATTATCTTATACCACTATTAATTGCTTACTTACTTTCAGATCCAGCATCGAGTGCTTATAAAGATGGTTATGTTATATTTTATCACAACAGAGTCTGGAAAGACCCCTAAAGAGAACAGTGAAATTAGCTCCCTCTCCAAACTGTACTAATGAATGACTGAGTCATTGTTAGTAACTGCTTTGTGGCATCTATTGTTTGGATAGCATGAAAGAATGGATAAATTGTAGAAGAGCAACATTTAAAGTCCAAGGAAACCAGGCACTGGTGTTTCTTTCCTAAAATAAAAATCGTAAAATGATGCCATTGAAGAAGAATGCCTAACAATACAGCTAACTCTGCTTTGATAATGCTCTCTGACCCTATCTACTTGACTACTTTGCCCCAACTAATGTAGGAACCAAAGCTATAGTGTCTCACTGTTGTTAACACTGTTTACTTCTTACTTTCCCTTGTAAAAAGATAAGGGGAATAACAGCCTTTTTCCTATGTGACTTCTATTGCAATTACTACCTTTTCTTTGAAGCACAAATGATCCCTTCTCTGGAGGTTTTCCCCACCTTAAATTTCTGAACTTAGCCCATTCTGAAGTTCGTTTGTTTTTAAAATATAGATGTTTTTATCCAATAGATTCTGAATCAATATATTCTGAATATGGTTCCTCTTTCCCCAATTCTTCCCAGATCCTCCCCAACTACCCTAATCCACACCCTTTTTTAAGTTATTTAATAATCAATGTAAGAAAACCACACTATTTTGTCAGACAGACAAAAGAATTGTTACATCTTTTAGAAAATATTTTAAAAGTTCAGATTCCTTTTTAATTATAAAAATTTTTCTTCAAAAATTGAACTAATGATGTTTTTATAATGTTGACTGTATTGTTGCAACTCACATGATTTTTTTGCAACATACATGATTTTTATTTTTAGAAAACATAATAAATTAAAGACAGTGGGTAATTAATTTTTGGAGTAATACTCCAGAAAACAATTTCTGTCTATTAACACCTGACCTTTAATCAGAAACCTAACAATAATTTGATGATTTCAGATCTTTCTCAGACATTAGGAGGATAATTATTTTCAGCGTAATGGAGAAGTTATGGATGTTTTGTACTGGTTTTGTATGATAGAACATAACCTTTCTTCAAGAAATCAAGCATTTGTAATATTTTTATCTTAAAATAGATTAAAATATTGTATTTATCTAGTTAATAAAAATTATTTTTATGAATTCTTTGAGAATTTAATATAGTGTAGTTTGATCATATTCACCTTCTAACTCAGCCCCTCCAACATCTTCACCCACCTAACTTTTACTTCATTTTCCTCTCTCTCTCCTCTCCCTTCCTCCGTCTCTCTTTCTCCCCCCGGAGTCCAGTTTGTGTTGGTTAACTACTCCTCCTGGATGTGAAGCCAGGAGGAAGCATTTAATATACCAGGTTCTTAGTTAGGTTTCTATTTCTATGATAAACACCAAAACTAAAAGCAGCTTGAGGAAAAAAGGCTTTATTTTAGCTTACAGAATCATTGAGAGAAGTTATAACAAAAACTCAAGGCAGGAACTGAAGCAGAGACCATAGGGAAACACTTTGCTGACTTGCTCCTCCTGGCTTGTCCAGTTTGTTTTCTTATACTGCCTTAACAAATGCTATAAAAACCCACAATGGGCTGGACTGGGACCTCTCATATCATTTATTAGTTATATAATACTATATAGTAGTTATACAGCACACTCTTTTTCACAGGTCAGTCTTGGGAAAGTATTTTCTCAACTGAGGTTCACTCTTCCTAGATGACTCTAGAGTATGACAAGTTGAAAAAAAATAAATTAGGGCATGAGGTATGACTCCTGGAGAAAACTGACTTTCCTTCTCCCAGCAGCAATCAATGGCAATAGCCCTTTACCTAGGTGTGGAACTTCATGCCCACGTCCCCTCCTCCATGCTGAGATTTTGTTTCCTTGAGCTTGTGCAGATCTTTTGTATCTTGTCACAGTTGTGATTTCGTATGTACATTGCTCTGTTGTGACCAGAAATAATATTTTCCTTGACGTCATCATTCAACACCTTTAACCCTTACAATTTCTCTATGCCCTCTTCTGAGAGAAGAAGGGTGATAACAACACCCGGTTTAGGGATGAAGACTCCACAGGCTCTCATATTCTGAATGGCATACACATTCTGTAGGACTCTATGTTAATTCCCATCTACTGCAAGTTTCCCCGATGAGGGTCGAGTTGTGTACTGACCTATGGATATTGTAATATGTCACTGGAAGTTGTTTTATTCTTATGTTCATTTAGCAGGATGATAATAAGCAGTTTTTTTCCTAGACACATCATCTATCTAGCCACAAATTCTTGGCCTCATTGAAGGTGTCAGGCGTGGGTTCCATCTCATGAAGCAGGCCGTAAATTTAACCAACATGTACTTATGGGTAATCATATAACATTCATGCCTCTTTTGTACCAGTTGACTTATTTTTCCAGGCATATAGTCTATAATATGTATTAAATTAAAATGATCTTCAGCAGTGCTTGACTTTGCACTAAAACATCCTGAAACAAGTTTAAAAGTTTTAGCTCCTATATTTAATACAGACCCTATTGGAAGGATTATTAGTAGGTGTTGTCAGTAATAAAAGGTTTAAAAATATTCATATTCTATTTCTAAAATGTTGCCAATAAGGTAAGCTGACAAACTCAGGACCCTCTGTGACCCATTTTATAAAATATATTTTTTAAAAAAAAATTATAAGACTATGTCATCTATAAGTACCGAAAAATTGAATATGAACACTAAGTTTTATATAGCTATCTTGATTCTCAGTTTAACTTAGGTAAAAGATGTTAGAAAGGACTTTTGTCTTTATTATATCGTTGCATAAATCCTATGGAATTAAAGGTATTCATTAGAAAAGTTTATTGCTTGGTTTTTCATTGTTCATTCTGTACTCTCATAGGTCATGAAAATTTTGAAAGATTAGTAATATTGAAGTCATGGATATAAGTGTTTTTTCTATTCACATAAATTCAGTAAATGCCTTTGGTTATTCTAATTATTTACTTGTTAGCATTTCATACTGTACTATTCTTAGGGAGCTGGAAAAATTTCCCTCTTTTCCTTGTTTCTCTGGCTTCTGTATGTCATGGGAAACTGTGCTTGGTATGTATTACTGTATGAGAGAAGACCCTATTTTCAATAAAAAAGAAAAATTATCCCTTTTTATATTTTAAACCCAAAGGGTCCTGTTAGTACTGCCCATACAGTTTCATGTGAGATGAGACATGAAGAGACTGCCTGGGAGAAATTGAAAGAGTGAGAGACAGATATGTTCAGATGCATGTATACGTGTATAAAATTTTCAAAAAATGAAAAAGCCTCCTTTTGTCGGAGTGAAAACATTTTAAAGACAGAGACTAAAACAAACTAGATTACCACAGTAGTATGTATAGTTTAGTGGTTTAACTTTTTTCTCCTACCTCTGTGTCTGGAGCTGTGTTTGTTAAGGCCCAATGTTACTAGCTTCCAGTGAGTACAGACAGAACATGCTAGTAAATACCCTGTAATTCACCAGTGTCTTAGCCTTAAGTGTCAGCTTGCCTAGAATCTTCTGAGAGGAGAAGCCTCAGTTAAGAAGTTTCCTAGATCAGATCTCTGAACATTTCTCTGAGTGGTTGCTTTGATTATTAATTGATTGTAGAAGCACCCAGCCTACTATCAGTGGCAATACATGAAGAAGATGGTCCTGTCTGTAGAGAAAAGCTAGTAAGCGTTACCCAGTCAACAGAACCAGAGAACAAGCCATCAAAAAGAATTTCCTATGGTTTCTGCCTTTAATTCCTGCCCTGACTTCACTCAGTGATAGAAAAATAAGATTTACTATGAAGGAAACTCATTTCTCTCTAAGCTGCTTTTGGCTGTGCAAAAGAGAAACTAGAACAACAAGTTTGTCCTAACAACCAACACTGAAATAACCCCAAATTCTCTTACTGTGGATCTAAACAATTCAAACACAGTATTTTAGGAAATTCAGAACCATTTCTCAGCTCTATTAACATCAGGAAATCAATTAACATGCCCATATTACCTCTTTACTTGAAAAATTATTACTTCAGTTTGTGGTATTAAAGGATTTCCAAATATGAAAATTTTATAAACATACAGAATACCTTAATCACCTCCTTCTTCTAGGAACAAAATTTTTTGTGACCCTACTTCCTTTGTATGTCTTCTAGAAAATGCATTTTATTTTCTCTTCCAAATAATTTTTGTTGTTTAACCTAATAATACACAAGGAATATCATTCAAAAATCCATATTATAGAACAACTTAAATTTTGTGTTCAATTATTTTGAATGTATAATTTTTGAAATTTTTTTTAAAATTTACCTTGACCTTTTTCAGCTACTAAACCAAGACTACTCCTTAAGTAAACTGTATACTTTGAGGCATCTACCTTCTTTGGTGTGTTCAGAGTATGTGTAGACAGGTCTCCTAAACTGGAAAAAAAAAAAAACCACTCAGATAATAATTAGATTATCATTCTACATGATCTTATCACATTTATATTAAGCACATGTAGATAAATGAGTAATGTTCATTATACTCCCTTTCTCTAGAGAAACTGTTTGGGTCACAGCTATAGGACATTCACTTGATGAATCATAACAAATGGCTTCTCAGGTAGTTCAGGACATAAAGTAATCCCTGCTTTGCACTGGAAAGTGAAAATTCCTTTAAGAGAAGCAATTCTAACTGTCTGTTCTCTCCATGTGCCATATGCCAAACACTCAATGTATACAGATGAGGTCACGTCAATTCCACAGTGATAGAAACAGTTAAGTAGCTTGTTCTGATTGTGCAAACATAAAAAGGTTTACGCAGTGTGGCAACTTGTTTAGAAAGTAATTTTGTTGAAATGTAGGAAGAGCCTCTCTTAATTGTCTTGAATAAGAGTCAACAGGTATTTTTTTTTTTTTTTTTTGGATTGGCAAGTCTGGTAAACATTTCAGGCTCTTTAAGACATACTCCTCTGTGAAAACTGCTCTCCTCTTCCTCAAAGCAGCTTTCTATAACACTGAAGCGAATGAATGTGGCTGCTTCCCAATACAAACTTGAGAAAGATTGAGCTACAGTTTGTAGACTCAGGTCTTAAACATTTCCTAATGTCCCATGACCCAGCTTGCAATGTCAATTTGTGCCCCACTCCAAGATACATACACACACTCTTTCAACTGCTCTTGAGTTCAGTTCAAATTGTGTACATACCCATACGCAGAACATGTATGTCCTTGGGAAGCTTAGGTCCTTAGGTCATCCAAAATTAACTTCCTGAAGTTTTCTTTTTTTTTCACCACAGCCTGGCCTCTGTTATGATTTTCTCTCTTCGAGCCAAACTTTTGGGTTCGTTGACAAGTAGAGATGCAGGTTTTTCTAGAGGTCATGACATTGAATAGAGAACATTTCTCTCATAGCGCCTTATGGAATGTCTTTAGTAACTTTTCCTGGGACTAGATGCTTTATCCTTTTTTATAGAGAGCTCATTGACATGGCCTAGAAACTGTAGATATATTCTGTAGTTAAGCTTGATTATTTCAGGGAAGCCAACTCTAAAATGGAAAGCAGAGTTACACAACTACCACTTTATAATTGGATATGCTTTGTTTAGGATAAAATTATTTTAATATATTTAACTTATATTATTAAGCTAAAATTATTTTAATATATTTTAACATATTAAATATATTAATATACATTTTAATATATCTAAATATCACATAATTTTGGTAGAAAAGTGACCAGTTTCAGGAATAGAATATTGGATAGCAGTTTGAGGTCCTGAGTGTCTTTACTACCAGCTTAACCAGCATTTCAGGACTTTAGAAATTAATTCTCCATTTGAACCTTTGACTACTAACCTTTGAAATAGGGGAGGAGTAACAATCATGATAACTTCACTATAAATTCTACTAACACATGAATTAAATAATGGATAATAAAGACTTTTATTGGCCAGCATTGTTCCATAGGGACATGACTTTGCAAATTGAGATGAAATGAATTGGAGACAGGAATACAAAATGTGCTAAATATCCATTGTCTAAACAAATACTTCCTTTTGCCTTTGCAGGATTTGATAGTCGTTTCTTTTACTCTAATTAGAAAAGTAATTTAATAGGAAGATAGAGATATATGGATTCCTCGAGTTCACTAATGAGGTAGCCTAGCCAAATAGGTGTGCTCCAGGTTCAGTGATAGATCCTGCCTCAAAAATTGAGTTAGAGGTGATTAATGAAGACAACTGTTAACATCTGTTTTCCACACATACATGTATATGCACACATATAGATGAATTCATACATACATATGCTTATAGCACACACAAACACACACAAATGCACACACACAAAAATAATTTTTAGTTGTGTTTTGGAGTATTTTTGATTTTGATACATCTAATTTATTTCATGACAATTTTGGTTGTTTTAAAATTTTATTAGTATATATTAATATCACAAAATTGTGACTATTACCATGACATTATATATTTGGATCATAACTTGTCCCATAATCTCCTCTCTTGTTACATCTTCCACAGGTCCATCCCATCCCCCTTTTTACTTTCACATTTTCTCTTTTAATACTTGTTTACCATATAAGAGAAAAAATGGTTAATTTTTTATGTTATATTTCTCTACATCAAAAGTCCTGGTTCATAATGACACAAGCAGGCAACAGAGAAGCTAACCATAACCTGTTCCAGTATATACACATTATACATATAAGAGTTTGAGAATCACAATATTAATGCTGACCCCTCAATAATCAAGAATTACTTTTTCCCAAACAGTTGTTTTTCCCTTGATTTTTTTTTTACTTTTTAAATTGTTTACATTATTTTGAGATTATAATATAATTGCACTATTGTCTCCTTACTTTTTCTCCTTCCAAACCCATCCATATACCCTTTCTTACTCTCTTTCAATTCCATGGCCTTTTTGTCCATCCATTGTTGCTACATACACATATATCGTATATTATTGCTAAATACATGAAACACCTTGATCAGTCTGCATAATGTTGCTCATTTGTATGTTTTCATGGCTGACCATATGGTGTTGGATAACCAGTTGATGTGTTCTTTCCTAGAAAAAACTATTCTTCCTGTTCCCAACATTCCTTATATGCCTATATAGAGTTCTTTGCATAGGTTGGAACCTCCTGGACTTTCACCATCTATAGTAGTATGTCTATTGTTGATATCCTTTTTCAGCTCATATTTAGACAACCATGTTGGTGAGACATTATGGGTATAGCTTCTGACATTATAAAGACACAATTTTACAAAAACCTCCCTGATTCTCTGTTGCCTGAAGTATTTCTGGCCCCTCTTTTACAATGCCCCGAGGACTAGGTGCAGGAATGATTTGTATGTAAATTTGTTGGGACTCTGTAGAAGGAGCTGCAGGCTACATTCCTGCCACCCGGCCTCTGGCCACCTGGCTAGCTTATGCCCCGAAATAACAACACACAAACTGTATTCATATAAACAACTGCCTGGCCCATTATATCTAGCCTCTTCTGGCTAACTCTCATATCTTGCCTTAATCCATGTCTAATAATCTGTGTAGCACCAGTCTTAGCAGGAAAGATTCAGCATATCTGACCTGGTGGCTTGCTCCATCACGTCTGCCCTGGAAAGAGAGGAATGGCGTCTGAGCTCACTTCCTTTTCCTCCCAGCATTCTGTTCTGTTTACTCCACCTACCTAATTTTCTGTCCTATCAGGGCCAAGGCAGTTTCTTTATTTAACCAATGACCTTCCTCCATCAGGACTCAGCTTTACAACTCTGAGGTTTGATTGCTTGTGGTTTTCTACAACAGTCTCAGTCTATTGCAAAGAGAAGTCTCCTTGATCAGTTGAGGGCTACATTCATCAAGTCTCCTTGATGAATTAAGGACTACATTTATAAAGGACAGATATTAAAAGTGTGCTTAGGGATTGTGCCGATTTACGTTTAAACACTATAAGGATACGTTCATCCTTGGGAATTAGTTCAAATACTATTTTGTGAATATAAAATCATTTGGTTCCAATCTTTGTCTTAGGTACATGCTTCTGCTACCTTTGCCTTTCTTCCTTTCTTCTGGTGTGGGAGGTCCTTCTGTCTATGTGTTGCTTTTATTGCTTAATGAATAAAGAAATGCTTTGAGCCTATGGCAAGAGCAGAACAGAAATAGGTGGGGAAAAGCTAGGCTGTATGCTGGGAGAAAGAGGGGGGAGTCAGAGAGAAGCCGTAGAGCTGCCACCAGAGACAGACAGTGGGAACTTTGCCTGGTAAGCCACAATCACATGCCAATATGCAGATTAATAGAACTGGGTTAAATTAATATAAGAGCTAGCCAATAAGAAGCTAAAACTAATGGGCTAAGCAGTGATTTAATTAAACAGTTTCTGTGTTATTATTTCAGGTCTAAGCTAGCCGGGCAGCCAGGAACCAACAAGCAGCCCTACTCCAACATTCCTCATCTCGATTTTTATGTTCCATTCTTTTGCTCTTTCTCTTTTTCATGCAAAGGGCAGATATTGAAACACTGAATGCCTTTTTGTGATTTCAAAACAAGTGTGATGGCAATTGACTTAACAAACATTTCTTCAGAGCCCCTGCAATAAATAGAGTAGAATCTTTGCCATCAAATAGCTTAATCTAAACCCATGCTGTTTTATTATATAGCCATTAGTTTGAGGGGAATTTTGAGATATGGGAGTAGAAATGAAGGTAGGAAGTAACTAGAAGGAAACCAGGAACAGATACTCATTTTGGAATGTACATACTTATATTTGAGGAGGCAGAGAAGGAATGTGTGTCATTACTTGCTACTATATATTCTGTTTTTTTATCTACTTGTGGTTTTGATAATTATCAACTCAACTCTAACTTATGTAGCTAATGTTCATATGCATTTAGACTGAATACAGCTATTTATCCATATGCTATAGTGGATTATAAGTATAAACTGGTCTCTTTTCTTTACTGCTAACACACTGCATATACTGTTGAAATCAGACTCTGAGAATGTATTTGATTTCAGAGACTAGTTTGGAGGAATAGTGTAGATGAACGTTTATGTTCCACCTGGTCCCACAGATGTTCAGTCCAAAACAAACAAACAGATGCTTATGTTAATTATAAACTATTTGGCCTATTAGCTCAGGCTTATTATTAACTAGCTCTTACAATTTAAATTAACCCATAATTCTTGTCTATGTTTAACCACATGACTTGGTACCTTTCTCAGTGCAATATTTTCATCTTGCTTCTGCTTTATCTGGGTGGCAACTGCAGACTGAGTATTTCCTCTTTCCAGAATTCTCCTAGTCTGGTGGCCTCACCTATACTTTCTGCCTGGCTACTGGCCAATCAGCATTTTATTAAATCAATACGAGTGACAAATCTTTACAGGGTTCAAAAGCATTCCCACGCAGAATAGATTTAGGTTGTTGGGCAATTAAGAAACCAGCAGCATTGTATATGGAAGGTTAAAACTTCTATTTGTTTTCTGCTTAATATTGTGTTTGTTCTTAAGGTGAGAAAGAAATAAACTTTATTGGCTTCTGAACTTCCATATTTTTCAATTCTGTGCCTAGTCCAGTACCTAACCTCCATGTTAATTGATGATTGAATCAATATTTACTATGTAATACAAATAATAAGAGTTCAAAATGTTTTGATTTGACAAATTAATTATATTTTAAAGCCAATTTCTATCACAAAGAACTGCATGTACATATTTCTTTGTAGATATTTCACAGTATTGATTAGTACATTTGAAAAATGACTTTGAAGCTAAATGGAATATCAGAGAGAATTCTTTATTTACTTTTAAGTCCAAACTAATGATTTTTACATGCCATTGCCTGGGGGAAGTTGTTGAATAAATCACAGAATGTTCATGTGAAGTCTTATGCAACTCTTACATCAATAAAATGTGTATTTAGCTACATGCTATTCTATAGTCAAGTGAGAACAACAAGTTTTTCATTGTTTTTGTTTGACATTTATAAGCAGAAATTTCTATATTTGAAAGTACATATGTTTATACATTTACAAAAGAATTATGATAAAATATGCCTTAGGTTTTAAAAGGTACATCCATCATGGAAGGGAAATGAAAGGGAGATAGATAGAAACAGGTTTCTCACTTTTTACATCCTGTGCTACTTGATCTTTTAAGATGACAGTTATAAGTTATTTTTGTAGCTTTTAAAATACTATTTATAAATTTTCATACTAAAATATCCTGATTCATTGCAAGTTTTAAATAAAATTGGGGACTGCATGCAAAAGTCACTTGGGAAGCAGATTCTTTCACAAACCGCTTACATGTGGAAACTTTTCTGATAACATGTACGTCTTTTTCAAAGATGTATTTTTCTGTTTCACATGAAATTTCAGTTGTAAATTCTGTTTTTGTAGAAACTAGATGAGTTGCTTCTATCATATTGTAAAGAAAATACATGAGATACCGAATTATGTACCAGATGAAAGTCTGCTCTCTTCTCATTATTAATATACTGGAGTAGAAAAACACACTTCGGAATTTTCTCTTCAAATGATTCTTCTCCAGTACAGTTGTCCTTTAACTGATAATAAATGCTATATGTCTTTCATCAGAATTTCTGATAGCATTTAATTTTTTTCAAAGATATATTTTTCTGTTTCATATAAAATTTCAGTTGTAAATGTCAACTATATCATGCAACCTGTCTTCCAATGGTTGAAAATCTCTTGCAGCAGGAAATATTAAGTATGCAGTAGATGACCATCAACCTAACTACTGAATTGTTCAAAAGAATTCTTGAGCCTATAGTTGATACTTTCAGACTCATCATTTTATTCTTTGTAGATCTATGGAATACTGGAAAGGACTTTATTCACTCTCAATAGTTTATATAAATACCTCCTTCATTAGTGTTCCTTTTAAAAGTTCTGTCATGAAATACACCTTTTTCCTAAATTATATAATAGAATAGTGAATATTAATTAAGACTATAAACTTTTAAAAAGAAGCCGGAATGTATAGATAATTCAATCCATCTCCTCATCTTATGGGTTTGGAAACTGAAGCTCCAAGAGGAGTTAAGGTTTCCATATGCAAGGTACACCTTATTAGAGCCTCAGCTTTACATTTTAGAAATATTATTATGGTGATATGGTGATAGTCACACTAATGCCAAATCTCCTTTATTTGTTATTACCCTGACTATAATAATGTATCTTACAAAATATGATAATAAGTCAAGAATGAGGGAAGGCTATAAAATATATATTTTTTCTAGAAAATTTAAATGATCATACATAATTTTAAATATAAAAGATAATTGTTTTTTCATACTTTTTATAATATCAAGCCATTTCCACCAAGTGAATAAAGACAAAACTTTTTTACCCAGGTTGAATTTTATTTTTAAGAATTTTTTGGTCTGATATGCATAATTTAAAATGTTAGCTTCACTTTATTGTAGAAAGCCAAATTCTAATATGAACTTAATTACTTTTTTCTATATGATTTTCTCCTGTGTAAATAAGGGTTATATTGTGAATATAGTATCACTCCCATGATTGCCTTTGATATATGGCACAGTTTTACTTTATATAACCAAAAACTAACCATGCAAGTACTATAAAGGAAAGTCTTTTATTATAAATTTTCTATCCATCTTACATACCAACCACAGTTTCCCCTTCCCCCCCTTCTCCCTCTTCCACCCACCTCTACCCCAAACCATCCCCCATCCACTCCTCAGAAAGGGTAAGGCCTTCCATGGGGAGTCAACAAAGCCAGGCACATTAAGTTGAGGCAGGACCAAGCCCCTTCCCCCAGAATTAAGACATAGTAAGGCTTCTCACCATAGGGAATAGGGTCTAAAAAGCCAGCTCATGCTTCAGGGACGGATCCTGGTCCCACTGCCCAGGTCCCCTCAAACTGACTAAGCTATACAATTGTTCCCCACATGCAGAGGGCATAGTTTGGTCCCATGCTCTAGAGTTCATGAGTTTCCACAAGCTTGGTTCCTTCAACTTTCTCTGTAGACTTCTCCATCATGATCTTGGACCCCCGCTCATATAATCCCTTCTCCCTATCTTTGACTAGATTCCCAGAGCTCGGCGGCCTGGTTCTTGGCTGTGGATCTCTGATTCTGATTCTGCCATTAAAGGCTAGGCTCATAACAAAAAAAACAAAACCAAAAAAAAAAATAAGTAAAGTCTTTACAGGGTGACAGGAAAGAAAGTCAGAGATTCAAAACTTAGGAGATGATTTGTATTGTGTCAGTACTAGCTTGAAGATATAAATGGGGACATATGGACAATAGTGTTTGTAAGTATTTAGCAAAATCCTCTAGGAAGAAAATGAAGACCTCTTAGCTACACCTATAAAAAGCAAGGAAGGCATTTACCTTGTGTCTCACATGAAGTTTTTCTTGGCATGATATAATGCACATGATCTATAATGCTGTGAAGCTGTAGTTGTTTAATGTAGCAAGTAGTGGTTGACTTGTGTAATTGTTTTGGTGATATTAATAATAATCTTGATTGTTTTTCACACACAGAAATTTTCTTGATACTTGAATAGTTAATGAATATAGATTAGGCCAAGTTAGACTTCCCCCAAAATGCTATCATAGAATATTCAGGTCGTTCTACCATTCTACTATAGCAGACAAAATATAATGCTTGAGAAACTGGCTATCCACAATGATACTCAGTATCTAAAATTCTCTAATGAGAGTTGAAAGATGTACTAATGATAAGTCAATGTGAATTGTTTTAATACTATGTCCACTTAGCAAAATAATAGTGGTAATTTCTTCCCTATGGCCTATTACCTGTGTAGCCACAATTTCTTGCCAGGATAATGGTGCCAGGTATTGTGGAGCAGGTCATAAATCCAATCATAAAGTGTTTGGTAATTTCCCTGACATTTGTGTCACCATTACACCAGTGGGCATGTCTTGCCATGCAAGTCATTGTTGTAGCCTACAGAGTTCAAAGTTGAATAAGACTGATGCTTACTTTTCTCCTCTGGTAGCATACATAGCACCTTCTAACACTATGAGAGCTATTCAGCAGGGATGAAGTTTTCAGGTCACTATGAGCTTGAGTTCTTTAGGATGTATGTATGGCTCATAGATGTAGTATCTTCCTCATTGGGGTCTAACTATCAAGTTCTGGAGACAGTCAAGAACATTAACAATAGTCTGTAATGTTGGGGGGGTCTGTAGGACCCCTCTGGCAAAAACTTCAAAGAAGGTAACCCATTCTTGGTATTGGGATTTTTATTTGTTAACTTGTGGTATCTAGTGGGGGAATCAGTGTCTGAGTATACGATAACTCCATATTTTACTCATCCTGTGTGTGTATGGATGTATTTGCAAAATTTTCTATGGTAGTAGAATTTCCACATGACTTTTTCAAAAATTTTTTAATCCCCTTAGTCCTTACTCTGCCTTGCCCTCATGCTAATTCTTCAATTTTTTTTCTTTTTATGTTTGTAACACAGTGCATATTATGCAGCTTGTCTCGGTCTGCCTTTTGAGAAAAGATCTTGACATGGTCATGATAAATAGGTAATGAAATAATGTGAATAACTAACAAAACACTAGACAGTCTTTCTAAAATTCAATGTCATAACACTTTAAAAATAATCCATCACATTATTTCCTTAGTGATCAGTATCAAAATGGGATGTTGTGGTCTGAAGCTGTTTACATGAAGTCCAGAAATGATTAAGAAACCATTTTCTTTCCTGGGAATTAGTTTGGTAGAAATCTTGATGTATTAGAAAATACCAGGGTCGCAGCCTCAAGCATTCCCAATGGTTTCTCCCAGTGACCTGTGGTTAGAGAGGACACAGTTAGAATGGTCTCCTGGTTTCTAGAGCTGTGTACATGATTATGGGATGACTCACTGTTTTTACTTAGATGATTCCACTTTCATTGTGCACAGACTTTCTGGAGGGCCAGCTTTGCTTGCATGTGTGTATCCATTCCACCCTGAAGCATTTTTTATGAGAAAGCATTTGTAGAGCAGTTTGCCATTTTGTTTTACAGGCACTCTGCAGGCTATGAAACGGTCATCTGGCCCGTTCATTTGTCTGAGAAAAGCAGTTTTCCCTTTCTTGTATCCATGGCTGACACTCAGCCAAAGGGGTAACTCAGGAAAACCATATAATATCCATCTGTCTATTCAGAAATGAGTGAGGTATTAGACTCGACTTTTCATCAAATTGAGTTTTACAGGTTCATATTTGTCTCAAAGTGGACATATCTTATTGTTTGTGTGGTAGCATGAGAGAGCTCACTGGCACTGCTTTATTGAAATGAATCAGTCCAACAAGTATGTGCTGGGTGTATAATATATGTACTAGGCATTGTGCTGGATATTAACAATGATGGGACCAAAGAAATGCTATATGCAATTATAAGGTGGTGAATATGTAACTAATTCTGAGAGGAAAAGTGGTAAGAGAAGGATTTTGGAATGAGTTGAGAGAGGAAAGGAACCTGAGTTCAAGGAACTAGAGCACAGTCAAATGTTGTTCGTGTAGGTTGCAGGTAGTTAGCAACATTCTTTGAAGTTGGCTGTCATCTTGAAGTTCTTTTATTAATTTTTGGTTAATTGAAAAGTTTTATATTATGGGGTACCATGTAGTGTTTTGATATTGTGGATATATGCTGAAATGGTTGCCAAGTTCATTATATATGCACCACTTCATATACTTACAACTTTTAGTATTGAGAACATTTAGAATTGAATATGTTACTTTGAAACATATAATATAATTCATACAATATAATATAATTGGCATTAGTTCCCATGTTGCACAATATGTCACAAAACTTATTCTATATGACTGGAATTTGGTACTCAGAAGATTGTCAACCTTCCTCTGAAAATACACTCAAAAGGAATTTTAAAACTATTTCACTGTTTACTGATTAAGATGTCAATCTGTCAAGCAATAAGTATTATTCAATTTCATTGAAGCTTGGCAATTTCTCCACTATTTTAAATCTAGTTCATTCAGAGCAATTTAAACGAAGGCATCACCTCATGGAATTTCCAGCTGATAGTCCTAACTTGGGGGAGAGATACACAGAATGGTAATCCAAGAGATAGTGAGGCAATTCAGGTGGTTATTGTCCAAACTAAGAAGTATTTAGGCAGAAAAGAATGAATTCTATGGGTTTGAGATGGCCCTAGGTATTGTATATGCTTAGAAACAGGACTAAGTTAGTGAGAGGATATTAAGTTTTCCACCAGCTCTTTTGCATATCATCAACATACAGAAATACAAAGAGATGACATGGTGTTTTTGAATCAATTGTAAGCTTGGAATTAGAACACTGGGGTTCAGGCCCTAAGACTACTGTGTAACTAGTAAGGCCACAGTGACCATCTTTCCCTTCTTCTATCTGTGATTACCTCAGTTAGAAATGGAGGAACTGAAACTTTCTAGCCACTTCCTTGAGTTATGAGGAAAAAGCAAGATAGTACTCTTGAAAGACAAAGTGTTCTACAAACATTGGTCTCTGCGGCAGCTGTTGCTAATGGACTGAGTATTGTGCCGGCCTCACAGGGTTGTTGTGAACATCAAATAGGATAATGGGTTGAAAGCATTTTTCAAACTTTAAAGTGTGATTCAAATGTTAGGAATTAGTAAAAATAATAAAAGAGAACAATTCATTCTCTTTCCAGATGTTCTGGTTCCATTGTGACTCATGTGCTCATTCAGAGCTGTCCAGATAAACTGCCATTTAATTTCTGCTGGCTTGAGTTCCACATACAACTGAAGCAAGTGGAACCACAAGATTCTGGGCAGTGCCTTCTCCCCTGTAATATTTTGGCTCTAGGATTAACGGGACACCCATTTGTGTGCGAGGGACTAAGACCCTTTACTCGAATCTAGTTCTATTGTCCACGAGCAATTTGAATTTGGCCTCTGGGCTCCAGACCCAACAGGAACCTTGAATTCTATCAAAGCCTTCTAGTTTGATGCCCAGCAGCGCCACAGGTTTTTCATAGGTTACTAATCAGCATGAAATCAGACATGATCTATAAATCAAGTTTCATATTGTTTGTGGCCAGTAGAAATACCTTAACAACCACAACGAGCTGTTTCCAGTAGCGTTAATCACATGGAAAGTTTGCCTTTTGAATCTGTGAGATGGACAGTAAAACTGAGAATTGGAGTAGTTCCCACTCCTACCATCAACATTCCAAAATAAAGAGGATTGAATATCTTTCTATTACATTGTTATTAATAGAAGCGTGTTACTAACTATATAGTTACTCTACTTTAGTAGAATCAGTTTAACATACTTGGCTTTGGACTTGCATGAATAATTTTATGTTTTGACTTGATATTATTTGGAATAGGAAGGATGGGAGGAGACTGGTTCCTCATCTCTTTGCTCCTGGAAAAGGAGTGAAAGTTGTAACTGTCAAAAGAAAGGCAATACTGACAAACTGAATGAAGCAATATTAATAAAATTAATACATATTTGAGAGTTCTATATGATGAGTTGAAATTTAAACTTATCTTGTAATATATTTAAAGAATTAATTAAAAATTTAAAAAAACTGAAAAATCCAAGAAAAGAAATTATATCACTAGCTAATCATTCTGTCAGATTAATTTTTATTTTCTTTCTAATGGATTTATAGTCCCATGTCTTACGTAAAATGTGGTTTTCTATCATATTATATTTCTCTTAAATTTAATTTTTAAAAATTTTTCCTTTTACATTTTATGTTGTAGCTTCCAATTTTTCACGGCATTTTGAATACCAGTGTCCTGCTCAATGAAAGTGGCTGATTGAACATAAGTTTAGACTAAATAAAATTAAGGAAAATTAATTTAAGTTACTCAGTTTTCTTAGCCTCAAGATAAGTGCTGAATAGCCACACCTGTCTAATGTGTCTGTTTTTAATAGTGCAGATATAGAACATTTCTATCAATATTAAAAGTTTTGTTGGGGATTTTTTCCCATAGAGTTAGTATGCCATAGCGTGCTGATGAGTTTTTCTCCCTGTTAGACAGCTGTTACTCTTTTAATTTTTAAATCTTACGGCTACAGTGAGTGAGAGTGTATGCTCTGCTCATGGTTATTTGTTTTGGCTGAATTGATTTTAAGGATCAGTTTCAGAAGTGATATTATTAGGCAGCAAAGTATGAACAGACTCTTTGGAACATGGTGTAGTTCTTTTAAAAGATCTTATAAACTGGAAAATGGTTTTAACAACATATGTGACTGTAATGGTTTCAGTGCAATCTTACTAACATGGGCCATTATAAATTTTAAGCTCTTGTTTTATGCTCTTCACATTAAAATATTGTTTATATCTGTTTTACTGTATGTGCACTTTGTCTTATTATTAATAATAATGTGGGTTTTTAGCTTCATTTCTTTTTGCACAGAATTATATGTTTACATTTTCCTGTTTATAATTTAAATTCTTAATGCCTTCCTATCAAGATCAATGAATCCTCTCCACAGAAGATATTATTTTTATACCACTGTAATTTTTGTCAGTTAATTGTTTATTTTTGCTTGCATGCTTTTGCATATCAGATAAGTTGCTAGATGCTAAATAATTAAATAAAAATGTACATTTTAAGAGCTGGTTGATATTACATTTTCCTTTGACAAAATTATAAATATTAGACATTATTAAGCTTTTTAAACCTTATAAATAAGATAGATAAAAACAATAGCATATTGTCATTTTGTTGCCTCTCTTTAACTGTGAGTGAAAATAAGCATTGTTTCACATGTTTATTGGCCATTTATATTTGTTTCCATGTGAACAGCCTGTTCTTGGCCTTATCCAGTTGTTGTTTTTGTTTATTTGGCTCTGTTTCTTATAGATTTATGGAGATCTTTGGCTATAGAAGAATTTGGTTCCTTGTCATATGCATAACAATCACATTTAATTTCATTCATAAGTTTTCTTATCCAACAGTCTTAAATTGTAAACTACATTGAAATCCATCATCCTTGTCTTCATGGTTTCAGAGTTTGGAGGTCATACTTCAGAGACTTTATAGATAAGTTTGATTTAAATCATGTTCCAGAAGTATTTTCACACACACACACACACACACACACACACACAGATTCATTAATAATGAACATGAGGGATAAAAGGGACCTTAGAGATGACATAATTCAACATTAATTTCCTCATAAATATTCCATTTTTCTTTATAAAGGAAAATAAACTCAGTCTCAAGGAAGAAAATATAGTCTAAATGTTACATAGGAAGTTATTGTGCAGGGATTAATTGCAACTCCTTAGTTCCTAGTGTCCACTTTGCTTCTTCTGTTTTTACAAAAAGATACATTTATTTAAAAATACACTTTTAAGCAACTCAAAGAAAAAGATGCAAAGCATTTCAAAATAAAACTTTTTCTTACATATCAGATATAATTTTCACATATTAAAAACATGAGTATATAAGTTATTGTAGTATAATTTTTATATATGTGTGTATGTATGTATGTATGTATGATCTGGTTACTTAGTTAAAGAAATATATAAAGGATCATAGCCTTCCTATCTTCTGTACTTACAAATAGTAAATGTGTGTTTATTTTAACAGGAATTAAGTATAGTTTTTAATCTTATGTATATGAGGATTGAAAGGAATTAGGTTGGCTGCTGATTGCATTTTCAACCTTCCTTTCTGTGCTTGGGCAAAATCCTTTGAAATTGTTCATTAGCCTATCTTGAGCACAGAAGTCCCCAGGCCATTGTCATTCTAATGTACTCTTAGGGATCCTCAGTGTCATTAAAATCAGTCTGAGATCACTAGCGAAGTTTATCCACTCTTGCAACCTCAATCATATAGCTTTATTACCCTTGCTTTTGCACAGTTTCCTGGTAGGAGACAAATATCTTGCTATATGTTATAAATCCAGCAAAACAGTGATGTTTTTAGCTACTACAAACATTAATACAATCATTATCAATTAAATTCTGGAAAAGGATTTACCATCAATTCATATGCTACTTGTTGGGCAGGGGAAAGAATCAATCCGGAAGAAGCAAATCACCATCCCTGCCCTTCAACCACACTGCAGTGACGACATGCAGATAGAGTTAGTGGAATGAGAGAAAGACAGTTAGAATGGAGAGCTCCACAACCTTTCATTTCATTTGGAAACGGCATGCAGAAGTTCCTTGCTAAGGGCTTTATTGACGACAGTAGCCATATTGGTCATTGTCAACTAAGAATAAATTGAGAACTCTATGATTAGTGGCCACAACAAGGAAAATAACAGAGAAACAAGATAACTATGAGTCATTAATGGATCATACTAGCTATTGTGTGTGTGTGTAGAAAACTGTGCATAGATGCTAAATTGTGGGCACTCAAGAATGATCTCTAAATGATGCAAGGTGAACTCTACTATGAAGCATCACTCAAGGTACATATGGATCCATTAGTAAAAATAGACATAGTTAAAAACAGAAAAAGCACAAACTGACCAAATATTGCTTGAATAATATAATGTCTTGACCCAGGAGCAACTCTTAAAATTTCAACCTTAACAATAAAATCCTATTTATCTCCAATATAACAAAAGATTTTAACCTAAGCAAAGAAAACAAGCCCACAAATCACAATCCCAGAGAACTTAGACAACAATGAGGACCCTAAGAGAGACTTACATAGATCTAATCGACATGGAAGTAGAAAAAGACAAGATATCCTGAGTAAATTGGGAGCATGGGGACCTTGGGGGAAGGTTAAAGGGGAGGGGAGAGGCAGGGAGGGGAGCAGAGAAAAATGTAGAGCTCAATAAAAATCAATTTTAAAAAAGAAAATGAACTAGGGAAAACACTTTAGAAGTCCATATCATTTGACAAATGTGTGACAAATATTAAAATCTTCATACTATAGAAATAGTATTTATACCACATGCACGTCCAATAATAAAAGGTAAAAATCTAACTGAGGGAGCTTGATAGCAGCCTCTGATTAAAAAAGAAAGAAAGAAAGAAAGAAAGAAAGAAAGAAAGAAAGGAAGGAAGGAAGGAAGGAAGGAAGGAAGGAAGGAAGGAAGGAAGAAAGAAAGAAAGAAAGAAAGAAAGAAAGAAAGAAAGAAAGAAAGAAAGAAAGAAAGAAATGTAAAGCTAACCATTTGGAAAGAAGTCTAAAAAACAAAAAACAAGGTAGCATGAGCAGAATCATTAGAGGTTCTACAATGTTGTGGAAACAGAATTCCTAATCATTATTCAGCCAGTTTTATAAGTAAACAAATGCCCAAGCAGAAAAGAATGAGTCTCAGAAAAGGGCAAAGTTCTGTCGAGAGTTGTGACAATATGTGAAGAACCTCTGAGACCTGCCTAGAAAGGAGAAAATATACACTATACACAAGAATTAACTGAATATAATATATTAGGTATATTTTATATAATGTATATTAAACATAGAATAATACAATATAAAATAATTAAATGTAAATAAAAGATGTTCATGAAGAAACACAGATGCTAAACTTAATAGTAAAGACTTAAAATAGGGCGATGGTGGCGCACGCCTTTAATCCCAGCACTCGGGAGGCAGAGGCAGGCGGATCTCTGTGAGTTCGAGACCAGCCTGGTCTACAGAGCTAGTTCCAGGACAGGCTCCAAAGCCACAGAGAAACCCTGTCTCGAAAAACCAAAAAAAAAAAAAAAAAGACTTAAAATAATCTATTTTAAATACACTAAAATATAGAAAATATCTAAAATAAAAAATTAAAAGAATAATTTTCAATAAGTACATAACGGCAATTAGGAGACAGAAATTCGAAAGAAGAAAATAGAAAGCTTGTAGTTGAAATGTTTAACAGTTAAAATTTTAAAAATATTAAAATTGCTCTAAATTAGATTTCAGTTGACAGAGAAATAGCAAATTTGAGTACAGAATCATCAAATATTATATATTTAAAATGTAGTTATGAAAATGATAAAAAAATTGAAGAACCTTGAAAAAATATGGGATACTTTACTGACAGGCCAACATGCGTATAACAACACTATTAGGAAGGAAGAAGAGAACATAATAGAAAAAATATTTGAAAAAAAAAATGGTGACAAAAGTATTGAGAAACTTGCTGTAAAGAATATTTTATAGCAAATTGGATAAGAAAATACTTCAAGACAAAAATGAAGAGAATAATACTCAGACAAATCAGAGGTAAAGTGTTAAGCCAAATACAAAGAGAACCTTAACATTAGCAAGAGAAATAGAACACGGAAACCACAACAAAATTAAGCTGTTATCTAACAATCTATTAACAATACAATGAGCTTTTGATTTTTGATCTTATATATTTACTTGTCTTTTATAGTTAAAACTTCATGAGAATAACTTGCAAAAAATTGTTACATAGCAAGATTAGTAAAAACCAAAGTCTATACATTTCAATGAACTTTTGTCCAAAGTAAATGGGGAGGGAGCAATTTCCATCAGAAATCCCATGCTGGTAAAAGGAAAAGGTGCCAGTCATAGGGGCATAGGAACAACTTGTCTTCTGGAAAGAAATTTCAAGCATTACTAATAGTTTGTCCGAAGTCCAGTCAATGGCGGGTCAATGATATGGCAGGGCACCTTGACCAGGACTGCTTAGATGTGCATATCCTGGTCTCCCTATTTAAACTTTGGTCTCATCTTGAAACCCCTAAGACAGACTTGGAGGTCTGCTGGATCTCTTTGCCTCTCTTCCCAGTATGGGCACATTTAATAAACCTTCTGCTTTCTACTTTTATTGGCTTACTAAAAACATATGCCAGCTGTAACTTGTTGCACAGGTTGCAACCCTCAAGTTAGATAATAGTTATAAAGTCAAGTCAAAGGACAGATTGTCAGCATGACTAAATAAGAAAGGATATATTTGGATACCAGCTATGAGAGGTTCATTGTAGATTCTAAGACCTAAATTGTTGGGAAGTGAAAGGATAGAAATTACATGTCAATAGTGATCAAAAGAGAATTTTCAGTGATTTTGTTAATATAAAATAAAAGAAAACTTTCTGATAAAAACTATTATTATAGCTAAAGAATAGCATATTTATGACAAATGGTCAGCACTCAGAAAGATAAAACAGTTATAAATATATACATAAAGCAGGACCCTAAAGTATACAGAGAAGATAAATAAACAGTTCAATAATAATAATAATTGGAGAGCTTAATGCCTTACTTTCAATAATGCATAGCACAACTAGAAAAGAGTCAATAATGCATAGCACAACTAGAAAGGAGATCAGCAAAGAAATGGAATAATTGAACAACACTGTAAAAACAAAAAAAGCTAGACATAAAAGATGTCTACTCAGTCGTCCACCGAGCAACAACAGAACACAAAAACTTATAAAGTTAACTTGAAATGTTCTCTGGAGTAAATCATGTTACAAGCCGCATGAAAACCCTGTTGAACTTCAAATTATAGTATTAAGAATTATCACATGTACTCACTCATAGGTGGTTTTTTAAACATAAAGCAAAGAAAATCAGCCCACAAATCACCATCCCAGAGAACCTAGACAACAAAGAGGACTGTAAGAAAAACATACATAGATCTAATCTACATAGAAAGTAGAAAAAGACAAGATCTCCTGAGAAAATTAGGAGTATGGGGACCTTGGGAGAGGGTTGAAGAGAAGGGGAGAGGCAGGGAAGGGAGCAGAGAAAAATGTAGAGCTCAATAAAAATCAATAAAAAAAAAGAAAGTAAAAATTCAACCTATAGAGTGGGCAATGCATTTTCAAACCATGAATCTAATAAGAGTTTTTAGGAAAGATATGTAAATTCTTAGAATCTTATAATAAAGAGACAAATAAGCATGTTTTAGATATTTCTCCAAAGCAAATGAACAAATAGCTGTTAAAGTCACTCATCTCCATGGAAATTTAAGTCAAGACTACAGTGAGCTATCATGTCATATTGATTAGAAGGACAATAACAGTAATGAAGCAATAAGTGTTAGCAAAAACGTTGGAAAATCAAAACTGCCATGCGCTGCTGGTGGGAATATACACAGGTATAACTGATTTTGTAAATCTCTTTGGGCACATTATGCAAGTCATACAAATACCCTATCACAATGTACAGTCAGGCATTATAGATGTTGGTAACTTCATTCTTATATATTTATTCATTGGAATCAAAATATGTGGGCACATGAAAATCTGAATCTGAATATGTATAGCAGCATTACTTATATTGGCCAAAAGTAGGAGCAAAACAAATGTTTATCAAATGATGAACAGATACACATATCAAGGTATTGCTATATAAAGAATTGTGCATTACTGTTATAAATCATTCAACCTTGAAAACTCTGTGTTAAGAGAGTCAGTCATGAACATCACATACTGTATGATTCTATTTACATAAAATTTCCAGAATTGACCAATTCATAGAGGCCCAAGGGTGTATTCAGTTCACAGAGGCTGCAGGGGAGAGAGAATGTGGAAAGTCTGCTAAGAGTATAAGGTTGTGACTTTAAGATTATAAAACTATCCTGGAACTGGATAGTGCTGAGAGTTTTCCAACTCCATAAGTATACTGAGATTGATCAAATTCTCCACTTTAAACAGACATTTTGGTACAACCACTATATCTCAATGATGTTGGTAAAGACACAAAATATTGTTTCCCTTCTCCCATGTTCCTTTATTACTCTATATTAATCTCATTTGTGATTTTTTTTCAAATTAATTTCAATAACCATGTTGTTGTCACTACCTTAAGGGATAATCTGTGGCCTACAACTAATTTGGCTATGCAGTGTATACATATTACATACCGTGTACTGTGCTGCACACATAACATCGAACAGATTCCATAATCTATACAACTACTGATAAGAAGATACTATAATGCCATCCTGTAAGTGAGAAACTGTAGTGCTTGCTCAGTAAATATTATATGGATACTGCAGGTAGCAGTGGGTTAAGGAACTAATGAATATTGTCTTTCTTTTGTACACTGGATTTTTTCTCTCTTCAACTCAGTTATAAGTTTCCGGAGACTGTTCAAATACCACAAACATCTAGTCAAAGTAAGTTTACAAAATAGAATATTTTAAATGGAGCAGAGGGTCATAAGCACCCAAGCATTACCAAGTCCTCTGAAGGACGCCAGACAATCCTAGCCCTAATGCAACAGAATGTTGTTCTGCACAGCTTTGAAACTATACGGGTCGGAAGAATCATCATGTTGCACACTGACTGCTTCTTCATTGCCTCAGTGACGTGTACAAAGAATACCTTTCCACAGCTCAGTTGGAAAGATAGCAAGAAAAATCATCTCTTAAATATGTCTTAGAGAACAGTTCACTTTCATCTGACCTGATCACACTTCTTATGTAGTAATGCTCCACTCTCTTCTTCCTCCCTGTCGAGGCTCACCTATTTTTTTGTTTTGTTTTGTTTTTATTGAGCTATATATTTGTAGGAATAAGGCTGCTTGTTGGTTCCAAGCAGCTTAACCCTGAAATAAACACACAGAAACTATATTTTTTAAATCACTGTTTGGTCCTTTAGCTCTAGCTTCTTACTGACTGACTCTTACATATTAATTTAACCAATTTCTATTCAGCTGTGTATCACGACATGCCTGTGGCTTACCCGCTAAAGTTCTGTCTAACTCCAGCAGGGCTACATGGCTTCTCTCTGACTCTGCCCTTCTTTCTACCAGCATTCAGTTTAGTTTTCCCCGCCTAGCTCTGTTCTACCCTATCAGGCCAAGATAGTTTTCTTTATTCATTAAGCAATCATATTCACAGCGTACAGATGGAAAACCCACATTATTTATCTTTTTCTGCACCCCTCCCTTTTTCCCTCCTGCTCTTCTACCCTCTCCCCTCAGCCTCATACTCTCAATTTACTAAGGAGATCTTATCTTTTTCTATTTCCCATGTAGATTAAATCCATGTATGTCTCTCTTAGGGTCTTCTTTGTTGTCTAGGTTCTCCAGGGTTGTGAATTGTAGGCTAGTGTTTCTTTGCTATATGTCTAAAAGCCACTTATAAGTGAGTACATATTATATTTGTCTTTCTGGGTCTGGTTATTTCACCCAATATGATGTTTTCTAGATCCAACCATTTGCCTGCATATTTCAAGATGTCATTATTTTTTCCACTGTGTAGTACTCCATTGTGTAAAAGTACCATATCTTCTTTATCCATTCTTCAGGAAAGGGACACCTAGGTTCTTTCCAGGTTCTGGCTATTACAAATAATGCTGCTATGAACACAGTTGAGCACATGTCCTTGTGGTGTGATTGAGCTGGGTCTTGAGGTAGGTTGTTTCCTAATTTTCTGAGAAATTGCCATACTGATTTCCAAAGTTGCTGTACCAGTTTTCACTCCCACCAGCAATGAAGTAGTGTTCCCATTACCCCACATCCTCTCCATCATAAGTTGTCATCAGTATTTTTGATCTTGGCCATTCTGACAGGTATAAGATGGGATCTCAGAGCTGTTTTGATTTGCATTTCTCTAATGGCTAAGGATGTTGAGCATTTCCTTAAGTGTCTGTCAGCCATTTTAGATTCCTCTGTTGAGAGTTCTCTTTTTGTCATAACTGCTTGTCCTCGGGGAAAAGAGCTGAAGTTTCCCTTTGCCAGAAACATGAAAACCCAGATTTCTTAAAGTTACACTTACTTGTTGTCTCATTCATTCATTCATTCACAGATTCAAAACAGAAAAGTTTTAACCAAACACTAATTTGAGGTCAATACATATGCTAAGGACCAAGGACAGAGTGGTGAAGGAAACAAGTCCTGGCTACTCACAAGGAACTATAGAGTCAAGTGGACCAGCAAATACACTGGGCCTGTATGAAAGACTGTGTGTCTAGTTCTCCTCATCTTATAGTCACAAACCATTTTGACTGAGCCTCATCTTCCTTCAGATATGGTGTTAACTAAACTAAGGACGTAGAGAGTAAGATATCTAGACACTACTAGGAACTAGAACCAGAAGCAAAGCCCTAAAGCAGAGTGAATATGGCCTGCATGCATAGTCAAAAGTTGTGGTTTCTTAGGCCCAACTCGGTAGTTCATTACCTGGTTAAGTGGCTTAATGTCTCTGCCTTCTTTTCCTCATCTGGAAGTGGAATGAAAACATTTGTGGGAGGAATGTTGGACTTAGCAGTGTATGAAATTATTTGTTTCAACTTTCTGTACTTGTTTTGTATACCACCCATACAAGTGGAAACATTAAGATAGTCAGGAATTTTTATCTGACATGTTTGCCACTGTATTCCCATTTTATTGGTGCCTGGTTTATGGAGAGGACAAATAAAATTTCATTAACAGAATGAATGAGAATAAATGTTCAAGTATTTTTTTTTATTGGTGAAGTGCTATAAACCATTGTTGCCAATTCTTTCAAATTAAAGTTTCTAATGAAACCCCTTGTTTCCCATGTACAATGATGCAGTCTGATACATTAGCAGGGCTTCACATTGTAACCTTGCTTCTTTCTGTTCTACTTTAAAGGGGACATTTAACCTCCTCAAGCTTATTTTGTCACATCTCTTTGACTCATCAGTTTGTTCTACAGATACCATGACTACACTGACTTACAAATACAGGTTTCAGAAAATGAGAAAACTGAGGATCAGGAAAAACAAGGCAACTGGTCATGTGGTTGGTAAATTCCTAATACCTTATAATTTGTAATGTGTATAGTTAGGCAGAGTCTACAGCAGAAACAGAGGGAGAGGAGACCCTGCCCATAAAGGGAAAACAGGCTCTCCAGAGCAGCAGTTTGTCTCTTTATTTTGGGGCTGATGAAACACGAAGGCAGCGTGCCAGGGGCCACATGATAACTTTACAGAATGGAAACTGCTTGTTCACCAAGTTAAACCGTTTATTTTTGTTTATTTAACAATGACAGGTCACCAGCTCCATGCCACTTCCCTAGTACCTAGTTCTGAAACACCAAGATGACATGGGTACTTTTTTAGGTTTTATACTATTTTAAATTCTGTTCACCTTTGTGTCTGTAATTTACAAAGAGAGATGGTTATTTGAAGAGCACAGAAATATTTATTCTCCATTTCTACCAAGGGAAAGAAATAAATAATCTGAGAAATATGGCTTAGCTATGAGTGGGAACTTCATGGCCAAGACTGAGACTAGATGGATATTATAGAATCTTTGGTGTTTGATATGGTTTAGTAGCATTTTATTGTAGGACTCAAAAGTTGTTTGGGGGCTGCCTTAGTCCTCACACTTAGGTGCTGTTTGAAAGATAGCACGGCTGTCCCTGCTGATAGAAGTTTCTGTCCTGCCCAATCCCGCAGCCATTCAGTCCCAAAGAAACACACAAAGGTCTACATTAATCATAAATTGGTTGGCCTATTAACTCAAGCTTCTTATTAACTCTTATAACTTATATTAGCTCATAATTCTTGTCTATGTTAGCCACATGGCTTGGTACCTTTTTCGGTGAGGCAGTCTCATCTTGCTTCCTCTCTGTCTGGATGATGACTGCCGAATGACTCTTTACTCTTCCCAGAATTCTCCTGTTCTTATCGCCCAGCCTCTACTTCCTGCCTGGTTGCCCCACCTACACTTCATACCTGGCTACTGGCCAATCAGTGTTTTATTAAAATACAAGTGACAGGATATAGACCATAGTCCCACAGCATGTCCCTAAATAAACACTTCATTCCTTGAGAGTCAATCATAAAAGGAAAAGAGAGAAGCAGCAGCATTTGGTCATGTGCTGGGTGGAAAGCAGACATTTGCATAGGTTATGCGATCTAGAGATAGTGGTTCTTTGAAAGAGCTCTACTGCACAAATGAGGACAAGAGCATGCTGTTTCTGGGGGAATCGAATCAGAGGAGGCTTCCTGGAGGAGGTGTTGGCCTTTTTCACTGAGGCCTACATAATGGCATAATGTTATGAAAGAGACAGTGAGTCAAGGGCAAGGTGAAGTGTTGGAGTTAGAAGGAGCGACAGTGTAAGTAAAAGCAGAAGTGCTTGTAATGGCAGTTGCATTAGGAAGTGCAATGTCTTCACACCACTGGAAGATCATATGGAAGAGGTTCTGGAAGGTGCGAACCTGAGAACTAGAATTAAGCTTGAATTTATGTGCTATAGACCATGAGGTTTTCACTTAGGCATTTAATAAAATGACAAACACTCAGGTTTGACCTGTAACTCTCAAGTGAGAAGAATTTGAACTCAGTAATGATATTGCTAATAAGCTCCCCTTGTGATTCTAATGCAGCAATGAGTTAGAGCCACTCACATGAGTCATGAGTTGTTGAGAGCTGTAAGAGTGCATAGTTACAGAAGCAGATATTTTCGATAGAATGCCACTGGGGTCCTGAGTGAGGACAGGCAAGAAGCAGAAAGACTTGAATAAAGCAGTTACAGTTATTTTGAAGACAAAGCTGCGTGCCTGTGGTGACTATTTCGGCTGTAAAATTAACAGATATTAGTCACTGATCAACTGATAGGAATGGTGGCAGGTGGGTTGCATTGAGGATGTGGAGTACATGAAGTCCAAAATGACTCAAATTTTCTGGGTTGAGTCACTGTAGATTGCTACAGAGACTACAGCCTAATGGGTAACTTTGGAATCAGAAAGACTTGAGTTCAAAGTATAGGGCAACCATTTAGTGCTTGTGTGTCTTGGGCAGAATCATCAATGAGCTGTACCTCAACATTTCCTCCTATAAAATGGCAATGATGCTACATAGCTTGCTGATTTGTTCTGAAGATTAAAAGAGATGATGTTTTAAAGTCTTCCAGCTGGCTCTTACAGGCACCTACTAAATGTCAGGTGTTACCATCGTGTTATTTATTGTAATGTATCCTGGAGTGAGATGCTGTCAGGGATTTTTAATCACTGCCAATAATCCCCCTTCCCACAATAAAAATAAGTCTGTTATTTGTGGGAACAGGATACTTTCCTTGTGTTGCAGTTTAAGAGATCAAAGTAACTTCTGTTCTGTTGTGGTTCAGTGATACAATAGACTTATTTTCCTAGCTCCTGTGCGTTCTTTGAGCCAACATGAAGTGCCCAACCTTGGCTTCCTGGTTTAAAATTGAGATTGAAATCTAATCAACATTTCATTGTTAACAAATTGTGACTGCTCACATGGTGCTGTCTGTCTTCTTTAAGCTTCAGTGGCACAGAGACATGTGGCTGAACATTTTTCGCACTTTGTATGCCACGTTATCTGTGTTTCCCTGCTTCAGACTATGTCACAGCGGGGCTTTAAAGATAGAATCTTTTTCTAGTATCTCCACTGACTGCTGCTAAGTAGTGTCTGGCATAGGAGGCTGCATAATTACTGTACAGTATGAGATTCTATAGACTATTTTCAAGGGGAAGTTGAAATGGGATGGTGAAAACAGATAGAAGTTAAAATATATTTGGGGTATGCCAGGCCCTTTCTCATGTATTGTCTGATGTAATTGTCACAATAAGCTTCTGAGTTTAGAATACTATGCTGAAACTGTTCACATGACTAGTGATCAGTAATAGTGGCATTCAAGCTCAGAACTCTGTTCCTTAGACTTTACTCTTTTCTCCTTCAGTGCTACTACAACTTACTCAAAATGTACTGAAGTTTGTGTTTCATTTGCTTTATCTGTGGATTCAGGATCTGTGGCAGCATACTGTCATTCAGAGCAAATGTTACAGACCAGACTTAAGAGAGTGGTCCCTGGATTCCTATGCTTTGTGTCTGACACACACAAGGGAGATCAATCACTGTTAACTAAGTTCCATTTATCTTGGTAGCACTTACACTGCTTAATGCTTTTAATATTTTTTAGAAATTCTCTTGGATCTAGCTGAGTGACTACATTATGTGGGTTATCATATAGAGTTTTTTGCAGGTTCCCTGTTTCTCACTCACAGAGAACTTAAATAAGACTATAGCTCTTACTCCAAAACAGAACTCTAGCATAGGAATTGTAACACCTAAATTCTAGTGGCAGGCCTGCTTCTGGATAGCCGTTTATATTCATCAATTCTCTGTCCCTTTCTGGGCCAAAAATTTTACAATGGGTGTGGACAGAGTTGAACAAGGTTCAGACATTTCTGGACATTAAAGCATTTGGGGAACTTTGGGGAAAAATGGATGCTCAGTCCCCCTGAAGATTTTTAAATCAGAGTAAGAACATTGGTTAATTTGAGGAAGCTCCCATATGAGTTAACCGTGTAGATAAGAGTTAAGAAAGACTGGACTAAAAGATTTTTTAATTGCTATGCAGCTGTGATGGTTTAGGGAGCCCATGCTATATAGAACAAGAAAGAAAGTATGAAATTTGTAGGCCTGTCTTAGGGGTTTTGCTGCAGTCATAAAACACCACAACTAAAAGCAACTTGGAGAGGAAAGCATTTATTTTTCTTATACTTACAGGAAACAGTCCATCACTAAGGCAAGTCAGGGTAGGAACTTAAATAGGGACCTAGAGGCAGGAACTGAAGCAGAAGCCATGATCGACTGTGATTCACTGATTTGCTCTCCATGCCTTCCTCAGCCTGCTTTCTTATATGCCACAGAACCACTTGGCCAGGGGTGGTACCACCCACAATCAACTGGAACGTCTTGAATCAATCACTAAATTAATAAAAAAAAAAAGCCTCAAAATCTTGCCTCTAGTTCAATCTTCTGTTCTCAGATTACTTTAGCCTATGTAAATCTGATAATCGAGCCACCCAACACACACACACACACACACACACACACACACAAAACATGAAGTTAAAATCCTAGCTCTGCCCCTTACTGGCTATGTGATTTGAAGGCATCACCAAATGGGTCATGTTCCTCTGGCTCCCTCATTTTGAAAATAGAGATAGCCTATGTAGCCTACAGTAATAATGGTGAGAATTAAGCACTTTTGCTGATTCATAGCACATAGCAAACCCCCTGTAAATCATCTTATTATTATTCAAAATTAAAATGAAAAATGTGATAAACATTCTAGTTCAGAAAGATTTAACATGTAAGCTGAAATTAAGTGCTTTATTTTTAATTGATTGCGTGTTTTCCATTTCCTGTTTCATTGGCAATGCATTCCGGAAACGAGCTATGGAAACAGATCTTGCCCTAAGATTTGATGACACTGCAGGAAACAGTCTGGCTAATTCTACCAGGGCCCATTGGCTATGATGGCTTGAAAACTGTTGGAAAAAAACTGGCTCAAAGAAGACAGCAGATGTGGTTTGGGAAGTGCAAGGATATGACTATAATAAGCATTCATCTGTTCAGCTCCATTTCTAAGAGTAGTAACAGGAGAAATGGAGAGATCTGTCAAATCGGCAAGATGTTGACATTAAAGTCTTGCTGTCATCATTCCAGCTATCTTGATGTGTTTTTCATTGCTTTAAGCTTTATGAAAATGGAAATAACTACAAAGACTGTAAATATCTGATGCATAGTAGTAGACAGTGTTTTTATTTACCTTTGTGTACTGTATAAAGCAGTTAGTATATATCAAGCTTAAGGCTTAATTACAGTTTCCAAACATAGATACCACCGTCCGACCTCTAGATTCCACAGTAAAATATCCAACATCATACACAGTGAGCACACCCCTTTAACCCAACCTGGCCCCTTCTACAGCATTTCCCTTGTAACATTTTACACTTTTCTTAACCCTGATTGAGATTACAAAAACTCCCTGAATGAAGTCCAGTGCCTTTATCGTCCTTGCATATCCATTATTCATCAAATTTATCTCATATAATGTGAGTTATTGAATAAAAATTAATAGATGAATACATGAGCGAAGAGTATGATTGACCTCTTTTCTTTAATGATATAGTGGATGTGTAGATAAATTTCATACCATGTACAACATAGTGCAATTTAGATATGAAGGCATCCAGAGTGACTGAATAAAGATATTTATGTATCCACCCTGTCATAAAAACAATGAAAATATAAGCAAAATATATTAGACTCAACCTCTTCAGAACTCTGCAAATAAAACAGACAATATAAGGACATTTATTCAAAAATGCTGTAAGTTCTCATCATAATAGAAATAATTAGACATCGATAACAGAAAGATAATTGGAAAATTCACAAGTGAATGGAAATAAACAGCATACTCCCAAATAAATGTGGGGTCAAAGAAGTAAACACAGGTGAGATTAGATACTTAAACAAGATGAAAATGAAAATGTGTCACACCAAAACTTAGAGGGAGATTCAAATTATTTATTTAAACAGTGAAGGTAGAGGTGACTTTAGAAAACATGTTTGAAAAAAGGACTAAGCAAGCCGGGCGATGGTGGCACACGCCTTTAATCCCAGCACTCGGGAGGCAGAGGCAGGTGGATCTCTGTGAGTTTGAGACCAGCCTGGTCTACAGAGCTAGTTCCAGGACAGGCTCCAAAGCCACAAAGAAACCCTGTCTCGAAAGACAAAAAAAAAAAAAAAAAGAAAAAAAAAAAAGAAAAAAAAAAGAAAGAAAAAAGGACTAAGCATAATGTAGTAGTGCATGCCAGAAGGATGTGCTAAAGGGGAAGGGAGACCTCTGAAGAATTATGAGTTCCAGGCTTGGTCTGCACCTTGGGTTGGGAGTATGGCTTAGCAATAGAGAACTTGTCTATCATGTCTAAGGCCGTTGGATAAATATTGCATTTTAATCGATATTTTAAATTTATTAATTTATTTTGCATGCATGGGTAGTTTGTCTGCATGTGTACATGTTGTCCAAGCAGGTCCAAAGAGGACATCAGATCCCCTGGGACTAGAGTCATAAATGGTTGTAAGCCACCATATGGATGCTGGGAACCAAACCTTGACCCACTAACAGACAAGCCAGTGCCCTAATAGCTGAATCATCTTTTCAATCCCTTTAATTTAGGTTTTTAAAAAGATCAACTACATATTACAATCAATAACAAGAAAGAATTTATCACAAGGTCCTAGTGAGCTCCATTTCACAAATGAAATCAACTAATATGATGTACCATATTAAAAATTAAAACAAGATTATAGGTATGTAATTCAGTAGAGAAGTACTTACTTAGCATGCATAAGATGCTGAATTCAACCTCTAGTAGTGTCAACAAAGCAAACTAAAATAATAAAAGATGAAAATACTAGAATTAAATAATTCTTAACAGATACAGAAAAAAATTATCTGAAGTTTAATGCCAACTTTCAATTAAACAGTCAGAAAACTAGGCATATAGATAACTTTCCTAACCTGGGGGATGTTTTATGAAAGCTGCAAAGCTAATATCACACTTAATAATCAGAGACTGAAATCTTCCTATGTAAACTGGACACAATACAAAGAAGACTGACTGTTCTCTCCATTCGTATTTACCATTCAGTTAGAGATGCTAATCACAGTGATTAGGCCAGAAAAATAAGTAACAAGCATCAAGATGAAAGAGAACGCAGTAAATTATCCCTAATCACAGATACCATAATTTTACAGAGACTAATTTTAAGAAATTCACAGTAAACTACTAGAAATAATCCAATGATCTCAGCCAGGTTGCAGAATAAAAGACTGACATCTTAAACCTAACTGCATTTGCATGTTCTGGAAAGAATAATCAGAAAATGAAGAGGCAGATCATTTATTATCATCAAAATAGAAAAATACAAATAAGCAAAAGAAGTACAGGATGGTCCACTGAAAATCACAAAACACTGTAGAAAATAATTTTGAGTAGAAATAAATGAGAAAGCATCCCATGTTCATGTTTCAAAAGACTTCATATTGTTGAGGTGTTAATAATTCCTAAAGAATGAAGGAACTCTCTAGCAAAATGTCAGCTAAGAATGAGAACAAAAATATGATTTAAAAGGATGGTCAATATGATCAAACTCAACATATATATAGGTATGGAAATTGTCACAGTGAAATCTACTTACTTGCATAGTGTGTTAATTATAATTTTGAAATCCTAGCCAGGCGGTGGTGGCGCATGCCTTTAATCCCAGCACTTGGGAGGCAGAGGCAGGTGGATCTCTGTGAGTTCGAGACCAGCCTGGTCTACAAGAGCTAGTTCCAGGACAGGCTCCAAAACCACAGAGAAACCCTGTCTCGAAAAACAAACAAACAAACAAAAAAAAAAATCCTACCTGCCTTCTTATCAGAAGTTGAAAAACTGGCCATAAAGTTCTTAATGAAATATAAGAAGCATAGAACAGAAAAAAAACAGTCTTCAGCATAACAAATAAGGAAAATCCAAATCCTGACTGGAAAACCTTACTATAAAGCTTTAACAGAATGTTTAAGATAAAATAATTTAAGGATAATGAGGTGGGGAAAATCGAGATAAAAGTGGTTGGTACTCTCTCTCTGTCTCTGTCTCTCTCTCTTTCTCCCCTCTCTCCTCTCCTCTCTCTACTCTGAATGTTAGCCTCTTGAAATTATTTGATTTTTAAAATTTATGTATAGGCAATAATTAACTAAACGGTAAAAAATAAAAAAAGGGCGATGGTCACGTAGATAAGAACTCTATAAGTGTCTGAAAATAAATCTCTACATTTATGGTCAACTGATTTTTAACAATGTTTGTCCAAACTTTGGTGGTGGATGGAGTATAACTCAGGTCTGACTGGTCACAAAGCCATAATGTACTAACATTACTGGACCTAACAAGGAAAACAGCTATGAGACTTTTGTCTTTCACCTTGAGTCCACAATCATTGGTGGGCTTGCTCAAATGAGTCCAATTCTCAAAGCATCTCAAAATCCTATTTGGGGGCAAGAATGGCGAGGAGGAAAGAGGAGAGAAACATCTAAGTCCTAAGTGCCCCTGTGTCCAACTTCCCTCAAGGTTGACCTGGCATTTTCAGGCTGACAGTTTCTGGCAATACACTTCTATTCAATTAGGTGTGCAGCTTCAGTAAGCATGTAAACCAGGGCAGTTGGGGAGAAACATGATGCACTTGTTCTCAAAGCAAACCTTTGTGCTTGTGATAGAGTGCTACTTAGGAAGATATTAAAAGGTTTCAAGTTCTTATTTAATTATTTATTATTATAATCAGAGGAAAGAACAAATGCATAACAATGAGTGAATGAGTGCTAATGTGCTCGAATTAAAGAACCAACAATATTATTAATACCTTTCCACTGAGACTACTAGAATTAAAGGTCTGTGAGGGCTTGAAACTTTGATCTGCTTTAGCTTGTTGCCTTCCCTTCCAAACCTAGAATGGTACCTGACATGTGCTAGGTATGGTGCGATATTTCTTTATGATTGCATGAGTCTACTTGGAGCCAACAATACGTTAGAGCTCAATATTGTCCTAAATTTGGGAGCTATTATGCACTTCAATTTTCATAACGTTTTCACATACATCCTTAAACAATATTGTTATGTTGGGCTCTTTTTTTAATTTACACAACAGAATTAAAATGCATCAAGTTATTAACTAGGTGTTTGAAATCTTAGTGTGGAAGATTTACCTATGAGGTTTCAGTCAGACCTTGTCATTGCTGGCTTATATTTTACTGAATTTATATGCCATAATTTCATCTCCCTTTTCTCCTGGAAGTCGATACTTGGCATTTATGTGTTTATAAACAAAGCTACTATGAGCATGCATGCATGTACCTCCTGGAGTTTCAATCTGGAAGAAGGAACCGCAGTCAGAATTTTTATTTTCATCTCCTAAAATTTAGTCCGTGAGTCAAAACTACAGCATGCCCTTAATTCACACTAAGATAGAATCAGTGGGAGAACTGCTATCAAAAATATTTTGAGAACCGAGTAGAGGAGATGGGATAAGGGAAAAGGGAGAGGAGAAATTTGTCTGCTGAAACCTGCCATTTCTCTAAACTTTAATCAAAGTGTAGTTCATAAAAATCCAGATTCTAAAATCCTCTTCATTATTTTTCTCCCCTATTTTCTCTTAGTAATTTAAAGATTCTTTATTAAATTCATATCTACTTAACAAAACGGTGATTGTTTGAACCTTCTTTTGAATACACATTTGGTTGGATTCTTTAAACAACCAGTATAGTTTAAATTTTGAAGTGGATAAAAATGTTTATTTTTTTAACTTTCTAATAAAAATACAATACTTCTCCTTATAACAAAACTGAAATGTGCAGTGCTGTAGTAACCCTAGATAGAATTTGCATAGCATAGCTTTCATACTTACCTTTTTTATTGATTTTTATTGAGTTCTACATTTTTCTCTGCTCCCCTCGCTTCCTCTCCCCTCCCCTTAAACCCTCTTCCATGGTCCCCATGCTCCCAATTTACTCAGGAGATCTTGTCTTTTCTACTTCCCATGTAGATTAGATCTATGTATGTCTCTCTTAGGGTCCTCATTGTTGTCTAAATTCTCTGGGCTTGTGAATTGTAGACTTGTTTTTTGTGCTTTATGTCTAAACTCCACTTATGACTGAGTACATATGATATTTCTCTTTCTGGGTCTGGATTACCTCATTTAATATGATGTTTTCTAGAACCATTCATTTGCCTGCAAATTTTAAAATGTCATTTTTTCTGCTGTGTAATACTCCACTGTGCAAATATACCACATCTTGTTTATCCATTCTTCAGTCGAGAGGCATTTAGGTTGTTTTCAGGTTCTGGCTATGACAAACAATGCTGCTAGGAACATAGTTAAGCATATGTCCTTGTAGTACAATTGAGCATCCTTTGGATATATACCCAAAAGTGGTATTGCTGGGTCTTGAGGAAGGTTGTCAAACTTACCTTTATACACATTGAATGGCACCTCTCCTTTCTTTCTTTTGTTTGTTTGTTTCGTTGTTGTTGTTGTTGTTTTTAAATAGCCTTGGCTGTCATAGAACTCACTTTGTAGACCAGGCTGTCCTTGAATTCACAGAGATCCACCTGCCTCTGGATCCTGCGTGCTTGGATTAAAGATGTATGCCACAACGTCAGGCCTGAACTCTCTTTTCTTACAGTCTTCTTTACTTTACTTATCTATTTTATGTATGTTTTTCACTTTGTTAACGTGACATGTAATTTGTATCTAAAACAGACATTACTATTGTCACTTATACTTATATCTTTAAAAAATAATCCCATCTTTCATGTTTTCTTATATGGAGCAGTCAGAAATAATTATTTGCTACATTATTTTACTTTTCTTTGGCTCTTGAATTTCTGCTCTAGTAGATAGTGAGTTGCAAAAGGGAAAGAACATATACTAATCACCACTATAGCTCTATATTTTAACCTTGTGACTCATTCATGGGTCAGTTATCTAATCTACCTATTTACCTGTTTCCAGCTTCCAACCATATTACACAGTTTGCCAGTCATATTACATAATTTATCAGTAATTAAGAATCTTCTCTTTGGAGTCAGACATAGCAGATATGGAAGCTTAGCATTTCTATTTACTAGATGTATGATTTTGCATAAATGTGTTTAATTACTCTAAGCATCAGAATATGAAGGTGATCTAAAGTCACCCAGAAAATTTGGGAGGAAAATTAAAGGCGATGATACGTATGAAATGCTCTGACATGTTGACTACCTAACTACATGTGTTTTTTATTTTATTTTGCTTGTATTAGTCAGAGAGGCTTTAAAACAGTGGAAAATAGAGGAAGAAAATTATGAAAATTTTCTTATGCTTCTTTCTGGAATGAGAATGAAGGCACAATATTTAATGACATTTTAACCAATACAATGAGTGATGTTCGTTGTGATGGGCTAAGTTGTGGATTTGAAATGGGCTCTTTTCCTTTGAAACATGTGGCTCTTCAATCCTTGATTCTATTTACAGTTTTAGTAATAGCAGGAAATGGGGGCTTTTGAAAGAGAATACAGGCCACCATAATTAGCTGTTTGATTTTCATATTCAGAGTACAAGTATTTTAAATTCATTTTGCTTTACGCAGGTCTTGAATAAAGGTTAGTATTCCTGTCCTGGAGACTTAGAAATTGTAGCCGAAGTTGTTTTTGCTTATGTCTTGCCAGGGCTGCTCCTTAGAAATGGAGGGAGAAGAAGTTTGAATGCTTTTCTGGATTCTAGGGACTATGCTATGCAGGAAACCAGAGCGCCATTAGTAGAAAGCAAAAGTGAGGAGTGAGAAGAATTTGGGGAAGGAAAACTATTTGGATAAACGTGGCTTGGTATCAAAACATTTTAACCTTGTCATTTCTTACTCCTGCTTGTTTCCACTGTACAATAACTATGCTAATGAGAGAATAATCTTGTTTTGCTTACTTGTTATGGGGTGATGAAACCACTAAGCACAAGAAGTAGATTCCAATTATGGCTCATTTTCCTTCCTTTTTTGGTAGAAACGTACTGATGAAACATAGAAGTTGTAGTCCTACGGCTCAGAGTGTGAACAACTGTCATCCATCTGAGGCAGAGTAGCATTGGCACAGCAATTTGGTTCCTCTTTGTTACAGAGCAGGGCCAGGGACGTGGACCTGTGATGCAGAGAGGCTCAAAGGAAAGCAAAGGAATTGATTTTAAAGACCAATGGAAACTGGTGTATATATTAATTTATCTTTCGCTTGTATATTAATTTCAAGAGCAACTCCCACAGTTGATTCATGTTGTCACGTATAGCAATAACCCAGTACTACCGGTGACAATGTTCCTGTTTTACAGGTAAGACTGCAAGAGCTAACATCCATAAAAATTCTTCTGGTATTTGATATGGTTTTATCATAGGTCTCCCTTTGGGAGAAGTAAGGTAGAGGGTTGGGTTCATGTCATTTAATGACCAAAAATGTCTGAGCAATACATTAAGTTGCTACCTTTACCTCAGATTTCCTGCCCTCTTCCTTCCCTTACAAATTCAGAGGTCATGAGATTGACTACTCCCAGAGAAAATTGTTTAATCCCTTGGCAGGATCCACAGGGTTCTATTAATGCCATGCGAAAACTTACAAACCCGTGCTCAGGTAAGGTCTCAAAAAAAAGCTAAGCGGGGCTGGAGAGGTGGCTCAGAGGGTAAGAGCACTGCCTGCTCTTCCAAAGGTCCTGAGTTCAATTCCCAGCAACCACATGGTGGCTCACAACCATCTATAATGAGGTCTGGTGCCCTCTTCTGGCCTTCAGGCATACACACAGACAGAATATTGTATACATAATAAATAAATAAATATTTAAAAAAAAAAGCTAAGCTTCACATGAGCGATACATAGAATGATACATAAAATATGTATGGTTTCTCCGAAAACCAGAGAATTCGCCTCGAGTTCTGCCAGCCACTGACATGTGCTGCTTTGTTTTGTGTGTGTGCGTGTGTCTTTTCAGTTTGGACAGCGCCAGGGACCACGTTTTACCCATCGACTATTACTTCCCACCCCAGAAGACCTGCCTGATCTGCGGCGATGAAGCTTCTGGCTGTCACTACGGAGCCCTCACCTGTGGCAGCTGCAAGGTCTTCTTCAAAAGAGCCGCTGAAGGTAAAAAGGTCTTACCTCTTTCCTGATATTTGCCTTCTTCTCCTGCCTCCAAGAGACCTTCCAGGGCCTTCGGGTAATCCCAGGGACTGACTTATTAGCAAGAGCCCTGTCGTAGAACCTATAAGAACAAAGAAGCAAATGGTTCTCTTTGCTGAACTCTTTTGGCTGCCGTGGTTGGACAAGCAGTGTTGATGATGAAGGTGGTCCGAGCTGGTGCTTGGTGTGCAGTGGATCCTAGGAACGAAAGCAAAATTAATGATTTGAAAAATTAAATTTCCCTCCTGCTTGTTTTCAACAAGTGAAGGGGAAATGGCCTTATTAGAGAGGTTACAAGTTGAGAAACCCCAACTGAGTCCACAGGCTGTTCTATGTAGTGAATGCTAGATTGTTCCTAGTTAAAGCTTCCTGGCTTTAACCCCAGTGAGGAAGTGTGCTCACTGTTCGGCAGACCGTCAGTGTCTGCACCTGCTCCCTTCTCCTTGCCACTCTTTGGGGCCTATCTTTGCCATAACAACTCCAAGGTAGATAAAAAACTCAGAGGGAAACAACAGTTTTATTTTCCTCATCAGAGGACTGCCTTCAGGGCGTGACAGTTGGTCCAGAATCCCAAGATAAGTTGCATTTTATATCTGACTACGTGGGATGAAGCCTACTTGTTATCTGCATAGATTTCAAATTGCCTAGCCTACATAGCCTAACAGGAACTCCCGATCTAGACCCTCCCTCCTTAATCACTGAAGCTTAAGGCTTCTATTCACACACTCAAAGAAACACTGGGAAGCTGCCCCTAGATGATCTAACTGTGGTAGCAGACCCAGTTTTAAATACAATTTGAAGCCCTGCCCTGGTTTCCCACAAAGGAGGAGCTTCCTGCCAATGAGTTTTTCCTTCCTTCTGCCTGGTCTGGAAGAGTTTAATTCTAAGTCAGAACCAAAAAAAAAAAAAAAGCCTTTCCTGAGGAATATACTGAGCACAACAGAAGCACCAGTGAATATTTGGCAACTACAGGGAAAGTAGGTACCCTTAGACAGCTCTCCTCACTGGTGGTCAATCATGCTAATGATTTTAGTTGCAGCATTTTAGCGGGTGGACAAAATATACTCCAAACAGAAAGCTATCATTTTCTTTTCTTCCATTTCTCAAAAGTGTGAGGAGGTGACTCGCATTTGTGATTACTGAAAATGGACTGTGGGTTTCAACTTTACTCCCACATGGAGAATTGCTGCTGTCCATAATAGCCTAGCATGAGATCCAAGGTCCTAGGGCATAAGCCTAGACATTTACAAAGACCCTTAAAGCAGCACCCCCTTTCTCAACAGTACCTAGGCAAGAACAGCTATTAGAAAAGGAAGTGGAGGCATGTTCCAAGGACTTCAGATCACTCCAGCTTCTCCAGTAATTCACGCCTGCTTTCTAATTCCCTGTAACAGATCACCCTGGTTTCCCACCAGGGAATGAAGCAGAGTAGCATTCTAAAGCTACTGTGGCAGCAGGCCCAGGGAACTATAGTAGGAGGCATACCAGATGGAAAATGAGTTCAAGTGAGCAAATGAACAATTCACAGATTATATCATGATCAGTGCCACCTTTGGGTCTTAGAAGTCAAGGTGACTAAATGATTGCTTTGAACAAACAGAAAGATCATCTATATTGTAAAAGGAAAAACAATTGAGCCATATCATAATACCCTGCATAGCAGCTTTCTGGAGAATTTAGAACTAAAGGAAGAAAGAAGGCAGAAGGGCAGCTGCCAGGACTGCATGACAGGATCTCTACCATCATGTGGATTCTAGACTATTTGACAGCAGAAAAGACAAGCAATGTGGACCGGAGGGGATTATTCAATGTTCAGAACAGAGAAATCCAGCAAGGTCTTAAAAATGATTCAGACCCTAGAGTCGTTCAAATTCCTGTAACTCAGTGATATTTTATTTAAGAAAATGAAGATCACCAAATGAAACAACTATTTGTTTTATCGTGTTATTTTGCTTGCACATTATCATGCAAGTTTATTTCACCATTTTTCCATAACACAAATTAAATGCAGTGCAACTGCTTAAAGACCATTTTTTTTACACAGCACAAGTTTATGCATGAGAAAACACTGAGTGGAGAATGTGCTCCATGCAAAAATCCTGACATGGAGCAAATTGGCTACTTTCTTTTTTAGTTATTTTACTATTTTGGAGTATTTTCACACACAAGCACTGTATTACATCAGTTCCAGTCCCCGCTCTTCCTTCTCCTACTCCTTCACACTCTCCTCTCCCAGTCCCTTTGAACTTCATGATTTCTTTAATTCCTGTAGCATGAACACACACACACACACCACTACCACCACCACCACCACACACTGTCATAATACAGCCAACCATATGATGATCATATAGATATATTTTTAAGAATGACCACTTTTTGACTGCAAAGTGTAGTGGCACATCCATTTAATCCCAACACTTCACACATAGACGCAGGGTTATTCTAAGCGTCTACATAGTGATCTACATAGTGAGTTCTGGAATAGCCAGGAAAGCTATGTAGAGAGGCTCTGTCTCAAAAATACCAAAAAATGACCAGTTGAGATTGGATAATCTATTTCCCCACTCCATTTCCTCTTGTGTTCCTGCTACTCCCTCTCAAATTCATGACTTCTTCCTCTTGAATTATATTGCTCTTTTTATATGTGTTTACAGCTAACCACTTGAGATTGGATAACCTATCAGAAAGCTATTCCCAGAGAAAAATGAATCTTTTTCTCTCCGTACCCATTAATTTATTAATGAGGTTGAGGTCTTGTGAGATTTACGCAGTCCACACTGATAGGACAACTGGTGTTGCCATTGGACTGGTCTTGATTAAGCAACCATGTTGTTGAGATTTCATGAGTGTAACTTCCCTGTCAAATACAGAAGACATTATCTCACAGAAGATGTCCTGCCCATATGGCTTTAACTATTTTTCTATTTCCTCTTCTTTGGTGCTCACTGAGTCTTGGGTGCAAAAGTTGTGTTGTATATTTGTCAGTTGGGGCTGGGCATGCCCAGATCAGTTGATCTTTGCATTTTGACCAGTAGTGACTTTCTGTAATGATCTCACTCTACTGCAAAAAAGGATTTTTATTATTTTTTTAATGCAGAGTGAGAGTTACACTAATCAATGGGTTAAAAGATAAGTATTTAGAAAGCAACTAAAAATTATAATTGTTTATCAAGATAGTAGGTTCTCCTCTAGGGTCCCTAACCTCACCATCCACAGATAATTAGCCAGGTTTGCAGTATCAGGCATAGATGCCCTCTTGTTAAGGGTACCTTAAATCCACTATGATGGCTATTGATTACCCTCTCCCAAGATAAACATCATTATTGCACCCTTGAAAAGTCTTTCTGTTCTGATCATTGTTGTCATACAAAATCTTTACAGCTGGGTAGTACTATTGATTTCTTTCCTCCCTTGGCAGATTGCATAGCTAACTCCTTTGGATACTCTGAGGGATACCTCTCAAGGAAGAGACTTTCAGGTCATTGCCAGCTCAATTCTTCCAAGTCATGTGTCCTGTGTGCTTGGTGTCTTTTGCAAAAGAGACCTACCATCAATTTCTGGAAGGGAGCCAATGGCAATGACAATTACCTATATTATTTTGAGAATCTTTTCAGCTCTTCTGACCAACAACTCGAAGGGCAGGTTCCCATGCCTAGATTGAAGATTTTGTTAAATAGTCTATGGCACCTTCCCATGTCTTACAGAGCTATGGAAAGTAAATATTCTCAACTCTTTTGGTTACTTTAGAATGTGGGTACCAGGTTTCAATTCTCAGTCTTTTGAAAGATACTAGAAAGGTATGTTAGGGCTAAACAAAATAAAACAATGTTGGTCTCTGTCTCTGTCTTCTTTCATCGCCTGATGAAGGTTAATATTCAGGGGGATGCTTATATGTTTTTCTTTGGGTTCACCTTCTTATTTAGCTTCTCTAGAGTCACGAATTATAGTCTCAATGTCCTTTATTTATGGCTAGAAACCAAATATGAGTGAGTACATCCCATGTTGGAGCACTGGACTGAAGTCTCACGATCCAAAGGAGGAGCAGAAGGAGAGTGAGCACGAGCAAGGAACTCAGGACGGCGAGGGGTGCACCCACACACTGAGGCAATGGGGATGATCTATCGGGAACTCACCAAGGCCAGCTGGCCGGGGACTGAAAAAGCATGGGACAAAACCGGTCTCGCTGAACATAATGGACAATGAGGACTACTGAGAACTGAAGAACAATGGCAATGGGTTCTTGATCCTATTGCATGTAATGGCTTTGTGGGAGCCCAGGTAGTTTGGATGCTCACCTTAATAGACCTGGATGGAGGTGGGTGGTTCTTGGACCTCCCACAGGGCAGAGAAACCTGCTTGCTCTTTGGGCTGAGGAGGAAGGAAGACTTGATTGGGGGAGGGGGAGGGAATGGGAGGTGGTGGCGGGGAAGAGGCAGAAATCTTTAATAATTAAATTAATTAATTAAGAAAAAAAATCAGCAAGAAAAAAAAAGAAAAAAAAACAAAAACAACAACAACAAAAAATAAAACAATAATTATTACTATCACAGCACTCAGGAAGCTGAGGTTAGTGGATTTGTAAGTTTGAGGCCAGCTTGCTCTATACTGTGAGTTCTAGGCCAGTCAAGGATACTTAGTGAGGCCCTATTTCAAAAAACATTACTATTAATAATTACCATTGCTAAGATTTCTGCTCCTCCCTGGAAAAGATAGGTGGCTTGAATTTCCTAGCATCGTTAGCCTATTTGAAAGCAAGAGGCTATCTTATTACTCCAAAAGAATATTTATTGATATTAAATATTTTAGTAGTTATCTCTAGTGCCTATGTGAAGATGTTGAAATATGGAATTCTACATGCCTCGGAGAGAGTAGGGTCATAAATATTTCTCTTCCTCATTCATTGTCAGTTAACTCTGAGTATTCAGCATGTTGACTATCACTTCATACACAGTTTTTCAAAGATCTCTGGACTGGGCACAGGTACAAGAGTTAAAAGCCTGGCATGTCAGACAAAAATTCATTTCTAGCCTTGGTGGTTCATAAAGTATGACGTTTTAAAGCTGTCACTGGTAGGGGGCTCTGCACAGAGTTCATTGTAATCTGGCCAGGATTTCTTGTTGGAAAGGAAGAGAAGGGAGAGCCCCACATTTTCTCATTGCTGTCAATACTGAGGGTTAAGCAAGAGGCAGGCTGAGCAGGGAGGGCTCTATATATTCTTGAAAGAATAGACCCTGGACATAAAATCACTAATGTTTAATTAGAGAGAACAGTGAAATAGTGGAAGTCATGTGGGCACAAAAGCAGAAGTGGATATGTTTGAAAATGGTCTGTGAGTTTGAAATAGACATTTAAAAAATGTGTTTGTCGGTGGATAAGGTAACTGCGAAAGTGAAAGGGAAGGCATGTTGAAAACTTACGAGACCAGGAAGTCAAAGCAAGGTTCTGCCTTTATATGGACTTCAAAGGATGTGGTTGGGTAGCCCTAGACAAGAAATGCCCCCCCCTTTTAGGTTTTAGTTTTCTGTGAAACAACAGATGATTTTAGAAATGCCCTTTCAGGGGCTGGAAGGATGGCTCAATTGATAAGAGATCCTATTTCTTTTGTCAAAGACATGAATTCAGTTCCCAGCACACATGTCTGGTGGCTCACTACTGTCTGTAACTCCAGCTCTAGTAACTTCCCGACCTTCTTCTGGACTCCACGGCCACTTTCACTCATGTATAACTACCCCCGTGCACACAGACATATGCATAAGGAAAAATAAAATAAGTTTTTTGATCAATAAATGTTCTCCTTGCTTAGAGTTTTGTGACAATTCCACAGCTTATAAAAATCACTATTGTTTCAGAAACACAAACACATTTTATACCTGTATGTGCTTGGAGTTCGATTTTCTAGTAGATAGTAAATTCAAGACCCGGATCAATAAAAACTCAATCTTCAAGCAGGGCCAGCAAGAGCTGAGAGAGTGCATGTGGCAAGGCTGGGTTAACATCCAGTGCTGAGGTTCTCCTTTGTGACCATGGCTGACTAACTTCCTTTCTTTTTCATTTTCTCATGTGGCACGTCAGGATATGAATCCCCATCTCTATTATCATGTTTCAAAGAGGGTTAATTAATTCATTATGCACATTATGTACTTGAGAATTTACTATTTTTCAGACATTTTCTAGTAAAACATTTGAGAGTGCACATCCATTTGTTTTGTACACATGGAGCACTGTTTGGTACACATCATAAAATTGAAACTGTAGTTTACATTCTGAAGTCAAGGAATTACACCATCCTCACTGGTGTTTACAATAGGTCCCAATTTAGTTTCCTTGGCAAATTTTATATAAGTATGGCTTTGATTTTCTCTCTTGCCCCAGGTTTTTGCGAGGGAAGAAACATAAGTGAACCTTTATTGAACTCATTCTGTCCTTTAAATCCACTTTCCCACCTCAACTCATGTGGTATTGAATGTTACCTCATTTGGAGTTTTATAGCAAGTTTTTCATGTACAATAGTGTCCACTTCACTCCCTGACTCTTCGAATAATGTTTCCCAGGGGCAAATTAATTCAGCTAAAAAAAAAATCAGTTTGTAGCAAAGATTTGATCGGGTATTGCGGGCCAAACAGGTGACTGATCCTGGCTTTGTGAGTCCCAGAAATCTTCCTACAAAGTTATGCTTATCTTTTTATTTCTCATTTTCTTAAATGTTACTGCCAGCTTTTAGATGAGAGGCAGATTTTTTAAATAAAAGGACAGGTAATAAATAGTTTAAGTCTTACAGGTAACACAGCCTCCATCTCAACTATTCAGCTTTGCCTTTGCAGACCTTACACAAGCTAATGGGTGTAGCTGGGTTCCAATAAAACTTTATAGGCACTAAAATTTGAACTTCATTTAATTTTCACATGCCATTAAGTATTCTTTTTCTTTTGGTGTTTTTAAATCAGTAAAAAGGAGATTCTCAACTCTTCTCCTAGATTTGGCTGTTGACTGCAGCTTGTTGATTCTTGCTTCACTTGGTCTCTCATGGATTTGCAAATGTGCATAAGAAATTAGGATCTTGTCTAACCTCCTTATACTTATGTAACAATTCAGAGTACATAATTTTTTTTTAAAAAAATCACCTCAGTTGGAAAAATTTTAGAGAATACTTAGTATGGTGGGTTCCTTGCTTTGTTACTAAACAGGAAAAAGTTTGAAACTCTAGATGTTTTTTTAAATTTTATTTTACATTACAACACAGTTCTTTCTATTCCATCCCCATATTTTCCCCCCAAACCCACCCCCATCCACTCCTCCCAAAGGATAAGGGTTCCCATGGGGAGTCAAGAAACTCTGGGACATTAAGATGGGGCAAGACCAAGCTCCCCCCCACCCCCCGTATTAAGGCTTATCATGGCATTCCATCATAGGGAATGGCTCCACTAAGCTAGCTCATACACAAGGGATAGATCCTGGCCCAACTTTCAGGTACCTCATAGACAGTTCAAGCATTACCACTGCCTCCCACATATGAAGGCCTAATTCAGTCCTGTGGAGACTTTACAGCTGTCAGTCTAGAGTTCATGAGTTTCCATGAGCTTGGTTCAACTCTCTCCGTAGATTTCTCCATCATGATTTTGACTTCCTTTGCTCATATATTTCCTCTTCCCTCTCTTTGATCGGATTCCCAGAGCCCAGCCTAGTGTTTGATTGTGAATCTCTGCAGCTGCTTCTGTCAGTTGCTGTATGAAGACTCTGTGATGATAGTTGGGGTATTTATCAATCTGATTACAGAGGAAGGCCAGTTTGGGTGCTCTTTCCACTATTGCAAGGAGTCTTAGCTGGAGTCTTCCTTGTGAATTCATGGGAATTTCCCTAGTACCAGGTTTCTCCCTAACCCATAGTGGCTCCATCTATCAAGATCTCTTTCATTGTTCTCCCTCTCTGCCCCTCTCCTCCTCAACCATCCCACTCCCTCACGTAGAAGATATTTTTAATGAGCTATTTGCTCACTCCATCCTATATGCTACTCAGAGGACAAATTGAAAAATTTTCACATTTTTTAAACTTTCATAATCTTCTGTATGACTATGAAACACACATATAATATGAGCAAGATATATACATATGTGTGTGTGTGTGTGTGTATGCTTCAATATAGTCAATATATTCTCCAAAAGGTACACAGAAAAGGAAAAGGCTGTAGGAATTATCTGGTACCAAATATTATGGGTGAAAAACAAAATCCCAGAAGTAAAAGCTGAATGGTCTTCTGAGTTATGAATCTGTCATATAATACTCTATGAAGCCCTGACCTCACAAATCTTCAGCTTAATTTTGAGCTTCCCCATAATAAGACTAAACTATAGCTTTACCGAGTAAATAATTTTGCTGTGCTACTCAGCTCCTACTAAGTCTCTTGCAGTGCCAAATTTACAAGCCATGCAAAGATTTTTCCACTGATGATTTTTAGTAGCCTATGTCTGCCTAGTTAAAGAATGTTCATTTTTAACCGTTAGTAAAAAGAAATTGCCATAGCACTTATACCATTACTTAAATATCTGTTGTGTTTACATGACATTTGTTAAAGTAAGATTTCTTTTGTGTATTACCTCCTTCTCTCATATGGAAGTAAGTTCCTGGTCCTTTGTCACCTTTTATGTGCTTATGCACATGCTATAGATAGAAGTTTATTCAATCCCTCAGGAGAATCTCCTGGTGACTATCAAACATCATGCCGTTGGTTCATTTTCCTAGCTGGTTTCTATTGCAAAGTAAGTGTCTCTTTAGACATAGTTGTTATGTCTGTCTTCTTTGAGATCTATTCCTATAACAAGGAACATACTGACCCTTAGATAACTGGCCCCTGCAAGAAGTCATTATGACTTCGTGATAATGAATATGTGTGAACATTTTGAAGCCAGTTATTTGGGTGTTCATGTTCCCCTTCTGTCCATTCTTAGCAATATAACTATTTTAAGCCTACAAGAGAGACAGGTAAGCTTTATTAACTGAAAATCTACAAAAATAACTAAATAAATAAAGTTAAGGAATCCGTGAACCAGGTATGGTTGTGGCTCATGCCTATGATCCCTGTTTGAATGAGGCAGAGGCAGAGGCAGGAAGGTTCCCAGAAGTTCAAGCAGGCTGGTGTGGTTTACATGTTAAGTTTCAGATCAACCTAGACTATATAGCAAAACACTAACCAAAAAACTGGGAGAAGTAAGCAATTCTTTATAAAGGGGACAAGGACTAGATTGCTCAGTCCTCTCCTTTCCATCTGTGCTGTGATTGCTGAGACCCTCTAGTGAAATCTAAGTAACTCCTGTCTAAACGAGTGTCTGTCTCTTTGGAACACCCCCCCAAGAGTAGGCCTAGTGCTCAATCTACTCAGTCATACAATCAATAGGTGTTTGCAAAATACTTGCTGTATATATCAGTAAAAGGCTCACTTCCTTGAGCCACAAAGCCTGTTTTCTTCATTTGAGGAGTTGGAATTTGAATGTTGCTCTGCCTGGGTCAGAGTCAGCACTCATTTTAACACACCAAAACTTCCCCCGCAGACATTTAAATATATTGAACCAATGCAGAAAGTAATGTTATGGCTAAGGAAACAAGCAAAGCAACAGTGAGAAATAACAAGATAATCTAGTAAAACTGAAAGAAGTTAAGAAAGAGTATGGTGGAGAGAAAACAAAGAGCCACCCAGTAGTATGGGTATCACAAGAAAGAGTGCTTTCCTAAGAAAGTGCCGCAAACCTGAAACAACTGGTGTGTTATTAGCAATTCACTTCATTAGAAGGGACAGGTGAGCCATCATCTTTCTACCATCTCATATGCTTCAGAAGTTAGAGCTCTACTTCTGATGAAGCCAAGCTGGGTAAATCTTAAGTCACTCTTACCATGCAACCACAAAACAGGAAGCACAGTTTACCATCTGTGCTCATGTGAATTTTTGATCTTCATTACATAGCTAAGAGGGGAGCTCAGAGACAGGATGTATGTATATAATAGACACATGGGTCTTTGGCCCTTTCCTCTGAGTTGTCCCAGAGGAACACACTGCTGAATTTTCCATTGGGCTAGGAACAAGAGAAATTCATTTTCCTCCTAATTTATGTCAGGAAACACAGAACTTTCTCTTTTAGAAAGCTAAAAACAGGGATAAATTATTGATTTTTCTTTCTCATACTTTTAAAATTCTATTTTTCCTTCCTCTCTTGGGATATGTCATTGTGCGAATGGACCTTGGTTTCACTGTGGTGTCTGCATGAGGAGCCTTGAAACTGGGAACCTCTAACAGCTTCTTAAGTTAGACAGGCACATTTCACCAGATCACAAACTGGCTCATTTTTCTTCAGGCTAATTGAGGCAATCTCAAGTTTTTTATTGTTGCTGTTGTTGTTTTAATGAGAATTCTTAAAAGGTTTGTAGTGCTTAGCACCACAGCAATTTTAAAGGCTAACCCATCAGACTTGAAGAAAATGAATTTAGGAATAAACGTAATCCAGTCAAACTATTGCAGTGTTGTGTGGATGAGAAAATTAAGATCCACAAAGAGGTAGTGGCTTTTTCAGGTTCATTTAACATATAATTAATGGCATTGATGTTTGTTGACTGAGAAGCTCTCCTGTCTGACAGCTGCTCAGCAGAGATATGGAGACTGTTGCCTCAGAATGCCTAGAAACTATGTGTGGCAGCCTAATAAGCATTCAGCACAGCTTCTGGCTCCTGGAAGGCATTTGGTATCTGTTAACACCCTCTGCTTCAACCATCTTTCTATGTTTTTATTTATTCTTCAAGAATTTCATACAGTTTATTTTGTTTATATTCTTTTTACTTCCTCAGCTCCTCCCAGATCCTTCTATACCACTGTTTACCCAAATTCATATTACTTCTTTCTCCTAAGCAAACAAATGAAAACTATGGATCCAATTTTTATTGGTCAAATAAACCATCTTTTTAAAATCATCTCCTTTAACTGTAGGCATTCCTACACAACAAGAAAGAGAGTAATGATGATGAGGCCTTTGGTAAGAGGGCTTTGTAATGTATTTCATGAGATGACTGCCAATTTGTACTAGATCTTCTGTCTGGATATATAAACTTTTTAGGGAGAACTCTCAATACTTCATATGATTCTCAGGGGATGTATAACCCAGAAAAGATTTCAGAATCCTGGTCTAGTTTTTGATAACAACTTTCTACACACATAAGGTAGTATCCTAACAACAGTGACATTCAACATAGTTATTTGATGGCTGATTTTTTTCCCACCATGTTCATTTTCTTTCAGAAGTTGTTCCATTGTACATGGGAACATACAAGGCACTAGTATAAGACATTCAAGATTAGAACACAGACTATTTATTGGGAACACAATAGATTGGATGATCTACAGACAATAACCCTGTAGTATTGTTATTGCTCCTAATTTACAGTTCAGGGAGCTAAGGCATGGAGGAGTTAAGTAACTTGTCCAGAATTATACAGTCAATGACTGTGAGGTGAACATGTCATATAGTTATCATTATAACAGTGAGGTCTAGAATTAAAGTATAAAATTATTTGAGTAGACAGAATATGAAAAAGTTAATTTGTAACATTTCAGAAGATATCACAAGGGAGGTAACAATTGATATAGGTCCTTAAAATGATGTATAAGAGTTGTCCAGGTAGTAAATATAGTAAAAGTAAATATAGTATAAGTATAATATAAATATAGTATAAGTAAATATAGTATAAGTAAAGAGAATATAAGTAAATATAGTATAAGTAAATATAGCATAAGAGTTGTAAGGTAGTAAAATAGCTTCAGAAGGAGGTAGAAGATGGACCTAAGAATAAGGCGCTGTGGAGGACAATGCTTGCTTGGGGGAATATTGAGACTGGAGGTCATCCCATGGAATCTCACCAGCTGCAGCAAGGTTCTTGAGAAGTTTTCAGTTGACCTTTTGTGCCTGGCTCCTTCCCCATAATTGCCCCAGTTTAGTCTCTGGGCTATTGGGAAACAGGCTTTTATCTAGGTAGAAAAACAAAATGCAATGTAAGAGAACCAGATGGGGTTCTGGCTCTGCCCCTAACTTACATGTGATCTTAGGTGTAACTTGTTGTCTCTTTCCGCATAAATACCTCTATCTAACAAATAAATGGGTTATGCTGTGCCGGATGATGTTAAATATTTTATCTCTCTCTCTCTCTCTCTTTCTATACAATTGATGTTTAAAGAGTTCTTCTCTAAAATTTGTATAGATGTCTCAGTTGTGTCCAGGTCCAGTGATTTCCTGAACTATCCCTGGGAAGTATGCATAATGAGTTCAATTTTTAGCTTTAAAGTAGAGTAGATATGTGTGTGTGACCTTAAGGAAATTTCTTAATTTCTCTGTGCCTCTGTGAAGACAATAATATGCCATAAGGCCATTATAAGACTCAAGTAATGTGTAAATTCAGTTTCTATTTCCCAGTAAGTTTTAGTTCCGTCTTATAGAATGTAATATTAATTGTTAAGTTACAGACTCTTAAGGTCTTCCTGGGCTAGGCAGGAAACAAAGGTAGAATGTGGTCGCAGTGCTAATCCTCTGGATAAAGGCAATGGAGAGTGTGTAAAATTCCCAGACAACTACTTGCCTTCTCTGTTGCTTAATTAATGACCTGAAAAGCCTCCAGATTTTGTTGGAGAAATACTAAGGGTCACTCTCTTTGCCTTCATGTTTTGGTTCCCAAGACTCTGAGTAACATTCCCCAACCTCTCCAAGCTCCCAGACTTTTGACTTTAAGATTTTTGGGCTCTCTGTATATCTCTGATCCTGACAGGATAAGTCTGGCCTCCCCAGAATATCTAAGTTTCAAACTACAGGCCAGGAGAAAAGCTAACAAAGGTCATAAATTATCCTATATATTATTTAGCCATTTGTTTCCCTTGTCCAGTCAGAGGCATGTCTGGAAGGATACTGAGGCCAGATTCAATAGAAATCCGAGCCAGCACCTGTGCAAATAATTTTAAGGCTTCTTTTCCTGAAGCCGGATGAGTATTTTTTTAAGTAAGCCAGATTATCTTTTATCTGGAGTGCCATCTTTTACATTCCTAGTGCTTTAGATCTTTTAAAGGTGTGTGCTTTAGTAATGACTAGGTATCATTGATTAGCTTATATCTTGTTCTCTAGTTTTTTTTTTTAATGGGCAATGGGCAAAGGAACAAATGAGACAAGAAAGGCAAAGAGACTTCAGACGAGGCTATGAGTGAGGATTAAAAATAATAAGGAGTAGTGGAGATGAAGAGAAAAGAGATTCTACTAAAATCACTTTGCTCAAATGTCATAATAGTATCTAATACCTACATGCTAATTTTTAAATGTTTAAAAATGTAATCAGGATATATTATGTGAGAAAAAAATCCATTTTCAGCACAAGAAAAATTCAAGATTAAAAAAGCAATAAAAAGCAAACAACCCAAAGCATCAAGCATATACCACATAAGTACAAATATTGCCTTGAGCCATTGTCTGTTCTTGTCCACTCGATGTGGCCTTGAGGAACTATAAGTGAGCTAATGTTTGGTACTTATGATTCACTAGCTCTGAAGCTGAGCTTCAGAATACAAACAAGATTGGTCTTTTGTGTGTACTGTTTATGACTAAAACTCTCTAACATCCCACTCTATTGTATAGCTTCTTATCCAATATCATCCTGTGTAGTTTCCTTGACCCTCCATAGATTCTTCAATGGATCATATCCTTTTAAAAGGTTATCTTTGTTGCCTTTGTAGTTTGACAAGAATTGGGAATAAAGTTTATAGATATATTAGCATTCTATAGTCTCAAAAACAATGTAGGAAACAAGTATTTTGGCAATGTAGAATTATTTTATTGACAAACTTTTGAGCCCTACAGAGATGTTACAGTGTTCAACTACTTGAGAACCCCTGGATATAGGAATAAAAGATTTAATCTGAAATTAATATCAATGTTCTAAGATTTATGATGATGTTAAATTACATTTTGTATACCCAACCTTCCAAATATCAAAATTTACCAACATCGGCCACTGTAGAATATCAATGTTTGAATGGTTGTCAGGGAACTGTGGCTTCATGGCACTGCTCAGGATCACAGGAGACTAACACCCCCACTCCATGGTGTAATTTGTCTCCTGTAAAAAGAGATCACTTCCAGAGAAGTTGCAGGGACAATATGAAATAAGGTGAAATCTCCTAGCAGAGTGCCAGAGTTTTGAAAATAAACCGAACCAAACTGTTAGGAAAGTCTTCTAGTGTAAGAATGAGAAATAAGTCCATCATCAATCAAATGATAGCATTTTCCACATCTCCAATGATGTCACTATAGATATATTAGTATTAATTTAAAAACTCACACATTGCTATTTACATGTCTAACGATCATCTTCAGACATGACCTCCTTCATATGTGAGTGTATTTTAAAGTATCAATAGCTAAGAAAGGTAGGCTGAAGGCTATGAAAAAGTGGGCAGCAGAGATCTTCCTGGAACCTAAACCCTTAGCCCCATCTAAATGAAATTCCAGATGCTGGGCATTTGGATTCTTACAGTCCCAAATGAATGTAAACCGTTTCCATTCTAAGGGTGTTTCTGGTCCGTTTGGGTATATTATCCAAACTTTGCTGTAGATTTAACATTTCTCAAAGCATCTAAGCACAGCAAAGACAATATTATGGGGTGTCTAAGTTAGAGATACTATTGCTGTGAGAAACACCATGAACAAAGCAAGATGGGAAGAAAATGGTTTATTTCGTTTATACTTCCACCCTGCTGTTCATCTCCAGAGGGAAGTCAAGACAGGAACTCAAACAGGGCAGGAACCTGGAGGCAGGAGCTGATACAGAGGCCATGGAGAGGTGATGCTTGTTTTCTTGCTTCAAATGGCTTGCTCAGTCTGGATGACCAGCCCAGGGATGGCTCCCATCCCATCAATCACTAAATAAGAAAATGCTCTACAGCCTTGCCTATTGTCTAATCCTATGGAGGCATTTTCCCAATTGATGACTTTATTATATGTCATAGAACTATCCAACATGGGTATGGAACATGAGAGAGAAAAATATACAGATATGGACCCCTTCCCCAGGACCAAAGATAACCCTGAATCAGACTCATCAGAAGATCAGGAAATCTTGATGGCAAACCACAATATTAATTACAAAACTTAGAATTATTGCATCTTTTTTCTGTGTTAGGCACTGTACTAACAGTTCACCTAATCTTCACAACAGGCCTAGGGGATAATACGTTACTGCTCTATTTTACAAATAAAAAAATAGAGTCACAGAAGACTAAGAGCACAGGAAGGCAGCTAATTCCTCAAATTCTAGCAAGCATCATGTACCTGCTACATGTCAGTGCTTGTGCTGGATGCTGGAGAGAGAAAGATGACTAAAGTGTGTGGTTTCAGTTTAGTGAGAGCAGCAGACAGCAAATGGTAAAGCAAGTACATTCCAGGCATTCTGCCTGATAGTGAGAATTCAATAATGAATGGTACAGAGTCCTCTCAAATATCTCTAAGATTATCACCACAGTAATAATTTTACTTAGAGAGATAAGGATAACAACTGATTTATATCAGAGGCCTCGAAGAAAAAGTACTATACAGTGATAGAGCAACAAATTTACATCAAACCCCAAAGAGATAGCATTTTGTAATTTTATTTTAGTTTATTTGATACTTCTTCTTTTTTCTCTATCTCTAAACTGATATTCTATATGTTTTTCCTTTCTATGACTACCAGGATACTGCAAGGGATAGCTGTAAAAAGTAGTTAAACTCTTCCTTTACCTCAATCTACGTCCATCCTGCCTGCCCCTATTCCTCACCTGTACTCAAGCTCTCTCTCTTTCAAGTATTTTTCCCATGTCTGTTTCATTAAGTACTATCATTCTTCTAGGTGCCACTCAAAACCTTCTTTTTCAACTATGCTGTACCCTATTGAAAGGTACCATGTCCTCTTTAATATTCACACAGTAGGCCTTGGGTGTGTTTCTCTTGTGGTTTTTACCACTTCCCGCTTTAATCTTTTAGTAATGTACTTGCTGATCCTTCCCCTCCGCCACTCTAAGCTCTGCAGTAGAAGGTTCACTTTTCTGAAATTATGATTTTTCTTTCAAATGCATCACAACCTCTGGAATGCACTGTGCTTGGTGGGCTTCATATGCCTACAGATGTGTGCCTGGTGCTACTGTAGTACAACGAACAACAATTGTCCTTATTTACTCTACAGCTGCTCTCACACGAACACCATTTCTACAGCCATTGCTCTGTTTTGCTTCACTCGTGACTTTAAAAATATTTTTAGAGACCCGACTTTTCTCCATGAATTTAGGTTATATTACTAATGCTTCACTTTTTTAACATTTCTTTTGGATTCATTTCTACTAGTGGAAATTGGGGATCACATGTAAATCAAACAAAGTATTTAGAAATACAAGGATTAGAAGTGGATGCATAAAATCATATAGTATGACTTAGGAATTAGAAAAGACTAAAAGAATAGGAAAATTCTTGAAATTACTTGATACTCATGACTTGTCTGTTTCTTAAACTCATATCCCGTGTAGAGTTATTTAGGAAAGCTTTCCATCTTGGCGTGTAGTCATTAATAAATAGTATCAGAAACTGTATTTTAAGACACTGGAAGAGAGTCTCCAAATTTGGAAGGGATAGATGGTGTTTAAGAAAGGTTCTGAAGAGAAGATGTTTACAAGGACTATGAAGGTATAAGTAGAACATCAAAGTGGAAGCCTCTGGAGCCAGGAGTAAAATGGAAGCCATGAGCACCTGATAAGATAAAAGAGTACAAGAAGAGGGAAGTAGAGGGAAGGATTATGGGGAGACCTGGATGTGTTTGAACTTGAGACTATCACACGTGTTTGTGGGCATAGCAGAAACAATGTGATTTGTCTTAAACAAAACAGGTAAATACATTCTCAGTAAACAAGCATTAGGTATGGTTTTTGTTGGGTTGGGTTTTTTTTTTTGTTTTTTTGTTTGTTTGTTTTTAGGTAGCCTCAGGGCAATGAAGCCCTGAGGTTCATTCTAGTCTAAGGAATCTGCTTAGGGACATCAGAACATAATGGGAAGTTTGAGTATTAGAAAAAGAAGAGAAGCAAGAGAATTGAGGGCAGCAGGGCAGACTCAGCATATTCAAATCATTTTGTGCAAGTCACCAGACTGTACCATGAATACTTCTATGGGATAGGGGCCTTGCCACATAAGGGCAGGCTCTTAGGATTGGCAAGCATATGTTGCGAATTGGAGACAGAAGATAGGCTATGTATATGAAGTGGTTGGCATCACTGGTATGTTTGAAAGTGTAGTTTCCAAATATTCGGGTCTGCTTCCTGTGTAGAGACTGACATCTATGAGAGAAGGGAAGATTTCACAAGGGAAAAAAATCAACTTGACTATGTTAACACACAGAAGGACTAAGAGGTTGCATAGGATTTTCTAGGTTTCCTTCTCCTCATTGAGACTCCTTTTGACTTATTTTACTCTAGTTCCTAATGTCACAACCTACTTTTATCCCAGGTTGGGAGACAGAAAGAGTTTCTACTTCCTCCTTACGTTCTAACAGTCCAAAGTATAATTCCACCGAAGTTTATCTTAGGTAACCAATGAGTTCATCAGACTTACCCAGAGAGCATGGACAGAGTAGTCACTTATAGGAACACAGGGAAACTCAAAGTTTCTGCATTGGAAAGTCTTCGCTCATCATGAATTATGGCTTCTCAAGGCAAAATAGATGAAGCCTACAAAGACCGTTTCATTTAACCTTACCCAGTCTGTATCATCTAGCACTTCCCAATATTGAGGGGCTGTGCAGTTGTGGCACAATTGTATGTAAACAGCTTATGGAGTGTTTAGAATCTCAAAGTATTTTTTGATCTGTGGGTTGTAACCCCTATGGGGGTCAAATGGCCATTTCACAGGGTCTCCCTTAGATCATATCATCATGAATATCAGATATTTGCATTATGTTTCATAACAGTAGCAAAATTACAGTTATGAAATAGCTATGAAAATAATTTTATGGTTGAAGATCACTACAACATGAAGAGCTGTATTAAAGGGTCATGGCATTAGGAAGGTTAAGAACCATTACTCTACACCCTCCTCCTCTGAGAGAATGCCAATAATCAGCAAATACCATCTTGATGAATTCTTGGAAGCAGGCACAATCTGTTTTCCTTAAAAGATTACATTCTCTAACATTCCCCCATCTCTGTCTTGAGTATATAAATATTGATCACATTGTCTAGGTTATCAGAACACAACATAAATTAGCTCATTCTTAAAACTTTCCATTAGTATATGGTGAGAGAGCAAATTATATAGACATGCACTATAAGAACTAATATTGGGATTCTATTCCTTAGAAACACAACTAGAAAAAGGAGAAGCTTTATTTGAGTATTGTATGCCTTCTTAAGAAATGATTCACTTTTAGCCATGTCAACTTGGCCCAATCTGCATTTGGTAAATCTTCATGCTTGGTTTTTAACAAATTTACCATGTTCTTATGCAATCACTGAAAAATGCCAATAATATACACATGTACCCAGTAAAAGGAGGTCCCTTTCTAATAGGAATCCCTTTTGTAGTAGTATGGATATTTAACATCCTTGTTGCTAGTAATACAAGTGAATGACCTAATGTTTTCTTGCAGAAGAGACTGACTGATTATACAGCCTCACATTAACCCTAAGTATCTGGGAAACAAACTCTATGGCTTCCTGATTCACACTAAGGAACACATAACACAGTTTAAGCTGTCCCCTGAGTAGCTTCAGAGATTTTTCAAACAATAACGATGTGGTTGGAGGAAGGAACACTAGAAGTCAGGAAATAACGTCTAGCAATTAGCATCTCTCAGCCTTAATTTGATCACAAGTAAAATTGAAATAACAGTAGCTAAAAAAGACCAAAAGTGACCATCTTTGTAAAAATACTATATAAATTGCAGTGTAATGTGAGTATTTCTAGGAGGTCACTTTGCCATTGTACAGGAAAATTATGCCTATTTTTAAATAAATACATGCTTGTCTCCACTCCCTCTGTAAAGAGTTACTTTTGGAGAAATGGCTTTACTTGCAATTCATTCCACTGTTTTCTCTGAACACAGTTTATTAGCGTAAAAAGCACTCACTGTAATGACTCTCTCTTTGAAATACCACCACAACTCTTAAAATTGTATGTCCCCTTCAAAAAATAATATACTACAAAGATAACTCCAACTAGAGTGATGTGTCCAACCACATTTATATAATACAGAGTAGATAACTGATTATATTACATATAAATAACAATCTCCCAGTAAATAAGTCATTGTCAGAAATGGCTGTGGGATAATAGAGGATTCCTTTCTAACCCAATTCAGCTTTGAATCTTAGTTACAAAGTCACTAGAAGCCTGCACAGATAAATTACAGAATTTACAGCAAGAGCAAATCTTTCTACAAAAACAAGTCTTTGTTTCATTGTCTGGTGTTTTTAATCTAGAGGAAACATGATTGTCATTTGGCATTCTGCAATGTCATTCTGAAGCTGTGCACAATTGTGGTGATCTTATTGGAACAAATTTGTTTGTATTAATTTATGCTAATATATGGACTTCTCCAACCTCATCACCCTTGAAAACTTACCTGGTGTCCCTGAGAAGTATGTCTGGTCTGCCTTTAGTGTATCTATTTTGAGTTCATGGACAAGCACTCCTACATGGAAGATATATGTAACTTAGGAAGTTATTTCTTTTCCCCTGATGCATAAACTGGCAGGGGCAGTAGCGACTGTGGTTTGCTGACAATGAGGTGACAGCAAGGTGATCTTTCATTTACTAGCTTTTTCTTGACATGTTTTATTCATAGTTTGGGAGACTTGAAACCAGAATCCCACACAGTAGCCTTATTGAACTTTAGGATTAATATGTAAGGGCAGCGTTCCAATCAGCTACTATCAGCCATTATCGGCCTCTTCCAAATGCTCAGAATTACTGACACCAAAAAAGGTGATAAGACTTAAGATTTTGTAAAACTGTAGAGTTGTTTCTTCTTATTGCTTTTGACCCAGAAAGAGGCTGCTTTTCTTTGGCAGTATATTAAAACTTCATGAATCTGTCAGAATCTGGGCATTTCACTTAGAAGCATGTTAAAAGCATGGACATGAACCAAGGATCAGTCAAATTTTAATCAAATAAGGTATATTGACAGTTTTGTAATATGCTAGACAGTAGTAGATGACAAAGAAATATCTACTGCATTGTTTCCTATACACCTGAATGAGAGAGAAAGCTATTCTTTTCCATTTATAATAACCTGTATGACTTCATATACTGCTGGGTATTGTCACATGGCAATATCAAAGATAATAATTTAAAGGTGGACAGAGGCCAGGGAAAGACTGGATCATGGATATAGCCTCTTTCAGGGATCCATTTCGAAATCCTGAGATTGCAGTTTCAAAAGGCTATTTTGAATTCCCACCCAGTGGCACTGCAGATAATAGAATCTCGATGTCACCAGAGGTGATAGAATGGGTAACAGAATGAAGTGGATGAGATGAGAAATTGTGAAGTGTTAGAATTCATTTTTATTTTGCAGAGAGTCTACTTTAAGGACCATGGCAAGGTAAAGCCACTCTTAGAGAAAAGAGCACTGCCCACGGAATTCTAGGCAGGTCCCTGAGGCTCTTTGGACTTTTGCTTTTGTCTCCACAAAGCCATTAATGAGATTTGTTCTTTCTATTTCATGGTTATGCTGTGAGATGGTGCATAGCAACATGTCTTAAAAATGTATGAATGCCTAGCATATCCTCAAAGACTTCTGCGTGCTTTTACATTAGGCCAATTATGCTACAATTTATAAAGTTCTTTTGATTTCTTTTTCGGACTTCTCTTCCAGAGGCTCAGAATTACTGGCACAAAAAAAAAGCACTCTAGGATTTTTCTTGTGTGTGTGTGATGTATTCTACATGCCACATTATTCTCTCTTTTAAAGTGTACAATTTTGTGACTTTTAGTGTATTCGAGAAGTTTTACAAATATCACCACTATCTAATTCCAGATGGTTTTCATTAGCTCAAAAAAGAAGTCCTATACTCGTTCGTGCTCACTCCCCATTCGCCCTCCTCCCAGCTGCTGCCATGTGCTACTTTCCTTTCCATCTCTGTAAAATTTGTCAACTCTGGAAATTTCATATAAATGAAACAATGTACTATGTGGTCTCTCTGTTTAGATTCAGTGCAGTAAGCATATTTGAAAGCTTTATCCACATTCTAGCAAGCATTAGTTCTCCATACATTTTTCTGGCTAACTAATATTCCATGTATGGATATACCACGTTTGTTCACCTGTTCATTGGGTAGGTATATATTTGGTGTGTTTCCATTTTTCTTTTTATATGAATAAGTTCCAAAGAATATTTATGTTCAAGGTTTTTTGTTCTCACATGTGTTTTCATTCACTTGTGTCTATAAATTGGAGGGTCATATGGTACATTTACATGTACCTCTTTGAGGAACAGAGAAATGCTTCTCTTTGGTGACTCATTCAATCACATTTCTTACTAGTGGTGTATTGGGCTCAGATTTCTACACATCATTTCCAACACAAAATATTTTTCATTTCTACTCTTATTGTTATCACTGATCCCATCCTAGTACATATAAAATGATAGTATTACACTGTATCTTTAGGACAGGTAGAACTAACATTGTGAAAATAGCCATCCTACCCAAAGCAATCTACCAACTCAAAATACCAAGGCATTTCTTTACAGAAACTGTGAAAAGAATCTTAGAATGCTTATAGAATCGCAAAAGACCACAGATAGCCCAAACAGTACTGAATAATAAAAACATGGTTGGAGTTGTCACCATGAATGATTTTAAATTATACTATAGAGACACAGTAGTAATAACAACATGATACTGGCAGAAAAAAGTATCATTGATCAAGAGAACAAAATCAAGGACCCAGATATGATGCCATGCCTCCAAAACCATCTTATGCTTGAAAAAATATCACAAACACATATTAGAGAAAATATAGTATTTTTACAGTGTTGAGAAAAAAATGAATATCTACAAGTATTAGAATGAAACTAGTTCCCCTTCTCTCACCCTGAACAGAAATCAACTCCAAATGTATCAAAGATCTAAATGGTAACCCGGAAACCTTGAAACTTCTAGAAGAATGAATGAGAAGAATATTTCAGTATATAAAATTCTCAAAGTACTAAAATTATTTAAGTTCCATCACTAATCGCAGACTTATAGATAAAATAAAATGCTGCCATCTTCACATAAGGGTTAAGAGAATGGTTTAGGTCTTTATTACTTTTCAATATTGTACTAGAGGTTAAAGATTGTGCAATGATTCAAGACAATGCAACAAAAAGACATCTAGATTGGAAATGAAGAAGTAAAATTATTTATACTCACAAATGACATTATCTTTTGTAAAGAAAAAATTAAAAGCACACAAAATATTAAGTCTAATAAATGCATTTTGTAGGTTGCTATGTCCTATTAGATCTATATGCAAACAGAAAGTACTGTTTTATAGCCCAACAATAATTCAAAATGGAATGAAGAACAAATTTATTTACAACAGTTTTAAAAAGTGAAATAGTTTAAAATAACATTGACACAAGAAATGCATTTAAAACTAAGAAAATAAAGAATTTTTCCTTTAGCATTTTATTTTCTCTTTATAGTCTTCTGACTTACTGTTCTAGCTAAGACTTCAAGCGTTATGTTGAAAAGGAGTAGTGAAGGTAAACATTGTTCCTGATTTTAGTAGAAATGCTTCAAGTTTGTCTCTACTTAGCATGTCATTGGCTGTGTGCTTGCTATATATCATGTTTATTATGTTGAGCTATGTCCTCTGTATCCTTAGACTCTGCACGCCGTTTATTTTATCACAGAAGTACTAGATTTTATCAAAGATATTTTCTGGTTTCTGTCATTCAGTCTATTTATACAGTGTATTATAATCATTGTTTTACATATGTGAACCATCCCTACATCTCTGGGATAAAATTAATTTAATCATAAATGATCTTTTGAACGTAATCTTCAATTTTATTGAAAAGTTGTACATTTTTTGTCTATGTTTATAAGGGAGTTGGCCTATGTTCTAGTTAGTTTTTCTATTTCTATGATAAAACATCATGACCAAAAGAAATTTGAAGAGGTGTGAGTTTTTTTCACCTTATAGCTTACAGTACATCATGAGGGGAAGTCTGCAAAGGAACTCAAGACAGGAACCTAGAAGCAGAAGTTGAAGCAGGGGTGGCACTCCTCATGGCTTGCTTAGCCTGATTTATGATAGCACTCAGTACCAGCAGTCCAGCGGTAGCACCTAAAGCAGCGAGCTGGGAACTCCATTATCAATCACCAATCAAGAAAATGTACCACGGGGTTGCCTACAGGCAATCTGGTGGAGGCATTTTCTCCTTGGGATTCCTCTTCCCAGGTAACTGTAGCCTGTGTCAAATTGACAAAAAATTAACAGGGATAATTGACTCCTTGTCAGCCTGACACAGTAATACATTACGATCAAACCACAACATTTCTCTCTTCTTTATAACCACAATTTCATATAGATATCAATATCACAATATAAAACAGTCTAACTTTCAAAGTCCTAGTCTTTAAAAGTTCAATCTGTTTAAACCATCCAAAGCCTCTCTAAAATTCAATCTCCCTAAAATCAAAAGTTTCTCTAAAACTTTTAAGGCTATTAACTGTGGCTTAACAAAAAATAAAATGAAGTTACATACTTCTAGTTCCAAGAGCAACGAACCAGGACCAAAAGAAATTTGGAGAGGTGAGAGTTTATTTCACCTTACAGCTTACAGTCTTTCATGAACCAAAATCAACAAAGGAACCAAGGCTATGGAGGGATCACGATTACTGGCTTGCTTCTCATGGCTCACTCATGTTGCTTTCTTATAGCATCAAGGACCACCTGTGCAGGGGTGGCACCACCTGTCTATTATTAATCAACAAAGGACACTACTCACTTGCCTATAGTTGATCTGATGGAAGCATTTTCTCAGTTGAGCTCCATCTTTCTAGCTAATTCTAGCCTGTATCAAGTTGACAAAGCAAAAGCTAATCAGGACATCTTCGAACTAACTTTTTGTATTAAGTCTTTGATTTCAGGATCAGGGTAATGCTGGCATCATATAAAGGTTATGTTTTTCTGTTTTATGAAGTAAGTTGGGAGTTGTGGCATTAGTTCTTTTAAGGTCTGGAAGCTTCTGTGATAAATCCATCAGTCCTGAGTTTTTATAGTCAGGAGATTTTTTTTTTACTTCTGTCTCATTTATTGTTATAGGTCTGTTTAAATTATTTACCTCATTTGACCTAAATTTGGTACATCAGATACATCTAGAAATTCATTCTTTTCTTTTACATCTACCAGTTTATTTTCCTTATGATTCTCTGAATTTCCTCATTTTTATCTCTCCTTTTTAATCTCTAATTTTATTGCTTTGGGTTAAGTTATTATTTCGTGATATCTCAATTTTTCATCAAGGCGCTTAGTGATATAAACCCTTATTGTATAACTGTCTTCATTGTATGCTATTGGTTTTGAAATGTTGTGCTTTCATATTTATTCGGTTCCTAGAGTTTCTATGTTTCTTTGCCATCTCCTTTTTTACCTCATTCTCATCCAGTAGCATGTTGTTTATTCTCTGTGAGTCTGTGTATGTTCTCCAGTTTCTGTTGTTATTGGTATCCCATTGGTATCAGAATGTAGGATGTTACTTCAATTCTCCTATATTTGTTGAAACTTGGTTTCTTTCAAGATATGTAATGAATTTTGCAGAAAGTTTGATAGGCTGTTGAGAATGATGTGATTTCTTTAGTGTTAATGTGCAATGTTCTGTAGATAGGTGTTAGGTCCATTTGATTTATGATATTTAACTACAGTTTTTCTCTGTTCATCTTTTATCCAGATAATATGCCTGTTGGTGACAGTGGACTATTGAAAGTCATACAGTATCATTGTGTTGGGATTAATCTGTATTCTCAGATATAACAGTATTTCTTTTGGGAAAATGGGTAAAACTGTTTTGGTGTGTATATGTTTAGAATTTTAATATCCTCTAAGTATATTGTTTCCATAATTAGTATGAAGTAACATTTTAGGTTTAAATCTCTTTTATTAAATATTAGAATAGTTGTATAGGTTGTTTCTTGGTTCTATTTCTATTGAATATCTTTTTGGGGGAATTGAGTATGTTAATACTGAGTTATCACTAAGCAGTATGCATTAATCACTGTCATTCTTTTGTTCTTGTGCTTTCTTAGACTTCTTTTTATTAACTGTTTTGAACATTTATTTGTTCCCTGTAGCTTCTTGGATATGTTTATACTTGTCTTTAAACTAAAATATTCCTTCCAGTATCCCCTGCAGAGCTGTCTCAGTGATCATAAATTTCATTAAAATGTTTCTGCATGAAATGTTTTTCTTTGTACTTCAATTTTAATAGATAGTTTTGCTGAGTATAATATTCTGAGTTGACATTTTTTTCTTTCAGAACTTGAAATATATCTTTCAAGGTTCTTCTGTCTATCAAAGTTTCTGTCAAAAAAAAAAAAAAAGCAGGTGTTATTCGGATGGACCTGCCCTGATAATGACCTTTCTCTCGCAACTTTTAGTCCCCTTTCTTCACTCTGTGTGTTTACTATTTTGGCTATAATATGTTTGGTCATCTTTTTTGAACCTCTATATTTGGATTTCCTTGTGGACCTGTATGGACATTCTTTATTCTTGGTTTAGGATATTTGCTCCTATGACTTTTTTGAAAATATCCTCTATACCTTTGCTGTGGTCTTCCTCTGTACCCATAATCAGAAGGCTAGGTGTTTTCATGATACCACTGAACTCTCCAAATTTTCATTCCTATTTCTTTTAAAGTTTGTTGTTCATCTTTCCCGAGTAATCCAATTCGTCTACCTTCTCTTGCTTCCCTGATTGGCACTGTCGCACATGATTTCCACAGTCTATTGGTGAAGATCCATTGAGGCTTTTATTTTGCTTAAGAAGTTTCTCAGTTTAAGTTTTACTTCAGTTTATGTTTACTCGTTTCCTGTTTCCATATTTTACTCATCTACTTGTTTTTGTTCTATTGGAGTAGATTCCTGTCTTCTTTGAACTATTTGAACAGAGTTATAATCATTCTTTTGAATTCTGTGTCTGGTTATTCTTCCAAGTCATTTTTATCAGATGTACTTATTGTGGGATTATTGATTTATAGAGGAGACATGCTATATTGATTTTTTTCCTTTCAGTTTTTCTTTTTTTTTTTTTTTGAGAAGGGATTTCTTGGCATAATTCTGGCTGTGCTAGAGCTTGCACTGTGAACCAGGTTAGCCTTGAACTCAGAGATCTGCCTGCCTCTGCTGTCTGTGTGGTGGGATTCAAGGCAATCACCACCATACCCTAATGTCTTGGGTTTTTGTTCTGTTTTGTTTTTTATATCATTTTTATGATGAAACTTAAACATTTAGAATTACTTTGTTGATTGGATCTTTTAATCTTTCGTGTGTGTGTGTGTGTGTGTGTGTCTGTCTGTCTGTCTGTTTTTTAATTCTGGCCACCTTTGCTCTCCTTTATGTTCCCTGGAGGAGTAAGACCTAGTCTGCTTAAAGTGTCCTTTCCCTATGTGGAACTGGTATTTATGGAAGAGGCCCTATCTCATCCCTTCCTCTGATGATCGAACAATGCTTTGCCCGATAGGGTCTCCAATCTAGGGCTGCATGATTCCAGGTGAGTTTGTGGATCCCTTCATGTATCTGTGAGACTTAACACAAAACTTAATTCAGTCTCTACCCTGGATCCTCAGCAACTGCTAGAGCTTTTTGTGGGTGGGGAAAGTCCCACTTCCCTGTGGGCTTAACCTGGAGTTAACAGGCTGCCACCCTTCTGAAACTGTTACACTATGTTACACTCCCCAAGTTCAGATAGGCTGTGCCTGGATTTAGGATTGGGTCTTTCTGCATGGTTCCAGATTTAGCTTGCTAATATTTCACTCAGGTGTTACCCCTTCCTGTGATCGTAAGAATTTGTTTGTAGTTTTCTCTTGGTTCTATCTCTGTCTTGATTTGTTAATGCAGTAACATTATTATTATAAAATGAATTGTTAAGTTGTCCCAATTCTTTTTGTAAACTGTTTATGAGAGATTAATATTAGAGCTTTAAACATTTCATAGAATTCTCTAGTAAAACCAAATGGTCCTGGGATACTGTTTCACTAGCAATTCAATATCTTTACTTGTTAGAGGTCAATTTTCATTTTTAAATTTAATTTAGTAATTTTAAGTAATTTGTATCTTTGTAATAATTTTTATTAAGTAATTAAAGTTGCCATATATTTGGATAAATCCATGCCTTTATAAATGCTTAGGGAACAGAGAAGGGGAAATTTACTGTAACAGAGGCTAAGCCAGAGAAATACTGTTGTTATTTGGAAGAAGTTTTCTTTAGTTGGAAGTAATTTTCCATTCCTGATATTTGTGAGTTAAGCCTTTTTCAACTGGAATGTCACAAGTCTCTTTCTCTGGATTATTAAAAATTATTGATGATTTGAAGCCAAAGATGACCTTTTGTTTTCCAAGAAAATGTCTGGTACCCTCTTGTTGTAAATTTTCTCCAGAATACAAAATCCATTAGATTCCTAAGTACTTCTGGGACAGTGAAAATTATAGGAGATGAAGTAACTTTGTCGGCTGTTGTTACTCAAGTTTGTCATGGTGTCATTTGGAAGACAGATTTGGTTTTAGAGGATTTTTTCCCCATCAAGTTAACCCTAGTATTGTGTATCTTCGAGTTCTCTTGACTTTCAAAATTACAAATGCAACAGAATGATTTATTAATTCTGTATTATACAGAAATTTTAATCTCCTAGTTTTGAAATTTTTCTCATTTTGTCAGTAATCAATTTTCTCACAATTCAATTAATATCAACATTTTAGGAGGATTTATTTACCAATAATATTTTTATTTGGTTTTGTTAAAACAAAATAATACTCATGTATTGAGATAGTTTTGGTATGTTGAGTGCATCACTAGCCTCTTCTGTCCTTGCATCAGAGATTATGTAAAAATCTACATTAAATTTCAAGAATGTATCAAATCAAACTAATAAGACCTTATATCTCATCAAGTGTTAATCATTTCCATGTGTTGGAAACATTGATACTTATCTTTTCTTGTAATCTTGAAATTTAATATAGATTTTTATATATAGTAGCTGGTTTACTATGGTATAAAACAACTAATTCTTTGTATGGAACTCCTTTAAGGAACTGAAATATATGGAAGAGTAATACATTATGTTCATTCCAAGGAGATAGTCTAGATGAACTTTTCCCCATGGGTTCAGTATCTCTGCCCCCACTAATCTCTGATGCAAGGACAGAAGAGGCTAGTGATGCACTCAACATACCAAAACTATCTCAAATTTTCAAATGACTATAATCTGCTCACATCTGTTGCTCACTTCCTCCAAATATTTAATAGATCATAGTCACTCATTTATAGACAAAAGCAGAGATAGAAAACAAGCAAAAGAGCTAAGACCGGTTTGTTTGTCTTATGGTAGTTTTAAGAAGAAATATTTTTCCTTTAATTCTGAGATTTAGGAGACTGAAACAGAAGGGTTATCAATCTCACAACAGCCTTAGCTTCATGATGATACTATACATTCCAAGTATTTTCAATTCTTCAAAAGGAGAAAATTGGTACAGAGAAAAAAATGTCAGTGTGCTTGATCAAGGCTAATTGAATATTTTGGAGTTTTTGATGAGTAACATATCATAAATTTCACAACCTGTTTCATGTGTCAATCTTGGCTCTTTCCAACTTCCATTCCTTTTCATACACATCATGCTTTCTGCCTGGAACGCCCTCCAATTCTTTGTTTACTTAGAAAAATGTCTGTTTTTATTAAGAATACTCTTTCTGTGAAATGAAACTTCTACGAAAATTTTTATCTCAAGATTTTAACATTTGTTAGCTGTTAAAATGTCTTTTTGCACATTATCCTGTCAATTTATCTTCTGATGTATTATATAACAACTGCTACCATTTTGCACATTTTTTATATCTTTTATTCAGTCCTATCAAAATTTGATCATCTACATTGTCATATTTGCACATTTCATGAATCATTTACTGAATGCTTATTGCCTTGCAAATAGTATTGTATTTAAATTTTACAGCAGATCTGTGTTTCCTCCATTTCATAGAAGGCTAAATTCAGATCATAGAAAGTCAAGTAGTTTCTACCAAGTTGCCATAGTAAGAGACAGAAGAAAGACTTAAACACAAACCTACTATGCTCCACTTATTACTAACTATAGTATACTGACCCTTCTCCCTTTCTGTAGTTTTCACTGATTTTTTTCTCAGTTTAATATCAACCCTTAGAAACATTGGTGGTGCTTCCTTAGAGTCAGAAATTAACTTTACATTCTTAGTGTTTTGAGTCCATCATGGCATAGATTCTTCAGGGAACATTATTCAAAATAATCCTTGGAGCCAGTTAATGGCCACACACATCTTTAATCCTTGGGAGAAGCATGAAAACATGGAGGAAAAAAAGTATGAAATAAATACAGACTGAAGTCTCTTACTCCCCTCACCCAGTCAATAGTGCACATATTCGTAGGGGAAATGACAATGGCATGCAATGCAGGTGATATCTTTTAGTTTATCTTGATGCTCTTACAGATCAACATTATTTTAATAGGACTGAGCTCAGCTTCTCTTTCCTCTCTTCCTCTCTCCCTTCCTTTCATTTTCTTCTCTAACCTCTTTTCTTTCCTGCCCTCCTTCTTTCCTCTTTTAGCATCTTCCTCTTTCTCCCGCACCCCCAATCTTAATCTTGTCAGGGTTTTATATGTGGCACAGTACACTGTAATCATCTTGGTTAGTGGTTTTAGGAAATCAAATCAGAACAATACCCCAGAATGAGAGTGCAAAGAGGATGTGAGTCTGAGCTGCATATTCCATTTTACTTTTTAAATTCCACCTCGGGTAATTTTATGCTTTTAAATTATATGGGAAAAAGACTGAATAATTTGATTAAATCTATTTCAAAGCACTTGTTAAGATAAATAAACAACATTAAATGCACATCTAAGTACAATACAATAAAAAATCTCAGCTGTCACTTCAGTCTTAATCAGCTTTTCTTTTTTTTTTCTTTTTGAGAAGAATATTATTTATTTTAGGTATCTAAGTATTCTTATCAATATCTTTTTATTTTAATTTTTTCTTTTTTTTATTAAAAATTTCCAACTCCCCCTAGGAGAATATTCACCTTGCTTGTGATTTAACTGTTAACTAACATTTTCTAGATACTTCACATGTATTCTTTTAATTGTCACAGCTCTGCAAAGGTGAATTTATATACCTCACTTTTTAAGAAAGGCACAGACAATGAGGGCTGCTGAGAAGTCAAGAACAATGGCACTGGGTTTTGATCCTACTGCACGTACTGGCTTTGTGGGAGCCTAGGCAGTTTGGATGCTCACCTTACTAGACCTGGATGGAGGGGGGAGGACCTTGGACTTCCCACAGGGCAGGGAACCCTGTCTGCTCCTTGGGCTGATGAGGGAGGGGGAGTTAATTGGGGGAGGGAGAGGGAAATGGGAGGCAGTGGCGGGGAGGAGGCAGAAATCTTTAATAAATAAATAAAAAGAAAGGCACAGAATCAGAAAAGTTATGCCGTTAACCCCAGTTGCAATATTTGACACTACTAGGTAGAATTTCTGAGATTTACAAACCCATCCTTCTGGCCCCTAGCCTAGGTCTATGCTCCTAGCACATCATGATGTTTTCCCAAGTAATAAATACCTAGCACAACCAATAGCATTGACCATGTGTGCCTGATAGCTCTTTAGTGTCTGGGATGAATATTGATTTATCAGGTGACTACCGAGTTCATAGCTAGTAGTCTGACGTTCATGTTGAGGCTCAGAGGAAAATGCTGTCGTTGCCAAGGCCCCACAAGACACAAGGCATAAGCCATGATCTAGACATCCTTGCTTCATTTTAAAGCCCTCATATATTCTCATATATTTGTGACATTTCAGTTTCTGTGCACTTACATTATGTCCTACTAGACTATAAGCATCTAAAAGACAGGAAATAATAATTTCTCTTTCTCCCCTACAGATATTAGTGGTCTTCAACAAGCTTGTTTTAATTGACTAATTGATATTTGGGATCAAAATGAAAAGTGTTGAGCTTTTAAAGGAGTAGTTTTCCTAATTCCTCAGTGTGGTGAACAGGGAACACACCCGCTGTGAATAAGGACTACAGATTAAGAGCTAGGATGTGCTGGGAGCCACTAGTTTTTTCTCACTGAAGTGTTAGGAACTGAAATCTTTTTTATTATGTGTATGGATGTATCTACTGAAGCCCAAAGAGAGGAAAGGAATTTAATCCAAGGTAACACAAACATATATAACCAAACTAGGTAACTATGAAAGGTGAAATAGCAAAAATTAACCCCCAGCAATTCCATAGAAATGTTATCTGTCTTAAAGCAGCATTTTTATCAATTTCTGTATATTTCTTCAGATGTTATATACATTTATGAAAATAAGCAAAAACAGAACAATTTTATTTACCTAATTAATATTTTATATATTTTCAAAAATTTACAATAGATCTTGGAATATCTTCCATTTTGTTATATATAAAAATTTTTAATGGGAGAAGTGTTACATAATAATTTATTCTTGTTGTGATAGGTATTCATGCTGTTGTAGTGAATGTCTGTGTATATGTTATGTCATGTGAAAAACAAGTATTGAGTCAAAGAATGGGTATGTACATTTTTAATTGAAATATGTTGTCCAATTATACTTCATGGAGATTGTAAGATTGTCAAATAAAATTTAGATTTAATGAAATTAATAAATTTTAATTAGTGGCCATTTTACTAAGAGATTATCTTAGACTTGAAGAAATATTCAACACATAAGTTCTTTAAATGAATAATCACTGCTGTACATTTAAATGACAATTCAGTTGAATTGCATGTGGTAAGTACACTGATATCCAGAAATACATCTATTGGATAAAACATGTAAATATGACAGCATGTTTTGAAAGTGTCATTGATTCTGCTTAGGCAGTGACTCTAATAATATAAACAAATCCCAGAGGAGTAATTTTGACAGAACTGCAGAGATAAAAATACGAAGGGATCAGACTCAAACAGGAGGGAGTAAGGCAGAACCTTACTTATTCTTAGGTTAAGAAGTTAATAAAAAAAATCTAAACTTCCTTGGTCATATTCTCCTTCCTTCTGCTCTTCAAGGAGAGAGAAGGGAGAAGGAGAGGGTTAGGGAGAGCTTGGGGGAGTGGAATGGTTGAGATGGGAGCAGGGAAGAAGATATCTTAATTAAGGGAAACACTGTGGGGTTGGCAAGAGGCTTGACTCTAGAGGGGGTCCCAGATATCCACAGGGATTTCCCCAGCTAGGACTCTGGGCAGTGAAGGAGAGGGTGCCTGAACTGGCCTTGTCCTGTAGTCAGAGTGATGACTAAAGTGAATATCACCATAGATCCTTCGTCCGGCAACAGATGGAGATAGAGACAGAGACCCACATGGGAGTACTGGGCTTTGGGGGATCCTAGTCTACTTGGATGCATACCTTCCTAAGCCTGGTTGGAGGAGGGAGGGCCTTGAACTTCCCACAGAGCAGGGTACCCTGCCCTCTTTTAGGATTGGAGTGGGAGGAAGGAGGGTGAATGGGGGAGCGGGAGAGAAGCGGGAGGAGGGGAGGAAGTGGAAATTTTGATTCCTAGTATTAATAAAGTAATAAAAAAAATCTAAACTTACTGAACCCTCTTTATATTAGTTCTGCCTTTTGCTCAGGCTGTGTGCCTAAACTTGTCTACACGATTTTACAAATTCAAGAGCAGTAAACTGGTAGCGAATCCTAACTAGAACTCGATAGCATTTGAAGAACTTTTCAAAGTGTCCAGCGCAGTGAGGACAGTAGATGTTCTCAGTTATGTTCCTATGGTGTCTATTGCAAACCATGCTGAGAAGAGATGAGCCTCATAGAAGCAGTGACACTGACTACAGAGCACAGAATTTCATTTGGCCAGAAAATATACACTTCAAAGACCTAATGCACGGCATGGTGACCAGAATTAATAACTCCACATTTTCATGGGTTTTGGGTTTTTTTTTTAATTATTTTTTATTGAGCTCTACATTTTTCTCTGTTCCTCTCCCTGCCTCTACTTTCCCCCCTTCAACCCTCCCCCAAGGTCCCCATGTTCCCAATTTAAGCAAGAGATCTTGCCTTTTTCTACTCTCCATGTAGATTTAGATCTATGTAAGTCTCTCTTAGTATCCTCATTGTTGTCTAAGTTCTTTGTGGTTGTGATTTGTAGGCTGACTTCTTTGCTTTATGTTTAAAAACCACTTATGAGTAAAATACTAGAAGTATAGATTTGTAATATGCTTACTGCAAAAAAAAGCCGGTAATGCAATGGATTTAACTACCTTAGTTTAATCCTTTTATCATATAAACGTTTATCAAAACATCACATCATGCCTCATTAATAAATAATATATACAATTATTTCCCAAACTTTTAGGGAAAAACTTGAATAGATGAGCTCTGGGGAATTGCATATTAAAATGGAAACTAGCCAAATATACTGTTTGTTAACATCATTTTTATTGTCTTAACAAGTGGTATATCTAGAAACATATTTCCAAATGACACAAAAACAATTGCGATCATCATTAATAACTACACAGTATTCCTTTTTATGAATACAGAGTGATTTAATTAATCTCATAACAGTAGACATTTAAATATCTCAATTTTCCCATTTAAATAATGCTACAATAAACTTCTTTTTGCATATTTGATTATTCCTAGAAGTTAAATATTAGGGAAAATATGTATATTCTTACTTATTGAAAATAGCCAACAAATATATCCCTTCATCAACACTTAGTATTTAATATGATGTGCAACCTAGCATGTAAAAATGATATTTAATTTGCCTTTCTATTATTTTAGGGAATTTGACCAATTTTCATATACTTAGCAGTATTTTTCACTTCTTTTTGTATTTGCCTGCTCATGTTTCCTGTTTTTCTATTGTATTGTTTTTCATCTATGACCAAATAAACAGCGAATTAAGGAAAATGAACTACAAGAAATCTAACAGTTCAATTGGTCAATGAACTAGGGAAATAGCCACAGATCTCAAAAGATGAAATACAAATGGTCAGTGGATATTTTAAAAAGTTTTCTCCTTGCCTAGCCATCAGAGAAATGCAAATTAATACTACATTGAGATTTCATATCACCCCAGTCAGGATGGCAGTCACTAAGAAAATAAAAGCATGTGCTTGCAGAGATTTGGACAAAAAGGACTACTTATACAATATGGGTTAAAATGTAAACTAGTTCAGAAAGTATGAAACCAATATGGAGTTTCCTCAGAAAACTGAAAACAGATCTGCCATGTGACCCACCGATACTACCCCTGTAGAGTTTGCAAAATAATTCTAAGTAATATATTACAAATATAAAAATGTACACACCCATCTTGATTGCATCACCATTTACAATAGGAATGAATAGGGTATCCAACAACAAAATATTGATAAAAATATGTCATATATACAATGGAATTGTTAGCATAAAGAGTGAAGTTTATAGGTCCCAGAATTTATATTGGTATATAAAATGATTAACCTGTCATTCTGAAACTATATAGTGAAGATTTTATAATTTATTCACTTAATTAAAATGATCTTATACAGACATTGTATGTCTTGGGTTGTCTTATTTCTTTTACAAGTTGACCTGTACTGAAGCCAGTATCAAGGTATTATCTCCAGGAGTGTGGGGTGGGGAGGGGAAGGTGAAAGAAGCAGGAAGATGAGAGAGAGAGGGAACTGGGATTAATATGTAAAATAAGATTGTTCTAAAAATAAAAAAGTAATTTAAATGCCCATTAGAAAATATCTTATTATTCTTCATTTCAAAAATACATTATCATTATCACACATTTTATCCCTCCAGATACATTTTGGGACTATTTTGACAAGATTTTATTTACATAGTTTTAAATTTATACATTTTACTGAGTGAGAATGGAAATCTCTAAAATATTGTATCTTCTCATCAAAGACCACCATACATCTTTTTATTTAAATCAGATATTCCCTTACATACCTCAATATTTTCTTTTATTTTGCCTTATACATTCCATATTAAAACTCTATACGAAGCATGAGAAGCTATATCCTTCCGCCTTCACTTCAGGGTAATAAGGATGACAGGTCAACCCTTTCTTCACTGATATGATACAATGGCACTGATAGTGCTTAAGTCACCTACCTTATTCCTTTACTCAAAATGGTATGTGTTTTTTTTTTTTAAGTGGAAAAGAGCTTGATGTGAAGTTTAAGTGGGTGGAAACATTGTGGGTCTGACAAGAAAAAAAGCAGAAATAGAGTGGCTATGGAAAAGAAAACTGTCTTGTCACATTGTCTCAGTTCCTGCTGGGGCATGGAACCCTAATCAAGATTTGTGATGTTAAGAAGGAATAAGACCAGAAAGAAAGGGTAGAATATCAGCCAGTCAATAATTGCAGAGCCAACGTGCATGAAGAGTACTTCATGCCAATTATATGACCGTGCTGAGTGTGATGGATTCTCTTTACAGATCTACAGTGTATCCTTATATGCTTTAACATGAGAAAGAATGTTTGTATTTTGCCAACCATTTCACAATGACTTTTTGTAAGAACTTAATAATTGGCTGTTGATATAATTTTGTTATTGAGACATAAACAGTATCAAAGAGTGGAGTTTAATGTTTAGTCTCTGCCGAGCAGGAGCTGAATTTGTGTTATCTGTGCTAATTGTTCAGACACCTAGACTACAACATGGAATTGTGTGACTTTCTAAAACTAAATTGGAGCAGGCCCAGATCCCACTTATAATTTCCTCTAGCAACTGAAAATACACAAGCTGAGTTTAAACAAACAGTGCAGAAAGATATCTGACACACTAAGAATGTTTTCTCTTCCAACTATACTCCTTCACGGTACGTCTCCATTGTGCACAATTTTCAAAAGTTATACTGGCTCTATCACCAACTTGTCACTTGGTGCATCTCCATATATTATGTTCATTTCATAACTTAAGAACTAAGAGCCCCATTAAAACTTTTTACCAAAGTGCTTTAAATATCCTTACCAGTTCAGATTCTGTGTTACTAACACTGATGGGTCAGTGCTACAAAGAGACAGAAGTACATTTCCTGGAAGAAAGGATCTCTGAACAGAGTCCAGAAATATTACACACTGAGTCATAATTCAAGAAAATTTGGGGAAAACACTTTACAAGTATGTTTCAGAGATAATTGAGGCTTTATATAGAAGAGTAAGCTTGAGGTGATTAAAGAGAATTTAAATTCTTTCTCATTCATTGGCTTCATAGTCTTAGAACAAACCAAGGATGTAATGCCACACAGGTCAATAGTCTTGAAGAGCATAGATGGAAGAACACCTTTAGCACACACTATAAAACTCAATTTAGAATCACATTAAAAGTTATCCATTATGATCCAAAATGATTTATTACTGGGATTCAAGGATGGTTCAGTATATATAACTGAATAAATACAACTTACCACATCAACAGAATGAAAAAAATTATACTATCATTTCAGAAAAGATAAAAAACATTTGACAGAATTTATCTTACAATCAATACTCTGAATAAAGTAGATAAATATTCCTTTATCACAAATTAAAGGTCATATGTGAGTCTATAATTAATATCATACTTGTGGTCTAGTAAAAAAACAAGGATGTACACTACCTACTACTGTTAAACATAATGTTGAAAGGTAGAACATGTTTCATCATAATGACCTTAATTTTTTTTATCATAGAAAGGGGTATATGACAATTCTGTTACATGTACTTTGCTCAAGATTATTACTAAACTTGTAAACAAATCGAATATAATATACATATCATTATTCTGATATAGAACCCTGAAATTTTCAGCCATATAATGAAACAGATTAAATAATAAGGAAATAATAGATTTATAAAAGACCATTTTCTTCCATCTTGTTTTATCCCTAATCCACAATGTACTTGAGGGTATATTTTGAACTATTTCTATGGTGACTCTGTTTACTTATGCTCTTTATGTTCTGCATACATACACGTTTATCAAGGGCCTAATATGTGTTGGATTGGTTCTGGGAGCATTGTAATGAAAGCCAAATAAGAAGTAAAACACATATCTTTGGACCACAGCTTCCTTTGAGTAGCTCTTATCTTCAAAATAGTTTCTATGTCCATCTATGAGGACTCAAATTGTACCTGCTTGTGCTTTTATTTCCTTTACTGACTTAAGAAGACTTTCTTTTGCTTGCTGTGATTTATCACATAAACTGTGGATTTTATTTCCGGCTTTTTCAACCTACAGGCTTCAGAGTGCCATCACTAGCAATGTAAAAACAGTTAGGTATCACATAGCAAAATGATGTACTGTCTTTTTTAAAGCATCTAATTAGCTAAAGTATGAATCTGTGCATGATTACAGGTGTCGGTAGGAGGTTGTATTGACTAAGCCAGCATCTGTTCTGTGCCAAGCTAAAAGAGTGATAATTTTCACAACTGGTCATATTCTCAAGGGCACTCTTGGCTTTTAGTCAAGCTAAAACATCTTGTTTTCAAAATCAGTAGTCATAATAATGGAAGTATTAGCAGGATCTGAATTACTAATATCTACTAAAACATCTATGAAAAACAAGCAACATAGCACAGCATTAAATCACCTTCTTTAAATGGTTTGATTCCGTGTGATCAAATTTTTGGGGGCCATTGTCTCTCAACTTGTAGTATATATTACTATCCTTTTGCCTAGAGATACTCAAGGAAAGAAGCTCTGGAGATGCACTAACCTGTCTACTATTGCATTTTTCTCCCAGGGAAGCAGAAATATCTGTGTGCCAGCAGAAATGATTGTACCATTGATAAATTTCGGAGGAAAAATTGTCCATCTTGTCGACTCCGAAAATGTTATGAAGCAGGGATGACTCTAGGAGGTAAGAATATTTTCTTCTTTTTTTCTCCTTGTTCTTTGTTTTTCTCCTTCAGCTCGCCTCCCTCCCTTATAATTATTGCACTAGACACAATTCTCCTCTGCAATGCTTCAGAGAGTGCCATATAGGCACAAGACTCAGGCTGACTTTCTCATGGTGCCTTCTTTATTTTAACCTATGACATCCATATCTTTGGAGTTTTGCTTAGGATCAGGAGGCATGAAGTAAGGATCAGAAACTAACGGAAAATGAATGAGAGTATGTTTTTTGGATTTGGTTCCTCGGGTGGTCTATTGATACTGGCCCAAAGCTGTTCAGTGGTAAGGACGAGAGAACCAAGTAATCAAAACTGTCACAGGTGCAGGATGAGTAGGGCACAGGCAGGCTGTGAACACCTGGGACTACCCCTCACCTAACTGCTGCATGTTCTGTAGAGACAGCCAACTGGAGTGTAAAGCTGCTTCTCTTTGGATTCTGTGTCTAAGGCACCAAACAGCCAATTTCCTATCCTGTGTCTCCCAGAAATCAGCAGGCCTTTTAATCATTTCCTTTTCTTTACAAATCCATTGATTGTTTCCAAAAGCATTTTTCCAATGGCACAGTAGCTTCTTAGAAGATATAACCCTTCCAAGGGTGACCCTTTATTGAAGTCTCTGTGTTCCATGAACATGTGTCTACCATGAGCTCTGTCATCCTTCTGAAATGGCTTCATACTGCTTGAATGACACATATTTCCCCTCTTCTAATTCTTCATATCTTCATCTGCCTCATGCCAGAATTCACACGACTGCCTGCTGCTTCCAAACAGATGCATCCTTCATGAGAAAAAGAAGCTCATTAGTCTACTTTGATTTAGAAATGGAACTCAAAGAAAAACAAATGTATTTCTGAGTACCAAAAACTATAATCTTTATTCAATTACTCAGTAACAATTGGAAAAACCCAAATGACTTGAATTCAGCCCACTTTTCTCTCATCTCAGGGCTAATTTACAACAATTGTTTTCTCTGGCTTCCCATAAGGCACTCAATGCCTTCTCTGCCTATATATCATTGTGATAACTACATCCTCCCCTCCTCACGAACCAGTTCGTACTTTTTACCAGAACCATAATACTGCAAGCAAATTGTTTCAGGCTTGATCTGTGAAAATTTCAGCAGGAGCATCTCAGGTAACTGTAGTACTCTCGGGCACCACAGTAGATGCCCTCTGAGCTATTTTCTAGGCAACTATATCAAATGAGAATCAGATATTTGACAATCCAAACTTGTTTTTACTTGTCTTGCTAAGGATATCCTATAGTTGTGATATTCAGTGGAGAAGAAGCCTCAAGACCATGGGGATGAAGTAGAAAGAAATCCAGGAGAGGTACCAGAGGGAAGGATTGAAAGGAAAAGTTTTCCTACATGATGTTCCAAGTCCTGAGCAAATGTTCTGATACACTCGCATCTCAATCCTTTAACATCCTGTGAATTATGCATAATATACAGTGGCTTCTAGATTGAGGATCCCCTTCCTTGCCATCTTTTGAAAGTAACTGTAAGCTCATTTTGATACAAGTAAAATTTAATTATAAGATACTCCTTGTTAAGATATTGGTTTCATATCAGAGTCCATATCCTCCATTAAGAGAAAAAAAAAGTTCTTCTGACATTATCACAGTGAACCTCGTTGGAAGAGAAATCTACATATGACTAAGATTCTAATTGAACAGTGTAGCACTGACATAGCTTTGTGAATTCAGTCGCTGAAAGAGTGAGACAAAAAGCTATCTGATTGATTTACTAGAAAACGTGGTTGAGTAGACATGGGGAATACAATGCTGAATTGCTACGGACAGTTTTCAACTCAGTTTCCTTCCCATACAAACAAGACAGCATATTGGGCACTAGAGGTTCAAACTAACAAACTTCAAAAAAACTAGAAGATAGATGCCCACAAAATACAATGATTCTTTTCTTTTTGTTTTGTTTTGTTTTTCTTTCCTTTTACTATGCAGGGAATTGAACCTAGAGCCTTGGGCATGTTAGGCAAGTATTATACCACAGAGATAGATGCCAGAGATAGATGCCCAGTCAACTCATAGAAGGATTATTGTTTACCTCTGAAGTCAGACAGACCTAGGTTAAAAGTCCAGATCTATTCTTTACTCCATGTCCCTATGAACTTCATTTTCATTATTTGTAATTACTAGATACCATCCTCAGAGTTGCAGTTAGGAGAAAATAAAAAGATGAATAAGAACATCTTTGAGAAAGTGCTAGACAAATGTGAGGACTTATTCTTACAATGAGGTTCCTAGCATATTAGGTAGACACAAGCTGCTCTTAGGACTTTCCAATGACTTTCTCCTTAATAAATAGCTTGGCTTGCCATGCAATATGTGATATGTAACAACAGTCAGCAGTTCACAAAAATATACTTCTGATTACCTCACACTGAAAGGTGCTACAAGCATAATGCTTAAAGTCTGATTTTAGTAATTTTAATTTTAAAAAGTTTATGGTGATATTAAAGTACCAAGTCAGCGAAAACCAAAGTGTTTATTCTCTTAGGCTTAAAATATAAACCTTTGCACGTTGCTGGAGTTATCACCACATCCTCTGCTTTTCAACATAATTCTTCCAATGTTTATTGTTAACTTACAGTATCAGTATATAACACATTTTATTCAAACAATGGTAAGATAAAAGAAAGCATCAGCACATAGTGACTTTTGTGAATATATTGGTGGTATCCTCTCATTTTCATAAGATTTGGGTTTAGCATAGACTTTTTGTCACCTTTAAGAAGAATTTAGATAATTTTGATTCCTTTTCTTTATCACTCACACTACAATTATATAATATATAATAAAGCAGCAGTTCAGAATACAATCTTAGGCAAGTAATTTCTGCCTCCCAGAGGCTCTATTTTTTTTTTTTTGCCATCATGAAACTGGGATGATCAGATTTACCAAGAATCCTTCTGCTGTTAAAATTGTGTGATTTGATGTCAAAAGTCATGAAGAAAAGATCATAAGATTATCAATGTCTTAATTGCCAGTCACCTGCTCATAGAAGTACTAATACAAGAGATTGATTTGCACAATAATTTTAGCTACCCCTATTCACTGCTATGTAAGATATATGCCAAAACCATATTCAATGAATAGATAGTTGAAGGAGTAGAGGATAAAGTAGATGTTTTGAATTCTTGGAGAATATGACACTCTGCAACTGATATATGTTTGGTCTAAACATCTTATGATCTCTAGCATGGCTGTGTCTATAGTGTTCCATTTGTTGATGATGTTCCATTTTCTGTTAAATTAAGACACACTTAGTACATATAGCCTTTTCCTTGCGTTTCCATGGTACCTTCCTATCCCCTTGCTTATTTCCTTATAAACTAATTGGTATTTATTAAATAATCCCACAAGTGATGAGTTCTCAGGATAACCTTTCAGGCTCTTAAATGTCCATCTGTGGAAAAATATATGTCTTTTGTTGTTCTTGATTAATATCTGGCTGCTTTTGAAAACTGTATATCAAGAATTGCTTAAAGATTTACATGCTTTGCCCATTTGTTCTTTTAAGAAAACACTTAACAGACTGGATAAGGACCTTGCCTTCAGTGAATTGATGTTGACTTTTATATAGTACATAATTCAGATAAATGCACAGGCATCTTTCACTTTATTTTGTAATTTCCAAGAAACACTTCCAGTTTCCAAAATGGAAAGAGACAACCAGCCTTCCTGCCATCTTCTTTCCTGGCCTATTTCTTTGCTCATGTTCTATCTTTCCTCTTATTGCCCTGGACAACTATTATTTCTTTTTTTCCTAAGACTCATAAGTTCTCAGTATGTAGTAAATATCATGAACCTAAATATCCCTTGCCATGAACCATTCCATTTTGTAGGCTGTACAGAAATTTGAGGTAGCAGCTACCACTCACAGGAAGAGAAGGACAATGGGGACTCAGAGCATGTGAGATTTGAAAAAGTGTACATTTATTTGAAAGGTTATTTAAACCTGTTATCCCAGTGTTTGTGAGGCTGAGAAAGGAATATCTTGACTTTAAGGCTAGTTTGCTACATAGTAAGCTGCAGGTCAGCTAGAACTATATAGTGTGAGCATTCTCAATAAACAAGCAAGCAAAAAGTTTAAATGAAAAGTTCCTTTACTCCTAGGAGATTGAACATTGCCAATAAAGACAAAATGTTAACACATATGCAAATTTCAACAATGTCCATGAGTTCTGTAGTTAAGAAAATAGTTCAGAGAACCCTGACAATAGTCTGATACCACGATAAACAGTAATTTCCAATGTTCAAGGTAGTCCTTATGCCAACTGCCTCAACATTCACCACCTCCAAGAGAAGTACAACATTGCTCCTTCCATATCAGATATCCTAGATGTGAGAAAATGATTGAAATGCTGAAATACAAATTATGACATGGGTCTTTGTGTATTTTTCAATTCATTGATGTGACTTCATCTCTCCATGCACTTACTCATCTACAAATATATTTAATAAGTTCCTATTACATGCAAAATATATACCAAACTTTATACGAGACATCTTGGAATAGCAAGCCTAATAATAGAGATTTAAACATATTCTTGTTTTTTATACTTTATTTGACTTTGTTTTATGTGCATTAGTAAGAAGGTGTCAGATCCCCTGGAACTAGAGATAGAGACAATTGTGAGTTGCCATGTAGGTGGTGGGAAATGAACCCAGGTCCTCTGGAATAGCAGCCAGTACTTTTAACCACTGAACCATTTCTCAAGCCCCTTAAATGTATGTTTTAAAAATTATATAGGGACAAGGAGGTGGTTCATCATGTGATGGCAATTGCTGCCAACCCTATATCCCACATTTGATCTCTGGAACCTATATTGTACAAGGGGGTAACCAACTTCCTCAGATTGTCCTTTGACCTGTGACACATTCATACTCACATGCACATGAATGTACACATGTATACACATACAAAATAAATAAATAATATTTTAAAAAATTATGTCAAATAAGAGAGACAGTGATTACAATTATACTTTAGTCTTAAGGTGTAAAGAGAAAATTATTGGGGAGAAGTTTAGTGAAATGCAAGGGAAGGGGCATTTGAGGCCATGATCACAACTTGAATAAAGGCACAGAGACATAAAAACAATGATGAGGCTTTAAAGAACAGCAAGTAATTTAATATGGCCAAAGATGGGAAAATAATGAGTCAAACTGTAACCACACTGAAAGTGAACCCAATTTCAGGCAGTTGAAGATTTATGGTTGCCAAACAGACATGGCCACATGTCATATTGTTTATGGTGCATTTGTTTTAAGAGACTGTTTTGTAGCTTAACTGTTATATTGGGGGGTTACATTTTTACAAAATGAAGAATATCAATGCATGCAGAGAGAAACAAATGTCTAGCATCTAATTTTGCTAACTACCCATGCTTTATTCTTGGGGCTACTTAGCTCCGCTTGGATTGAAATCCACAAATACTGACCATTTACAAGAAGGAACACTGACCTAGACCAAGGCAGTTGGCTTGTATGAAGAACCTGCATGTATATCGAATGCCAGTTGCCTTGATCTTGACCACAGTTTTCTACTATGAGCTCAATGAAAACTATTTTAGTAGATGTTTTAGAGAAGCTGATTTCTGAGTTCAAATGAGGAGAAGAAACCTGTATATTACTATCCTTAGGAAGATTTGCACTATAAATACTGTAATAAAATAAACCGAGAAGTTTTATAACTCAGGATTCCCAAACTAAATTAAATTTCAGGTCCCCTCTTTTATATAACACCATTTAATATCCTACCAAAACACTGCTCTCTGGAAAACACTGTAAAACACAACTTGAGGATAAATAAAGACTTTATCTGTGAGCAAAAATTTTTACCTACTCAATGTCACTCATTTTCCAGATGTATGTATCATCACTTACTGGGTAAATCAGTTAAGTAAGAAACAAGAGCAGACCATCTTCAGCATACATCAGTACCAGAGGCTACCAAATCCACTAAAGTACACCAGAGAAGATCTATAGCATACTTGTCTTTCAGAAAGTATAAGAAGGCAAAAGCCTTATACTGTGCATAACAGCTGGTAGCCATAGACACATAACCAAAAGAGCATGCTAGAAACATTATTTTAAACAACAGAATGACTTGAAGCATCACAAAGTGATGTTGAACAGTTTCGTTGAACACTATCTGATCTACTTCCCAGAACACCAACATCACGGTGATAAAACTCTGGATTTCATGTTTGACATTCAACAAAGACCACTTAACAATTTGAGAGCTAGGACTAGTAGTGCATGCCTATAATCTCTGCACTAAAGGGGTTAAAGCAAAAGAATCATGAGTTCCAGGCCAGCCTGGACAACATACCAATGCTCTATTACCAAAATAGAGCAAATATAGCTCAGTGGTAGGACCTCTGCTAAGCATACACAAGACATAACCAAAGAAATAATAATAAAATGTGAAACTCAGGTACCGGGGATTTTTATGTTCTCTTTCAGCTCTCTGGATTAGAGTCTAAAAAGTTCTCAGCCTGGAGATGCATTCCTGAAGTCTCAGTCCTAAGAAGTGTTGTTTTCACACACAATTCCCATATACCTGGGTGTTTTAATAGCTCTGCATCACAAAAGGATGTACAGATGAAAAATGTTGCACTATGTGTTTGAGCATCAACATGCACAACATATGACTGGCACTTAGAATCTGGGTGTTTTTGTGGTGCTGAATATGGAACTTAAAGACTTAACATGTTAGAGCCATTGCACTGGTCCTTTTTTGTAAATCAAAACCCTGTGGTAGCTATAGTAGAAATAGCATGATGGATTTAGATTTGTTTCTAGTCCTAATTCTGCCACTTACTATTTTAGTGTGTTTGTGAAAATCTGTAGATCTCTCTGAACCTCATTTTTCCCCAACTATATGGTAGGACTACCATTTCTTATAAAAATTGTTGTATGTGTAAATAAAGGATCATGTAATAGGTATACAGTAATTATCATTGTACCTTCTCCTTTTTAGGTAAAGACTGATCTTTCTTTGTTTCCCAGGTACCACTGCAGACTTCTTTCTCTGCTGTTAAATGACTTTTAATTCTTGGTCTTTGGTCCTTTGCTTTCTGATTTAGCCTTTCTTTAGTCAACACTTGAAGCCTTCTATCTGTTGCTATCAATACTGTCTCCCAATTAGATACACACACACACACACACACACACATGCAGAAGCACTTACATACGTGCATGTGCACACACACACACACACACACACACACACACTTTGAAAGGAAGGAAGTATGCATCTTCTAGTTGTGCATTCCAAGGGAACTCATGTGTAGGGAGAACATATAGTCTCTCTCTTACCTTCCAGCCAGCTTCCATTTCCAAATACTTGCTTTTAGTGAACTATATTTAGAGATAAATAATATTTTTCTAATCATCAAATTTGATGATACTCCATATATAATACTTGAATCTTGCTTGTAAAATCTTTCCTTGAAATCTTTGAATTTTTAAAGTGTGCTAGCCATAGAAATACTTTATTGGGGTTTGCTTTTGCTATGAGAGATCCAAAATCCCACATTTGCACTTTCAAAAGACAATGTTCCAGATAGTATTTTCTAATGTATCAAACAGAAAACAAAACAGACAACACACAACAGACTATGCACACACAGCCAAGTATTTCCCAATTATAGCAACCCAAGAAAAAAGTTTCCTTTTTTACTAATGTAACTGCTTGTTTGAAATCATTCAATTTGGCACTATAAATTGTGAGATATGTTCCTTCAGACCATACAAGTTAGATTATTTTCCTATTGTACTGAACTCAAACAATTTATCTGGCTAAGCTGCTTTTTTAGAAACATTTGAACATCTTTTGAGATTATGTAGCTTAGAAGGAGAACTGAGAAAAGAAGTATATGCTCACTGAGAAACATCCAGATGAAGTTATTGATAGTTCCATGATAAATTATGTCTAAGTTGTAAATTGGAAATATAATTACTACCCTGGATGGCCTCTTTTGTCATCAGATTCCATATTACTTAATCCAACTAAATTGGTGCTAAATACAAGCCTAAGTATGCCAATTCCTTCTTTGCCTACTGGCTTACCATCCCATTGAATGAAGTCTTCTGAGGCTAGAGTAGGACTAAGTTGATAAGGGATATTTCAACCTCCTAACAGTCTGCAGCTAAAATTATGTGAGCACTAATGAGCATCAGAAAATTTGGACTACCATTTGAAACAAGAAGAAATGTAGATCTTGACCAAGAGAAACGGTAACGAACCCAAGCCAACACACCAAAGTGCCATGTTGGCTACTTGGAAACCAAAAGAAATTTAGGAATCTTTCTTCGGGAACAGGCAATAAGGCATGAAAGCTTTGATTATTGAGCCCTTAGGCACAGAGATACTCATTTTTAAATGATTTCATTTCCAGCTGAGTAAAGATACCAGGATTTTTATGAGACAGTTTGACTGATACGAACAAACCCAAAATACCATCAATAAAGAAGTGTTGGTCTTTGAGTGTTTGTAATGGAAACATTAAATTGTACCTGCCTATTCTGTGACCCTTCATATTGTCTACTCTGAAAATTTAGTTCTTGTCTATAGTGGACGGAGAGGTTCACAAACACACACTTACATTGAAGTTGTTAACACATTTGTCACTAACCAGAAAGGAAAAAAAATCCCCAAATAGCAATGGTCCCTTTCTTCATCTTATGAAAACCCTTTTCCAAAATGGCAAGCACCCCTCTCTCCACTTGTTCACCATGCCTCCTAGGAGAGACCTGACTCAGAAACCTGATTATTGAGCTTATTCTGTACAAATCCATCCTTAAGCTACTACTTTCAACAAAACCACTCTTTTTTTTTCTTTTCTTTTTTAAGACCTCTTTGTTATTTATTTTTAAAACAATCTTGTCTCATTTTACATACCAATCCCAGTTCTTTCTCCCTCTCCTCCTCCCACTGCCTTCACTCCCCACCTCATCCCCTATTCACTCCTCAGAGAGGTTAAGGCTTCCCATGTGGAGTCAACAAAGTCTGGCATATCACTTTGAGGCAGGGCCAAGGCCCGCCCCCTATATCTAGGCTGAGCAAGATATCCCTCCAAAAAGAATGGGTTCCAAAAGGCCAGGTCAAGCACTAGGGATTAACCTTGTTCCCACTGTCAGTGGCCCCACAAACTGCTCCAGCCACACAACTGTCACCCACATTCAGAGGGTCTAGTTTGGGCCTATGTAGGTTCCCCTGCTCTCAGTCCAGAGTCAGTGAGCTCCCACAGGTCAGCTGTTTCTATGGGTATCCCCATCATGGTCTTGACCCTTTTACTCATATTATTGCTCTTTTCTCTCTTCAAATGGACTCTGGGAGCTCAGCCTTGTGCTAGCTGTGAATCTCTGCATCTGCCTCCATCAGTTGCTGGATGAAGATTCTCTGATGACAATTAAGGTAGTCATCAATCTGATTACAGGGGAAGGCCAGGTATTATGTAGGGTCTTAACTGGGACCATTCTTATGGATTCCTGGGAAGTTCCCTGGTGTCAGATTTCTTTCTAGCCCCATAATGGCTCTTCAATCAAGATGTCTCTTTCCTTGCGCTCTCTCTCTCTCTCTCTCTCTCTCTCTCTCTCTCCTACCCCATCTCTGTCATCCCATTCCCTCATGTCCCCCTCCCTCTTTCACTTCTCCCTTCCTTCTGTCTTCCTTTCACCCTCCCTTCCCCCAGGCTCTCAATTTTTTCAGGAGATCTTGTCTATTTCCCCTTCCCATGAGGATCCATGTATCTGAGGGTTCTCCTTGTTACCTAGCTTCTCTGGGGTTATGGACTGTAGGCTGGTTATCCTTTGCTTTACGTCTAATATCCACTTATGAGTGACTACCATGTTTGTCTTTCTGGGTCTTAGTTACCTCATTCAGGATGTTTTTTTCTAGTTCCATTCATTTGCACGCCAGTATCAAGATGTCATTGTTTTTTACTGCTGAGTAGTACTCCATTTTGTAAATGTAGCACATTTTCTTTATCCATTCTTCGAATGAGGGACATCTAGGTTGTTTCCAGGTTCTGACTATTACAAATAATGCTACTATGAATGAATTTGAGCTAATGTCCTTGTAGTATGAGTGTGCATCCTTTCAAAATGTAGCACATTTTCTTTATCCATTCTTCAGATGAGGGACGTCTAGGTTGTTTCCAGGTTCTGACTATTACAAATAATGCTACTATGAATGCAGTTGAGCTAATATCCTTGTACTATGAGTGTGCATCCTTTCAGTATATACCCAAGAGTGGCATTGTTGGGTCTTGAGGTAGATTGATTCCCAATTTTCTGAACAACTGCCATACTGATTTCCAAAGTGGCTGAACAAGTTTGCACTCCTACCAGTAATGGAGGAGTGTTCTCCTTACTCTGCATCCTCTCCAGCATAAGTTATCATTGATGTTTTTGATCTTAGTCATTCTGACTGGTTATAAGATGATATCTCAGAATCACAAAACCACTCTTTCATATTAGAAAATTCCAGTTTGGCAATTACATATATCTCAAAATAACCATACAGAAAAAAGGACTTTTCTGGATTTCTGCACAAGACTCAGCTTTCAACTTCAAGCTGTTCAAAAGAGTTGAAGGAAGTTGCTGATCCACACACAAGAAAGAACCAAATGCTTGCCTCTCCCAGAAGAGATGACAGCCAGCCTCTCTTAAAATATGGTAGGAAAAAACGAACTAGAGTCAGATAGAACTTTTTCTCCAAAGTCACGGTGACTATGTTTCCAGTAGCCCACACAACTTGAACCTTTCGTAAGGCAGAAGAAGGCAAAATCTGACCAACAATACCTGCTTTCTTTGTTTCCTGCTAAGCTAATAGAGGAAGTGAGTCTACCCTGGTCTTCTCACCTGAGTGCTTCCTCCACTCCCCACTGCTCCCTCACAGGAAACTCTTGCCTCTAATCAGATCTTGTGTGAGACTTCCTCAGACACTTCAAATAGTCTACTGATGTAATAGAAGAGACAGTTAGCATTTGAAGATTTAGTTCTGTCTTCCCACAACCTCCATATTGAAAATAGCTTCCTCCCTATTGGAGACACAATATACGAGAACTGGAAAGACAAAAATGAAAGTAAAAATGTTCTTTCTGTCTTGTTTGGGACTTGCCTTTCCTGCTCTGTATCTTTTCAAGTCACCACCTACACACACACACACACACACACACACCACATAAACACACATAATGCGCACACACATACCACGGCACTCTTGCATGTATGCCTACAGTCTTTCTCTTTCCCTTTACTTAACCATATTCGGTGGGAGACAAAGCCATGAAAGGGCTTTTGGCAGGGGGCATTTCCTCCTCCTCCTCCTCTGGGCAAAATTCTCACCTGGCCAACAACAACTTCTGCAATGTGGATTGAAAGGCTAATGTGGTTTATTTTTTAACCACTCTCTATTTGCGTGAATACTATTTCTGCTAGTAAAATTTTTCTTTAATAAAACCATGAATGCACCCAAGGTAATTTATTTTCTTTACACCAGACTGACATAATTAATCCTGTTAACACTCAGCCTTTTTTCCTTCCTTTTCTCTCTTTACTTTCTTGAAAGAAAGAAAGAAAGAAAGAAAGAAAGAAAGAAAGAAAGAAAGAAAGAAAGAAAGCTCTCGTTTGCTTTCCAGGTCGTACTGACCTGTTCAGCATGGACTGTTTCGCATTTGTTTTTAACGTCAGTTTAAATGTAATTGTAAAAGCATGTATGCTCTAAATACATGTACTTACTTTTTCCAGTGGAAAATCCTGGTATGCAAAAGCATTTCCAGGCTCTACAATTTCTCATGAGCAGGTTTGGGGTAATGACCCTGTGCTCCTCACTCAGGATGGCATTTGGACAGTGAACCCCTTTCTTCTGGCTCAGTAGTCAGAGAAGAGAGACTTGGAAATAGTTTCTGTGCTTTGGCAAGGATGTGCAGCATTGCGTATCATTCTATTATTAATTATGTTTACTCCTCCACAAACTAAAAACCATTAGACTAAATAGTCTAACATAAACCTTGAAAGATAAAATTTGATATTCTTTCTCCTGACTATTCCCCTGACCAAGAATTGCGACTGGGAGGAAAATGCTAGTCAGCAGTCAGGGGTGGAGACCAAGGAGCCTTCTTGCCTGAGAGGGTATTTGTCATACATTTATTAATCCCACTTGGTCACATTCCCCTGCTAAGCTCTTGCTTCATGCTTGCCAAGGACTGGTTTTGTTCTTTACCTGTTGTTCCTGCCCTAATTTTCCCCAATCCAATTCCAGTCCCTACTTCTGACCCTTCTTACTAAGAACATGCTGGTCAAGCTGGCAGGAAGGAAAGCACACCACCGTGTAAGCTAAGACATCTGGTTCGGTCTTTTGTTCTGCCATAACTATGTGTTTTGGCATGACTTACTTTTGCCCTTTAGTCTCTCTATCTACAAAGTAAGGTGAAGAAAAGCATAGACAACATATGAGTTCCCCAAATCCTTTTTTTTTTTGAAAACGAAATATTTTCTTCAAATAAAATCTGACATAGAAGCTCACATGTAGGTCTAGACTAATTCAAAGGCAGGTGGGGCCGCATGCTAAAGTTCACTTCGCCTTTCCTTGAAGGAATTCATAGGTGCCCAAGGACTCTAGTGGTGTACTAGACTGATAGCTTGTGGTCCTTTGAACTATCATTCTCTTTCCTATTAGATTTTAGTCACAGTGGAAACTATACATCTCAGAAAGAATTTCTTCCCAGAACATTTATCTATTTAGGATAAAGAGCGTCATGAACACAGGGTAATACAGAGCTCAGTAAGAGTGAAAGCCATCATATATTGGCCTACCTAATTTACTCTGTGCTGAACAATGCACATATGTGCTCTTTGTAAAATCACAACCCAGTGAGTTAGAGCTTGCTCTTATATAATGATTCTGAATGTTGTCAGTCTGCCCTTCAATCTTTCACCCCAAATGAAAACTGATACTCCTCACAATTTGCCACTGTAAGCAGCTTTTCAAAGTGGTTCTTGCCAGAGATCCATTCTTGAGAAAAGTCATAGCCTCTGTTCATTGGCATATACTTTCACGGGGTTCAGAAAGGACTCACTAAGCTTACTGCATTTCCTCCTAAAAGCAGTAGTATAGAGTAATCAAACTGGATTTTCACTACATAGATTCACGAACTAAAGTGTAGGAGAAAATAAAAGATTTGTTTGTGACCACACATACCATAAAATTCAGTATTACCACCAAGCAAATAATAAGCCCATTATAATTACATTTGAAAATTTCAGTGTCATTTTTTTCTTCTTCCTTCTGGAGCTCAGGGCATATTTCATCATATGTGCATCTTTTCAGACGTAGAATTCAGGTATAGAATCTTTTCTACCAGCAGATGCCACCATGGTGTCTATATTCCTTCAAACAATGTTATGATTCAGTTACTAATACTATCTACAGTTTGTATATGAGTTAACTGAAGTACAGAGAGACTGAATCTTTCCCTGAGTCTCATAGGAATAGACTCATGATTACTAATGAGACAGTCTGAATCCAGAGACCTTATTTTCAAAAATTATTTTATTCCTGAGAATTTCAAATATGTGTGCTGTATTCACAATATTTCCACCTCTTCTCTCCCTCTTCCAAAGCACCATATCCTTAGACTCAAATTTTGGAATCCAGATACCTTTAGAACATATATGCTGGTTTAGCTTAGCAGCCCATACAATGAAAGGTCTCTATTTAGCTTCTTCACAGTCAAAAAATTTAAAGATGACACAATATACATAATCCAGACTCTCTGTGAATTTTTCATTTTTTATTTGGCTTATTTTTATTTACTCCTTTTAAAAATTGTTCCAAGGAGAGGGCCCACTTCTTCTTCCTGGCCACCTGGGTAGCTTAGCTTCAACGTAACCACACAGAAATTGTATTAATTAAATTACTGTTTGGCCCATTTGCTCTAGCCTCATATATATATATATATATATATATATATATATATATATATATATTCTATAAGAATGAAGAAAGATTCCCTAGAGGTGGGGAGATCTGCCTTGGCTCATACTCTAGGATTCCTCTGACCTTCTAACCCTAAAATCATGTAGTAAGATCTATTGACTCTAATTCTAGTGGATGGAAAGATAACAGATATGATTTATACTAGAACTGAAAACCCAACCCTCTGTAGGCTGAAATTCATGTGAAGAATTCTGTTAATTCAGAATAGCATTTATTTACTCCCACCCACTACCTTTCACCCTTCGGAGGCTCAGGAAACATCTTAGAAGAGGGGGCAGAAAAATGAAAGAACTGGAGGCTAGGGAAGGGTGCTGTGAATACTGTCTTCTGGACATGAAATGCCTATTGCCTACATGCACGCACAAAAGTTGTGGTTAACAATATAAGACCTGCATAAGAAAAGTCCAGTTAAAACTTACAGCATGGAAGACGAAAGGGCACTGAGACCCTAACCCTAGCTGAGGAGTTCTGGGTACTCAATGGCTGATGTGAGTGGGAGAGTTCTGTTTCTTTGGGAGGAGGCACCTCACTTTCACAGCCAGTTACAGAGAAACTCCTTTTTGTTGAGTCATTCAAATGGTGATGGTCTTATGGAAAGATGTCAGTATTTTAAAAAGCTTGCCTGATGCAACCAAGCCCCTACCATTCAACTGAACAGAGACTTTAATATCATTTGCTCAGTTCTTTCAACAGCAGCTACAGTTCTACTTGACTGCATAACTGAACAAAGATGCAAATATTTGAGGAACTCAGAATCTTCGAGGCCCTCCTAGAAATTAGGCTCTCAGAGAAGATAATTCTTCGATATTCCAAATTCCAGAATTAAGTATAGGGAAGAGAGGCATCCTTGACGTTGGGCACAGTAATTCAAAGTTTCAAAGACTTTACAAACATTACCTACACCTCTTCACTGTCTGAGTGTCAAAAGGTATATAGCCCTAGAAAACAAAGAATTCATCCAGAAAAATCCCAAAAGGTCACTGAGGCTAGACAAGTTACAGATTAAGCTCATATAGGTCTCCTTAGGAGCAGACCATGAAACTTGTTTTGACAATGCTTTCTTTGGTGCTGTAGGGAGTTTCCACAACAATCCACTGTCCAGGATCCAGGCTTGCCAGGCTTCTGAACAGTAGGTGGGAGGAGCAAGGCCAGACCTTGTGAGGATCCTTTTTTGCTACGACTTTAACCTAAGTCTAAAAACAGTGATGAGACATAAAGCAGTTCATGTATCATTAGAACTATCCACTTTTGCTGCTCCCTTTCTCTGTTTTCCCGTCAGTTTAAGTAGACATCTGCTTTGACATAGCGGTTAGTTTGTGTGTATCTTATAGAAACAGTTATCATTGACTCTGGGGCTCAGGTGCGGGGGGGATAGGAGGAGCATGGGGGTGGCCTTCAGGAAGAAAACAAGGCCTTGGGCATTGTGTAACAGCTGAGACTACCAAGCTTTGTTGTCTAGGATTCGAAGTCATCGAGCAACATGCTGGTCTGCTGCAGAGGACCACCCCCCCTCCACAGAATGAATGGCATCCTATTTCAATTATGCTTAGTGCAGCAACCCTCTTCATGCAGCTAGCTCAGAGCACCTGATGCAGCTTAAACCACTATGGTCACACGGACAGCACGTTACCAAGGGTCCTCGAGGAAAATGGAAATGTGGACTCTCTTCTTCAAACAGATGCTGTATAGGTCTGGATGACAATAGGAAAGTGCCAGCCAAGTTCTGATGTGCACAATTCAAAGAAACGGGAATAATTTCATTTGATGGATCTTCCCCACAGTCTCTATGCATATTGATCTGGCTTAAATTAATCTGTTTAGGTCCACAAGCCATCACCTCAGTGATTTGAGTCACTGAACAGAATAATGGTGACAGACTAAATCTCACTGATAGTAACACCACCAACTACTCTCTTTGTCCCTGTACCTTCTGAATAAAAACCAGTGGATTCTTCTATGTGTCATTCATTTTGGATTCTTTCCTTCTTTATCAATATCTTTAGTATAATATGGCAAATAGTATAGTATGGCTGCCCCAGAGAGCGGGCCATATTCATAGCACTAGTCAACAGGACTCTCTGAGATAATAGAAGCATTCTATATCTGTGCTGTTCTGTTTAGCAGTCACTGACTACATGTGTTTTTTATTTATTTATTTATTTATTTATTTATTTATTTATTTATTTATTAAAGATTTCTGCCTCCTCCCCACCACCGCCTCCCATTTCCCTCCCCTCCCCCAATCAAGTCTCCCTCCCTCATCAGCCCTAAGAGCAATCAGGGTTCCCTGCCCTGTGAGAAGTCCAAGGACCACCCACCTCCATCCGGGTCTAGTAAGGTGAGCATCCAAACTGCCTAGGCTCCCACAAAGCCAGTACGGTGCAGTAGGATTAAAAACCCATTGCCATTGTTCTTGAGTTCTCAGTAGTCCTCATTGTCCGCTATGTTCAGTGAGTCCGGTTTTATCCCATGCTCAAACACTGGCAATATGTCCAGTGAGAATAAAGCATTACATTTTTATTTGATTTATCTTCATTATTTTAAATAGTCACACAGAACTAGTGGGTACTATATAAATAGTGTAAGCCTAGATCTCAGAGAGGCACATACTGAAATAGAGCAGGAATAATCTAATGAAAGAGAAGCAATGAGCCATAAGGTATTTTAAATTAAGAATAAGATCCCTGGTTCCAATACCACTGCCACTAGATTGCTTCACCCTCATTAGATTCAACATCCTCATCTTTGACTTGAAACTTTGGACTAATACAAGAATTCTCAAAGTGATAGCTTAGAATACATGTATATCATGAGAGATTTTTAACATGATACATGAATGTCTTCAAGGGATAGGAAGTCAGAAAGACATTTTATCCCAGTTTTCCAGGCAGAATGCAACCGTTCTTGTACATACATGCCTATACACTGTATTATTTCCTGGATACATTCTGAATATATTTAATCCATTCTGAATATAGCTGAATCTGTGAACACTGGAAAGATGATTTCTAAGGACTCTTCTTTAAGGCAAGCTGTGAATTTTTTTAATCACTGCAGTACCCAAGATACGTTTCCATTTAGGCAGGGAACTAAGTATTTTCAGAACTTCCTGTTTCTCCATTTTTAGTTGCAGCACTAGCAACTAAAGTCCATTGTCTGGAGTAAAAATTATAGTCAAGGAAGATCAAATTTTAGGGATCCAGATTCTTTGGAGAAGCCACATGATAAAATATAGAGAATGTGAGTTTTCTAGATAAAGCAGGTTCAAATCATTGAAGTTATTTTTCTCTGAGTCCATGACTAGAAAATACCAGCGAGAAGAGTGGGGTCTATCTGGGAACTGTACCGGGGCATTCTGGAGGCATCGTCAGTTTGTAATGCAATGTACAAGAAAAAGACTCAGTTTAAGAAATGGATTCACCAAATGACAAAACATTGTGAAGGTCAGGCCTCTTGCTCTGGGAGTAGATTTAGCTAGGTTCATACCAAACCCCCAGCTTTATACCTTTATGTGGGAGGTAGAAGTTCATAATGGAAGTATGTCTCTCCTTATTACTGGCTGTGTCCAAATCCTATAGAAACGATTCTTGGACCAGGTTATCTTGCAGTCAAGGTTGGGATCTCAGACATCCTTATTTGTCCCCCTTTTCTTCTCAATGCTTCTCTTATATTCACGATTTTCTCCTCTCTGGCCTAAGTGCTGATACAAATATGCAAGCTATTATTACTTTGATTTACTGAGTAAGAGTATGATAAGGTTTGTAGTAAAGGCCTTACTTTTCTAATTAGTGCTTAAAGTCTGTTCTAGATATGTCATTTTCTATGGTGCCAGAAGCAGATATATAGTAGGTTTTACCACATTTATGCACAGTATTGAATATCAGCTTCGCTTTGTTTTGTCTTTATTTATTTTTGTGTTTGTTTGTTATTTTTAAAGGATTAGATAAAAATACAGTTTATGGTCTACTCCCAGTGCATCTGCTTGTGATAGATCTCAGAGTTATGACCTTTTTAATTATTTATACTTATCAATATAAGTGCTAGGGAAAATAGAAAAAAATAACCATTGGATTGCTAGAGGACCTTCAAAGTAAGTGTGTCTGTGTGTTTGTGTGTGTGTGTATGTGTGCACGCACATGCGCGTGCAGGCATTGCATGCAAAAATGTTCACATATATGTGCATATGTGTGTGGATATGTCAGGAAAATGGTTCTTAAACTGAATTTGGAATTACTGTGGTTGTTTTAAAGAATGTTATATTTTGCATTCTAACAGCTGCCTGCTAGTATGATTTCCTTTTTTTATAGATGAATAATAGAGTCATGGACATTACATTATTTATTTAATACTATTATAGGCTCTAACCTTTTGCTCTCTATTTTATGCCCCGCTAAAGAAGAAAATCAGTATGTGTTATGGTACATGATCAACTATGAATATCATTCAGAAAACATCTGAGCCACTTTATAGTGTGTGGTGGGAAACAAAAATGCTGCTCATGGTTCCCAAGGTGGGGTGATTTGGTAGTCTGAAGATACAAAGGATTATCAAACTGTTTCTAAATGTCATTCTCACCTGATATGTGAATTCTCAACTGCTGTAAATCTAGTCTCTGAATTTCTACAATACCATGAATGTGTGGCAATCTTTTTGTCCTCAGAGAACCCTAAGTCCCAATATATATGTGTGTGAACTAAACCTGGAAGAAACGACCTGAACTTCCAGCTCCTTGGAAGCTGAGACAGAAGAATCACAAATCCAAGGCCTGCCCAGCTTACAGAGTAAATTCAAAGCAAGCCTGATTAGCTTTGTTAAATGCTATTCTCAACGTAAAAAAGAGGACTTAGAATATTGGGTAATTGATGAGTATACATTAAGCATGGACTATGGACTATGTTCAATCAACAGAGGAAAAGGACCTAGTTTCCAAACTGGTATACTTTTTGTTACCCATTTAGAACCCACAGTTAAATCCAGATCTTCATTCAACAAGTCTTTTGGTCACTTTTTCTAACATAGATACATTTGTAAAACACTGTTTACAACGTTCAGAATTTGCCTATAATCTGTAAGCCAGAACTTCTTAATGTCAAATATAGACACATTTATATTGTTGTTTTGGTTACAGCATTCATTATTTGCTTATTACCTGTAGGACAAACCCTATACTTCTTTAATATAATACACATCATCCACTAAAAACAGGTCACAGCTTCTTTATAGCACTGTAGATAGCCTGTCTTTTCATATATGCAATATAAACTATAGGCACACTGATTCTTAGTTTCTCCCCTTTCTTTATGCCCTTTCTACTCATTTCTGCCTGGTAAAATTCTTATCAGTATTTAAGCTCCAGGTGAAATGCCACCTTTGAGGTAAAGTATTTCCTAACCTCACCATGCAAAAAGACTTTTTTCCCTCTTCATGATGTCTCTGTTGGAGTTTTTACTATTCTGGCGCTTTCTAAACTGGTTTGTGGGTGTTTATTTCTTTTCTACAAGACTGGATCAGGGCCTATGCTCTTTATGTTACCTAAAAACTATTATTTGTCAATGAAGTGTGGAGAATAGGTAAATAAAGAAATCAACCACAGGTGATTTTTTATAAATGAATCAACTGAATGTCCCAGGTATAAATACTGACATCTGCGCTCTGGCAGAGATAATTGAAGGCTATACTTCGGAGAAAACAATGTATGATACTTTGGGGCTCAGCAGGGATGGAGGACAGCTCATTCATTCAACAATTTTTGAATAATCACTTGTCTGTAAGAAACTTAGACTCTACAACCAGAGAGAGAGATTTTGTTTTTGCTCAATCACTTTTCCTAACAGGGTAACTACAGTGTGTATTTTTGGTCACTGATAATGAATTCAAATTTCTTTTACTCCTCAATAGCTCGCAAACTGAAAAAACTTGGAAATCTAAAACTACAGGAGGAAGGAGAAAACTCCAATGCTGGTAGCCCCACTGAGGACCCATGCCAGAAGATGACAGTATCACATATTGAAGGCTATGAATGTCAGCCTATCTTTCTTAATGTCCTGGAAGCTATTGAACCAGGAGTGGTGTGTGCTGGACACGACAACAACAAGCCTGATTCCTTTGCTGCTTTGTTAACTAGCCTCAACGAGCTGGGCGAGAGACAGCTTGTGCATGTGGTCAAGTGGGCCAAGGCCTTGCCTGGTAAGAAAAAGGAAAATGAGCATGTGGGATAAGGGATATCATATTTATTGAATGGTTCTTTGGACCAGATACTCGTTACCTCAGACAGTACTCAACAGTACCCGTGTCCTCTATGACTCCACTGATACACAATGATCATACTTTGTCATTTAACCCCAAATCAAATATTTTATAGCAATAGCTACATTAACCTCAAAGTGTTCTTCTATGTGGAAACATGTAAGTTCATTCCAGAGGTAGTTTTAAGTCTCAGTTATCCCACAGGAAGTTTTATATGGTATGGTAGAAAGGAAGTTGAACATCAGAAATCTTGGGTTCTTATCCCTGCGCAAAACCCATTTGTGATCCTTTACCCTTCTGGCTCTGTTCTTTTCTCTGTACACATCAAGAGTATTCTGGACTAACTTGATTGTAAAATACAGTGGGAGAGGGACTTTTCTGGGTCCCCTGGCGCGTGAGGAATGTGGGCAAGAAACAGAATATGCCATGTAAACAGAGCTAGGGAGTATAGAGTTTACTTTAGGAAGAGGCTATTCATAGGGTAGGAATATAGAGACAGAGAGAGGGAAGGGAGAGGTCTAGAGGAGAGAGAAGAGGGGGAGAGAAACAGAGAGCTGCCTCTTCAGAAGAGAGAGGACAACATAGAGGAGCTTGCCTGAAGGGGGAGAGAGAGATTGAGAGTGGGCAGAGCTTATCTCTTAAAAGTACAGACTATTGTCTGGGTTCATTCTGCCAGGTGACAGGGAAGGCCAGCATAATTCTCATACTGTTAGCTTTTAAACTTCAAGGAACCCTTAGTGTTTTTTACAGTACTTTAGAAATCATAATGGGAAGAAAAGTTAGGTCAAGGTGAAAGAATTACCAAGTGATTATCTTCCTTCTCTGAGATACCTTCAGTAAGAAATGGGAACTCACTTCCTTACTAGAGCATTTGTTATTTCAACACACCTTACTTTTTAACTAAAATAGAACAGGGAAGCTTTAGGTGGCTTCTAACTATGGACACACAAACATTCCTTTAGTAAACAAATTGCTTCTTGCTTAAAAAGCATTTTGCACAAATACAAGTGATCCACTCCATTCATTTAAGCCAGAATTTCTGCCCGATCTTCACGACCTCCCCAAATCATTTCCCTCAGTACTACTTCCAACCAAGCCATAAGCTTCTAGTCACTGGCACACAGTCTTATATCTGTTGGGAATCCATTTTGACAGGCAACGAAGCATATGCTTTTTAAAGATTCTCCCAACCCTGAGATGAAATGATTCAAGGATTCTTTTGAAATTGCAACAACCAAGTCTCTTCCTCTTAAGTCAAAGATTAACTCACCTTTTAATGAAAGCTGCTATTCATTATAGTGAGAAAAAAAAAATTGTCTTATCGGTATACCATAAGAATTACTTATGAAGTAGGCACCTGTTCCTCTATTTTACACAGAATTAAATTCTGACAAGAGTTATGATTATCTTATAGCTAAAGACAAAAATGCATGTGTACATACATAAAATAAATTAGTATAGCTTGAGCCCAGGGCCCCCTAATTCCAAACTACCTCCAAGCTATGAACTCTAGCTATTGTGTATAATGGCTCTCTGTTTCTGTCATTCTTGGATTTACACTAAGGGCTTGAAACTCCCTGGAAGGCCACTTGAATCATGTGATGGGTTTTATACTTTTGAAAAGTTTTCATTTTGGCGGTCAAGAACTCATTTTGTATTTCTAACTCACAAGACCCCAATCACAGCTTCGAGAACTTCCCTACTACTTTCTCATATCAGAAAACAGAGTTTAAGTAGCCAATAAGATTACTGGGAAGGAAGCCCAAGGACTGTGGATGGATATGCACTGTGCCAAAACTTGAGAGTTCACACAGGGAACAAGAATACAAACAAGAAAAAAGACATTATTATCATTTATCCAGCTGGATGTCTTGATGCCATTTTTAATGGAGATTCTCAATTTCCAAATATTTAACATGTCTCATTTTATTGGATTCACAAGCTTTCCCTATATTTGAGTCTCAAAAATGATCCTGTTATTCTCTCCCACATACCACAGCTCGAAGAAGTTAACTGAATTATTACACTAGTTACTTAACAATGGAGCCAGAGCTTGAGCTCAGACTTTGATTTCTAATTTGATGGCCATAGAAATAACCTAGCTCAAATGACCATGGCAGAATTTCTTTTACCTGGAAATACGAGCTGTTCATGACTCAACCCTCAGCATGGGAAATTTTCCTCTTTATTAACAAATCTGCAAGCCAAAATCAGTTTAACATCTTTCTTTCCAGAATAATTGAACTCTGACACTGAATCATTTAGAAGAATAGCTCCTAAAAGAAGCTGATTACTGCATTCATAAGAATGGCTATTCAAATTGTCCATAATCACCTACTAGTTCAAGTAATTTCCACTTTCAATATTTGAGTTGCTATCCTATACAAGAACCTGGTCAGATGAAATTTGTTGGACATTTTCTGTGATAATGATAACACCCTGAACATTTCTTATAAAGTTCCTGACACACTAATAATTATAATTAAAAATTGGAGACACTTGAATCAATTGTATATACACAGCATATTTAGAATCAGATAGACCAGGATTGAAATCCTAGCTATGGCTTGATATATAATCTTGAGTAAAATCACAGGTATTTGTGCCACTTTTTTGTCAGTTTTCGAGATGGTAGAACACTTTGAGAACTGTCATCAACATGGAGTTTATGTATAAAGAGTATGGGAGCTGAAACACAGTACCTACTCTCTAGATGATAGCTTATAATTATGATTGAGTGCTAGCACTATAAATTGCATTAAGCTCAATCTAACTTGCCACCAGTCTTCTTTTGATGTTGACCTCAGGTATGAACTGTCTAAAGAGAAAACAAGGAAACATCATCCACTCCTTATTGGTTGGGTCTCAAAACCTAAGCATAAATCCTTGTATTTCACCAGAACAGTCTAACAATTACCTGAGACAGCAGCTTCCTCTGTCTTCCCATATTTTCCATGTAGTCTGAACAGGCTACTTCAAAATCTATGCAGTAAAAACAGTCAGGTATTGCAAACTGAATGCAGCTATAATGGAAAATTGGTGTTCTACATTGTTCATATATGCAAAGGTATTGTGTCTGAGTGATAAGTGGCTCTAAGTACTCTTAGTATTGCAACCTAACAGAAATGTTCCCCTTTCACCTTTTTGTTAGTTCTCTGCTGTTAAAGAATTGGGGGAGAGCATCTGTATAGTTTCTTTGATACCTACACAATTTAATACTTCCCCTTCCACACACCTTCAGATTGGCACAAACATTCACATCAGAAGATCAAAGCTTACCAACCAGTGTTTTGTTTTTCCTTCCTACTGCATCACACCACAGACATTCAGCATTCAAACTCTCAGGACTCGTTCCCCATGTGAACCTTAACTGTTACCTCTTAACCTTGACTTACCTGGCCTCTTGTCTTCTACGGGGAAGCATCAGAGCCAGGGATTCTATACTATAGAAGGGTTCTAGAAGAGAAATGCTCTGTCGTGTGAGGTTCCAGCCGGTCTGTACATTGTCAATACAATGAAGAGAGAAACACTGGCCTGGGCTCTAAGATGACAGCCAAGTGTGGTGCTATGATGGATTTTAGGATAACATACAACTGGGAGACTTGAGATCTAAGACAAAATGAAAATGGAATGGTAGAGTGGGTAGGTGAGTGGACAGAGAACATTCTGATAGTGAGGACCTCACACTTGAGCCCATGGCGAAGAAAGGCAGATGACCTGCATAATCTCTGAGCTATGACCATCAACTAATGATTAAAAGAAAGAGTGGAACAAAGAACACACATTCCTGGATTCCAATTCCAGTTCAGCCATACTGACTGGACAACCTTGGGCAAGTCACATAACTGCCCTCATTTTTAGGTTCCACGTTGTTGGTAAAAAAAATAAGTGTCACATTGTCTGTCATCTGGGGTCATTAGAATCCAATAAAATCAATTCCCAGATGCTTGCTCTAAATTCAAATAAATATTCTTAATGATAATTTTGAATTTGTAGGAGAAAAATAGAAGAGGTACTAGTATGGATGAGCTGTGAGGTAACACTTTTAAATTTTTAATCATGGAAAGAATTGAAAAGTTTTGGGAAGCTTGCCCTATGTGTTCTACCTATGTATTAGTACAGATGTAACAGTTGGGAGGCAGTTTCCTGCACTTAAGGAAGGCCATTGGGAGGAAATCAAATACCCATTCTATAAAAATTGAATGAAAAATGTTGAGGATCCATACCTCATATGTCTGATTAATGTTTTTCCAGCACCCAGTTAGCTACCTAAGCTATGCTCTGTATTAATGATGAATAAGAAGCTAAGCCTGAAGTCTTATAAAGGAAGAAGATGTGTCCATTTTTAAATCATGATATTGTGAACTGAGTTCTTTAGTTCGCTAAAGCTCCAGGTTCCTTGAAAGGGTAAAAGAATAATCATTGGTTCATGCTCTTGGAGAAGTTGGAAAATGCTTCACAGAGGAAAGAGTTTTGGAAAAACCCTTGAAGGGTATATGAGTGTTTCATCCTAAGCAAAGACATCTACCTAGGCAGAGAGACCTGAAAAAGCACAGTGCATTCAACAAATTGTAAGTTTTAAAGAAGGAGTGTATCACAATTAATAACAACTCAGAGACAGATACTGGGGCTCAACCTGAAGCTCAGAAAAGCAAAACAGCCAGTCACTGGCTCTTACTTCTACCTCAGTTCGAAATGGTGATCCTGACTCCAGAAATCTTCAGAATGAGACAGACTGAGAGCTGTCTCCTCCCATCTTATATTCTTCTCTAGGGCTGGGATTAAAGGTGTGCACCATTACTTTCTAGTTTCTATGGCTAAGTAGTGTGGCTACTGGGATTAAAGTTGTATGCCACTACGGCCTGGTCTCTCAGGCTAACCAGGGCAGATCTTCAGGCAAGCTTTTTTTATTAAAATACAAATGAAATATCATTACAGGTGAGACCTAATTATCAGAAGGCAAGTAACAAGAAATTAGTCTAGTAGTGCAGGTCATACAGAGCTTATTTCTGTCTAACACAAGGATAAAAACTAGGAGAATCAGAGTTAAGTGGGTGGAACAAAAGGAAAGAAAGTGTGGGGCAGAAAGAGATTCATGGTGGAAAATAGTCTAAAGAGGGTATAGAGAAAGCCATGCCCATTAAACACCTTCCATAATTTGCAGATATGTATGAGAATCCCCCTCCCGGTTGTGACATGGCTGAAATCAGATGGCAACCAGAAAACAGCTTTGTAAAGTGAGAACTGTCCACGTAGGAGAGCTGGCAATTAAACTGAATCTTACCAGAGGTGTAATGATCAAGAATGTGGGCGTGGGAAACGAGTCTGCTAGATACAGCTCTGTGACTTTGATCAAATTCCTGAGCTTCTCTGTAACTCGTTTATACTGATGCACAGAGTGGGACTAATAAAAGAACACACACACACACACACACACTCTATTCCATGTGAAGATGAAATGAGTAATAGAAGTAGAGGCTTCAGAAAAGAGTCAACTCACTTTAGGTAGTGTGAGATTATGAGTCTCTTTCAAATATTTGTACCCTTTCTGATACTATCATGATCTCATTAGAAGTCCTCAGTGAAAGAGAATGGGTTCCCTCAAGAGCCATCAGTGATGTCCTTTAGGGCACCTCAGTAGCTGTGTGGGGGCGAAATTCTCAGCAAAGCAGAGGCCCAGACATAATTCAGCCTACCAATGGCAATCTGAATTTCCCTCTGCCCATTCTTCTCCAGGATTCCGCAACTTGCATGTCGATGACCAGATGGCAGTCATTCAATATTCCTGGATGGGACTCATGGTATTTGCCATGGGTTGGCGGTCCTTCACTAACGTCAACTCCAGGATGCTCTACTTTGCACCTGACCTGGTTTTCAATGAGTAAGTACCCCTGTGACCAGTCTTGTGTCCCTCTGCTACCACTGAGGGCTTCTGTCAGTCACTATTTGCTCAACAATTGCTTTCATGTTAAGACTATGCTCAGTAATTCCAAAAAAAAAAAAAAAAAAAAAAAAAAAAAAAAAAAAAACCATCTCACTGAGTTCTCATGATAACCTGATATGTTTTCATAGATAGTCATGTCTTTTGGGATGTGGGAGGTTATATGTACTAAAATAAAATGACCCAGCTATTTCCCTTTCATGAATTTGACCAAAAGCTTTGTTTTTAGAATCATATTCTCTGCTAAAGTCTTAGTGCTGCTATTATCCATGTCTTGATCTTTAGACAAGACCCCTTAACCACGGCCCATGGTTGAAAAGAACTTAAAATCTTTACTCCACGAATGGTAGCTCAAAGAATTCTAGCATTTAAACGACTGAGACAGGAGGATCAGGAGTTCAAGGTTAAATTTACTTGTGTAGGATATTCAAAGCGAGCTGCCAGCCTAGGCTGCAAATAACAGCACACAAAGAAAAGTGAACAGAACAGAAAGGGTGGAGAAAGGACAGGGAAAGGGAACAAAAAGAAAAGGAAGGGAACAGACTAGCGATCCCATTTTCATGACCTTTCCCCTTCTGATAGCGCTACTGTTCTCTGTTCCGCTATCTGAGGTTTTGCGCTGGCACTGTGAATGGAGCTTAACAGAATAAGTTTCCCAAGAACCTTGAGCTCGTTTCATTACAGAGAATCCCTTCAGTAGAGGAAGGAATTAAGCTTCCTCATCCTTCAGACCTTTAAATAAAATCCACAGGCTTCTGGTTCCTTAAAACACAGCAGTGTTGTGGGAGGCAGAGTAAGTGTCCCCAGCTGCTCTCTTTCAACCTAGCCAAGCCCGGTAGTCAGAACCTAAGAATAGCCACCAGGACTTTCATTTCCAGACCTTCCAAGAGTTACCTTTGATGCCATCTTCTGGGACAGACGTTGTAAGGCCTCATACCCATTACTGCTCTTGATTGAATAAACTCAGGCACTGGCTCTACCTTCCTCAAAGCCCTGAGACCTTTGGGAGTCTGCATAGTGATGAATTTCTAAATAGCCATTTCCTTCTCTATGGCATCCCACCTCAGCTTTGTAGCTAGGTCTTTTATTTCATGAGAAGATACTACAGAGCTTCCAAAAGTATCAGGCTTAGATCTATCAAGCCACAAAAATCCTGAAACAAGGTTTCTTCCCATTTGTAGGAACCAATTGCAATACAGTCATCAGAATATTTGAAAATATCTAGACCAGTGCTTCTCAACATAGATACTGTTGACATTTTGGGATGTTTTCACGTACAAGATGTTATGCAGTTTTGCATAATGCATTATGTTAATATCCCTGGTTAGTACCTGCTTGATAAATAAGAGTTTAGTCATTTTGAGATCCAAACAGACTCCATACATTTCTACTGTCCACTGGGAATGCAGTATTCCCCAGTTGAAAACTATAATTGCTTGCAACTGAGGCCCAGAGAGACAGAGCCTGGGACTTGAAGCTGAGAAAATCCATTTGCTCCTCTATGGAAGGCGAAAACCCTTTCTCAGTAAAGTTTTCTTCATTCTTTCCTTCTTTGTGGAAATCCCATGTTATGAGGATAATGGACTTGAATTCGAGCTCTGTAACCATGGGAGAATTGCTGCAGTTCTCCGGGTCACACATCTCTCATTATTCAATGATAGATAACATAGCAGCACCTCTCTTACACAGCGTTAACTAAGCGCTTACCACATGCCAGGCACTGGGTTTAGTGTTTCCCAATTTTCACTTTTCCTTTTATCTTGTCTTTTAGCAATGCCCACTTCTGCTCTCTTTTGGAAATCCATCCCTACTCCTTATTTTTACCCCCTACTGCCATTCTGCTTTCCTTCCTTTAATTCTCTCCCAACTCTTTCTTCCTGCTTCCTGTTTATTTCCTCTTTGAATTCTTCTCATTGCTTGTTCCTCTTCTCTCCTACCCATTCCCTATCTTTTCTGTCTCAGGGGCCTACAGCAATATTCTAGGAATCCTTTGTGCCCTGGCCATGATTTAAAACGCTGCAGTGTTGACATCCACAGAGGCGTGCAAATACAATGGAGTCGGGAGCACAGCCAGGTTCCAGGGAAAGCAGGACTTACTCAAATGTCCTCTAGGGTAAAAGAGCTTAGAGCAGCACTGTTCTGCTCAATTGACTTGTGATACCATCTAAACACTTTCCTTGTCCAGTTGGATTTCAGCCTGGATTGAATAATTCACCACCTGCTACCTTCCCTCCTTCTCCAGGGCAGCCAAGGTCCCTACAGAGCTCCTTTCTGCCCAGGCAATGATAAGCCTGCTCACCTCTTCACCAGGCACGTGACTTGGGAACTAGAATATCAAAACATGGCCTTTATAGTCCATCTGGGAGGTCTTTGTCCTCATCACTTAGGCACTTAAAGTTGGTGTCAAATTCCCCTTCCTTTCTTCATAAGCTACAAATGAGGGTCCCCCCTCTCTCTCACCCTCTCTCACTCTCTTTCTCTCTTTCTCTCCCATACACACACACACACACTCACACACACAAACACACATGTATGTGTGCATGTGTGCGTGCACACACACACACACACACATTCATACATTTCTCAACTTAAAGGCTTACTAGTTGGAGATAGCATGACTTTTCTTAGAGATTTGCCATAACCAGACATGGAACAGAGAGGTTGCCTCCACCCTGAAGTTTTCTGAACCTTGGCCCCTTCTCCATATAATTTATAGGTGATAACGTGATAATCTGTTCACAACTCACAATATGAAAGCAGCTCACAGATGTTTACAACTCCCAAACCATAGTAAGGAACAGCCAGTCTTTGCAGGAGTGGGCTCCCCGCTGCAGAGGACTTAGAGACTAGACATTGCAAAACACCCCTAGTATATTTAGAAGCACTGGAACTCATTGTGAGAGGACAATGTGCAATTTATATCTATTGCTAGATGTTTTTTAAAGAAATGATTCCATTTCTATTGCAGGAAATGGCAGGCAGTGGTGTTGACAAGATAAACACCTGTGGCTCCTTGCAAACCCTGGCATTCTCACACTAAGAACAGATTGCCTGGGAGTCCCTCTGAGAAGTCCTGAAGTGGGCAGGTTTCTGGCTCTGCCTGTAGTTGAGATCCTAACACTGTAGTCAGGGAGACCATGTCCCTGCCCCATTGTGTTCATTTGGTCATGTTTTCCTGTCCCTGACTCAGGAAACAGAAAGGAAATGCAGGCCTGGAAATTCCATGTGCTAAACCACATCCTGACCAGAGAAGATGAGCCTTTATCTGGGTATCAGAAGTTTGGGGGACGGGGAGAACAGGACAATCCCTTGTGACTGAAGTCCTCGCAAGACAAATAAGCTACCTTTTCTTGGAGAATCGCAGGAGAGAGGGCCTCCAAGGAGCATTCCTTGAATGCTGGTTGGATGTGTCCCCTCATTTCTCCTTTTCATCTATACTTCTATTGCTTAGGTACCGCATGCACAAGTCTCGGATGTACAGCCAGTGTGTGCGCATGAGGCAACTGTCTCAAGAATTCGGATGGCTCCAGATAACCCCCCAGGAATTCCTGTGCATGAAAGCCCTGCTACTCTTCAGCATTAGTAAGTACTTGGGTCTATAGAGGATGCCAGTGGGAGCACAGAGGCACCAGGGGACCTACACTTTCCATTAAATTGTTATTAGGGAGAATGCAGCTCCTAGATTATTCCCCTTCTCTCTCCTTCCCTCCACCCTCCACATCCCTGCAGCATCCTTTCTTCCTTAAAAGACCAATTTTGTGTGTAGAGATCAGTTTCATGGGTAGAATTCAGCCTCTAACAGATTAACTATTCTCATTCCGTCACTGAAATAAGGCCTCTGAGATAGCCTGTAGTCTCTACTGTAGGAATAGTCTTGAGCCACCTTGCATTCCTTGCAGAGGAGTAGAGCAGGAGGGATCACCTCCTAGAGGATATTTCCTCTTTAGCAACCAAAGGAGGCGGATGGAAACAATGGAGACAGGCTTGCTTGACAGTCAAGGAAGCTTTCTTTAATGTCTCCTCTAAGCAGAGTGTAATGGGGAAGAATGGAGGCATTTGGTATTTGATAAGCCAGGTTCCTTGAGTGTCTAAATCACAGCTGGATGGAGAACAAAAAGGTTTGGGGTCTGAGAAATGGGTACATATACAAACTAGTCAAAAAAAAGAGTTCAGTCTATTTTATCTAACTCCTCCGTGTTAAGTACAGAAAATCATTTACTTTGAAGGCCCCAGGCACACAGACTTCAACTGATAGAAAGCCAAATAGATGCTTCCCTTGATGTGGGGGTGGAAGATCAAGTTTGTGGTCAGAAAACTTGGTGCTTTGTCTAATGCTCGTTGTGGGCATGCTTCCCCTCCCCACTCTGTCTTCATCCCACATCAGTTCCAGTGGATGGGCTGAAAAATCAAAAATTCTTTGATGAACTTCGAATGAACTACATCAAGGAACTCGATCGTATCATTGCCTGCAAAAGAAAAAATCCCACATCCTGTTCAAGGCGCTTCTACCAGCTCACCAAGCTCCTGGATTCCGTGCAGCCGGTAAGCAAACTCCAGAGGGCGCTTTATCAGGGAGAGCAGCCTGATAGAGCACAGTGATAATGGCTCCTCTAGGGTCTGGCACCACCTGTTGGGAGGTGCTTCCATTTGCCTCTAGCTTTGAGTATGGTCCAAGAAGAAAATGCAATGGAGAAGAAAGAAACACAGGTCACAATGTCCCAGATGGATGTTGTGAAAAGGGTAGAGGAGTAGAGTACTGAGAAGCTGGGTCTTAGGGAAGAAGCGTAAGGCAGATGAATATTCCAGGCAGACAAAACAGGTATATTTCTCTTTCCTCTTTTCCTTGAGTCATGTACATGGGAGGTGTGTGTGTGTGTGTGTGTGTGTGTGTGTGTGTGTGTGTGTGTGTGTGTGTGTGTGTGAAGGAGGAAGAAGGAGAGAGAGATAGTGGGAAGGAGGAAGGTAGAAAGACAGAGAAAATGATTTAAACTGTGTGTTTGTATATGTGTGTGTGAGAGAGAGCGTGTGGTGTGTGTGCGTGCGTGCGTGTGTGTGTGTGTGTGTGTGTGTGTAATGGAGGAGAGGAAAAGAGGAACACTCAGTCCTAAGTCAGAGGACTTGAAATGGTATAAATGATCTGTAGGAGGCCTGGAGAGCATTTTTCAAACACACAAATGGGTAGACACACACGCATGAATGTGCGCACATGCACACACACATACATACACACACACTCACTGAGCAGGATAAAGGCTAGGCCTTGGGACAAAATGCTAAAGGTACTGGCATTCAGGGTGGGAGGAGAGCTGGGCAGGAGCCAAGTTTTTATTGACCATGTTTGTTCTGTCTCTTACTCTCCCTACAGATTGCAAGAGAGCTGCATCAGTTCACTTTTGACCTGCTAATCAAGTCCCACATGGTGAGCGTGGACTTTCCTGAAATGATGGCAGAGATCATCTCTGTGCAAGTGCCCAAGATCCTTTCTGGGAAAGTCAAGCCCATCTATTTCCACGCACAGTGAAGATTTGGAAACCTTCGTAGTCAAATGCACCTTGTTCCCTTTTTCAGATGTCTTCTGCACTACTTCCCTGCAGTGCCTTGGGGGAAATTCCTCTGCTGATGTACAGTCTGTCATGAATGCTCCTTGGTGATATTTCCTAGGCTTTCCTTCTTTCCTTTCCTTCTTCTCTCCCTCTCTCACTCTCCCATGGCACATTTAAAATCTGCTGCCTGTTGTGGCTTCTGCCTGTGTTTTGAGTTGTGTTGTATTTCTTTGACTTTGTGGTGACCCTTGTGTGGCCCAGTGTCAATTGTGCTTGTTTCCAGCCCTGTGCTGTGTGCCAACCACATAAATGTTTACTCGCCTTATGCCATATCAAGTTCAGAGAGCTCTAAGTATCTGGGGAAGAAACAGACATAGAAAATAAAAAGCCAAATTTATATCTTCACAATAAATAAATAAACACATAAGATTCTCAAAGAAACCAACAAGTAACTAGAAGAAAGTAAAAATCCCAGGTACATGAGGAGTCGCTCTCTTTGTTCATCCTGTCTCTCTGTGGGAACTTCAGTTGTTGCTAATGGCTGTTGGCATCAAAGAGCAGGATGACCCCAAAGCCTACTGGTAGGATAGAGAGAAAATAGGACAAGGAGGGTGGATGGATAACCATTACTTCCCCAGAGGCTTTGTCCCTGAGTGCTAGAGTGCTCAGTTGCAGTGCAGTTCATTGTACTGAAATGTGCTTCGTGTCTAAAAACTTGTCTGCATGCGAATACCTCCTCCTTCAAAGTCTTTTCTCTCTTAACCTCTGCTTCCACCCTCAACTGACTTTCAATAGGTTTTTCTTAGAGCTTTGAACTAAATGTTCTCTTTAGCCAAAACTTTGGCCACTTCCACTGAAGTTAGGTCAGTGAGAAGAAAGCAGAGAAATCCGACTCTTTGGAAGGCTCCATTCAGATCTATGGACACATTTCTATGTGGGAGCCATAGAGGAGTTTGGGGGCTGGAGTCAGAGGAAAGGGAGTCCTTTAGGGACAGGAAATGGTTGATCCCTTAATGCAACCACCGTTTCCTCCACTTTTAAAGGACCTATAAACTCCTTGCAGCCACCTTCTCACTCCACAGTTTTTCAGTGTACGGTGGGCCTGAACTTCACTCTAATGCATTTAAGCTATGGTGGTAAAGCTTGCTCACTTCTTTGGACTTATTTGTAGACACTGCTAAGGTCTCCCTTCCATCACCACCATGAAGCCTAGCAGACCAAGAGCCACGGCATCTTTGTTTAGATGCCAACAGTATCAAAGACATCTCACTCAATGTCTTTCATCAACAGTCAGATTTCTGGAGCCCTTAGACAAATTTGAGAGAAATCACCAAAGGGACCAGACAAACTGGGCAGCTTGCCCTTGTCCTTCAGCGACAACATACTCCTATCAAGTGGAGAATTGTCAATTTCCTACTCAAAGTGATGAAAGAGGCTACCCAGACCATGGTGGAGGAGAAAACTAAGTAACCAGACTGGGTAAATGAAGACAGTAGAACCAGAGAGCATAAAATGCTCTCCTTTTCATCCATCATACTTACTCTCCGATATACTCACACGGGAAGAAGAGAGGAGGCCAAAAGAGAATGCTGACTGCCAAAGACTTCCGAGGCAAAGGCTAAAGTCAAATGAACACCACCTGGCTAGATGGGCACCGGTTTGCTCATCCTCCTCTATTGAAGTTGCCGGGTTGACCTTGGCCAAGGTCACTCAGATTCTCCACCAGAGTGGTTGCCTCTCAGTCAGAGGGTGCAGGACCACTGAGACATTCTATAGAACTGTGACTCCCATTGGACAGATCTGTCTGGTGTGGCAACAAACAGACTACACCCACAAACTCAGGGCATGACCTGGGTCACTGGTTTCATGTAGTCCGTTGGCACCTTACTTTTTCTGTGGACTCTGCTCCTCAATCTCGAGTGCAGGAGGAATTCCCACCTACTCGTGCATTTTTACAATTCCTCCTCACTCAGCTCTTCACTTTACTGCTGAGCTTAAGAAATCAAGGGCCAGCCCACCAGCTGCCCATCTTAGTTGGTATATTAAGTTGATTGAGAAGATAGTGTCTGAGTGACACAATATGATACACATGAGCTTCCTTCCCTGATTTCTGTGTTGATATTAATAGCATAACAAACTTGCAAAACAACTTCTTTAAATAACAAGGGAGGGAGAATGTAAGATCGGTGATATGACAGTCTGACCCTGCTGGACTAAAGCTGAAGCTGACAGGTTTCCTTTTTTGAGCTAGGATAGACAGATTCTGATTTGCTTTGTGATGACACCATATGGCTTATGTACAGGATCTCTTTTAGCTGTATTTTAAACAGAAGAAAATCACTACTCTTTTCAGTTAAACTAGGTTACATTTTAATAGTTTCTTTACATCTATTTTGAAGCAATTTCCATTTTCAGTGGTACATGGGTTTTGTTATAACATTCTAATATTTGTAAATACTAGAGGTTCTTAATTCCATTTCTCAATGAATTTTTTCATCTTAGAGAGTTCCAGATCATGACTCTTGTCTTTTTGAATGTATGTTTTTGCTTTTGCTTTTTACTTGCATAAGCCAAAAATCAGTGAAACAGCAGTGCAATTAAAGCAACACCAACTAGATAACTCCAAATTTCCAAGTGGTGAAACTAGAGAAAACAGCCCACACAAGGCCTCATGCCTGCTGTTTCTGCACAGGGATTTGAGTGAGCAATGGAGTCATAGCGAGGCTGTGCACTCCCACACAGACAAAGAAAACATTGAGTTTTGCTTTTTCGCTTTTTGGATTTTCTGTTTCATTTCTTTTTTTTTTTGCCATCAATGTTCCAGCTAGTATGACTGCAGAAGTCTCATCTTGCAAGCACTCTACTCGGCAGAGTGAGTGCTGCTGGTTCACTGTGCTCACCTGTGAACAACTGGCCACTGCTCCACTCATCTGGTAAGATGGAAGATGAGGATCACTCACTGGACAAGTCAAGGTGATCATCTCCAAAGAGATTTAGAGTGCTTGATAAGAATGGAATGTGAGGATGAAAAAGAGGAGCACCATGGAGAAGGCCCATCTGGGCTGGGCAGCAGCTAGCTGCCAAAGTCACGAACTCTGTGATTTAAAAAAAAAAAAAAAAAAAAAAAAGTCGTGTATTGCTGTCAACTCTCATTCACAGGGCAGCTCACTGTGTGTGAACTCTGAGTTGACATGGGAGTTGACTTCTTTGTTCCATAGATTTTCTATGCCACAGGCAATATTATTGTTCTTGGAAAGTTCATTATTTTTTTAAATTACCTTACTCTGAGAAAGGGATTTTTTTTTGAAGGATTCTGTCGTATATCTTTGAAAAACAGAAAATCAGTAATATGTATATTTTTATGTATGCTCACTGGCACTAAAAAAGAAAAAAAGGAGGAAAAAAAGCTTCACTCTGTCCTTTGGGTAGTTAATTGTCCAGGTTGCAAAATGTACTGATGCTAACATCCTTCTCTGTCCACTCGATGTCTACATATAGGTAGATGTAAGAAGATATAGTCAACACACTTTAAGAAAAACGTATGCCCACCATCTGCATAGTTACCTGATACTCCACAAATTACCTGACTTTAAGCTTCAAGTGGCTTCTAACTGTTTGTTTCATTTAGTACAGATGTGGCCTTGCCCCCTTCTTTCTGCTAAATTTGCCAGGGTACAAAGGCCCAAGCCACCCCTTATGGCCCCCCAAGACCTATGCCAACATCACACTTCAGAAGGTTTTTTAAAGACAACTAGCTTACTATCCCTGCATGACCCTAGCATGGCCCTGGATAACAAGAGTCTGACTATAATTCTTCTATATTAATTGCCAGGGCAAGAGGTCATTGAGCCAAAAGCATGGTTCTCACACTTGAGAACCATGAATGCTAACCTTCCCAATCAAATCCCCAACTGAAAGTCAAAAGAAACCATTTAGCATGTGAAATGTCTTAGACTATGAAGCTTCTTTCCTGGCTGCCTTTACAGACAGGTTTGTTCTCACCACTTATCGCTTTGAAAATCTTTGAGAGTATTTTTTTTAAGTAGAAAAGGAGATGAAAGCATTACATTATATAACCAAAGATTGTATTGTATCTGCTAAGATATCAAAATTGTTAAGGGCAGGGAAGGAGCAAGCATTAGCACCTCTTTGGTAAACGATCCAAAGACAGACTGGAGGGCTTTTCTGATGACCTACTTAGAAGACTTTGTGGGGAGGGGTTGTCTCATAATATAGATATTTACAAGTGTTGAGGATCATTTGGAAACAATGGGATTATAGTGTCCTTCACTAACTGATTTTATTAGCATAACTAGCTTTCCTTTTTTCTAGTAGTTGCAGAGCAAATTTTTGAAGCTCCATCTTTGCATGGCTGGAAATAGAGCTGGTCTTGGCCACTGTGTTTGCTAGTGTCCACCTTAGCTTATTTGAAGATGTGAAGCCCTTGATGAGAAAGGGTGCATTTAAAAGATTAGATTTTGCACTAGAAGGAGGACAGGCAGAAACCCTCATTTCTGCCCAGTTTGGACAGCACAAAAAGTTCTCTGCAGTTTAAGGCAGAAAGTTGAAATATATTGTAAATGAGTATTTGTTTCCATGTTTCAAAACTGAATTATATATATAGATGTAATGTGTTCTGATAGCTTTACCTTTCTCTGCACCTTTATATTTGCTTCCAGGTCATATCTGATGCCATGTATTTGTAAGAGAGGTTGCAGTTACATTTTGGATGCTCTCTCAGAATGGATAAGACACCTGGATTGATCAGATAGTTAATATCTCTTCCCATATTGGGCCTGGTGTTCAGGCCTGGCAAAGGGGTGGAGGAAGAAAGGGTAGGGTACATGATGTATTGCACTTTACTAGCTAAAGACAGATGAATGTGGAAAGGGTGGTGAAATCTCATTGAAGTCGCCTGGGAATCGCAATAGGGAGAAATCCAGATGTGGGGCCTGGTGCCCACCCAAAAGACTGGCCAGCATCCTCTTTGTGGGATCTGAGCCACTGGGAGAAGGAAGGGTATTTCCTTGATCTTCACCATTCTTGTTAGCAAAGGGCAGTTGCCTGATCTTGGGAACCGGGAGCAAATGCTCCTTCTGTCGCATCAATTCTTTCCCCTGCGATTGAGGTGCTTTTGCTACTGGGTGTCCATGTGCTCTGATTCTGGTTTGGGATATGTTCTGTAAAGATTTTGATAATTGATAATGTATTTTTCTCTGTTAAAATTTGTTAGTGTACTAGATGTCATATCTCTGTAGGTACAGTTCCATCACTACTTATGAATAGGGGTATTTTTTTCTTCAATTAAGAGTTTGACACTGGGGTCTGTTGCCCAGAGCCTCCTAACCCCCCAACCATTCAAGGTGAAGGCAGAAAAGCCCACATCTTGCCACTTTTCTTCTGAAATTTCAGCCATGGTAACAAATCACTGGGAATTCTCCTGTCCCTCAAAAGAACAGCCAATCATTGAATTTAGCAGGTGGTGTTTTAGAGCAATAAAACAAAAACAAACAAACAAAACAACCTTTGATCCAACTTCACTATGACCCACTTTAATCTGGTAAGAAAGCAGGTGATGTGTACTAAGTTCAGTATAGCAGGGTTCTACTTCATTGCTTTGTTCCATTTGTCTCTTGGCCTTTCATGGAATTAAAGGAGAAGCTGTGAACGAGCAGCATGGGTAGCCTGGAAGAGTTTCTATGTAAGCTACCCAGTAAGACCGCTGTTCAGCTGCAGATACCATTGGCCAATAACAACTGGACTACACACATATACATTACCCGAAGGAAAATAAACAATTCTGAAATGTTGCTATTTCTCTGCAGGCCTATGGGGTTGTCCGATAAGCCACGTTGGACACTGAGAATAGCCACTATTGGGATCCTCTAGGTTGAAAAAAAAAAGAGTCCCCTCACCACTCTTAGACACACCATCTGCTTCCCTCTAGACAGAAGAATAGACATTGGTTAAAGGAGTGTATGGCAGATGACATCCTTACACTGTCCTTGAGATTAATTTGGCAGTAGGAGAGAATAAACAATGTAACTAGAGATAAGAATTAAATTTTGATGTGGAGAGAGCAAAGAATGAAGGCATTATTCAAAAATTGTTCAAAAGAAACAGATTAATTTTGCTTGGAAAGTCTTTTGATGGGGCTTCAGTTCTCACAGTGGCACATGGCCTCCACTGGGCAGCAGGACCAGCCCCAAGCGCTAGTGTTCTGTTCTCTTTTTTTGTGATCTTGGACTCTTTTGTTGTTCTAAATACAATTAAAAATGGCAGAAACTTGTTTGTTGGAATACGTGTGTGACTCTTGATTTGTCTCTGCGTCTGGTTTTAGAAATGTCATCCATTGTGTAAAATATTGGTTTGCTGGTCTGCCAGCTAAAACTTGGCCACAGCCCCTGTTGTGGCTGCAGGCTCAAGTTATTGTTAACAAAGAGCCCCGAGAAAAGCTGCTAATGTCCTCTTATCATCATTGTTAATTTGTTAAAACATAAAACAATCTAAAATTTCAGATGAATGTCATCAGAGTTCTTTTCATTAGCTCTTTTTATTGGCTGTCTTTATTGGAGTCAAGAATTGGTATCATGCCCAGTGGCCTTTTATGCTACTTTGATTTTCATATATTTTTAAAAACCTTTAGCCAGGGGTTATAAATTTGCCCTGTCTTAACCTTAGCATAGGATGACCCAAGACCACCAAAATAACAGAGCATCTGTGTTAGGAAACACAGATAGACACCAACACTCCATCGCAACCCTTTGTGAGAAGCCCCACGCTTGGAAGCTCAGAGAAATCTGCACCAAGCTCAGCTACTCACACTCACATACTGCTTCCTGTAAAAATATGGTACATCAATACTCAATTTGAATCAAACTTCAGACAAAGAATGGGCATATTTGCAGCCTCACTGTTTGGGGGACCATACTGTCCTCAACCACTGAAGTATAAACTGAGCCAAACTTCCTTTGTGGTTCTTCAACTCAAGAGTGCTTCCTATACCATCCCAATGCTAATACATATGGGATCTCAAATTGGATTGTTGATTTTGAGATATGCTTGATCCATCAATGAGGTATTCTAGGTACCTTAGACAGCAATAACAATGTTCCCTATGCTGCATATCTTCCCATGTAATAAGAGTTGTTACATGCTTCCTTTATGGTTTGGGTTGAGGATCAGTGAAAACATATGTCACACAGCTGGTGGGCTATTTGTTCTGGCTCTGTTCCCTATTAAAATTCCAGAACCCCGGACAGGGCTCCCACATTGGGCCATTTTTATTATTGTCCACCTCAAAGTACATGGATTTCTCAAATGTTTCCTGATATCAACGCATGAGTTAGAAGAAAGAAATACCAGTAGTTCTTAAGATATGTATTTGTGTGCCTACAATGAAGAAGAGGAATGTGTGTGTGTTTAGTGTACATACGTCAGAATAGGTCATTGACCCACCATTACTTAGGATGGCCTCTCTTGCATCTCTAACAGATGACCTAACAACTGCACTGCTTGATTTTACTTGCCACTCAGTTCCTGGAAAGGTAGTTAACATCTACCACAGGTGATGGAGGTGAGTCTTGTATTAATCTGTTGCTTTCATTGGTTAATTAATAAAGAAACTGCCTAGGCCCATTTGATAGGCCAATCCTTAGGTGGGTGGAGTAAACAGAGCAGAATGCTGGGAGAAAGAAGCCGAGTCAGTGAGTCGCCATGATTCTCCCACTCCAGACAGACGCAGGTTAAGATCTTTCCTGGTAAGCCAGCTCATGGTGCTACACATAATATTAAAAATGGGTTAGATCAATATGTAAGAGCTAGCCAATAAGAGGCTGGAACTAATGGGCTAGGCAGTGTTCAAAAGAATACAGTTTCCATGTAATTATTTTGGGGCATAAGCTATGCGGGCGGCCGGGTGCTGGGGACACAGCCCCGCTGCTCTTATTACTACACACAGGATTTTTCCAGAATTGGCAACACCAAATTCAGAGACAAGACACCTAATAGACATGAAAGAGCCTGCAGAAAGAAGTCCTGTATTGACTTGTTTATGGTCGTGCAACTAATGTATATAGATAGATATGATCTAAGCCTACTCATTTAATGATTTAAAGTACGACAATGGAAAACTCACCACCCCTTTCTGGATCTGAATTGACTCATCAGTAAAATAAATGTGTGTTAGAAGATATTTGGAACTACATGAGATATAAAGTCTTTTCTAGCCTGAACACTATGGAGACTGTAAACTCCAAAAATACTTTCCATATTCATGACCTAAGATGAAAAGGAAAAGGACTTTCATTTTCCTCAGAACACATTTTTGTAACTAGCATGCCCATAGTTTGTAGTCAACAAATATTCAGAGAACAAATGGTGGGAGGCAGAGTCTGAAAACTACAGCAGATACTGTTGACTCCTTGCCGGTTGGAAAAGAGCACGAAAGTGAAATCATGTATTTATCATAGAGATTATCATGTAAATGACAGAGATAGATAGGAGCTAAACAAACCTTACCATGGTTTCAGTGAGTTCACAGTTCGTTAACATGCCCTAGATTAAACCAGTCCGTGATTTTAATATATGACACCTATCGCCCAACTTTCCCATATCCTTCCACTCAAATAAATAGGGTTGATCTTTAATTTAGAATTCCTAACTTTAAGCCAGGAGGTGATGGTGCGTGCCTTTAATCCCAGCACTCCGAAGGCAGGTGCAGGTGAATTTCTGTGAGTTCAAGGCCATCTTGATCTACAGAGAGAGTTCCAGGACAGCCAGGGCAACACAGAAAAACCCTGTCTTAGAAGAACAAACAAACAAAAATTTCCTACTTAAAATGGCCAACTTTAGGGCTAGAAGAGCTTTTAAGCATATTCCAAATTTCCACTTTACAAAGGAAAACTGAGTCAAAGGAAGTAATGGTATTGTGGCCTAGGGCCTGTAGCAAGGGACCATCCTTAGAACCCAGTTCATACTCCACTCACATGTACATGTATGTGGGAAGCATTTCAAGGTGGTAGGACATCCATGAGGACTTACCCTGCCACTGCATGCTTATTTGGAGTCTTAAAAAGGAAGAGCGTCAACTTCTTGATATATGGCTCCTACATACACTGACCAAGATTCTCTACCCTAGTTGCTGAACCTACTTTATCTTATACCCATTCCAAGAGGCTTTCTTCACTACCACTGTAAAGGAGAAAGGTAGAATTAGAGAAACACTTGGTGACCTCTAACAAGGATGCACAGGAACGTGAGAGACATGGGGATGAGGATGGTTTTCTGAGCAAACATGCAGATATGGGTAACTTAAGCATCCTAATAATTTTGCCACACTTCAGACCATAACTTCTCATCTCCCTTCAGTTATTAAAATATACATAAAACATCACTATAAAGGATAGGTCATTTCGGTGTTAGACTAACATTGAAAGAGAATCCCCTTGACTATTAAGGCTGTAGGGACCTTCACAGGCACATTATCCAATGTTCTCCACAGCCATTGACTTTCAGTTGTTTGAAAATACTTACTTTCAACCATCATTCTGTTTCTTTCCCAAGAATCAAAAAAAAAACATATAACCTGATGGAGATCTGGGTCTCCTGGGGGAAACAAACAGAAACACAGATCATTGTATTTTCACCTAATGGGTGTTATGGCAAGATCACTGGGTTCTGTCATTGTCACAAAGGTACAGTGCCTGCCTTGTCGGGAGGTAAGGTCAAGGAAGACTTTTCAAAGAAATCCAGCCCACACATCTAATTGGATGAAGATGAGCCTGTGAGTGGAGAAAAGAGAATCCTTCTGGGGTGAGAGTCGGCAGGCTTATAAAGGATAAAAGGGCTTGAGTTGAGATATTAGCAAGAACTGAATAAGAGAATGGCCAGAAGCAATGAAAGTAGAGAACTGAGTCACACACACATATACACAAAGCCTTCAGAAAAGAGTGTGACCTGTGTCTCCTGAGTAACAGGGATTCAAAGAAGTCCTTGCCAGCATTTGAATTCCCAGACAACTGTCTAATCTAAACTTCACAACATCCTAAGGATGCAGGGAGGTCAGTGATCAACCAGTTTGCAGAGAGGCAAACTGAGGCCTGTGAATGTGATTTGCCCAAAAGCTGGTTATTACAAAATAATTGATATCCTTACATCTAAACCAATAAACACACATTTCCTGATTTCCAGTATTATTCTTTTCACATCATGCCAATTTAGCGAACACCTCAGGACCAAATAATGCAAATATTTAAGCGCAAATTTTCATGAGTCTCTGTAATGATAGCACGTTTGACTGCTACCCCACTTCCACTTGCCTTGGCCTTACCAAGTGACATTGACACCAGGTTTCCAGATAGTAAAGAAGAAACCCCAGAGGGAAGGATAGCAACATTAACTTCATAAATAGTAAAGGAGGTGGTAAGTCAACAAAATTGATTGTGAGATCTCATTTATTCATCTAAATAGGAAATCAGAACATTCTGGAGACATGACAACTTTCTAGATGAGGTAATATCTGACTCTGCCCTTGACTAATCAGCTAGAACTTCATAGGAGATGAAGATATAAGTGGGCAGACAACCAGAGCAGGGAAAGCTTGTGCCTTCTTTCTGGAAAAAAAAAAGTCAAAGCAAACAGGAAGAGAAAGAAAGGTGAAGAATGAACCTGGTTGTGGAAAATCTTCACTGTTAAGAACTATAATGGTGCTGGGCGGTGGTGGCGCACGCCTTTAATCCCAGCACTCGGGAGGCAGAGGCAGGCAGATCTCTGTGAGTTCGAGACCAGTCTGGTCTACAAGAGCTAGTTCCAGGACAGGCTCCAAAACCACAGGAAAACCCTGTCTCGAAAAAAACAAAAACAAAAACAAAAAAAAACAAAAACAAAAACAAAACAAAACAAAAAAAAGAACTGTAATGGTGATTGTGAAAATCTTCATTTTTAAGAGAGTTTCTTCTGTAGATCATCCTTTTTCAGGTGCCACGCATGAAAGATAATGGCCTAATAGATAGCACAGTTTGAGAAGAGTCCCTGTGACTTGTGTGTGACATCTGACCCATACTTCACCAAGTGTCTTCCTCTTCCTTCTCTTCCATTTATTTAAGAAACGAAATGTGACTGCAAATGAAACCAAAGCCTTGAAGGGAATAATCTAGGTCTCAACATATTTTTTAAAATTATCTATGAACTTCAATATTTAAATCATTTACATATGCCTTGCCACAGTTCACAACTGATTCCGGGACATCATTTGAAATAACTAGGAAATTTTAATAAAGGTGTAACATGATAGAAGTTAAGCTAAAACTTGTATGAGAATCTAATAGAATATGAGGCAGATGTGAATTAAAGAATAGAATTGATCATAATAACGATAGCAACAACAATAATAAAATATCTGAAAATATTGCTACTACTTTACTTCCACTGTGTGTGTTATAAGGCTCTTTACAGTATGTGTTATACAATCATCCTATCAACCCTATAAAATGAATAGCGTTACCTTTCTCATTAGACAGCCAATCAAAGGCTTTTTCTAGCATAAACTATGATTACTTCTAAACAACACAGCCTGACCTCAAACTCAAGAAGGTGAATTGCCAAAGCCTACTATCTTGATCACTTTATCTGTCTTAAAAGGCTGGTTGATTTCTTTTTTTCAATGGCTTTTACAAAGAGATTCAAAGAACCTCAAAGCAGACAGTAGCAGCATAAATAGGAGGCAAGAAAGATCAATATCAAAATGCAATTGTCTTCTTACCCACCCACTTTGAAAATGCCAGTTATATCTGGTATATATGAAGTCATGATGTCCATATAGTCTTATCCTTAAATTTCATATGACTGTGGCTGGGAACCAAGGCTATTTCTCCTCATTCCTTCTGTGGGGGTATAGCAGTTCATTTAGCATTCAAGTAATCTACGAATTTATCTGCCTATTAAGGAAGACAGGAAAACAAGCATTGGTGTTTATCAGCTTCTGTTATTAACTAACAGATAAGCTCATGTAAGTCATATTTTGGGGGGCGAGTCATCATCTTAAAAGCAAGATTCAGGACTTTACTTTTAAATTTCTAAAACCTGGAATGATCATCTCTTTTTTTAAACTTTGAATTTCCCTTTCTAAGCCTAAACCACTAGGTAGGTTTGCAGTTACTTGTACAAGCAGCACACTTCCATTTTTACAATTTTGTTATCTCAGTGTCACAGAGAACTCATAAAAATCAAACAAGAAAAAGAGATCAGGAATTACAAAGAAACATTGTTAGAAACTAAGTGAAATATAAAAAATGGTATTTTAAAAGTCGTCATTCAACTAATATGTTAGGAAAGAATCCAAAAAAGCCAAAAAATGAAGTAATATAAAAAATCATATGTAGTATACAAGTATTACAGCAGAATTTTGCCCTTAGAGTTTTACCGATCTCGGGAGATGCTAAATTTCTGTTTTAGTGATACAAGAAATGGAGACGAGGGCAAGAAAGCTGAGAACCAGAGTCCCTGTGGGAACTGTCTCTGTGATGGCTGGCCAGCCTGCCTAATGAAGCTAGCTGTCTGGGAGAGAGCAGGAGAACCTGCCAAGGGGTGCTGCTCCTCACATTCAGGGATGATCTGTAGGGTCAGGAGAGGCCATGGTGGGGTGTAGCAATCCAAAGGAGCTATCAAGAAAGGACTCACAGCCCCGCCCCCTTCCTCCACACCTTGCCACAGGAACTAAGGTTGCTCCCTGAGACCAAGGCTCACATTTGTCCCTTCCTCACATTGCACAGCATGAATCCTGCTAAAGTCAGAGGGATCTAGGAACTTCCCCATTCAATTCAGCACAGCTGAACCAGCAATTTACTCTATAAGCACTCTCTCTTTTCTCCTTTTGTTTTATTTAATTTCCAATCTTGCATATAACTCATGATGGTTTTTCTTTTACATATATTGCTCAATTATGTTTGCTTCTCTCCCAGTTTATTATAAAGCATTCATCAGTAGCATGTAATATATACTATGCCATTTTTCTTCTTCTCACCCTTACCTCCTTTTTTTAAAAATCTATAAGTTATACCCTTCCGTAACTCTATCTTTAAAATCTTTGGATACCAAAACTATTCCAATTTTCTGCTACTTTACCAACCTTGTTTTCAGTTTGTTTTGTTTTTACTTTTCATGGTATGCTTCCTCTTTAAACTTCTCTCCCTCTCTTGATCGTTTTTAACTAAACTCTGAATATACTCCATACAAGCCTTGGTAATTTACCATCAAATGATTGTTAAAGTGAAAGGGGACACTGCTATTAGTTGGCTAGTATGACATCTGTGTTGTGGTAGTATCGAGTATCAGTGATTTCTCAATAATATCCCGCTCAAGGAATAATATAAATTTTACACCAGGTACCTTGAGCTCCTGAACAATACACTCAACATAATCACATCCAAATCTCATATTAACACTGAAGATACTTCTACTGAAAGGAATATAGAAGACAAGATACAATCCAAGCAAAGAAATAACAACAGATATATGAATCCCAGTGAAGCAATTTAAGCAGAATGAAAAACCAGTACAACTCCTCCAAAAATTAAGAAACTGTTGCGTAAAACAAGACTTAAAAATATTTCACCTATATTTTCCATAAAAAATTTATAATTTTAGTTATGTTTAGTATTTAATTAATTTTTGTTAGTTTGTATATATTGTGTGTGATAAAGGTTTGTTACTCACTCTTTGCATGCTGATATCTAATTCTCTCAGTACCATGTGTGGTAAAGATTCTCCCTTATCCACTATTATAAGTATTCATTTCAAAAATAAATATGTTACTTATAGTAAGAATTTATTTCCAGGTTCTCAATTCTGTTCCACTGCATTATTTGTGTCCCATTGCATTAATATCTCATTCTCTTATTACCATAACTCTTTTAGTCTAATGTTGGCTATATAGAAACCGTTCTATTTCCATATGAATTTTGGAATCAGCTTATCAATTTCAAGAAAAATTGTACTGAGAATATTGATAGGAATGTCCACATATTTGAAACTAGGTTTGGGAACATTGTAATTTTACAAACATTAAGTCTTCCAGAATATAAACATGTTAATGCATTTTCATTTATTTAAGTTCAGTTTTGTTTCTTTCAACAATGTTTTATTGTTTTCATTGTATACTCCTTGAACCTCCTTGTTCAAATTTATTCTTAAGTATTTTACTGGTTTTGATGCTATCAATTTGTATTTCACTGTTTGCTTCCTTATAGCATATTTAACAAGTTTCTTTGTCATTTAGAGATTCTGAAAAATTGGTCACTGAACTAGTGGCTTGATCAAATTGAAATTCTAAAGGTTTTGGACAAACAAAATCTTCCTAAATGTGCCTTTTGTGTATGGAAAATAGTATTTGGGTTTCTCCCTGCTATGGTAGCCTCCATTGATGACCACTGTCTAGAGTGACTAGTACATTAAGAGTTGCAAAATGGTAATGTCCTCATCAAACACAGTGGCAAACGCCTATTATTTGAAAATTTGGAAGGTTGAGGACTATATAATGAGACTTTCTCTTTGAAGAACAGTAATATTTTAATTCCATCATTTTTACGTACTAGATAGGATACTCCTATAAAGGGAAAAATGTATTTTAACTATTCTATTAGTTATTAATTTTATTAATTATTTTTCTCAAGGATATTACCAAACACATGAAAAAATTAAACTTAAAGGACTAAGGATTTATGCTGGCTCACAGGTTGAGGATACTTAACTTGTTAAAAAGGAAGGCATATTGGTGGGGGCAACTCTTGGCTGTGGTGACTACGGGAGAATGAGGTTACTTGCTCACCTGTGAATGGTTAAGAAGGCAGGAAAAACAGAATGCTGATGTTCAGCTGACATTCTCTTTTCAGTCTGTGACCCCAGCTCTTAGGATTGTGCCATTCACATTCAAAACAGGTCTTGTCATCTCAGTTAATCCTCTCTGGAAACACCCTTAAAGACGCAGTCCAAAGTGAGAGTCATTAATGTGCCAAAAGTTTCTTAATGCAATCAAATTGGCAACCAAAATCAGAAATCATATCTACTATTTGATGACTCAAAATACTGAGGTAGGAAATTCCTCTATTGTATAATTTAATTAATAAAGGAAATAGTAACTTCTCACAGGGTTCTGGAATTATAGAACATTCAATTGAAAGACATTTGTATTATTAATAAAATATATTTTTCAAAGCCATAATAAAGACAGTAACTGACTCAAGTTAGTACTAAAACCCACATCTTTGGCTTCTAAATCTACTTTTTCTAATTGAATATCTTGAGAAAGACAGGTTTATAGCCTGGAGTTGTTTGACTCTGTATGTGTCACAAATATTAGGTTAGTATCTTCATCTGTTAGACTATCTATAGTCTCTGTCAGTCTGCATATTTTTATTAATATCTGGAAAATAGTTCTGCTGGTGATTTTTAGATGCCTACACTATGTTAAACACAAAGTTTGATGCCTTCAGGTATATTTTTCACACAATTTCATAGGCAATCCATATATATATATGATTTTCATATATTTTTGGTGAAAATCATACATAGAATCTATTATTATGATTAATGGGCATTATATTTTGAATTAGAAACAAGCAAATAATAAAATTGGTTCTTATAATATACCTCCTCAGCTTAGTAACTATACATTATTTTATTAGATATGCTAGGCATACAAACAAAATTCGAACATTCACTCATTTACACTTTTAAAAATTCTAATCAAAATTGGGGTCTCGGCCTTTGTGGTAGGTTCTGATATGGTAGAACGAATGAGATGTGGGCTTGGAACGAGCAAAGACCCTAGAAAATAGAAAGCAGAAGTACAATGTAGTAATGGCTATAATTCAAGCAAACAAAGTGTTATACAGAGACAACTGTAAAGAGATAATCATCAAGGCTTATTCCAGAAGAGGAAATGCTTGGTCTGTCAGAATCCACAGAATATATGGAGCCTGTATGCTTCCAAAGTATTGTAGAAGGGACATGCATACCTGTATAGCTAAAGAGCAGTCTAAGGGTCTATCAATTTGTCATCAACCAAGAGCCACATCAAGGCTTCTCTGCTCTTCCAGGACCATAATTTCCTTGCTTTCTCTGTTCAAGGTCTGATAATATCAGTGTATAGCTGAGAAGAAAGAATGTTTTGGGATTCAGTAGGAGACACACTGCAAATATTAACATCTGTTTTCTTCCTTATCAGTGTTTGAGTTTGGCACTGCTCTTTGGGATACTAAATAAAGAAAAGGTCATCTCTTGGATTTCCATGTGGAAAAGTAGCAGACAATGAGGCTTGAGGAGAATGAAGAATATCTGGATGCACAATTTAGAGGAAAAACAAGTCCTTAGAGGAAGTGTTATGAGAAATAACTAAAAACATGAGAGTCTCTGCACACAAAGTTTGTCCTCTCAGATTAAACCTAAAGTAGGTGGGGTATGAGGGAACAATTTCCTACCATCCCTTTACCCCATCAGCTAGAATTCCCATTTTTTTTGTGGCAACTGTTTCAATAGTCTCATAGACTGAGAGACACAAGTGTCTTTAGAGCATCTCCATTTCTGCCTTCTGCCGGGTCTGGTACCCATATCCTTCCCTGTTGAAGTTCCTGTCAAAACTTGGTCACACTCATGGCATCACTCGTACCTGTCTTCACTGGTTTCAGAGCCAGTCTTCAATGTGTCAGAGAAAATCTTAGCCTTATCTTTTCCATAATAACTGCAAAATAAAAGTGAGTTTCATTCCATTCTTTGGAATACTAAATACAATGCAATATTAAAGACTGTATTGCAATTCTCACTTTTCTCTTTGTTACCACTCTTAACTGAACCAGATAACTGCTGAGTGAGGCTAGGAAATTGGTATAGCCGTCTACCGCTTCAATAAATCCATCATGTTTGTAAGGCTGCTTCTGTTACCTTGAATACATTAAGTATTGACTATCCATCCAAAATCGCATATGATGTAGCCTAGCAATTCCAACCTGTTCATATGATGCAAGAAAATGATGTTCTACAAAGTGTATGGGTAAAAGGAAGCCCTATTTCATTTTCCTGGAACCCTTATTTCAGGGAGAAGTGTGTGTCGTAGTCATTATGTTAATCTAGTGCATAACCTTGACCTCCTGCCTGATTGATTACCTTGCCTCATACAGTTCTAAGCATGTGTATCTGAACATACAATCACAACTCCAACTCTCACCTCAGCCTTCCACATCCCAAAGAACATTTCACTCCTGTGTCTCATGAATTTCCCATCCTTTAAAGGTGCATCGCATACAAATGCAAATGAACTAACTGGTAATGGTTTTGTTTTGACCTGCCCTTCTCAGGCTACTACATCTGCTAGATTCTCACTATAGTCATAATAACCTAGGCAATTTCTTCCCCATCAGGCCTATGTCACTGAGATCTTGGAAACCCAGGGAATCCTATATCTGAGTCACAAATAAAGGAAAATTTAACCTCAAAGCAAATCAGAGTCTAATCTCCTCCCCCATCACATTACCTTGCTTCTGCAGTTACAATCTAGACTAGAATTAATAAGGTAAGACATGTTTCTCAGGTACAATAACCTTTCTACAGAAAATTCTGACTGACAGATTCTAATTTATAAGCTTTATTCTGTTGCATAGACAAACACCGCCATGCTCAGACTGTATCTTTTGAAGGTTATAGCAGTTATACCTTAAAGCTCTTCATTTTATTGAAAATGGAAGAAAAAAAGTCATACAAATATTTCATTTTGAAGCATAATGATTCCAACACACACCTCTTACTGGAATGATTGCTACCCTTCTACTTGTACCATTATCTGAAAATCAGTCACAGAAGGCTCCAGATTCATTCTATGTCTATATTTGGGATCCCAGAGAAAGATATTAAGATTTATTATCTCAATGCTCTTAGAGTATCATCTTGCTATATTACATCAACTAAGAACCATTTTTGAATGAAAGTTTAATATTTTAATGTATCAAGTATAAACAGAAGCATCCTTACAAATACAGATTTCTAGACTGGAGTTCCTTGTTTGGCAGGCTGGTAGAAGCACCCTGATAACACTACCTCAGATGGGGTAAATGGTGCCTAGAAACCAAATTATGAAGAAAGAATGACAAGATCATGGTACAAAGGTGGTTTTCTCATGGCAAGGCTTATCAATTAGACTTCTGATTTGCAGATCTATTCAATTTCCCCAAATGTGGGAAACTTGCCTGTATAATTCAGGATAGTGGGAGACTGAGTACACGCTTTCCTTTTAATTAGAATAAAAAGAATAGGAAAGAAGTAGGTCAATACCTGGAGGGGGGACCAGGAAAGTGGAACATGCAATTGTAAGAGGAAAGAACAGTTTCCAAATGAGCAGTGAGGCCACTGCCTAAGGGACAATTGTATCATAAACTCTAGTGGCAATCAAACCTACAAGAGGAAAACATGGTTTTCATCGAGAATAAAAACCAAAAAACTAAGTGTGGCAGTTTGAAAGACAATGACCCCCAAATGGAGTGGCACTCTCTTTAGAGGAATTTGGTCTTTGGAAAACAGTGTAATGCTTTAAACAAAGCTTACTGGGCCATGCTAGGCGGAGTATGGAAGACAGTGGTACTAAGGGTGATTTGATGCACTGTCCGGGGCTGAATCAAAAGGTTTCAGAGAAGAAGAATTTTAGTACATTGCCTAGAAATCATTCTTGTGATATTTTGGTGAAGGAAGTGACTCCATTTTGCCCTTGTCCAAAGCATCTGCCTGAAGCTAAAGTGAAGTTCTAGATTAATACCTTTTGCAGAAGAAATCTCAAAACATCTAGTAGAGACTCTGTCATGTGTATTATCATGGGAACTCTAAGGAAGATATATAACGAAAAGGAGCAAGCTAAGTATGGAAGACTATTTGAGGAGAAAGGGGGGTCCTAGAAAGTGAAATGGAGATAAATCCTCTTTTCAAGGAGATAAACGAGTTAAGAAATGGAATAAAGGGAGTGGTGACTTCAGGGCAAGATCCCACTCAGCTGAGTTTCTAACTATGAAAAGGAGATGAAGAAAAGCTTAGGACTGGATGTTACAGTGCACACCTTTAGTCCCAGCATTGGGAAAGCAGAGGCTGGAGGATCTCTGAGTTTGAGACCAGCCTGGTCTACAGAGCAAGTTTCAGGACATCCAAACTTAGGCAGTGAAGGGCAGAAAGCAGGTGAAGAAACAATTAATGAGAGGGTAATGATTGAGCCCAAGCAAGCAGCAGAACTTGGCAACTTGGGCCACATCATTCTGGCTTTAGAGTCAAGGAGAGAAGAAAAGAGTTACAGAATAAAATCCATGAGGTTAGTCATGTGTCAATCCTGTCCCTGAATGGAGACTTAGTAGAGAGGCCATTGCATGTAGCTACAAAATTGAACCCTAGATTGCCTTAGAGAACCCAAGATATCAGAGATGCTAGAATTGTGGAATACCTGCTATGGGGAACTACTAACATGGAGTGAAACCAGCCCAAGAAAGAAGAGTGTTGCAGTGAATAAAGCTGAAAGGAGTTGGACATATGGAGAACACTTTGACACCAGACATGGAAATGCAGACTTTGGAATTTGCCCAGCTGTTTTTTTTTTTTTTTTTTTTCTCACTGTGGTCCAGTATTTCCTTGCTATGCTACCTTCTCTGTGTTTTGGAATTGCAATAAACATCTTATGACACTATATGTTGGAAGTATGCTTTTTTATTTTTATAGGTGATTACAGTTAAGAGATTTTCATGCATCTCAAAAGAGACTGATATAGATTATGGGGACTTTTGAAGTTGGACTGAATGCATTTTGCAATATGATATGGCTATAACCCTTTGGGGGCCAGGGAGTAGAATGTGATGGTTTGAAAGAAAATGGTCTCCAAAGGGAGTGACACTATTAGGAGGTGTGGCCTTGTTGGAGAAAGTTTGTCACTATGGTGGTGTGCTTTGAGTTCTCTTTTGCTCAAGCTTCTCTCAATGTAACTATCAGTTGACTTCCCATTGCCTGCAAAGTGTAGCCCTCTTAGCTCCAGCACCTCATCTGCTTGCATGCCACCATGCTCCCCACCATGATAATAATGTACTGAACCTCTGAAACTGTAAGCAAGCCCCCTCAACTAAATGGTTTCATTTATAAGAGTTGCCTTGTTCATGGTGGCTGTTCACAGAAAAAAAAAAAGCCCTAACTAAGGCAGTAAGACTACCTCCAAAGAGGAGGAATGGAAACACAGACATGGCTTAAATGTTAGCCAGAGAGTTTTCATGAACTCTCTACCATGTCTATCAATCATGGTGAGAGACCTGTCTTTCCCATAGGAAAAGCTTTCATTTATAAAAACTATGGAAAAAGGGAAAGTTGTGCTATGAATAAGAATGTGAGGATCTAGATGTTGAAGAATCTGTGCTGCTGAAGTCTTGGCTTTTCCTACATTGTAAGTCCATATGCAGTCTTCTTTTGGGAGAACTCTCCTTAAAGTATTAATAGTCACACATAATTGGATTTCAGTCCTGCTCTGTCAGTAGGTGGCTATATGTAGGTAATTTTATCTCTACAATCTTAATTTCCCCTTTCTGTAAACTTCAGATAATCTTAATCTATCAGGCCACCATTGAAGTTCCTAATGATAAGTAAGTGGATTTCATGTACCTATAAATGTTTTGTGCTAGCAGTAAGAAGGCAGATATGAGAAATCTCAAGGGTCTGAAGAAATGGCTGAGATACTAAGAAAATGTACTATCTTGCAGAGTAACTGAGTTTTGTTCCTAGCCCCTAAGGCAAGTGGCTCCCAACCACCCATAGTTCCAGCTCCAGGTGATCTGATGCCCTCTTCCAATCCATAGACGCCTGTACTCATATTCGCATGTGTACATACTCACTCCCAGACATATTTTACAAATACTTGAAAAATAAAATAAATCTTTAAAAAATGAATCTTGGGATTACTGCTGGGGTTGGGTGACTGCTTTCTCTACTAAGTGAATAGGACAGAGACTAGTGAAACTTCTAAAAGAAAAGATATGGTAGATCTCAGCGTAGATGGTTGCCAGAGTCACGGCTATTCCCAGAGAAACAGAGAGAAAAAGTCAGGTATAAGTATTTGGGTTGGACATGACACCCTAGCTGCTGAAATCCATATATCCAAAGAGTCTGGGATGTCTGGTTGGAGGTGTCACCCCCAGCCATTGGCATCTTTATATCCAAAGAGTCTGGAAAGTTTGGGTCCAGGCTTTACCCCAGCTTCTGGCCTCCGTGTATCCAAGGAGTCCGGAATGTTTGGGTGGAAGTTGCATTCCAAGCTCCCTCCCCTAGGAGTTGCCTCAGTCCAGACTCCACCCCCAAGAAAGCCCGCCAAATGGTGGCCCCTCCTCAGAGATGCTCAAGACCACTCACAGGGTATTTAAACAGCAGCTCAGAGAACAAACATGTGGTTACCTGATCTTCCTTCCCCATCTCCTCTCTGAGGGCCTGGAAGGTCACACAGGAGCGCTAGTATCCATTAAACCTGGGATTTTTCTAATTCGGTTTCATTTGGTCTGACTTGGATTATTGAATCAGCAGAGATATTTATCAGGATGCAAAAAAACTTTTCAATAAGGATTCCTAAAACAATTGTGAAGTCACCTATTGCTAGCTTTTCTGTCTTCAACACTTCCAATACTGAAGGGAAAAGTGTCCTTGATCTTCATCAAATGGAACCTGTCCCTCTCTGAGTCATCTGGGATTTTTGTCTCAGATCAGTACACTATCCATCTCTCCCTTTCTTTTCTTTACCTCGGCTCCACATCATCAGAATGGATATGGGAACCATCTTTTATGAATCTCTTACATGCTTCCAGACTTTGATCATTTATATCAACATTTATGACTGTGTTGAAGAAAATACATAGCCTTAAACCTTATCATTATCCATTACTAAGTCTTGAACCTGAGATGCTGAGAATTTATTCAGTATGAAGCATGTATTTGATGTTTATGGACATAATAGAAACATTAAATTTGGTTTCATTTTTAACCAGAATAAGTTTCTAACCATTCTGAAGACAAGAAAACTGAATAGAAGGTAGTGAAATCATACAATGCAACCGATAAGCTGCAGCAAAGTCAGGAGGGCTATGACTTTCTAACTCCAAACCCAATTCCCTCGCCATTGGGAGTCCCTGTAGGAAACCTTAGCTTTTTACTTTAATCAAATTTAAGTGATAGAGTCTCATTCTGGTTCCCTAAATGCATGGACCAGCACTTTGGTAGATATGAGAAACCATTTCCAGGCGTCACATTCATGTGGGTATACATCGGTTGTCACACTTCTCTCCCAGATGATCATGGAGCCTTACGGATGGCTTCATTTACTATTTCCACTTGAGGTTTCTAGGATCCTTCAAATCGGCCGAGATAGGGTGACTTTCATGGTGTGAAGTGGGCCCCAAGGATCAGACACCTTTTCCTTTATAACCATCATGATGACTATACCCAATTAGCCCAACTCTCACCCTTTTTCTCTGTTTAAGACTGCCTCATGAGAAGACTAACAGAACAGCTCTCAGACTGATTGACGTAAATGCTACAGAGAAGGAAAACAACCCCCAGTCCTGCTGCCATAAAAGCCACAAATGAAACCTTGAGGTCTTCCTACAGTGTCATTCATCATCATTCCTCTACAAAAAAAAAAAAAAAAAAAAGAAAGAAAGAAAGAAAGAAAGAAAGAAAGAAAGAAAGAAAGAAAGAAAAAGAAAAAGAAAAGCTAACCAAGATTTCAAATCATGTAGGCCAACGAGGTCAACTATTTTTTGAAGTTTGACTACGGTCTTGCCCAAATCTGCACCTTGGAAGGAATGTGATCCAGTCGGGCTCAAGAGCTCAGCCACAGCTGCTTTGAGAGTCTACAGTTTGCGCCTGGTCCATTCCCTAGCCCTACAGTTTTATTAGCTTCATTTTTATATGCTTTTTAGCTCCCTGAATGCAGCCAAAACCAACATCAAATAACATCAAGGAACACAAGGCCATGACTTCTCCACCCCCTCAGCACTCCACACCCCCCCTCCAGTGCACTTAGAGGTGGGGTATGCAAAGCAGTGCACCACAATTTTCCCCTTGTCCCCTTGTTCAGAGGTCGGGGAAAGGCTGCTGCTGATCTGTGAGCTGCCTCAGAACTGACTGTGAGAGATGGTTCAGGTCACCATAACCCAAGGAGTAGAAGGAGGAAAAAGGGAGGGAGGGTGGAAAACCCAGTTAGTAAGCAATCTTCAGATCTCTCCCTCAGGCTAAAAGAGGTAGGCCTAATGCTCCTGCCCAGTACCTGGTAGGAGACAGTTGCAGGAACCAATTCCCAGCCTTTTGAGCTCCTCATTGCCCCCCTGCCTCCCTTTCCTTTCCTTTTTCTTTCCTTTTCCTTCCAGAGACAACAGGAATGAGCATTCCAACAGAGCTCCCTGGTGGGTTGCAAATCCTCTCTACCCCAAGGGATTCACCAACCCTTTCATTTGAGCTCTTAGGTAGGGAAGCCAAGAGCCCAAAACCGGTCTGGGAAGTTTCCCAGTACAGCAATCTGGGCATTGGGCCTGAGACCAGATGCAGGAGCCAAGCTGCCTTAGCAAAAGGAGTTCCCTAGTCAGAAAACCAGTATAGATTATAGTTTTACTGATTCACAGTGCTTGAAGGCAGAGGCAGAGCTCTAGGATCCATAGGACCAATAGGACAGAGCTTTCTGCCTTCACTCGGGAACCACAACTTCTAGCTCTGACTGTGTTCTTATAAACCCTCTCTTCAACCCAGAAAGTCCAGAAATATAGCAGCTACTCTCACAATTGCATCATTCCAAAGGCAGGACATGCCTATTTTCTTCTCAAAAGTTTGTATTTGTTGACTGGGTTTTGTGCTTGTGGTGTGTATGCACACGCCACACCACACATGTGGAAGTCAGAGGAGGACCTGTGGGGACTTTATTATCTCCAGTCATCATATAGGTCAAGTATCAAATTCAGGTCATCAGGCGTGGTGCCAAGCACCTCTACCTGTTGAGACATCTCACCAATCCCATATCTACTTTTTGAACAGATAACATATTAACATTTGAACTATCAAAACATTTGTGAAGCAATCTTTGTGGTGGCCATGTGGAAGCCAGACCATTTGAATGCAAGAAAGCAATTCTTGTCTGCACTCGCTCCTTAGAAAACATGGTTTGATTTGGCTGCTCCGAGGTATAGTTAGGAGGAAGGTTTTTGTTGTAGATATGAGGGAGAGAACAGTCCTTTCTCTTTTATATCTCTCTGTTGGTCCTCACTTGGTTTTCATCTGCCCGTCCACTCATTCTCTCTCTCAACTCTGCTCCTGTTTCTCTCTTGTCCAGATCCTGTCTGCTGGCCATGTTCAATCTACTATTTTCTCTCTCTGCCCTGGACTCTTCCAGATGAAATGACTGGACTGGCGAGATGGCTCAGTGATTAAGAGCACTGACTGTTCTTTCCAGAGTACCTGGGTTCAATTCCAAGCACCCACATGGCAGCTCACAACTGTAACTCCAGTTCCAAGGGACCTGGCACTCATGGCAAAACACCTATACACATAAAAAAAAAAGCAAAAGAGGAAGGTTAGTTGAAATAGCAGGGCTATAAGGAGGAATGAATAGCTAGAAGTAGGGACGCTTTTCAGCTGGAGGGAGTTTAGGGTTGGGGGAAAAGGTGAGAATAGCCAGGACGCCTGCCTGGAATATGAAATGTATAACATGTACCTGTGGTACTGAAAGAGAATGTAGGCAAGCAGAGGCTTTGGTATGCTAAGGTACCACAGAAAGCCATTTGTCCTTTCTGCCAGTGATAAAGGAAATGGCTCCTTTCAACAGAGTTGAACCAGTTTCACAAGTTCCTAAGGAATACTTACTTCTGTATAGCCATCAGAACTTGAGAAATGGGAGTTTCCTTTGAACCTGACAAGCATGGCTCACAACTACCTGTAACTCCAACTCCAGAGGACTGAATGCTCTTTTCTGAATTCTCCAAGCACATACAAACACACACACATACACACACACACACACAAAACAATGAAATAAATGTTAAAAATAGTTTTATATTGTTTCTTCAAGAGTAATTTTGATTTTTATACCTATTTGGATCATATCTCTTTGCCTCTATCTGTTCTCCACATATACCCACCTAATTATCCACCAGCCAGTCTTACCCAGCATGGGCATCAGAGTTCTTTTGCTATTGGGAAGATCAGTTTGTTAGATGAAATTCTCTTGTGATTATAATCCCCTTTGTAGTTGTTTTCTCATAAAATGAGTCCAGATATAAATTAATGATTTCATTCCATCCATTGGAATCAGAAACTATAAATGATATAGCATTATTCAAATGAGAAGCTATTGATAACATTAAGTAAATGAAGCTGTTTCATCATCCTTTATAAAAATACAGCCACAAGTAAAAAGCCATAATAGATACCTGGAATCACTCTTTCTTCTGCAGACAACAGAGGCATTAAAATATTTGCCCAACTCAACCCAACTCCCAACAGCTTTCAAGTAACAAGGGCTTAGACAAGACAAAACTGGAAGAGAATATGGAGAGTATTTTGGCTTCTAATACCGAACAGGGAGGTAAGTGAGACTGAAAACATTTTAGTCACCATTCCTAGCCATTTCTTATGCTCCATCAAGTTCTATTAGAACTTCCCAAACTTTCTTGGTTGCCAATATCCGCCTTAGAATCTCGTCACTATTTTTCATGGTTCTCTATACCAATAGTAGTACCCAACATTTTCATTTCTTAAATAGCTAAGTTTCCCCAACTCAGTAGGTATTCATTATAAGCAGCATAGTTGTCACTTACACCTGTCAGAATGGCTAAAATCAAAAACACCAATGATAGCCTTTGCTGGAGAGGTTGTAGAGAAAGGGGTACACTCATTCATTGCTGGTAGGAATGCAAACTTGTGCAACCACTTTGGAAATCAGTGTGGCGATTTCTCAGGAAATTTGGGATCAACCTACCCCAAGATCCAGTAATACCACTATTGGGAATATACCCAAGAGATGCCCCATCAAATGACAAAAGTATCTGTTCAACTATGTTCATAGCAGCATTGTTTGTAATAGCCAGAACCTGGAGGCAACCTAGATGCCCTTCAATGGAGGAATGGATGAAGAAAGTGTGGAATATATACATATTAGAGTACTACTCAGCGGTAAAAAACAATGACTTCTCGAATTTTGCGTGCAAATGGATGGAAATAGAAAACACTCTCCTGAGTGAGGTATCCCAGACCCAAAAAGAGGAACATGGGATGTACTCACTCATAATCGGTTTCTAGCCATAAATAAAGGACATTGAGCTTATAATTTGTGATCCTAGAGAAGCTAAATAAGAAAGTGAACCCAAAGAAAATCATATAGTCATCCGCCTGGAGAGGGGAAGTAGACAAGATTGCAGGGCAATAACTGGGAACTTGCGGGTGAGGTGGCAAGGGGCAAAGGGGAAATGGGATGAGAAACATGAGAAGGGGAGGATGGGAGGAGCTCGGGGGATTGGGATGGTTGGGATATAGGAAGGGAGGATACAGGAGCAGCGAAGTATATATCCTAACTAAGGGAGCCATCTTAGGGTTGGCAAGAAACTTGACTCTAGAGGGGTTCGCAGGTGTCCAGGGAGATGTCCCCAGCTGATACCTTGGGCAACTGAGGAGAGGGAACCTGAAATGACCCTATCCTATACTGATAAATATCTTACATATCACCTTAGAACCTTCATCTGGTGATGGATCGAGGTAGAGACAGAGACTCAATTTGGAGCAACGGTCTGAGCTCTTAAGGTCCAAATGAGGAGCAGAAGGAGGGAGAACATGAGCAAGGAAATCAGGACCACGAGGGATGCACCCACCCACTGTGACAGTGGAACTGATTTATTGGGAGCCCACCAAGGCCAGCTGGTCTGGGACTGAATAAGCATGGGTTGAAACTGGACTCTCTGAGCATGGCGGACAATGAAGGCTGATGAGAAGCCAAGGACAATGGCACTAGGTTTCGATCCTAATACATGAACTGGCTTTGTGGGTGCTTAGCCTGTTTAGACGCTCACCTTCCTGGACATAGATAGAAGACCTTCGTCTTCCCGCAGGGCAGAGAATTTGGACTGCTCTCCAGTATCGAGAGGGAGGGGGAATGGTGTGGGGGGAGGAGAAGAGGAGTGGGGATAGGGGGAGGGGAGTGGGGGGAGGGGGCAATATTTGGGAGGAGGGGAGGGAAATGGGAAACGGGGAGCAGGTGGAAATTTTAATTAAAAAAGAATAAAAAAAATAAAATGAAAAAAGGTATAAGAAATTAAGATAAAATCTTAATATGAATAAAATACTTTATTTCATTTTAAGTAGCCACCTTTGGACATCAGACAACTTTTCAGACCTTAGAATCAGATTGGATATCACTCTTTTATTTCCTGATCCCTATGGGCGTACACACATTACTTAATTTTCAGTACTGCAACCATAAAAACAATGGAGTACAACCTAATGTTAAACCTGTGTACTACCTCAAGCAAGCAGGTTATGGGATCCTTGACAAATGAAGACTATCACAGTGTTTTTCTTTAAATTTTTAAATACCTCCCAAATGCCCCTGGGACTTTACTGTGGAACCCAGAGAAAAATGGAAACCCTGTGATTAAATGAACAGATCTTTGGACATTCTGAGACATAAGTTGTTCCCTTCCCAGGTCAAATATGTTTCCTTCTTTGTGTTCCAATGAAATTTCATTTGTTGTAATAGCAATGTAAGATAGAAGTATATCTATGTTATCCATAAAACTGGATATCAATATGTAGAAGAATGAAAATAGACCCATATCAATCACCATGCACAAAACTCAAGTCCAAATGGATCAAAGACCTCAACATAAAGGCAGTCACACTGAACCTCATAGAAGAGAAAGTGGGAAGTACACTTGAACTCATTGGCACAGGAGACCACTTCCTAAATATAACACCAGTAGCACAGACACTGAGAGAAACAATTAATACACGGGGCCTCCTGAAACTGAAAAGCTTCTGTAAAGCAAAGGACATGGTCAACAAGGCAAAACAACAGCCTACAGAATGGGAAAAGATCTTTACTAACTCCACTTCAGACAGAGGTATGATCTTCAAACTATACAAAGAATTCAAGAAATTGGACACCAAAATATCACATAATCCAATAAAAAATGGAGTACAGACCTAAACAGAGAACTCTCAGCAGAGGCATCTAAAATGGCTGAAAGACACTTACGGAAATGCTCAACATATCCTTAGACATCACAGAAATGCAAATCAAAACAACTCTGAGATTCCATTTTACACCTGTAAGATGGCCAAGATCAAAAACACTGATGACAACTTATGCTGGAGAGGTTGTGGGGTAAAGGGAAGACTCCTACATTGCTCATGGAATGCAAGCTGGTACAGCCCCTTTGAATGTCAGTGTGACGATTTCTCAGAAAATTAGGAAACAACCTTCCTTAAGACCTAGCAATACCACTTTTGGGTATATATCCAAAGGATGCTCAATCGTGCCTCAAGGACGTGTGTTCAATTATGTTCATAGCAGCATTGTTTGTTATAGCCAGAACCTGGAAACAACCTAAATGCTCCTTAACCAAAACAGATAAGGAAAATGTGGTACTTTTACACAATGGAGTACTACACAGTGGAAAAAAAATGACATTTTGAATTTTGCAGGCAAACAGATGAAGCTAGAAAACATCATTTTGAGTGAGGTAACCTAGACCCAGAAAGACAATTATCACATGTATTCAACCATATATGGTTTTTAAACATAAAGCAAAGAAAACCAGCTTACAAATCACAATCCCAGAGAACCTAGACAATAATGAGGACACTAAGAGAGACATACATAGATCTAATCTACAAGGGAAGTAGAAAAAGACAAGATCTCCTCAGTTAATTGGGAGCATGGGGACCTTGGGAGATGTTTGTAAGGGAGGGGAGAGGCAGGCAGGGATGGGAGCAGAGAGAAGTATAAAGCTCATTAAAAAATCAATAAAATTTTAAAAAAAGAAAAAGAAAAGGTGGAACTTTCACTTAATTCAACCTAACAGCAACATAATAATTTGAATTAGCTCCAAGTGAGAAGAATGGAATTTGTGAGTGGTTTATGTGACGACTTCCAATTTCTATCATTAAAAGGATGAATCTCACACTCAGCTTGCAATAGTTATTGACAATGATAAATCATTAAGTCTTGACTTATATACCAGTTGTTGACCTTTAAAATTTTTTTTTTACCTTTTGTAGAATTCACTTAACACACTACAAAACAAGTCTAATCCATATAGAATCATATTGTCAGAACGTTAAATGACAACAATTCATGCCAAAGTTTGTACTATACTCCCCAAGGAGTTAGCTCAGTGGACAAATTTACTTGCTACACAAGCCTGATGACCTGAGTTCAGATTCCTGTAACCCTTATAAAAAGCCAAATGTGCTGATGTATATCTATAACTCCAGTACTTCTGCTATGAGATTAGAGATGGAGACGGGAAAATGTGTAAACTCATGGGCCAGCTACATAGGAGTAGCCTGTGCAGCAGCAGAATCAATAAGAGACACTGACTCAAAATAAGGTGGAGGGTAAGAACTGACTCCTGAATTGTCCTCTCACCTCTACAGGCATGCCACAACACTTGTGTATCCTACATATTTTTAATTCCTTGAGAATTTTATACAATATATTTTGATTATGTTCATTGCTTTCTTCCTCCAAGATCCTCCTCTGCTTCCATACCCACCCAACTTCATGTTCCCATTCTCTCTCTTTCTCCCTCCTTCCACCTCCCCTTCCTCTCAACATGAATCTGATTTGTGTTTACTCACCACTCATGGTGCCTGTCCTGGATTGTGGTCAATATATACCAAGTTATTCCACTGAAGAAACAATCAAATGCCAATAGCTCTATGGATGGGGATGGAGGTGGGGCTTCATTCTTACTTCTCCTACTCCATGCTGAGATATTGTCTGATTTGAGCTTGTGAAGATCTTGTGTGTGCTGTCACAGAGCCCGAACATTCATATTGCCCTGTTGCATCTGGAAACCATTGTCTCCTTGAAGTCATCTATCACCTCTGGCTCTGAAAATCATTCTGCCCACTCTTAGACATAAATTTTTGAGCCTTAAGGAAAGGGGTGTGATATAGACATTTAGGACTGAACATTCCAAAGTCTCTTATTCTATGCACATTGGCAAGCTGCAGTCTCTGAGTAGTTGTCATCTACTATACGAAACCTCTCTGATGAAGGTTGAGTAATACACTGATCTATGAGCATAGCAATATGTCATTAGTAGTTATTTTATTGCTATACCAATTTAGTAGAATTTAGTAGTAGATTTTCCCCTAGAGCCCAAAACCTATCTAGCCACAGGTTTTTTACCTTATTGACAGTGTAGTATATAGCATTGGTTCCCAGCCTTCCTAATGCTGTGACCGTTTCACACAGTTCCTCATGTTGCAGTGACCTCCAACCAGAAATTTATTATTATTTCATAACTATAATTTTGCTACTATTATGAATCATAAGGTAAATATCTGATATGTAGGATGTCAGATATATGAGACTCCCTAAGGGGTCACGACCCATTGTTTGAGAACCACTGATATATAGGTTCCACCATGACACCTTGACAGGACAAAACAACAGCCTACAGAATGGGGAAGGTTCTTCACCAAGCCCATATATGACAGAGAGTTAATTTCCAAAATATATAAAGAACTCAAGAAACTAGATATCAGCAAACCAAATAATCCAATTAAAAATAGGGTAAAAATATAACAAGAAAATTCTCAACAGAGGAAACTCAAATGACTGAGAAACCCTTAAAGAAATGTTCAACTTCCTTAGTCATTCACAAATACAAACCAAAATGATTCAGAAATTCTTACACCTGTCAAAATGACTAAGAAACACAAGTGATAGCTCATACTGAAGAGAATGTAGGAAACACTCCTCTATTGCTGGTGGGAGTGAAAACTTGTACAGCCACTTTGGAAATCAATACAGTAGTTTCTCAGACAATGGCAACTTGATGTATCATATAGCTATACCACTCTTGGGCATATACCCAATCATACCACAAGGACACTACTCAACAAATAATATACTTTCTTATCAACACCTCATAGAACATTCTTCCGAACTGACTACATACATGGTCACAAAGTAAGTCTCAACAAATAAAAACAATTGAAATAACCCCCTTGCACCCTATGGGACTACCATGTATTAAAGCTGCATTTCAACAACAGAAACAACAGAAAGCCTACAAACGCATGGAAACTGAACAACTCTCTACTGAATGACTATGTGTAAAGACAAAGAAAAATAATTTTGAATGTCCTAGAATTCAAAGAAAATTAATGCTCAACATACCCAAACTTATGGAGCACAGTGAAGGCTTCACTGAGAGGAAATTCATAGCACTATGTGCCTTCATAAAGTTATTGTAGAGATATCATACTAACAACTTAACAGCACACCTAAAAGCTCTAAAACTAAAAGAAGCAAACATGTCAACAATAGATGGTAGGAAATGATCAAACAGAGGACTGAATCAATAAAATAGAAACAAAAAGGACAATACAAAGAATTAATGTAGTAAAAGAGTTGGTTCTTTGAGTAAACCAACAAGCTAAACAAACCATTATCCAAACTAACTGAAACATAGAAAGAGAATATCCAAATGAACAAAATCAGAAACAAAGTGGGGGTCATAACAACAGATCCAGGGGATATCCAATGAATTCTTAAAACATAATTCAAAAACCTGTACTACACACAAGTGAACAATCTAAAAGAAAAGGGCAATTTCTTGATATATACCACTTAGCAAAGTTAAACCAAGATCAGATAAACTATTTAAATAGACCTATAACCCCCAAGGAAATAGAAAGTCATCAAAAGTCTCCCAACTTAAAAAAGCCCAGACCCAAAAAGTTTTAGTGCAGAATTCTACCAGGCTTTCAATGAAGAGCCAATACCAATACTCTCTACAAAATGAAAACAGAAGGAACATTGCCAAATTCACTTTATGAGGCCACAGTCACCCTGATACCCAAACCACATAAAGATTCCACAGGGGAAAATAATTATAGACAAATTTCCGTCACAAATATTGATGCAAACATACTCAATAAAACACTCAGAAAACAAATCCAAGAACATATCAAAAAGATCATTTATCTCCATGATCAAGTAGACTTCAACCCAGAGAGGCAAGGATTGTTCAACATATGAAAACATATCAATAAAAATTCACCACATAAACAAACTGAAAGAAAAAAAACACATGGTCATTTCATTAGATTCTGAAAATCCAGTGTTTGACAAAATCTAACACCTTTTCATGATAAAGGTCTTGGAGAAATCATAGATACAAAGGACATACCTAAATATAATAAAAGCAATATATAGCAAGTCAGTTGCCAACAAAAAATTAAACAGAGAGTAACTCTAAGGAATTCCACTAAAATCAGGAACAAGACAAGGTTGCCCACTATTTCCATATCTATTCAATAAAGTACTTGAATTTCTAAGTAGAGCAATAAGAAAATAAAAGGAGATAAGTGGATACAAATGAAAATGAAGTTAAAGCATCATTGTTTGCAAAAAATTCTATCAGGGAACTCCTACAGCTAATTAACACCTTCAGCGAAGTGGCTGAATACAAGATTAACTCAATAAAATTAGTAGCCTCCCTATGTACAAATGATGAATGCACTGAGAAAAAAATCAGGGAAACAACACCCTTTGCAATAGCCATAATGATATAAAATATCTTTGGGTAACTCTAACCAAAAATGACAAGAACTTTAAGTCTTTGAAGAAAGAAATTGAAGAAGATATCAGAAGATAGAAAGATCTCCCAGGCTCATAGATTGGTAGGATCAACATAGTAAAAGTTGCCATCTTATCAACAATAATCTACAGATTCAATGAAATCCCCATCAAAATTCCAATATAATTCTTCATAGAGTTAGAAAGAACAATACTCACCTTTATAAGGAAAAACAAAAAGTCCAGGATAACTAAAACAATCCTATACAATAAAATAACATTTGCAGGTATCACCACTCCTGATATCAAACTGTACTGCAGAACTATAGTTCTAAAAACCATATGAATGGCATAAAAACAGACTGGCTGACAAATGGAATCTACCAAAAGCCCAGACATAAATATATACACCTATGGACACCTAATTTTCAACAAAGAAGTCAGAAATATACAATGGAAAAAAGGTATTTTCAACAAATGGTGTTGGTATAGCTGGATTTTGGCATGTAAAAATGAAAATAGATTAGTACCTAACACCCTACATAAAACTCAAGTCCAAATGCATCAAGGATGTCAACATAAAAGCAGACACACTGAACTTGATAGAACAGAAAGTGAGGAATAACCTTGAACATATTGGCTCAAGAGACTACTTCCTGAACAGAATACCAACAGCGCAAGCAATAACATCAACAATTAATAAATGGGACTTTATGAAACTGAAAAGCTTCTGTAAGGCAAAGAACATCTTCAACAAGACAAAACAGCAGCCCACAGAATGGGAAAAGATTTTCTCCAATCCCACATTTGACAGAGGACGAATTTCCAAAATATATAAAGAATTCAAGACCTCAAAAAACCAAGCAATCCAATTTAAAAACTGGGTACATATCTAAACAGAGAGTTCTCAACTGAAAAATCTCAACTGGTTGAAAAACACTTAAAGAAATGTCCACCTTCCTTAGTCATCACAGAAATGCAAATCAAAAGAACTCTGAGATTTCATCTTACACCTGTCAGAATGACTAAAATCAGAAACACAAGTAACAGCTCATGCTGAAGAAGATGTAGAGCAGGGGAATACTCCTCCATTTCTGGTGGGAGTGCAAACTTGTACAACCACTTTGGAAATCAATACTGTGGGTTCTCAGAAAATTGGGAATCTGTGTACCTCAAGACCCAACTACATCACTCCTGAGCACATACCCAAAGGACTCTCCATCCTATAACAAAAACACTTAATAAGCTAACTATTTATTCGCTTCATTTGTAATAGCCAGAAAGTGAAAACAACTTAGATGTCTCTCAGGCAAAGAATGGATTAAAACAAATGTGGTACATTTACATATGGAGTATTACTCAGCTGTTAAAAAGTCATTAAACTGTCAGGAAAATTGATGAGATTAGGAAAAAAGTCATCCCAAGTAAAGTAACCCAGACACAGAAAGACACACATGGTATCCGCACACTCATAAGTGGATACTAGCTGTAAAGAACAATAATGCTACAGTCTCCAGACTTCGAGAGGCTAAGTAACAAGGAGGGCTCAAGTGGGGGACTCATAGATCTCCCCGGGAAGGGGAAATAGAATAGATTTCTCGGGCTGACTGGGAGCCTGTGCAGATAGGAACGGGAAGAACTAAGTGGGAGGATGAAGGGAGAGAGTACTGATGAATGGAATGGGGGGCATTTGGTGGGTGACTTAGAAACCCAGTGCAATGTAAACTCATAGGAATCCATAAGGATCACCTTATCAAAGTTTCCTAGTAATGGGGGATATAGAACCTAAACCAGCCATCTATGTAACCAGACCAGTGTCTAGCTTAATCATCATCAGAGACATTTCACCCAGTAATTGACGGGAGCAGATGCAAAGACCCACAGAAAATCACTAGGAAGAGCTCAAGGAATCCTGCAGAAAAGAACAAGGAAGGATTGTAAGAGCCAGAGGGTTCAATGAAACCATAAGAACACAGCCCATAGAATCAACTAACCAGGGAGCATAGGGACTCACAGAGATAGAACCAAAAATCAGGGAGCTTGCATGGGTCTGACCTGTGTTTATTTGCATGTATGTTATGGTTGTGTAGCGTGGTATTCCTGTAGTACTACAAACAATGTGAGCCAGGGCTTTCACTGACTCTTTTGTCAGCGTTTAGGATCCTTTTGCTCCTATTTGGTTGCCTCATTCAGTCCTAATATGAGGGGATGTGCCTAATTATACTTAATTTGATATGCTATGATCAGTTGATAACCCTGGGAGGCCTTCTCTTTTCTAAAGAAAAAGGAGAAGAAGTGGAACTGGGCAAGAGAGCAGTTGAGGGGAGGGACTGGGAGAAAGAGTAGGGAATTTTTGGTCAAAATGTGAGAATATGAGAGATTTTTTTTGAGACAGGGTTTCTCTGTGTAGCTTTGGAACCTGTTCTGGCACTTGCTCTGTAAACCAGGCTTGTCTCAAACTCACAGAGATCTGCCCACTTCTGCTTTCCAAGTGCTGGGATTAAAGGTTAAAGGTGTGTGCCACTACCACTCAGCAAGAATTAAAAAAAAAAAAACAAAATTGAAAATAAACATTTTGCTCAGATGTGAAAATTAAATTATCAACCTTAATTTCTAATTTTGCCCTAGTACCTAGAAAGTCTAAATTCTAAAGTTCTTAGTGAGAACGGTAAAAATAGCTCAAATTTATTAGGTAATACCTAAGGACCTTAGGGTGGGGAGTAGCTATCCTTTCTGATTCTTTCCAGGCAAGTGCTCTGAACAGACAGTAGGAGTGCCAAAAGAGCCTTCATAGACGTAATGTTGCCTCCAAACATAAGCCTGTGCATGCATGGAGCTAACTATTGCCTACATAGTATATATTGTTGGCTTAAGTGAGATTGCAAATAAATATTTTTTTATTCCAATGCTTATTAATTTTTAAAGGAAGATTCTAAGGGAATATCTAAATTCTAGGTAAGAAAGTGATGTGATATTTCTTCACAAGCATAGGAAAAGGGCAACATCTTTACTACATGATTACCACTACAGATCTTAGAATGTCTCTTTTCAACACCTGACCCAAATGTTGAAATTCTTCCTTCCACTGGTGTTTCATAGCTCTGAGAAAGACCAAGAAAAAAAAAATGAAGCTTATTAGCAGTTCTCGTATCGAGGACTGATTGAAAACCAGCTGGACTCTGAAAATACCACGGAGGATAAAATTGGCTGCTAGAATATCAAACATAGAAAAGCAATGAAGCTATGAGTTGTAAGGTAGTTTCAGTGTTTGCCTGGGCCTCCCGAGGCTCCTCCATTCATTAGCAGCCACCACACAGAAGTGATAGCTGGAACTAGCTATCAGTTTGTTCCCTGAAATCACACTGTCATCTTAGACAAGCTCAAATAACTGTGTGGGCATCAAAGACCAAAATTACACAGAGACATATTTATAGGTCATTCCAGTCCTGCAGACCAGATATCAAGACTTCCTTTGCTGTCTTCCCTTTTCATCATCTCCATTCCTGCATCTCCTCCCACCTTTCTCATCTTGTTCCTACTTCCACCCATCTTCCAGGCTTATTTTTGCGTATGCTGCTCAAGCACCATTTGTGCCATCCAGCCCACCTTCTTCACCCTTGACTGATTTAGAAGCTTTGATTCAGAAGTAATTGTGACTTGTAGATGCCAAGTAGTTATTCATTACAAGGAAATGATTCTTCCACTAATATCAGCATTGTGGTTTCCAGTGGGAATGTTTTTAGTAAGATCATGGGAACAATAGAGTACAAGAAAAACTGCCACATAGACTTTTTTCTCTCCCAAGAAACCATGAACAACCCTGATGTAACTTTCATCAAGCTACTCTTCCTCCAGAATTTTTGGACTTTTATATGCATATGGGGATGTATGGACACATGAAAACTGAACCCACGGAGCTCCAAACTCAGAGCATGTTACCTTTGGTGTCTTTTCTAGGAACTCTGGCCTTGAAGGAGTGAATAGAGAAAACTTTTTAACTAACTAAGCTAACTGGTAGAATATTTAAAAGTCAGTTAAATTAACACCTCTGATCTATATTTTAATACAAGCTGTGCTACAAATATATAACTTGAGATAAGAAGAAAGGGAGACTTAATACATTCAAGGTTTAATTCTATTTCTATAGACTCGTGAGTAAAGGCTTTTTCTGATATATAGAACTAGAATTTATGAACTACAGACTCGTATCTGATACTTCCTACTTGTGGTAATATGAAGTTCTATCTGTATGTCAGGTTTTTTCATATCTCAAATAAGTATAGTAACAAAACACACCTCATTTGAAATCTGTGAATTTTTAAGATATTTCCCCCCTTTAAAATGTAGAATAGTACTATAGGCCAGTGAAATACATTTAGTCAATGTGTGATATTATACTGCTTTTAGTATTTACATGTAAGATATACAATATTAGAATATTGCTATTCTTTGTACTACATGGAACAGACCACCTCAATACACTATTATATAAAAGATTGTTTTATGAACAGCTGGAGAATACAAGAGTTGACAGACACTGGGCAGTGGTGGCACATGCCTTTAATCCCTGTACTCAGGAGGCAGAGACAGACAGATTGTAGGAAGAGGCCACTAGTTAGTTCCCAGCAGCTTAGCCCTACAAAGAAATCATTTTATTTAAATCTCTGCTTTGCCCATTAGATTGAGCTTCTTATTGGCTAACTCTTTCATCTTAATTTAACCCGTCTCCATTAATCTGTGCATCACCATGCTCTTGTGGCCTACCAGCAAAATTTTAGCACATCAGTCTCCAGTGGTGGCTACATGGCTTCTCTCCAACTCCACCTCCTTTCTCTCAGCATTCTGTTTTGGTTTCCCCACCTAGCTCTGTTCCCATATAGCTCTGTTATAGGCTCAAAACAGTTCCTTTATTAACCAATAATAGTCAAAGCATACAGAGGGGAATCCCACAACACCTCCCCTTTTCTATTTAAATGAAAAAGAAGGTTTTAACTTTAACATAATAAATTACGTATAACAAGAAAGGTATCAAGCAATAATTACAGTTACAATATTTATATCTACTTTATCTTTTATCATAACTAAGGAAAACTACAACTATAACTATAAATTCTTCAAATTCATCAAAGTCTCCAGAAGGATAATTGCCTAACTAAATAGGAAGTACATTGTAAGCAACTTCCAAAACTAGAATTAGCAGAGACATCTCACTGCCTGTACAATCACCCAAAGTTCATCTGTACTGCTGGGGCATTCATCTTCACCCTACAGGCCCATAGTATCAGGCAGACTTTTCCATGAAGGAAAAAATTTCAAAGGCAGTTCTGCCTATATTGGCAGTTTGTCAGTCACTTTTTTCTGTGTCCTGCAGAATGTCTGCAGATTCTTTTATGAAGCAGGAACCTCGAAGGATCATCTTACCTTTACGCCAGTTCAGTAGTCATTTCTCTGCTGGTCCTGCATGTCTAGTTCATCAAGCACTCCAGGCAAGAATAGTTTCTTGCCCAAATGGCTAACCAACTCCATAATGAGCCTCTTCAATGCCCATCTTCCTCTTGAAGTAATTGATGCTGCCAAGAGCAGATGTCTCATTGTCATGAAAAGTCCTAAATTTTTAAAACACTTTAAATGCCATATTCTGTAAGCTTTGAAAAAATTGAATACTCCCTATCCATCTGAAATATATCTCTGTACATCTAGAAAATCTAACTAACATGACTACAAGCTTGACTATTATATATGATTATCTATTAAACTCTATTTCTTAATTATACATTACATTTTTAAATGATCTAAACAAACATAATACCTTAATCAAGATCAGAAACACATATACACAGTACAACAAAACTGAGTTTAAAATTGTATCAATAAACCAAGATCTATACCAATGCAAATCTCTATAGCATATTCCCCTTTAAATGTAAACAAACATTCATAAGCAATATTTGGGAATATGTGCTTAGTTCTTCTACAAACTGCTTCCTACTTTTTGTTGAGCAAATTAATTTTTCAAGGGGTGCTCAAGGTGACCTTTCAGGGGGTCTTTGTCCATCAAACCATATTAGTTTGGAATGATTCCATAGGTTCTCATCCTCTGTGGAAACAAAAGAAGAACATCTTTTTCAAAACAACATATCTTTAGACCCAAATTCTTAAGTCAAGGTAGCTTTAAAGTATATATGTTGGTTACTTAGCTCCTTTACAGTCACAAAATTCAAAGAAAACACAATAATATATAATCCAAATTCTCTGTGAATTTTCCATCTTTACGTGGCTTGTTTTTACTCTGTTACTTTTTAATATTTATTTTATCATCTTTATTCCTTTACTCTGTCTCTTTAAAGACTTTACCTTTTTAAAAACCATTTACTTCTTTTTATAACAGTCTGTATTCTTTTTCTTCTCTCTCCTAAGCCTATGTACATTTATCCAACACTGTGACCCATTTAGAGGTCTTTTTTATCTATCTCTGTGACATGGAGACCAGCCTAATCTACAGAGTGAGTACCAAAACAGGCTTCAAGGCTACAGTGAACCCCTGTCTCAAAATAAAAAATTCAGGAAGAAGTTCTACTGAAATGTTAACTCTAATAATTCCTTCTATTTCTACTCTCTGTAAGCAGCTTGGCCTACTCACATCAGGAAAGTCCTAGAGTTTAGGAGTGGGAGCAGCAAATTATTCTTTTTTGAAGGTTTTCTTTCATATAGTCCAGATATGGCTTATTTTGTGCCACTTTCGAAATGAATGCAAGGGCAAATGACACATAATTACAACAATTTCTGAAATGCAACTTAAGGGGGCATTTTCTGAAAATTTGCATTGTCCGTATAATACCAAAATTACTAAACTACATTAAAGTGTGTTAAGTATACCACCAGAAGAGGGTTATTCTTTTGGAGGGACGTTCAAGTGGAGATACTTTATATATATATATATAACAAACCCAAGATTCAGCTATTCCTTTATTTTTAGCTCAGAAACTTTCAGAAGGTTGTGCCACCAATCTTAGTGTTTCTCAAAGTGTGATTCCTAAGTCATATGGATTAGTAGCATGGGAGGTGCCTGTTAAATAGTATATTCTCAGGGTAGCTTATATTGAACGAATCAGAATCACCAGAAAACAAGAGTAAAAAAAAAAATCTAGCTAAATAGTTCTCTTGCTATCTGTTTACCTGTGTTAGTTTCCTGAGCTCATTTTCACATCTAACCTGTGCCATATTTCCAGTATTGCTCTCACCCTCTGTGTGTATCCTTTCTATGTTTAAATAGCTACAGCAAACCTTTCTGCTTCCTTTAAGACTCCAATCGACTTTCTTCTAGCTACTTAAGTAGTCTTGTGACTTTGGAAGAATTACTTAAATCTCATGTGTTGGAATATAATAGTAGATTGGAATATAATCGTAGATACCTAAATCTTTCTTCCTTTCCTTTCTTCAAGGCCACTGTCTTCAAACACCTTTCCTCAATTTTTATAACAGCCATGAATCTTATTATTCCACTTTTATCATGTGTGGACATGCACACAGCAAAATGAAAGAAAAATAAAGTAGGAAGGGTGAGGGAGAGAGAAAGGGGAAAGAAACAGAAGGGAGAAGGGATAGGGTAATGAGGGAGAACAAGGAATGATAAAGAAAAAAAGCTTTATTTCCGTATTCTTTGAATACTTGCTGTGTGGAAGACCACCCAAAAAGCATTATGGCTACAGAGATCAACAAGGCCTCAATCTCAACCCTTAAACAGAACAATTTCTAGTGGAGGGAGCATTACTATCTAATACTGAGAGTACTATGGGAACTGAGGAAGAAAACCTGTATTCTGATCTGTGCAAGACAGATAGAATCAGGGTAGTCTGTAAAAAAAAAATGTACAAGTCAGTGTTACAGAAAATATCAAAATTTAGAGGAAATATAGAAAGTGGTCAGATAAGGAATAGAAAAGTTTACAAGTGAATATTGGCAGGCAAACAGATTAGGTGGGTACTTGAACGTTAGGTGCCAGTGAGTTCTCCGAGTTAAAAAGGGACATAGATATCTCATACTCTCCTAGAACTCAAAAGTAAAATTAGGCCTAAAGAGCTGTATTGAGGACAGATCCACATGGAAGTAAACAGTGAAGTCGTGATGTGGAGAAAAACAAGTTGTTAAAGGTAGTGAGCAGAGAAATATCAATCCTCATTAAGACTCCAGAGAATCGTCCTCAGTGATTTCTTTCAAAATAGTCTCTTAGGGTCTTATCAATGTTCCTCTGTCCTCCACAGTGTGAATTAAAAACAGACAACCTCTGAGCACCCCAGCTACACAGAAGTGTCTTCTCTGTGTGGGAACAGAAGCACTAGCACCCATTTGACATGCAGTTTGAGTCTCTTCTTTCAATCTTTGCTAAATTATCATATGAATGCCTTTGTTATCTGAAGCAAAAGCAGTGCATCACTTTCCACATTAGTTCTGACACACAGTCAAGAATTTAGATACAAGTTAAGTAACCCAGGGAGACACTCAAAAACCAGATAGGAGTTTACCATGGTTATAATTAAATGAAGCCAAGTAGAACCTATTTGGGGTTGGTTCTAAATCTACCATCCAAGAAAGCCTGGGATTATGGACTAAGTCAATGAGGACCTTACTATTTTTGAGAAGGAAGTTAGACTTTTCTGGAATTCAAGAAGTTTACAAAAAGAAAAAGTCAAAGGACCTAGATTTCTATAGCTCTTCCCACCAAACCATGAGCTATCTCTCTGCCCAAACTGGAAAGCTAACTTGTAGAAGAACTGCATGGTGACAGAATTCTCTTTACCCTCCTTACTTAACTAACATGAGCATGTAACTAGACACTAGTTTTGGCACCAACAGAATAAATGGGTGATGACAAGTCATCTTAAAATTGCTGGAGCTGATTGTACCGTGTTCACCTAAAAGTTGACTAAAGTCTTGTCCATCACTCCACCCACTGGATCCAAATGTTATTGGATACTTCCTGTCAGATTTCACGTCTAGGACTTGCTCTGTCTATGGGACAGGGCTCTGTATTACCATAATTCCTCTCAGCAGGAAGGATTTAAAAGGACATGTCAACAGTCTCAGAGCCTAGTTCAGACTCTGTGAGAAAAATGACTTTGCAAAATCTCTTTATAACATGCATATATATATATATGTGTGTGTGTGTGTGTTTATAACACACACAAACACACACACACATACATATATATATGTACATATGTTATGCAAAAGTAGAAGGGGACTTAAGATAAACTTGAAGGAAAGGAAAGGGATGAACAGGAGCAAAGAAGAAGGTACAATAAGAGGTAAGAATAAAATAGAAAAGAAAACCACATTGGTTACAATTTTCTATTATCACGGAAAGATCTGTGGCAGAAATAAGTTTCTTTCATGAGGGATGAGAACTGCCATCATCTGCAGACATAAGGATAAATCTTTATAATGTATATAGGAAAATTATTGAAAAAGTACTGGGTTATGAATATGTGCAAAATAGTGAGTTTGGTTATGACATATATGAAAAATGCCATAATGAAATTCACCATTTTATATCCTAATTTTAAAATCCATAATATTATAAAAGGGCCTTTGGGAAGATAACTTAAACCAATGTTTTTCAAATATTATGTCACCTCACTATGAAATTATTAAATTGGTTCATCAGATAACAACTGGCACTTTGTAAAGATGAAATTAATAAAATAAAAAATATCACAATGATTACACATGCTAGCAATATGATTTAATGATTTAATATACTAGGTTGAAGAATACAAAATTTCAAACATTCAGCTATTCTGATAGATAAACTTGTAAATTTTTATCCAAGTGAAGATATGTACATATGCATGCACACAAGCACACACACATACATGTACAAAAATGGGTGTAAACATACTGAAAGTCTTATTGCTTTGTACTAGAAAGGGTATACCACATTTTGAGATGCAGCTTTTTTTTTTTTTTAACCAAGTTTGAAATTCATTGTCTTCCGTGACTCAGTGTGTCACACTGCAACTTCCATCTACCTCAGAACCCAGTAATATCACTCTTGGGTATTTATTCAAAGAATGCACACTCATACCACAAGGACATTTGCTCAACTGTGTTCATAGCAGCATTATTCATAATAACCAGAACATGGAAGCAACCTAGATGTTCCTTAACTGCAGAATGGATAAAGAAAATGTGGTACATTTACACAATGGAGTACTACACAGAGGTAAAAAACAATGACATCCTGAAATTCACATACAAATGGATGGAACTAAAAATATCCATCCTGAGTGAGGTAACTCAGATCCAGATCAAAAAAACATTGTATGTACTCACTCGTAAGTAGATATTAGACATAAAGCAAAGTATATATAGATATAGACCATAATGGTCTATATCTATAATTCCAGAGACGCTAGGCAACCAGGAGACCCCTAAGAGACACATACAAGGATCCCCCTGGGAAGGGAAAACAGACAAGGCCTCCTGAGAAAATTAGGAGGGAGGAAAAGGAAGGATAGAAGGGGAGGGGAAGGGGAAAGGGGGAGAGAGGAGGAGAACCTGAGGGAATGGGATGTTCAAGAAAGGGGAAGGACAGTGAGGGAGAGAAAGGAAAGAATTGTCTTGGTTGAGGGAGCCATTAAAGGAATGATGAGAAACATAGCACTAGGGAAATTCCCAGAAATCCACAAGGATGACCCCAGCTAAGACTCTAAGCAACAGTGGAAAGGATGCCTAAACTGGCCCTCCCCTGTAATCAGACTGACAACTGACTACCTTAATTGTCATCATAGAACCTTAATCGAGCAACTGATGGAAGCAGATGCAGAGATCCACAGCAAAGCACTGGGCTGAGCTTCCTGTGACCAGCCCAAGAGAGGGAGGAGTGATAATATGAGCAAAGGGGTCAAGACCATGAGGGTGATTCTCACAGAAACAGGTGACCTGTGTTAGTGGGAGCTCACTGACTCTGGACTGAGAGTGGGGAAACCTGCATGGGAACAAATTAAGCCCACGAATGTGGGGGACAGTTGTGAGGCTTGGGCAATCTGTGGGGCCACTGGCAGTGAGACCAGGATTTATCCTTAGTGCATCTAAGAGCACATTCTTTTTTGAGGGATACCTTGCTCAGCCTAGATATGGAGGGGGGCTTGGTCTTGGTTTAAAGTGAAGCCTCAGACTTTGTGGACTCCCAGTGGATTGTATTATACAAAATTCTTAGTAAAAGATAATAATCAAGACTAAAATAATCCTTTTTTATTTTTTCCTATTTTCTCTTAAATTTTGTTTTATTTGGGGGTATGCAGGGGCAGAGGGCAGACTTGAAAGGATGGGGAAATGAATGGTATCAAGATACATGATGTAAAATATACATAGAATATTTTTTTAATTATGGTTAAAAAATTAAAAAAATGCTACATTCAATAGAAGAGATTACCAATGATGTGTTATAGGTAGGTCACAGGTTGAGGATTGCAGAGAAAAATCAGCCAAGGCCTTTGGGGAAGAATTGTTTCCTAATATAAGAAGCAACCTCTATTATCTGTAGATTCTTTTGATTTGATTATATACTAGTTCTATTGGGATCATTCTCTTCTTCTTGCCAGAAAAAAAGATCCCATTTAGGGGGCCTTTTGTGCATACCTATGTCTAAAAGGAATGATAAAACAGGGTTTCTGGAACTTTGGTCTTTATTGTTTTCCAAGATATGTAGGGTCTTACTTCCCTCATTGTGGCACCCCACAAGGGAGGCCGAACCAAGTGAAACTCTGTTGTAACTCCTATATATACCAGATTGTCTCAACATCAATTACTTTTGGACAAGAGAGCATGTTTCTGCAGTCCCTGGAAAGCACAGAGCATAAAAACTACCTGTGCTTATATGCGATGGAATGGTCATCTGCATTTTTTAATGTTAAGAGAAAAACAAAATTATGATTTGAAAGTAAATGAAGAATACAAGGAATGCCTGTCTACACTGAGAGGTACAAATGCAAGTGGCCAGCCAGTTCTCACCATTTCTGTACCTCTCCAGCTGTGGTTCACTGACAATCATTTCTACATCTTTGGTTTCCCATGTTGAGAAAAATGAAGCTTTTTGGGCACTGAATCTGCCTCTCTTCCCGATAGTTTTTCAAGAGAACTTCTGAGAACAACAAAGCCAGTCAAAAGCCAGGTTCCTGAATTGTAACATTGGCCCAATGAAAAATAAGGGCTAAAAAATTGTCACTCTTATAGGCACTGAATATTACTTGATTTCTACAAAGTCCAAATACAGAAGTGAGATCAGTGACTAGGATAGGAATCTTGTGACATTTTTAAATCAAATATTAATGTCAGAATATATTAATTCCTCTTTTTTCATAGCTTGAGTCTTCTGTCCTGAATACTGTGTTAAATCCTACAAAATCTATCTAAATTCTTTCTCTTCTAAAAAACATTTTCCTACTCTATTCTGAATTGGGATTGTTATCTGCCACACTGATTTAATCTTCTTTTTCACTGTCTTGTGATTATCATCACTTTATGTGTCATATGTGAAATTTTGTGTTTTGATATTCTGACATAAATAAGAGGATCTGCGTGTATAACTCAGTAGTAGAGCACATTTTACCAGATGTAATACTATGTATTCACAACAATGTACGAAAAAGGAACTAAGGCGTATTGCTAATTTATAATCAAGTATTTGCTTACACCGATATTAGTAACCAAGTGTAATTATAGTAAGACAAATAAATGACTGCAATAAGGAAAAAAAGAATTGAGAATACTCTCGGTTACATGAACTGCTCCTAAAAATAGTCTAGTCTTTATGCTTATAGTCACTCTCTCTATAGATATGCATATATATGTACATATATGTGTGTGTGCATGTGTGTGTCCCTTTTTCTCTTCAGCATTTCTAATCCATTCTTCTCTCATACTGTTTGAAATACATATGTGTTTTTATTAACTTACAGTCAGTGTCAAATTGCAACAATTACACATTAAGAGGGTGGTCAGACTACCTCATCAGACACTGCAAACCTAGAGAACTAGAGAAGTTTACCTCCTCACACACTGACTCACCAATACCAACAAGGCTTCTTTGGAAGTTGGCTGGTTCAACACCTTCCTTTTTTTTCCATACAAGTAATTCAATAATCATTTAACAGTGCTAATATGTTTGTTTTTAATTTGTTAACTTACTCCTGAAAAATTTAAACATAAAATTAATAAAGAACATCATAATGGCATTCTCTTGCTTCATCATGCCCGATTTTTCATACTCCACCACTTCTACTTTACCTTTCACCTCCTGTTCTACTTTTTAAAAAATGCTATACATCTTATCCTTTTATCCATAAATATTCCAAGAAGGCTTTTCTAACAGAAAAATGTTGTATTTTAATCATGGTTCTAATGTCCGATGTCATTATTAAGTCCTTTTGAGAATTATTCCTCAGTCCCATTATTTCCATTACATGGAATTATTCCCATTACATGGTGGAAAGCCTTGGTAGATAGGAGAGGAGAGGAAGAAGATGCACTTTTCTTAGCTAGTCAGTTTCCCTCTCAGAGAAGTTCCTTTCTCCGTCTGTAAAATAGAGATGAGCTAGCTAACATTCTGTACATTCTGAACTATTACAATTCTGTCACACAACTCCAGTTAGAAATCTAAGCACATAGCGACTGACACCTAGAAGAAGCATAATAAAAAATTCATGACTCCCTGTGTAGAAGGGCTATGTTAACCAATGTATACAAGGAGGCTTATAACTTTCATTGTTCCAAGTTCCTTGCTTTATAAGTGGAACTATTACTTGCCTTTTGTTGTCATCGCATCCTATATTGAATCAAGGTATTCGCTATCAATTAAATGTCAATGTCATTTTCACAATTGCTTCTACTGAACTGACTTTTTACCTTAAAATTGTACTTGTACCTCTATTGTGTAGCAAATATTCCTGTTCTTGCTCAGTTCCTCATTGTATCATATTATAATAGTTTTGTTACAAGGTTCTTTTATATCATTTTATCCCACTTCTATTTATCTGACATTAAAATTTCTAGATTTTGTCATAAAGGAAATCTCATCTCTAGCTTTTGCATTGATCTGGAAGAAGTAGACAGAAATGAGAAATAAATACTTGTCCAAACGAGGAATTTATTGAGAGGTACTAATGTTCTGGTAACTGTTTTTCTCTATGTTCCCCTTGTCAACCCACCTTCCTTTAGACATCACAATGATCTAAGGTTTTCACATGTTATTCTTCTAAACCTGTGGCTCTCAACCTATGGGTCACAACTCTTTGGGGATCACACATTAGATATTCACATTATGATTCTTAAAAGTAACAAAATTATAGTTACAAAGTAGCAAGAAAAATAGTTTTATTGTTGAGGTCAACACAACATGAGGAACTGTATTAAAGGGTCTCATCATTAAGAAGGTTGAGAGGCACATTAGAGTTGAAGCCATCAGAGCTTCTTTTATCCATTTCTTCCTCTTTATCCTCCAGTATTGCCCTCTTCTGGCATGCCTCCTCCAAAATACTTTTCTCATTTTCCTCTATATCCTAGTATTCCCCTTTCAGAGCCCCCTCTCCCCATCCTTACTATGGTCCCTTTTAGCCTTCCTCATATCTGCAGTTACTCCAACTTAGGTTACACAAACAAGAGAGAATATGTGTCTTTTGTTTTTCTGAATCTAAGTAGCCTCATTACATAATATTTTCTAGTTCCATTCATTCACTTGCAAAGTTCATGACTTCAGTTTTCTTTAGAACAAAACAGTATTCCACAGTGTATAATATACTATGTTTTTATAATCATTTGTCAGGTGAGAGACTTTTAGGTTGTTTCCATTTCTCAGCTATGGCTAACAGAGCAGAAATGAGCATGGCTGAGAAAATGTCTGAGGAGTAAAACATGAGTGCTTTGGGCCTGTACCAAAGAGAGATGTAGTTAGCTGGGTCACATGGTAGATTTAGTTTTAGCCTTTTGAGATTTCTCAGTACTGATTTCTGTAGTGGCTAAACCAGTATCCAGCCCCACCAATAGTGAATGAGGGTTCCCTTTACTACACATTCCTTCCAGCATTTGTTATCCATTATTTTGTAAACATGTGTCATTTTGACTGGGGTAAAGATAAAATCTCAAAGTTGTTGACTTGCATTGCCATAATAGGGAGGGACAATGAACATCTTTTGAGATATTTCTTAGTCACTTCTAAATCTTCTTCAGAAAACTCTCTGTTCAGATCTGTTTTACATTTTACTGTTGGGTACTTGTTTTTAGGACTTTTGTTTTGTTTTGTTTTAGGTTTGGGGTGTGTGTGTGTATTCGGGGTGTTAATCCTCTGCCAGATATATAGGTGGCAAAGATTCTTTCCCACTCTGTGGTCTACCTTTACATTCAACTGATAGTATTCTTTTCTGCAAAGATGCATTTTAGTGTTATAATGTCTGATTTAATTGTTGGCCTTAACTTCTGGGAAAATAAAGTCCTATGAAGAAAATACTTTCTTTATCTGTATGTGTAGGGTGTGGCTTACGCTTTCCTCTAGAAGTTTTAGCATTTCAGGCTTCACATTGAGACTGAATAAAATAAAACTCCACTTTGAGTTTATTTTTTTTGTACAGCATGATAGATATATGACTAATTTCATCCTTCTACATATGGATCTACAGTTTTCACAGCACAAATTATGGAAGATGCTGTCTGTTCTCCAGTGCGTATTTTTGACATTATAATCAAATTTCAGATGGTTATGATTGTATATACTCATGTTTTGGATCTTCTATCTTGTTTCATTGGTCTATACTGTCTTTGAATCAGGGCCATGATATTTTTATTATTATACCTGTGTAATACATATTGAAATCTAGAATAATAATCTTTCCAACTTTTTTCTTTTTGTTTAGGATTACTTTGGCTATCTGTGTCATTTGTGGTTACATATGAATTTTAGGATATTTTTTCTATTTCTGTGAAGAATTTTGTAGGAATTTTGAGTTGGGTTGTATTAAATCATTAAATTGTTTTTGGCAGGATGATCACTTTCAAAATAATAATTCTACCAACCTATGATCAAGGGGTGGGGTCTTTTGTCTTCCAATGTCTTCTTCAATCTCTTTATCAGAGACTTGAAACTTTTATTGTAGATGTATTTCCCCTCCTTGGTTAGGTCTCTTCATGGATATTTTATTTTCTTTGATGCTATTATGAATTGGGATTGTTTCCATGAGCATGTTTGTTGGACTGTGGAAAAACTAATTATTTCTGTAAGTTGATATTGTATCCTGTTATGCTGCTGAAATTGTTGATCATTTCTAGAAGTATTCTGGTAGAATTTTTTAGGATCTCTTATGTATAATACAAAATCTGAAAACAGGGATAATTTGACTTCTTATCTATTAGTATTGCTTTAATTTCTTTCTCTTATCTAGTATGTGCCAAGCACTATATGGAAAGGAATGGAGATAGAGGACAGACTTAGCTCATTACTGATTTTGACTCATTTCTTGAAAATTTTCCTCTACTTTGGATGATATTGGCTATGGATTTGTCATATATAGACTTTCCCTCTGGTCCTACTATAGCTAGAAATTTTTATCATGAAGGCATGATGGATTTTTGTCAAAGGCCTTTTCCGCATCAGATTATATAATTTTTATCTTAAGCATATTTCTATGTTTTATTACACTTAGTGATTTACATGGTAAACCAACCTTGCAGCTCTAGAATAATGCTATCTTGACCATGGTAGATGATCTTTATGACAAATGCATGTATTGGATTTGCAATTATTTTGTTGTCTAATTATTAATCTATATTCATCAGAGATCACAGTCTGTACTTTGATCTTTTTTTTTTTTTTTTTTTTTTTTTTGGTTTTTCGAGACAGGGTTTCTCTGTGGTTTTGGAGCCTGTCCTCGAACGAGCTCTTGTAGACCAGGCTGGTCTCGAACTCACAGAGATCCACCTGCCTCTGCCTCCCAAGTGCGGGGATTAAAGGCGTGCGCCACCACTGCCCAGCTGTACTTTGATTTTTTTGTTATTGTTATATACTTACCTAGGTTAGATATTAGAGTAATACTGTCTTCATAGAAGTTGTATGGAAGTACTACTTCTGTTTCTTTCTTTTGTTTTTAATAATTGTAGAAATACTGGTTGCAGATCTCCCTTGAAATTCTGGTAAAATATGCTCTAAATTTTTCTGGGACTGGGCTTTTTTTTAGTCAGATTTTAATTACTATTTCAATTGGCTTATTTTTGTGGATCTGCTTAAATTTTTATTTCCTTTTGGTCTCACTTCAGTGGTTTGACTGATTCTATCAACTTATCCATTTCTTTAAGATTTTCTAACTTAATAGAGTACAGATTTTTTTTAAGTATTCCCTTATTATGTTCTTTTTTTTTGGCACCTACTGTAATGTTTTTCTTTTCCTCTATAACTCTGATAATTTTGCCAGTCTCTTTCTTTTCATTATTTGGGTCAAGAATCTGTAAGAATGGCCAAGATCAAAACCACTGACGACAACTTATGCTGGAGAGGTTGTGGGGTAAATGGAACACTTCCGCATTGCTGGTGGGAGTGCAAGCTGGTACAGCCCCTTTGAGAAAATTAGGAAACAACTTTCCTCAAGACCCAGTAATACCACTTTGGGGTATATATCCAAAGGATGCTCAATTGTGCCTCAAGGACAGGTGTTCATAGCAGCATTGTTTGTCATAGCCAGAACCTGGAAACAACCTAAATGCCCCTCAACCAAAACAGATAAGGAAAATGTGGTACATTTATACAATGGAGTACTACACAGCTGAAAGAAATAATGACATATTGAATTTTACAGGAAAATGGATGGAGCTAGAAAACATCATTCTGAGTGAGGTAACCCAGACACGAAAGACAATTACCACATGTACTCACTCCTTACTCATAAGTGGTTTTTAAACATAAAGCAAAGAAAGCCAGCCCACAAATAACAATCCCAGAGAACTTAGACAACAATGAGGACGCTAAGAGAGACTTACATAGATCTAATCTACATGGAAAGTAGAAAAAGACAAGATCTCCTGAGTAAATTGGGAGCATGGGGATCTTGGGGGAGGGTTGTAGGGGAGGGGGAGAAGTACAGAGGGAAACAGAGAAAATGTAGAGCACAATAAAAATCAATTAAAAAAGAAAAAAGAATCTCAGTTTTGTTCGTCTTTTCAAATAATTAGATCTTAGATTCCTTGATTCTTTGTACTATTTACTTAATTTCTATTTAATTAACTTCAACTTTGATTTTTAGATTTTCTTGTCATCTACTGGATTTGAGTTTGGTTTGACTTGATTTTTCAAATTCTTGAGTTGCATCATTAAATCATTTATTTGTGCCCTTTTTTGTTTTGTAAATTTCCCTAGTAAGACTGAGTTTATGTCTTATAGAGTTATTATTTTATTGTGTTTTCATTTTTATTTTCAGAACTGTTTTTATTTATTTTTTGATCAATTTATCTTTTGATAATGAATTGTTTAATCTCGATGAGTTTATGCACTTATTAGATACTTGTTTGCTGTTTATTTTAATTATTACTACATCATGTGTAGATTTTATACATGAAGCTATTCCTTTTTTTTTTTTTTTTTTTTTTGCTTTTTAACATTTGTTTTGTGTCCCAGGTCATGATCTATTTAAAAGAAGTTTCTATGGGCTGCTGAGTAGAATGTATATCCTGTGGAGTTCGAGTATAATATTCTGTAGATGTCTGTTAAGTCCATTTGATGTGTCATAATTTTTAATCCCGATGCTTCTCTTTTATTTTTTGTCCAGATGATCTGTCTATTAAAGTTGAGTATTTAATTCATCTGCTCTTAATAGGTGTTACTCTGTATCTTTAATTTTAATAGCATATCTTTTTAATAACATAATTCTTTATTGATTCTTTGGGAATTTCACATCATGCACCCTAATCCCAATCACCTCTCAATCCCTCCATATCCACCCTTCTCCCTTGTAGCATCATCCTAAAAGAAAACCCCCCAAAAAGCAAAACCAAAATAAAAACCAGCAGAAAAACCGCTTTACTCCTCTCTCTTCTCATCTCTCCATCTCTTCGTTCATCCTGGTGGCACTGGGAGCTGCAGTGTGTCATGTATTATACCCTTTCATCCAGTAGGCCTCCCTGCAAATGTTCATTAAATGAGTCATTGATCTAGTCCAAGACCTCTGGATTCTGGCACACTATCATCACCGGACCCTCACCAAAACTCCTCTTAGATATCCTGCTGTTGCCCTTAGTTTTGGAGATCTTGTGACTATCACTATACAAAACCAATCCCTTCATGATCTCCACAACCTAAGACCGAGGATGTGAGTCTGAGTGGTAGCTGAGCTAGTCAGTCTGGGCTACTGGGACTCCCCTCCCCCTCAAGCAAGGGGTGGAGACAGACCACCTAGGCCCAGCTGATATTGCTCTCGATTGGGGGATGACCATCTCTCCTACTGCAGTGTCCAGCAAGGGCAGGGGCTGCTATCCCAGGGTTAGTGAAGACCGGAGCTGGTTCAGTTTAGCTCTCGAATTTCAACAAGCATGGTTCCTATGTGGTGCAGGAGTTCCTTCTGTATTTGTGTTGCTTTCATTGGTTAATGAATAAAGAAACTGCCTTGGCCTAGTTGATAGGGCAGAATTTAGGTAGGCGGAGAAGACAGAACTGAATGCTGGGAGGAAGAAAGGCAGAGTGGGAGAGAGCCACCATGGAGCTGCCGGAGACAGACACACTGAATCTTTCCTGGTAAGCCACTGCCACATGGCAATACACAGATTAATAGAAATGGGTTAAACTGAGATGTTAGAGTTAGCCAATAAGAAGTTAGAGCTAATGGACCAAGAAGTGTCTTAATTAATACAGTTTTTAATGTGGTTATTTCTGGTGTAAGCTAGCCAAGCGGCTGGGATGAACAAGCAAGCCCTCACTCTGCAACACTTATGACCCTCTGTGATAACATGAACCATGAGCATCAACAAAGACTCCAGCTGCAGCAGGAACAGAGACCCAGACATTGCCTTCAACAGCAATTCAGGCTCAGAGGATACTATGACCCCGGGTAACAGTACAGGTCACTCAGATCTGTATGGCCTCAGCTGCAGCATGGCCCTCAGACATCAATATATGTTTTAGGAAATTATGTACATCAGAGTTTGGTGAATATATGTTTAGAATTGTTATGTCTTTCCTCTTGATTAACTGTTTCCTTGAGTAGGATGAATTGTCCTTCATTATGTCTTCTGGTTAAAGTTTGAAATCTGTTTCATTGGCTATTAACAGAGCAAATCCTGCTTGCTTCTTAGTCATATTTGATTGAAATACTTTTCCCCATCATATCACTTTTAAGTGGTGCCTGCATTTGGAAATACAAGTTTCTCATAAACAACAGACTTTTGTTTCTTAGCCCATGCAGGTAACTAAGGTGCTTTGATTGAATTTTGAGGCCATTAATATTTAAAGTTATTATTGAAAGGTATGCTGTGATTGTTGCCATTTTTTAAATGCTTCTTTTGGCTTTGAGTAATTATGGCTTCATTTTTTTATAGTCTCCTGGCAATGCATATCCACTTCTTCCGTCAAAACTATTGTTTTTGGTATTCTCTGCAGGGCTCATCTGATGGACATGAATTGTTTTAACTTTAAAGTTTCCATTGAGAAATTAGCTGTTAGTCCGGAGGGTTTTCCCTGATGTGTGATCTGTGGTTTTTCTCCTGCAGTTTTCAGTATCCCTTTCATTCAATGTAAATAATGTTTTAATTCCAGCATACTTTAAGGAGTTTCTTTTCTGATCCTGTCTATCTGGTGTTCTGAGTGTTCCTTGTATTTGTATGGCTATGATTTTCCTTGATTTCAAGAAGTTTTATTTGATCTTCTTGAAGATCTGTTGATTGAGTTTTCTGTCCTGCCCGGTTCCCACAATCATTAAGTCACAAAGAAGTCACACAGAGGTCTACATTAGTTATAAATTGATTGGCCTATTAGCTCAGGCTTCTTATTAACTCTTATAACTTATATTAGCTCATTGTGCTTGTCTATGCTAGCCATGTAGCTTGGCACCTTATTCGGTGGGGCAGTCACATCTTGCTTCTTCTGTGGCATGGACAGGACTGTGTTCTCTCCCCAGAATTCTCCTGTTCTCATTGATGTGCCCCTACTTCCTGTCTGGTTGTCCCACCTACACTTCCTGCCTGGCTACTGGCCAATCAGCATTTATTTAAAATATAATTGACAAAATACAGACCATTGTCCCACATCAAAGATCTACCCCCATGACATTAATCTAATATTGTTATCCTTCATCTACAGCTTATTATTAGGTCTAATCTTATTATGGTGTCCCAGAATTTTTGCATGATCCTTTTATGGTACTGCATTCATTAAATTTTTATATTCTTTGAGTATTCCTTTCCTCTTGTTATCTTTGAATACCTATAGTCTATCTTCTACTTGATCTGTTCTATTCATAAGGTATTCCCCTAGTTTTTAAATTTAATTATTGAGTTTTTAATCACATCTTAATTTCAGTTTGAGTTTTCTTCAGTATTTCTATTTCTCTAGTGAATTTGGTTTTCAAATCTTGAATTGTCTTTGTGATTTCATATAGCAATATCTTTGTGTTCTATCAGACATCATGCAGGGATTTATGTTTATCATCTTTAATTTCATTGAATAATATGTGAGTATGTGTGAGTGTGTGTGCACACACCTTATACAGATAAGTAGAGTCTTCATCCCTTATCAATAAAACTACTCTAGGCAACAGATGAGGACCATGACATAAAAACACTAGCAATCAAAATGTAGAGTTGTGGAAGCAAGCACCAACGGATACATCTATATAATACTCCCACACCTAAGGCTCAAAAAAATTGCAGAAGAGAAGATGAGAAGGTTGTTAGAGCCAAAGAACCAGGGAGTTTGCTGTAAGATTTTGTCTCTTAATGATGTGAGAAACTTCACTCCTAAAATCTCACCAATATTACTACCTAAACATGAGGTAAAAAAGAACAACATCAATAGACATACCAAAGTGGGTAGGGCAAAAAATCCAGGAGGTTGTAGTTCTACACAAAGAACATGCAACTGAGGAATGCTGAGAGCAGGAGAAATAGTCTTCCCCAGGAAAGAGGATGCCAATTGGTTATCTAATACCAACTGATCAGCCCCAAAAAACATATGTACAAGAAACTTTACACAGACTGATCAGGTAGCATTTATGTACTTAAGATATATCTTGTGTGTGTGTGTGTTTGTGTGTGTGTTCACGTGCATGTGGTAGTTTGAATGTAACTGGCCCCCATAATCTCATAGGGAGTGGCACAATTAGGAGGTGTGGCTTGGTTGAAATTGGTATGGCCTTCTACATCACTGTGGGGACACACTTTGAGGTTTCCTAAGCTCAGGATACCACCTAGTGTCTCAATTGACTTCCTGTGTCCTTGCAAGATGTAGGACTCACAGCTATAGCTACAGTACAATGTCTGCCTACACATTGCTATACTCCCTGCCATGCTGGTAAGAGATTGAACCTCTTGAACTGTAAACAAGCCACTTCAATTAAATGCTTCCTTATAAGAGTTGCCATGGTTGTGGTTTCTTTTCACAGCAATAGAAACCCTAACACTATGTATATATGCATATATACACATATGCATGTAACAATAATTAAAGAAAAAGAGTCTGTACATTTAAAGGAGAGTGAGTAGGCATATGTGGGATGGTTTTGAGGGAGAAAAGAGAAGGAAGAGATATAATTATATTATCAAAAATAAGTTACAGAAATAATAATATAAACTCTGGGAACTGGAGGAGTGGCTCATTGGTTAAGAACATTTTCTGCACTTCTAGAGAACCTGGCTTCAATTCCCAGCACCTATATCATGTAACTAACTCACAACTCCTGTAATGTTAGTTCCAAGGAATCCAATTCCCTCTGGTTTTGTGGGTCCATGGACACGCGTGGTACACCTGCATGCACTCAGGAACATACCTACACAGCTAAAATAGTAAATGAATAAAATTGCAATATAAACTCTATAAGTAACTCATGAGAAAAGACAGTGGCGACATCACAGTCCTCTTTGTCATTAGTCTTTTCTCCATGAGTATTAGAGAAGGGAATACTTTCAAGGAGGAAGGAAATAAAGTGTTTGGGCCTAATGCTGGAGCTGTGCCAGCCAACCTGGGCTAAAGGAGAGGTCCTTACAACCACTTAGAGGCCCGCTGAATCTCACAGCTACTGAGCCAGTAGAAAAATCATATTACCCTGATCTGTCCTTGCTTGGCCTGATATTCCAGAGCCTTAGATCTGGCAGCCAACTGGAAACCTTATTCCAGTCACTACTGACTGTGCCAGCCAGTGTGTGGGGTTCTCCCTGACAGAGGCCAGTCAGGCTGAGGGAGAGATTAAGGTTGGAGCTGCTTTCTCAGCTGAGGCTGTGTTGGTATTCAGTGATCAAGGTCATTCCCATGCCACAGGCCTTGAGAACTGTCCCTGTGAGCACTTGGGGAAGGTAACCACCCCCTGATGGAATGCCTGGAGGACTGGATATTTCAACAAAATAACAAAATAGGTTCACAAACAAAGATGTGAGATGATTGCTGCTAAAATTTGAAAGCTGTTAGGGAGAGGAGGAATATTTCAGGAAACAGAGTAAGGCTCCAAAAACTTGTCAACAGTCTGAATAAGTGGTTAAACCTGATCAGATGATTGACAGTTACAAATGGAAAAGCCGACACTTGGATGCTGAGAGTCACCTGACTTCACAGAATGAAAGAGATTGCCCTGCATGCAGCTTAAAGGAAAGGGACTTGAGACTTTCCTTAATAAGTATCACCAACATTAAGATTCCAAAGCCAAAAATCAAATGACAACTTCGGTTTCATCAGTATGTGCATGGGGTTTAGGCCAAGGGAATCAACAGTCCATTTTCACTCTGCCCTTTCTAGGCTCTTACTGAAGGGATCTGTCTAGCACAGAGTATCATATATTAAAGGGGCCATATGTATGATGTATCCAGAAGGGAGTGAACAGACAGAGGAGGGGAGTACAAAAGTTGGATCTACGTCTGTTTATGCTGGAGACAGCAAGACTTGGGGGGAGGAGCTCTCTGCCTTGAGGTTTCTAAAGAACTGCCAGGGACAGGAAGAACAGATATGGCAGGAGAGATTCCTAAAGGTAGAACTGAAATTTATGATTTAACCATAGGAGATAGATTTGAACTAAAAATAAAGGACTTTCTAAATGAGTGGGCTATGGGCAAAACAGGTTATCTTTAGATGGAGTGAGCTCCTTATCAAGGGTGATATATAAGAAAAAAACCACCTTAACAAGTACTTACATAGGATGCTGCCTAGAAGAATCATGTATCACCTAAGGTGCACAGGGGTGGTTTAGATATCTAATCTTGGAGATGGTCCGAAAGGCTGATGATAAGATGTATGTAGCGTCCAGGATGAGTCAACTGATGAGAGAGGTGAGGAAAAGACCAGAAAGCCCAGTCTGTTTGCACATTACAGTCAGTAGCTTCTTGTTATATTGACAAAGTTCACACCACAGTAAGCTTAGCAGTTATATAACCTCTGGCTTTTAGGAGATTTAAAAATACAAAGTGCTTTTGAATTCAGTCCATCAAATGAACTCTATTGCTCAGTAAATTAATCATGTATATTTCATGAAGTTTGGGGCCATTTTTTTTTTTTTTGCAGGAGAGAGAAAAGGATCCTCTCTTCTCCTCCCATACAAAAATTTCATGATCTGGGGGATGTAGATAGAGATCTAATTGATAGTGTACCACCCCCAAACTAGTGGAGGACATGGTCTCCAATTTTGCAAATAGGAAAACAAGAATGTCACTTTGGTAAGTGGTCAAGGAAGCAGACTGAAGTTATGATAAAGGCCGGCCAACAAATGAACGCTCAGTTATCTTACATACTTAGGAATGCCTAGCATGTGAGAAGAGAAAGATTGCTTTCATGGTAATGATTTACTGCAAACTGGGAATTCTCCTATACATTTTGATTTTAATTCCTAGTCATTCATTCAAAGGCTTTGCTCTGAGTACACACTGTGTGTCAGGCATTGGTATAGGCACTGAGCATATAGAAATAAATAAAACAAATGAAATTTCTACAGTTGTGGAAGAGATACTGTGTTTTAAAAAACACATTAAGCAATAAAGTTAAAGAAGCAAGCTGGAAAAGTAAGCAATACTGTGGAAAGATGTAAAGCAGGGTAAAGGGAATTAAGCGGCTGTGTTGTGTGTGCCAAGATACATGTCTGTAATGCAAACTCTGGGGAGGCTGTCATTTCAAGGTCCACCTGGACTGCCTAGCAGGCATGGGACAAATTGAACGACATGGTGAGAGTCTGTCGCACACAGTAAGGCCTCCAAATAAGGAGCAGGATTTCGAAATAAGTTTTCCTGCACCTTTCCAGCCTAAGTAAAAGACATTCAAGAATGGCTCTTGCCTGTCAGCTTGGTGTGACCTAGAATCACCATGGAAAGAAACTTCTGGGCATGTCTGGGAGGAAGTTTCTAGATTAGGTTCATTGAATTCAGGAAGAGCCACCCCAGTTGCAGGTGATGCTCAGTGAATTGATTGATGCTTCAGACTGAATAAAAAATAAAGTAAGCTGAGCACGAACATTCTACTCTCTCTGTTTCCTGACAAGGGACACAGTGTCTGCTGCTTCACATCCCTGTCACCATAGATACAGCTGCACACACCGTGATACCTTGCCATGTATAACACCTTCTCCATCATGTTGGACTCTCCCTTCAAACTGGGAGCCAAGATAAACCACCCCTTTGATTAAGTAAATTTTGTTAGGTATTTTTTCAAAACAACCTGAAAAGTAATTAATAAAGGCAATACGGTAGAAAAAAGTTAGGAGTCATATAATACTGGGTACAACTGTAGTTCCACAAATTCTATGTGATAATGTTTCCTTGGGGAACACATAGATCTTCATTTGCATAGTCAAGGAATTGGACCTACAAACTTTGTAAGATTTCTTCTCTATTTTGTCGCATTTTATTGGACACTGATCTTAATAACAGAATAGGGATAGTTAGAAAACACTGAAAGACTCTCCAGTCATTTTTACTATAATAATATTTTTTTTTCTGGTGCTTTAACAGTCTGACAGTGAGTACGACCAAGACCTACTTTTGTTTGAGTCAAAATATGAGAGGAGCTATGGTGATTGTGCTAAATTCAGAGCTAAACTTTGTTTTGGCATATGGGAGTGGAATCCAAGGAAGCAGGATCATGGTGAAGAAGAGAAGCAAGTAGTGATAGAGAAGGAACTCAATATTTTCTTCAAAATACTTTTGGATACTTTGGTAGTCCTTACGCTCTCCCTTCCACCCCATTCTACCACCAACATACACAGAATGAGAGACAGACAGACAGACAGAAACACAAAGAGACAGAGAAAGGGGAGAGAAAGTGATTCTGGAAGGCACTATATACCCACTGTATGTCCAGCTCTAGCTTAGCTCCGATAATGTCCTGGCTCCCTACTCTCCAGTTGGAACACAAACTTTTTTTTTTTAAATTTTCATAGTGCAGCATGTCTACTTGACTTTAGTCTGAGCTCTATTTCTGAATAACTGACCTTGGGGAAGTCCCTCCCTTCTCAGGGCCTCATCTGTGAATTAAAGTATTTGTTTTTTTTTAACTTTTTGTGGTATCTCAGACTTCTGAGAATCTGATGAAATCTGTGGACGCAGACGCCACAGTTCAGCATATAATTTCAGGGCAGTCACGGGCCAGTAAACTAAGGATTTCTGCATGTTGTGCTAAGGATTCTTTCAGCTCAGAGTCTACAGTTCTGTGATCTGGGCATGAGGCCAAGGCCCGCCTGCCCCTTCCGGAGGAAGAGGAGTTGGAATCCGCCTTCCAAATATATCCCTTGGCCTGTGCTCCAAGCTACTTTTGGCTTTAATCCATGTCTCTGAGACCATGAGGAGTTCTTGCTACCCCACAAAGCCTAAGACGAGTAATGAAAACAAAAACAAAAGTAAGGTTTCTTTTAAAACTCAGCGCCTGTGAGGTTCCTTCCTAGGGCTTCTTGTGCCCAGCCTAAAATTAAAGACAGTGGCAGGTGGGTCTCTGATCCAGGCAATAAATGTTTCCAGGAGAACTGGCTTGAATTGCTGGCTGGCAAGGCTTGTCTAGACGGTACTGTCCTCTGGTGGCTGTAAGCATATATAGGAACTTAGTTATAGACCTTTGGGTTTAATGGCATTATAAGAACAAGGACCAGCTGATTAACACATCCAAGGAAAATCCCCCAAAGGGGAATGGAGGTTTTGCTGGAGTTACTACAATAAGGAAAGCTCAGAATGTGGAAAACAAAGAGGGTTGACAACACTATTAGCATTTTCTGAGATCCCTTCTTCTCAGTAAATTCTCGTGTTCAGCCTTGGAGGCATCATTGCTGATTCTAATGAGGTTCATGTGTCCTCTGCTGCATTTTTCCTGTTATTCTTTACCTAGGACCTTGAAGAGGCACTACTGAAACATTAACCATGATAAAGGTGGCAGTTTATGGTGACTATCCAGACCTCTTTGTCCATAGAGAAGAAGGCAATCTCATTTCTTCTTCTGGCCTGGTATCTACATAGAGTACTGCCTCCTGAACACCAGATATCTAGATATCTTATTTTTTTCAAGTTCAATGTGACCTAACTTATCATTTTCCTTTTATAATCCATTGTATCATTTGGAGCCCTTAAGACTCAAGTGATAGAAACTTAAATAAAATTAATTTGTGATGAAAAAAATCCATCTTTCACAAACTTGTATATTCTAGTGTTGATGAAATAAGTGGCTCAGTGATATTAAGAACTGCAGGTCGTTCTACCTGCTTCATTCTCATTAGCATGCTAACAGTGGACTACAGTTGTGCCAGGCATCAAATGTTCATACAATAATGTCCAAAGCCTGGAAGAAGAGGAAACAGTTGCTTTCCATCATATTTTTAGGTAAAGAAAAATCTCAGAAGCTCTTCAAAGGTCTTCCCCTCCCACATCATGGATAAGAATTGCCACAGTATTTGGTAGTTAGAACTAGATTCAGCAGTACCAAGGCAGAAAAACAAAGCACATGACATGGATATGGGGCATACGTTTTTTATCTGTGCAGACTCCTAGATGCAGACAATGCAGTCTGGCATGGTATCTTCAGAAAAGGCTGAGACCCAGAGTCCTTCCATCTTTCTGATCTCTTTTTCTTACTGAGTTGCCCAGATCTACATGGATCCTGATAGCTGTTAGAGTTCCTGTCAGGACACACAGAGTCAGGAAGAAATATGTAGAAAACCAAAATACACAACATAACCCATATATTTTAAGAAATCTTTCCACAAACCTCATTTCTACTTAAATTTCACATGTTAAAAACTTAGTATTATTACTGTACTAAGTTGTAAGAAAATTCTACATGGTCAGCTAAAGTTTAGCATTCTATTGTCACAAAATAAGAGAAAATTGGATATCAGGGTGTATCAAGCACTCTGAGAAACATTGTATTTCCTGAAGCTTGTTCCTAGAAAGCAGTCATGACTGTGTTAGGAGACATTTACATTTTTGCTGCAATTTGAAGGGAATAGTACTATTGACCTCTGATAAGTAGAAGCCAGAGATTCTAATGAAATAGTCTACAATGCACAGGACCAACCTCACAAAAAATAAGATTCTCATCTCAAATTTCAATGGTACTGAAAGTACATTGCCTTTTATTTACCAAGGTATACTGCCTACCTACCCTTGACCTTCAGGCTGAAGAATGGCCCATGTTCTATAAGGCTCACCTGTGGTTATGAATTACACTGTTTCTTATCTACCTGACAGTACTAAAATTTAAGGTCTTTTCTTTCATGCTCGCAATTCTGTAGTACTTTCTCATAACACAGGATGAAACATTATAACCCTTAAGATTATATTTGAAACCTTATATGACCTTATCCCTAAGAGATATCAAACCAGTCTCCTCTTCATTCGTTGCGATCCAATGACAATGTCCTCTGATTTCAGCTTCTTGAACATGTCATATAACCCATTTTACCTCTTCCCCTTTTCCGTATCCTTCTCCAGATCTAACTGTAATAAATTAATTTTGTTCTTACAGTTATTAATCATTCCCTTAATCCGTGCCAATCGGCATGTGTCATTGTAGTGCCCTTCCATTTCAGGTCAAGGCTTGCCTATATGGTTTTCTTTAATCAACAAAAAGTTTGTTTTAGTGCACTTTTCATTGCCATAACAATCCATCTGTGACTAAGCAATTTAAAAAGGAAAGATGTTTAAATTTATCTCGTGGTTCTGGAAGTTCAAGAGGAAGGTTCCAGCATCTTTTCTGTGTCTGGTTATTGCCTCATGATAGGAAGTGAAAAGCCAAGTTAGTATGTTCAAAGAGAAGGGAGTGGGGGAAGTATGCAACAAAAGAGGCACATACATGAGAGGGTAATGAATGGGGCTGCACTCTCTTTAAAGCAACCCACTATAATGACAATTTCAGAGGAAGTGCTCATATTGATGCATTCGCAAGGGCAGGAAATTCATGATCCATTTGCCTCTTTAAAGGTCCTTCCACCTATCAACACCAGTACATTAGGGTATCAAGCCTCAATATGAGTTCTGGAAAGAACAAACCAAAGTTAAATCCTAGAAGTTTGGATAAGTGACAGTATGCCAACTCTGAAAATAATGTTAAAAAGTACTTTTTGTGGCCAGGAAATGATGGTGCACGCCTTTAATTCCAGCACTTGGAAGGCAGAGATAGTTGAATCTCTGAGTTTGAGGTAAAAAAAAATCATGCTGTATAAATTTTTAGCACTGTAGCCAATTAAGAAATCCTAGCTAAGCAGCACTTACTGTTATATGGCATTGAGATGATGTGGTTCTTATGCAGTTTGACTCCAGTGAGAGATAATTGATAAACCCCAAGCAATAAAAATATTTCAAATTTCAAATTCTGAATGGCAAACCTGATAGGTGTCATATCAGGGGCAGACAAATTCTCCCAAATTATCTCATTTTCTCCTATTCCACATTTCTTTTTTTTTTTTTTTTCGAGACAGGGTTTCTCTGTAGCTTTGGAGCCTGTCCTGGAACTCCCTTTGTAGCCCAGGCTGGCCTCGAACTCACAGAGATCTGCCTGCCTCTGCCTCCTGAGTGCTGGGATTAAAGGCATGCTCCACCACCGCCCGGCTTCCACATTTCTAACCATAATCATCTCTCAACTAAAAAGTCAGTGAAGTTAGTGGTGTCTCTATATAACAGTGATTTAATACACACAGGAAGGGAGCATAACTTGTGTGTTGTCTATGCCACCCCTGAGACAAAACAATATTTTTTTTAATATGACTAGAGCAGAAATCCTGTGTTCCATCAAACAAGGTGCCCAAAGCAACTTAAACAGGAATCACTAAGCCAGGCAGAATAGAGACACAACTGGCACCACCAAGGCATACAACTGCATGTCACACACATATACCACACAAGAACACATTTACACACTGCCTAAGGATAGTGTGATGATGTGTGGTATTGTTCTTGAGAGATGGGACCAAATACCTACTCACCCCAGATGGGGAATCAGCAAAGGACTAAAACAATGATACTACCAAAGCTCAGTTTGGTGAGTCAAATAGTTTTATTGGGGTTTCTTTTTTTTATTAATTTTTATTGAGCTCTACATTTTTCTCTGTCCCTCTCCCTGCCTCTCTCCTCCCCTTCAACCCTCCCCCAAGGGCCCCATGCTCCCAATTTACTCAGGAGATCTTGTCTTTTTCTACTTCCCATCTTCCCATGTATTTGTTTGTTTGTTTGTTTCTTTCTTTCTTTCTTTCTTTCTTTTTTTTTTTTTTTTGGTTTTTCGAGACAGGGTTTCTCTGTGGCTTTGGAGCCTGTCCTGGAACTAGTTCTGTAGACCAGGCTGGTCTCGAACTCCCAGAGATCCGCCTGTCTCTGCCTCCCGAGTGCTGGGATTAAAGGCGTGTGCCACCATCGCCCGGCTTCCCATGTAGATTATATCTGTGTAAGTCTCTCTTAGTGTTCTCATTGTTGTCTAAGTTCTCTGGGATTGTAATTTGTGGGCTGGTTTCCTTTGCTTTATGTTTAAAAATCACCTATGAGTGAGTACATATGATAATTGTCTTTCTGAGTCTGGGTTACCTCACTCAAAATAATGTTTTCTAGCTCCATCCATTTTCCTACAAAATTCAAGATGCTATTATTTTTTCTATTGTGTAGTACTCCTTTGTGTAAATGTATTGGGGTTTCTTAAAGAAATATTGGAAATGGGTAACAAATGGGAGCAAAAATGACTTAAAAACAGACACAACACCCAGTATGAGTGATGACTCACAAACGCTGGAACCCTAGAGTTCACTGAATGACTTTCAGGCAGGTTGACAGGTTGAGAACGTGTCCCTTTTGAGTAGATTAGTTGGTCTGAACATCTTCCAAGTAGCTCAGCTGATCTGAGAGTGTCTCAGCTGGTATGAGGATATCTTTTATTACTCCCTACTATTTATGTAAATTTCAAGAGGGCGGAGCCTGGTATATCCAGTGAGTTTGAAGGACTTCCTGATGATTCTGAGTTGGTTGCCTCTTTACTTCTAAGGAGCATCCCTTTTAGAACTTCCTGAGTCATAATGAATTTCCTTGCAGGATGCAATGTTTTACCTCCTTCTAGAACACCAAATATTCTTAATACATTATTTTATGTATGTGTACATATGTACTTGCTTGTATGTATTTCCACAACATGCATGCAGAGCTTATGGGAGGAGCATCAAATCCCCTTTGATCTGAAATTAAAGGCAGTTGTATAATGCACAAAGTGGGTGCGGGGGGGGGGACTGAAATCAGATGTTGTACAAGTGTTCTTTTAACTATTGAGCCACATATACAGTCCCAACATACTGGGTCTTTTTTATTTATTTTGTTGAAAATAGAATTTTTTTCTCACATAATGAATTCTAATTATGGTTTCTCCTCTCTCTAATTCTTCTAGTGCCTCCCCACCTCCCGTTCCATCTGGATCCACTCTCTTTCTGTCTCTCATCAGAAACAAACAGACCTCTAAGTGATAATATAAAGCAAAATATAAAAATACACAACAAAATTGACACATCTGAATAGGTCAAAGTAAACAAACAGAAATAAGAGAACATAAAAAAAGAAATAAGAAATAGATAAATATGCAGAGACCCACTCATTCACAATTCTGGAATCACATGAAAACACTAAACTGGAAGCCATAATATATATGCAAATATGTATTATGTATAATATATATATGTAGGGTGAAAAGAGAAAATATTTTTAAATGTATGTAAATAAACTAAAAATAAGAGAAATTAAACAAAAATAAAAGGAAGCAACAACAACAAAAAAGAAAAATAGAAAAGCCCTAAAAAACATTCTGAGCCAAGGCACCATCAGAGACACCATCGCATTTATTTTCTGTTGGCCATCTACTGCTGAGCACACAGTCTACCCTTAAGAGTAGTTTGTTCCTCAATGAGATTCCCAAGGAGAAAACTACATTTTTGATTGAAAGTGGTCATAAATTGGAGACTGCATGTGTGCATTTCCCCTTTCACTTCTAGGATCCCATCTGGTGCATACCCGTGCAGGTCCTGTGCATGTTGCCTCAGTCTCAATGAGTCCGTATGTGCACCAATCATGCTGATTTAAAGAGCCCTGTTTTCTTGGTGCCTTCCATCCCCTCTAGTTCTTACACTTTTTCTGCCTTTTCTTCTGAAGGTTCTTTGAACCCTGAGAGGAGGGAGTTGATGAAGGCATCCTATTTAGGGATAAGTGTCCCAAGGTCTCTCACTCCATACATAATATCTGGCTGTGAATCTCTGTATTAGCTCCCATCTGATGCAGGATAAACCCATATTTAACATTACTTGGGCAACCAAGAACCCGAGACTGGTGTAGGAGGTCCTTCTGCCTTTGTGTTGCTTTCAGTGGTTAATAAAAAAACCTGCTTTGGGCCTGTTGATAGGGCAGAACTTAGGCAGAACTTTGGTAGGTGGGAAAAATTAAACAGAATGCTAGGAGGAAGAAGGCAGAGTCGGGGAGATGCCATGGACCACCGCCAGAGTCAGACATGCTGAATCTTTGCCGACTGAAGAATGAGACTGAAGGCTTCCACTCTGGACTCATGAACGAGGGTAATCCAGTTGGTGATGATGATGTTGATGATTTGGGATAAAGTGTGACATGGACAAAATACTTATCAGCATGCTGGAAAGCTCTTGCTGATCTTGCAGTTGAGACAATCCAGGAAATGCAGAGAAGAGATACATTCTGAGCCAAGTCTGGGCAGGCCAGAGTCCCCAGGAACAGAGGCAAGCAAGTCATGCAAAGCTAAATTGCCATCTTGACATGTCCTGTTACTGATGACTTTCTTGTGGTGTCAGTCACATCCAGGAGACTTAAACCAACAAGCTCACAGGGACAAGAGCTGTTGAGTTCTGGTCACCAGAGGCCTGAGCAAAAAAGCACCGAAGACAAGGTGCCCGTCATGTCAACAACTGACTCCGTTAACCAATAAGAGGCTAGAGCTAATGGGACAAGAAGTGATTTAATTAATACAATTTCTATGTGGTTATTCGGGGCCAAGCTAGCTGGGCGGCCAGGACAAACAAGCGGCCCTGTCCTACAGCTTGAGACTAGATAGCCCAAGGACATAGAGTAAAGCCAATTACTGTTCTCAAAAAAAAAAAAAAACAAACCACCCACAAACAAGCAGAAACATAGTAATAAAATGTCTCCAAATGACATTCTGTTGTACTCGTAGATCAGTGCCTTGCTCAACCAACATCCTGAGTCTTAATAAGCTTCCCTCCAAGGTAGAATAAATTAACTTGAAGGAAATTGTGATACAACTAGTGGATTTAAAACATAGAGCATAGGACATACAGCAACTAGAGGTGGTGGTGCCAAGGAAGTCAAGATAGTACAGTAGATGTTACGAGAAATGATAAAAAAAATCAAAACAGAATCTATAGAAAATTTCTCATGTGTCATTGATATGTTAGCCTTCATTTTGTAGCCATGTTAGTTTTTGAAGACTATGATGCAGGATAGAGTAGCCTTAGTGAGAGAAAATGCATGCTTCATGAGTGGAGTGCATGCTAAGCCTCTAGTAAAGAATTTCCTTAGCCTTTACTTTCATCTCAACTTCATGTTTCAATGAGTTTCCTAATATTATTGCTATATAGCTTACTTCTCAGCCTAGTAATCTACTCCCTGTATGATCCTTAACTGACACGTTCTCTTCATTGGGGGTCCAGGTATTTCACAAAGGCTAAAATATTGTACAACCGAGTAGTTTCATGATTCTGCACTCCTCATTCTTCCATCACTGTAACCTGAGTTTGAATATGATTGTGCATACATGTATGTAAACTTGAATATGGCTCTGTCTTTCAGGCTTAACCTTATTCTTGTATACAATAAATGCCCTAGTAACACTATTTCCAAAGGCCTTTCTTTGTATTTAAATGCCACAATTCCATAATCTATAATATAATGGTTTACAAGCCTTTCTCCCCTGGGCACATGTCCTTGGAGCCTTTCTTGTATCATTATCTGTGTCTTTATTATCAGCATATCCACTAAGCTATAGTTCAAAGGTTCTTACCTCTTTTTACCTCCTACAAAGAAGCATGAAGTTTCTCAGGCCCTGCTCCAGAGGTAAGGAGCCATGTTCCCCCTGGTCCCATTACTCTCAGCTACAAAGAGCTATAAAAACGCCAGCTGCTTGGAGCAGTCTCCCACTGCTAAGAGCTGTTCTTTTACAGCTGTCTTGAGGAACTGAATTATTCTCCAAGTAAACCCCATTTAAATTTATGACAAATGTGATTTAAGTGAGAAAATTATCACCTTCTCAGGCCAAGAAAGGATTCCAAACTCTCTAGGGAAGAAATGCCTTCATTAGCTGGGGTCCCTTCCAGATTTGTCAAGTCTATGGCTTCACCCTGGGGGTGGCACAGAGACAAATACAAAGGTAATGGGTATTGAGTGATCTCACAATTTGTATATTCCCTCCTGGATGTCACAAATATTCAAGGACCATTTTGCTACCATGGGAATCATCTAAGACAGCTCCCTGCCCTCACACTGGGCAGCATCCCTTTCAACAAGACACATGAGAATTCTGGTTGTAAAGTTTTTTGGATACCTCATCCTATGACTTATGGCTAAATTGATAAGACTATAGGGGTTGCTAGAAATAAGCAGGTCTAGCTGCTTTGTTGCAAAGATAGGGAGAATGAGACCTACAGAAGAAAAAGTTTACCAAAGGAGACTTGTTGAATCAGTAGCAAACTCAAATATTCTTAAAATTTGGAAAAGCAACAACCACATAGAGGCTTAATTTTCCTCCGTATCTCATCCTTCACGCTTTGTTACGCTGTTCTCTAATCTTAGTTACTCATTTGTTCAGAGAGTTTTGTTCATATGAAGACCAAGTTTTGCATACAATAGAATGATCAGAAAGGAGAGTCTACTGTTTGCTTCAATGTAGTTAAAAACACGTGATAATTATTTTGGATTCTTTGTGAAAGCTTGATAATCTGACAGCATACTCTTATGACTATCCTCTGTTCTCTATTGATGAATTCTTACTTTTTTCATCCTCAGGTGCAGGTACTCTCACTCTTTCTTCAGAAAACAACTGCTGTAGGTACTGAAACTTGTACATTGACACCAAAAAGCATTACTTAATAACATGTCCCAATTGAAAAGAGTATATTGGTGGATTACCCTTCTTCCCCACAACTCATATCTTCTCCAATACACACCCTCACTTATAGGCTACCTCTACTGATGGTTAATTCAGTGTATTCTAACATCTGTACATATTCCTAAATGAAACATGGGTATAATGTTGTATTTTAGGGCATGGTCAAAAGGCTATACATTAAGTGATATGTATATGGATGAAGTCTCAAGTAAGTAGAATATGATGATCTCTTTTGTATTCTGTATTCATTTACCATTTATTAATTAATAACAAGTGTCTACTCTGAGTCATATCCCATGTAAGATACTTAGGACAAAAAATAAAATACAGACCGTTACTCTCAAGGAGTTCCCAGAATAGTAGCAAGAGTGGGTTCGGTAAAATATATGGTGGTCCCTGTTAGAGCAGAACTATGTTCAGAGTCTTGAATAAACAAAAGGACATTTTAATTTTCTTCAATCACTCAAGCAAGTCCTCACAGAGAAGATAATTTTGGAGGGCTTTATGTATGCAAATGAATATCGTCAATAGAATTGGTAAAGATGTTATAAATGAAAATATCAGGTCAAAAACCAGTGAGTAAGAGGCCAACATGTTATTGAGAACTTTCTAAAGTCAGGTACTGTGCACATTAACATGACAACAACCGTATGAAGAGGATGTCATTTGTACTCCATTAGGTAACTGAGAAACAGGAGAATCAAATGACATATCCAAGGTTGTCTTCCCTAGAACAGAGAGGCAGTAACATTCAAAGGTCACTGAACTTCAGAACTGGAACTTTTCAATGTCACATTAGTACTGTCGCTTCCATATGCCAACAGGAAATACCACGACTGGTTTGTGGGTTGCAAAGGATAAGAATGCTGAGGGTTAGCATGGTAAGAAGCGGGTTAGAGAGGTCAGAATCAAACGGGGTATGTAAAAGAACAAGGAGCAGTCATTGGAACAGACAAGCACTCATTGGAACACACCTCCCAAGTTGACAGCAGAATCCACTAAGCTAATGCTGTATCAAAAGCAACGGTAGAAGTGTCTTTGATCTCAGGTTTCGTGTACCTACTACTGTTTTCTTTCCTATCTAGACCCAGGCAATAGAGTATGAATGAGGCAAACTGGAAAATCTAACCCAGGAGATGTGTCTTAGGCATCCTCTGTCACTGACTTTGATTTGGAAAGTGGTATAAAACCTGGAAGGAGTGGTATTTACAATCTGGACAGAAACGGAGTGCATAGGTATTGGATCCTAATTTGTGGTATAATTAAGTCATTGCTGAACTGGTAGGGTACCTGGTTAGTTGTCTTCTGACTACAAAACCCACTTTGGAAATATCACTCTTCAAGTTGTCCCATACCCCCATAGCTCTACTGTCATATGTGAGTGCACGCAGAGTAAATAATTATTTAAAGAAATAAATGTAACAAAAATGCTTATGAACATTTTTAAAAGACTTTCTTAATAAAAGAAGCAAAGGGCATTCTTTCCTTGTACATGACAGGCACTGCCTTTTAATCCGCAATTATTTCTGGGGTTTTATTTTGTTTTTTTTGTTGTTGTTGTTGATTTTGTTTGGTTTTGTTTTGCTTTGCTTTTTAAGTTGGTTATTTTGGTTTGATTGATTTTGAGTTTGCCTCTCACTGTGTAGTTCAGGTGAACTTGTAACCTTGAACTTGTGAACATCCTGTTTTCCCCTTCAAAGGATAGGATTATAGGCGTACACCACCAGTCCTAGCTTCCAGTATCTATTCTCCCCTTGTTCCTCAGAAGTTTGGGGGTGAAGTAAACTTAATTAGAGGAAGAAGTTCCATTTTGGAAATGTAGCCAGATTTCCTAGTGCTGACCCATAAAATGGAAGCAGACATAATTGTGTACGGGTTCCAAACAAAGGTAATTTTTTAAGTGAGGAGACTCACCGGGCACATAACTTTTGCCTCTTTTGTTCCATTTTTATTTATTCACACGTGATGCCCAGAACTGCAATATGTGTGCTCCAGAGACATAGCTCCTCTTCCAGGTCTATACAGTGATAACCAAGAGAGAGCACAGGCCCCCAGGGGATCAGATTTCCAATGAGTCCCAGAATCTCTAATTCTTGATTCCTGTCTCGTACGAAAAACAAGCCACTCATTTAAACCTGTGGAATTTTTGTTTATTTGTTAGCTCCTACTATTTATAGCGAAATGCCACCTCAAATAGATGCACTTTAGCACCTCCTGGGGCTGGAGTTTAAAGAGCAGTGCTGTCAGAGTCCATGGGGAAAGAGTTTATCCCAAGAGGTGAGTTGAGGGCAACCGCACCTTCTCTTCAGCAGACCTTTCTCCCTAAGGCTCCTCTTTGTCCAAACCTGGGAGTTTCTATGTGCTGCTTCAATCGGGAAGGCTTTTCCTTACAAGGGTGGCAGTGAGAAGCACAGCCTTCAAGGGAAAGTGAAACCCAGAAGATAAAATATGGGCATTTGATACAAGCTGTACCTTCCCTCCTACACCCTACTCTTTTAGAACTCTTCTCTGGCAAAATGTAAAATGTTCCTAGTTCTGTTTTTTTTAATATGCAAATGTAGTGATTTAATGATGATAGCAAGACAGAGTGAAAGAATCAGGATTCTTTTACAGGCGAGGGGCAATGTGATGTTTACTTACAAATTTCTCTTACAAATCTGAAATGATGCATGAAATAAACACTCACATGTATAACTAATGGGTAATAAGTATATACAAAGGCCACTGAAACAAAACACTGAAAATTGGTGGAGTTTTTCATATTTTAACTTGACAATTTTGACTTATTAAAAGTTCATTAAGGAAGAGCACAATAACAATTCTTTTTCAGACACTACACTGATTTATTCCATTGTTTATCATTTAAAATAATAGTTAAATAAGAAAATAATGGTATGACACATATTACTTTCTTAAATTAATATTTTATTTAATTTTTTCACACAATATATTTTGATCATATTTGTTTCTTTCCTGCATTTCCTCCCAGATTCTCCCCATTCTTTTACCCACCCAACTTCATGTTATTCCCCTTCAAAAAATAAGACAAAAAGCAATCAAAAATATGTTTTGTGTTGGGCAACTATTCATGGGCATGGAGTGTGGTTGACATACTCAATTGACAAACTCCCATTGCATTGAAGAAAAGTGATTCTCCTATTTCTAACAGTTATCAATTGCAAATAGTTTCTTGGTTAGGGGTGGAATTTGGGGTTCACTTCTCCTTGTCAATGTTTGTATCTTGTTTGGTTTGAAACTGGGCAGGTCTTGTGAGTGCTGTCACAATTTTCTGAGTACATACGGATATCAGTCCTGTTGTGTCTTAGAGATGCTGTTCCTTGGAATCATCCACCAACTCTGGCTCTTAAAAATCTTTCCACCTTCTCTTTTTCAAATAACCCTAAGCCTTGAGAAAAAGAATTTGATAAAGACATTCCTATTTATGGCTGAGTGTTCGAAGTATCTCACTCTCTACTCATGGTCCATTTGTTGGTATATGTGTTAATTACCGTCTTCTGCACAAAGAAGCTTCTCTGATGACTGGAGTGATGTTCTGATTCATAGGTATCACACTATAAGAGTCATTTAATTTCTATGTACCTTTAGCAGAATAGTAGCAGTAGATTTTTTGTTGTTGTTGTTGTTGTTGTTGTTTTTTAATTCCCCAAGGTATCATGACCTATCTGCTCTGACATTCCTGGGCACTTTAACAGTGTCAAGTATGGGTTGCATAGCATGGAATGAGACTTAAATCCACTAAAACTTGTCTGGTACTGATGTCACTATTACACCAGTATGTCCTGGAGGCAGGCCACTATTGTGGGTTTCACGGCTTGTAGTTCAGTGATTTGATTCCCTTCTAGTAGTGAGGGGAGTACCGTGAACTGCAATTTGGTTAGGTACAAACTCAACTTCTCCATGATCAATGACATAAGTGATGTCTCCAGCTATATTGCTTATCATCAGATCGTGATGATAAACCAATAGCTTTGCCAATAAACTACAATGTTTGGGACAGGGATCTATGGGAATCTCCTTTGGCCAAATAATAAACAAGATATAACCCATTCCTGGCACAGCAGGGTGTACTTGGTAGCATAAGATGTCTAGTTAGGGCACCACTACCCATTATATGGTGTCTCTGTTTAAATTCTTTTCATATTTGTATCTATTTTAGGAAGCTACAGTAGTAGCAGGTTTCCATATGGCTTTTCAAAAAGCCTTTAGTGTTAGTTATCCATCCCAATATTCTCTCCTTTACTCTGCCCTCCCATGCCCCTCCCCATTTAATCCTCCTATTCTAGTTTCTACTTTTTTTTATAACACAATACTCACTTTCTCCGTTTTTGGAAGATCTCCTCCCACTCCCTGATGCTTTTCTAGATATCCAACATCTCATTATTCTTATTAAAACATATATATCTAAAGCTTAAAAACCAATACCCACATAAAAGAGAAAATGTTATTTTTCTTTTGGGGTTTGAGTAATTGGAATGATTGTTTAAAGTGCCATCCATTTACCTGAAAATTTTATAATTTCATTTTCTTGACAACTGAGTAATAGTCCATTATGTAAAATGTACCACATTTTCATTACCCATTAATCAGCTGATAGACAGCTACATGGTTTCTACTTTCTCAGCCATTAGTGTTTCATTTTGAGAAATCTCTTTTATTTCGGTGTATCCCATTTTTAAGAAATATTTGTTTTCTCAAAGTTCAGGAGTTTTAGTTCTTTATATGTTAACTACTAACCCTATCAGATGTTATCCCTCTATTGGTAGTATAATTTGTCAAGGTGCCCCCCCCCCATTTTGTAAGCTGCTGATTTGCCTGAATGATAATGAAGCTTTTCAGTATCATAAGGCTCCATTTATGAATTCCTGGTCTTGGGGACTTTGATGTCAGTGATTTGCTCAGAAAATATTTTCCTGTGTCAATGAGTTCAAGCTTATACCCTACTTTCTCTTCTATCAGATTTAGGATGTCTGGTCTTATCTTGAGGTCCTTAATCCACTTGAGCAGGGTGATCAATATGGATCTATTTGCATTCTTCTATATGCGGTTCTCCAGTTTAAACAACAGCATTTGTTGAAGATGCTATCTTTTCTCCAGTGTGTATCTTTAACTTTTTTTTTTTCAATATCAGATGTCTGTAGGTGTGTGGAATTGTGCCTAGGTCTTCAACTCTATTCCATTCACCAGTGTATCTGGTTTTATGACAGTACCATGTACTTGTATCTCTGTAATTCAACGTGAAACCCAGGGAAGTGATCCCCTCCAGCAGGTCTTTTATTATTCAGGATTATTTTAGCTATCCTGGGTTCTTTGGATTTCCATTCAAAATTAAAGATTTTTTTCCATTTCTGTTAAGAACTGTGCTGAAATTTTGGTAGATATTGTATTGAATCTGTAAGTTTCATTTGGAAGGATGCCCATTTTCACAATATTAACATTACTGATCCATGTTTAGAGCTATATCAAAATATATTTTTGAGGATATCATGAAAAGTACAGTTCCCTGATTTGTTTAGCACTATGTTTGTGATTTTATATAGGAAAACTACTGATATTTGTGCATTAATTTTGTATCCCACTATTTTATTGAAGGCATTCATCAGCTGTACAAGTTTCCTCGGGAAATTTTAGAGTACTTTATGCTTAAAATCCTATCACCTGAAAATAAGAATACTTTGATTTCTTTATTTCCTATTTATATCTCCTTGATCTTCTTCAGATGTCTTATTGCTCTGGTTAAGACTTCAGGTACTAAATTGAGTAGGTATAGAGAAAGTGGACAGCCTTGTCTTGTTCCTTGTTTTAGTGAAATTGCTATGAAGTTCTCTCCATTTAAGTTGATAATGGCTATGCACTTGCTGTAAACTGTATTTATTGTGGTAAGGTATGTCCCTTTATCTCTAGTTTCTATGGACTTTTGTCATGAAAAGATAAAGGACTTTAACAAAGGTTTATTTTGCATCTAATGAGATAATCATGTGGTTTTGTCCTTCATTCTGTTCATGTGGTGTTTTATGTTTGTTAGCTTACATATGTTGAACTATCCCTGGATCTCTGGGATGAAGCCAACTTGGTCATGGTGAATAATATTTTTTTCTGTGTTCTTAAATTCGGGTTGTAAGTATTATATTGAGAATCTTTGTATCTATGTTCTTAAGGGAAATTGCTCTGTAACTCTCTTTCTTCTTTGGGTCTTCATGGTGTTTAGGTATCAGGGTAATTGTGGCCCCATAAAAATAATTAGGCAATTCCTTCTGTTTCAATTTTGCAGAAGAATTGTGGGATGTTGACATTTAGTTTTTGATGATATGGCAAAGTTTTGCACTGAATCCATCTGGTCCTGGGCTTATTTTGGATGGAGGATTTTTAATTTATTGCTTCTGTTTCACTCAGGGTTATGGGACTGTTTAAATTATTAATTTTATCTCCATTTAAGTTTGCTAGGTTATATATATCAAGAAATTCATTGATTTATCTTAGGTTTTCAGTTTTAGTAGGATACATACTTTTAAATTATTTCCTTATGCTTCTCTGAGTTCCCTCAGTATCTACTGTAATGTCTCCTTTTTCATCTCTAATTTTATTAATTTTGGATCTTCTCTCTCCAACTTTTGGCTAAATTAATCAAATCTTGATGATTGCCTCAAATAACCAACACTTCATTTCATTGTGTCTTTGTATTGTAGTTTTTACTATATTTAATGTTTTTGTTGATCATCCCTGAGAATGATTAATCCTTTCGGATGTTATTTCTTCTTGTTATTCTATACCTTCAGATACATCCCCAAGTTACTAACATGAGATTTCTCCACCTTTATATAGCTACACACTTAGTTCTATTAACTTGCCCCTTAGAACTGCCTTCATTATGTCCCATAGAGTTGTGTTTGTTGTGTTTTCGTTTTCATTCAGTTGTAAAATGTTTCTAACTTCTTCAATGATTGTTGTCTTGACTAAGTTTTTATTCAGCAGTGAGTAGTTCCATGAGTTTGCACACTCTCTGTAGATTCTATCATTTTAGATATTCAGCTTTAATCCATAGTGGTCAGATAGAATGCAGGTTCTTATTTCAATTTTCTGGTATCTGTTTATGTGAAGTCTAATAAATGACTATAGGTGTAGTAGTATTCCTTTTTATGGAATTGGGTACCTTTGTGCTTAGCTCATAAATGTTTAGAGTTCTCTTTGTGGATTTTTACATTAATTAGTATATAGTGTCCTACTTTTCTCAATTTATTATTTTTGGTTTGGAGTCTATATTTTTCAGATATCAAGGTAGCTGCATTTTCTTGCTTCTTTGGTCCATTAACTTGAATGACATTTTCTCATCTTTTCTACCTAAGTTGATGTATAGCTCTGATAATGAGGTACATTTCTTAGATACAACTTCGTATGGAAATGTAAAACACTAAGGATAATTCAAACAATCCTGAATAATAAAAGAACTGCTGGAGGTATCAATAATCCTGAACTCAATTCACTACAGAGGTATAGTAATAAAAACAGCATGCTATTGGCACTATAAAAAAAGATAAGTTGATTAATGGAATCAAACTCAAACGTAAGTACACATACATACAGTCACCTGATTTTTGAAAAAGAAGCCAAAGATACACACTGGAGAAAAGACAGCATCTCCAATAAATGTGGTAGTCAAACTTGATGGTTCAATGTAGAATAATGCAAATATTTATCACTCTGCACAAAACTCCATTCCAAATCGATGAAAGGCCTCAACCTAAGGCAAGATACATTTAATTTGATAGAGGAGAAAATGGAGAATAGTTTTGAACTCATTAGCACAGAAAAGGACTTTCTGACAAGAACAATGATAGCACAGGTGATAAGAACACAATTAATAAATGTGACCTCATAAAATTGAAAAGTTTCTGTCTGGCAAAGGATATCATCATTCAGACAAATTGGTAGCCTACAGAATAGGAAAAAATTTTTAATCAAGTATATATCCAATAGAGGGTTATTATATATATGCATAATTAACTGAGAAAAACAGACACCTAGAAAATAATTAACTCATTTTAAAGATGGGGTACATATCTAAATAAAGAGTTCTTAAAAGAGGGAAATACAAATGGCTGAGAAACATTTAAAGTGTCCAGCATCCTTAGTCACCAGGGAAATGCAAATCAAAACCACTTTGAGATTTCATTTTATGCCACTCAGAATGGCCAAGATCAATAAAACAAGTGACAGCTCATTGGGTGAGGATGTGGATTAAGGGATCACTCATCCACTGCTGGTGGGAGTACAAGCTTGTATAGCCACTATGCAAATCAATGTGTTGTTCCTCAGGAAGCTGGGAATAGATCTACCTCAAGATCCAGCTATTCCACTCTTGGGCATCTACTCAAAGAACTCCACACCCTACTACAGAGTATTTGCTCATCCTTGTTCATTGCTACTCTATTCATAATAGCAGAAATTGAAAACAGACTGTCAATGGAAGAGTGAATAATGAAAATGTGGGCCGGGCGGTGGTGGCGCACGCCTTTAATCCCAGCACTCGGGAGGCAGAGGCGGATCTCTGTGAGTTCAAGACCAGCCTGGTCTACAAGAGCTAGTTCCAGGACAGGCTCCAAAACCACAGAGAAACCCTGTCTCGAAAAAAACAAAAAAAACAAAAACAAACAAACAAACAAACAAAAAAAAAAACAAAAAAAGAAAAGGTGGTACATTTACACAAAGGAATATTATTCAGCTGTTTAAAAATGAATTTCTCAGAGAAATGGATAGAAATAGAAAAAAATCATCCAGAGTGAGGTAATCTAGACAACCAAAGTGAAATAATATATGTATTCACTTATATGTGAATGTTAGCTGCTAAGTCTTCAATAAACAAACTATAATACATATAGGCACAGAAGTTACATATAGAGTAAGGGACTAAAAAGAGGGTCATCACCATAAGAAGGGAAAATAGACTAGACAGTTATGGATGGATGTTGGGAAACTAGAATTGGAGGACATAATGGGGACGGATAGGAAAGAAGGGTCAAGGGAGGAATATCAGGAGGGACAGCTTAAAGTAAGAGTCATTTGAGGATTTATATGGGAACTTAATACAGTAGATATTTCCTAAAATATATACATATATGAATGTGATCTAAAAGAAATTGACAAATAACAGGGGAGACAGGACCCCAACTAGATATCTCCTGTGACCAGTTGAAGTCTCCAGTTCTGGGAATGGGTTTCATTTAATCAAGTGGTTGGCCAAAGAAGCTCAATGGGAACCCCTAAACAACCCAGTCTATGGGTTCCTATCCACAAACTAATGGTAAGTTTCTACTGCTGATGACAACACCTACACAACACATTGAACATGGAGAAGTTGAGTTGATGCCTACCTAGAGTCTTCACCCATATTGACTCTTGTTCGTGGTACTGGAAAACACGCTGAATGCTATCAAAGGAAGAAGGTAAATACCAGCCTAACTACAAACTATTTGATATACAATGGTGATCTACCTGCAAGATATGCTACTATAGTAGTGGCACAAACTTGTGGAAGTGACCAACCAATATCTGGTTGGTTATAAGGCCCATTCCATGAGATGGAACCAATCTCTGATACTTCTCACGTGGTCAAGAACCTGAAAGCAGATAGGCTAGGTACCTAAGGGGAAAACCAAATACTGATAAAGGCACATAGCAATGAAATGACTCCTAATGACATTCTGCTATACACATAGTCAGTCATCCATTATCAGAGAAGATTCCTCCTGCAGTAAATGGAATAAATACAGAGACCCACAGCCAGACAATGTGCAGAGAGTGAAAAACCTTGGAACATTTATTCCTAAATGGAATGTCTCTATCAAATCCCTCCCCTTGGGGCTAGGGGAACTTTGCAGAAAGAGAAGCAGAAAGATTGTAAGAACCAGAAGGTACAGAGGACACCAGGGATTCTAAACACAACAGGACCAAAGCAAATATGAATTCACAGAAACTGTTACAGAAAGCCCAGGCTGGTAATGTAAGCCAGATGGGGTCCCAGCCCTGAGTGGTAGATTGACACAACCACCACCCCTAATCCAGAAGCTATCTCAAACTGATAACTGCTTGCGAATGAAAACTTACTTTTCTCTGATAGAGACTCACTAGGAATTCAAGCCATTTTAAAGGGCAGGCCCCATGGCCAGCATTACATGGCCAACACAAAATGAACTCAATAGCACTTAGGGAAGTTATTTGTCTCATAACTCTTTGTCAAGGCTTTTTCATTTTTCCCTTACAGATCCTTTGAGAATTTATTTTAGCTTTGGTTTTTTTTTTTATTATTTTTATTTTTAAGGGATTTCTGTGTATGCGAATGTGTGTGTCTCTCTGTCTATGTATTTCTTATCTTTGGCTCTTTCTATTCTATTTGCTTATTTTGTTCTATTCTAGTTTGTTTTAATTTAATTTTATTATTAATTATTTTTGATGTATGTTTGTATTCTAATTGTGTGTGTGTGTGTGTGTGTGAGAGAGAGAGAGAGAGAGAGAGAGAGAGAGAGAGGTTGAGTGTGTGAATTTGGGTGGATGGGAAAGAAGTTGGGAGCATGAGAGCATCTGGGGGGAGTTAGGGGAGGGGAAATCATAATCTGAATATATGGCATCAAAATATATTTTCAAAAAGCATTCAAAACACAAATAATAAAAGAAAACAAAACATCATACATTAAGTCATTTTATAATAATCTGGAGTAGTTTATGTAACTCACTTTATCTTGAGCTGAAGTGTTATCTTTGATTTAAACACCAACTTATGACAATGGGGGAGACAGCTTTCTGGTCTATTATCCCTTTCCATAACAATACAACCAACCTGTGCCACCTGGTTTGCCCTAAAGCAATGGGTTCAGGGCACTTATGACAAAATAGATTTGGAAAATACAAAGTAAAGGGCAAGCATGGAGTTCCTCTAAAGAGTCAAGCAGACAAGGCTATACCTGGCTGTTGGATGTACAGTACCACAAGGAAACATGCAGATTACCAAACCTTATTATTTTGCCCTGGAACAGAAATTGTGAGTTCTCCTGTTACTTTTAAGCCAAATTTGGGACACAGAGCCCCAATAACTTGATCAGACTCTGGTGCCTTTCTCTGTCCTCCAACCTGCTGACAAAGCTCCCATTATCATGACTGGAATTTCTTTTCAGTTGGTAAATGATGACTAGAATAAGAGTCAGGAGATTTGGGTTCAATTTCTAACTCTGACACTCACTTGTGGGTAACATGAAGAACTTGTTTAGGGTACACATTGCAAAGATGTACTTTCCCATCTATAAAAGGAGGATAATAATCCTTGCCTAGCTCGGAGAACCATTATAGGGATAAAAGTCAGTAATTGAAGGAAAGTGCTTTGAAAATAATAAAGCCTGGGCCAGAACAATGGCTCAGCAGGTAAAGGTGCTTGTTGCCAATCCTGATGACCTGAGTTTGATACAAGGGACAAACATGGTAAAAGGAGAGAATCAATTCCTACAAACTCTCTACCAACGACCACACGCATATTGTGATACTTACAAACACGTGTATGCACACACACACCAAGCAAACAAATTAAAAATTAAAGGAAATGATAAATCCTATGTGTTATAAAACATAAGAGACCATTTTCTTACTAAAAATGTTTATTGAGAGCACACTATTTGAAAGCCTCTCTTCTGCTACTGTTTTTGAAGAAAGCAAAAATCCATATTTGCTATTTTCTTAACATTTCAATTCTGTTACATGAGCTAAAAGGTAACAATCAATCAGAGGGAACGAAATGTATGATAGCATTATGTTAAAGAGCTAATGCGATCGGCAGTGCCTGAAAGTGTTGATTACAAGAAAAAAAAAGAAAAGCTTCTGTATGGGCTAGAAATCTGATCAGTTTTTATATAGGTATTTTGAGATTATCCAACTATTGTATGGAATGAAGAAACACAGTAAGAGAGGAAATGATTTTTTCTAAGTACGAAATGTGTATAGTTGTCAAGAGTTCATGGGGAAGCTTCAAGAGTTCTCTAAACTTTTAAGGAATTTCTAGAATATGTCTCTAGACAAAGCACGTGATTTTAAAGAACTATGAGACTGGTGCTGTAACCTCACTTTGGCCTACATGTTTGGCTGCACCTGGCTCCACACAATAATGTCCTTTCCAAATTTCATACAAGTGCTTCTTATTGAGAAACTATACTAAACCAATTGAGGGGAGGAAATTCTGATAACCATAGTTCTTAATTTGGTACTATTTGGTTGATAGATACAATCCAGAATATGGGGAACTACTTGAGGCTGTGCCATGAGGTCTTTCTGACAGGACCTTTACAAATGCTTATTGTACTGGCGAGTCTTCAAGCTAGAGTTATTTGACAGGAGGAAATCTCAATTGAGAAAATGCCTCCAGAAGATCTAGCTGTAGAGCACTTTCCTATTGCTAATGTTAATGGAGGAGAACTTAGCCCAGTGTGGGTGGTGCCATCCTGGGGCTGGTGCTCCTGGTTTATATAACAATCAGGCTGAACAAACCACTGGAAGTAAGCAAGTAAAGAGCACCCCCTCCACGGCCTCTGCTTCAGCTCCTGCCTCCAGGTTTCTACCCTGTTTTAGTCTCTGTCCTGGCTTCCTTCAGTGATGTACTACAATGTCGAAGTATAAACCCAATGAACCCTTTCCTCCCCAACATTCCTTTTGGCCATGGTGTTTCATCGCAGCACTAGAAACTCTAACTACGACACTTGTCTAATATATATTGCACAAAGACACACAAGAAGGAATAATGGACTGAAATTTACCCTGCATTCTGATAACCAAGCCTTCTTTGGGTTCTAGTATGGAGTTGTGTCAAGAGTATCTTTTTAAAATCAATTCTTGAAGTTGTTCTTTTGTATAGTTCATCATTCAGGCAGCTATTTTTGTGTGTGTTTAACTGTACCAAGTTTCAAAATGTTCTGGTAATGCCCTGCTCTCTTAGAAGATAATAATCATTAGGTGAGATGTGACCTAAACTATGAAAGGACATGTCTGTCCCATCTCACTTGTAAGAATATTAGAGGGAAAAAGTAGGTTCTTCAGTGGCTTTCCCTGTTTTGTGCTAGCTAGCTGCATGATTAACAGTTTTGGCTAATGAAGGTTACTGATTGGCTGGCCAAATGGTCTACTAACTAAATTTCTGATTGGCTGCCTTACAAATTGACAGAATGAATGGCAAACTTACTTAAGTGACAAGATGACTTTGGATTTCCCAGTTGAATGACTAGATGACTGATTTCTTGTTGGTCTATTGGACAAGTTTTCTGTCTATCTGATTAGCAGTCTGAAAGACTAGTTCCAAAGTTACAAGTTTCTATCCTATAAATGATTAATAGGCCACTAAATGAACTGTTTCACTGATGTACCAATTTTCTGGTGGTTTGACTGACTGACCTACTGGCTGAAAGTTATATTGGCTGACATTTTTCCATCTCTCTTTCCAATGGATGAGTTTTCAGTCTGGCTTTCTTACTGATAGGCTATTCAACTGGATGTGGAAATGGTTGACTGGCCAGGGAATATTTTGTCTGAAAAATTTCAGCCATGGGACAAGGGTGAAAAAGAAGAATAACAATACCAAAAATTTAAGATAGCTCATCATGTAGATGAGAGAGGAAAGTAAATTGATGAAAAACAGAAAAGGGGTGGACTTGAAAAAGCTTTCTCTGGTGAGCTTGGGAAAAACATCTTTGAGACAAAATCAATCCATTAATAATGATGCATGAAATTAATGCTAGCTCTAAACTGCTTGAGATACAACACTCATTGCTCGGCTTGATCGTTAACAAGGAAAATAGCAGATGACACTTGGATAATAAAAGACACAGTAAAATATCAGGAATGGCCATAAAGAAGTCACTTATTGAGCCAGAATGATAAGGACCGAGAAGGCACAAATCCCAGGACCCATGGGTTAAGCCCCAAGCACTTACTCATCAAGGAGCCCAACAAAAAGATTCAAGAGCTGTGCTTGTTGTCTAGGACATTATTTACTCCTTGTTCTCTGACTAACCTAAACTGCCAAGTCTTTGAAGTTTCCTTTTTTCCATCTTTGACTTTATACTAAGAAATACCAACTGGTAATTTATACTCTCATTGTAAATTTTGCCAAACCGGATGCCAGCTTATTCCTTCATACCCTACTAAAGGAACAAGTGACTGTGATATTTTGCATCTTCGTAGCTGTTAAACAGAGGTGCTAATTAGTGAAATGTTAGCTTAGTGTGGAATGACAGTGAGCTATGATATTAACTGGCATTGAGAAAAACCCAACTTTTAGAAGGTTAAACTGAGAAATAGAGAGGAGTTGATTATCAGCATGACCAGAATCTGAAAAGTTGCTAGGGAAAAGAAGATGAGGGTACTTGTGCAGACTATTTGAAATTGATTTCTATTCATAGAAGACAGAAGAGTAAGTGACTGTAACCTGCAAGAGTTCCTGAAATTGCTTTGATTTATTCTATATTCCTCTTTTAAAATTGAGTGTCAATCTGATATTATTGTTCAAGATTTCTGGCACAATTCTTTCTTGTAAGTTTTTTTTTTATTCATTTTCATACCAACCACAGATCTCCCTCTGACCCCTTCTGCCATTCCATGTTCCATGCCACCTCCCCAACCCCCCATCCACTCCCTAGAAATGGTAAGGCCTCCCATGGGGAGTCAACAAAGCCTAGCATATTAAGTTGAGGCAGGAACAAGCCTCTTCCTACTACATCGAAGTTGAGCAAGGCATCCCATCATATAGAGTAGGCTTCAAAAAGCCAACTCATGAAAGAGGGATAGATCCTGGTCCCACACTGACAGAGATCCCACAAACAGACCAAACTACAGGCCTAAAGTCCTTGAGCTCCCACGAGTTCAGGACAGCTGTCTCTGTTGGTTCCCCATCATGCTCTTGACTTCCTTTGCTCATATAATACCTCTGCCCTCACTTTGACAAGACTCCTGGAGCTCGACTTGGTGCGTGTCTATGCATTTCTGTATCTGCTTCCATCAGTTACTGGATAAAGGTTTTATGATTACAGTTAGGGTAGTCACCAATCTGATTATAGGGGAAATTCAGTTCAGGCAAGCTCTCCACTGTTGCTAGGGGTCTTAGCTGGGGTCATCATTGTGGATTCCTGGGAATTTCCATAGCACCAGGATTTTCCTGAAATGCATAACGGCTCCCTCTATCAAGCTATCTCTTTCACTGGTCTCCCACTCCATCCCTCCCCCAACTCTTCCCATCTCTTCTCACGTTCTCTACCCCTACCCTCTTCCCTTTACCAACCCACCCCACAGTTTACCCAGGAGATCTCATCTATTTTCCCTTTCCAGGATGATCCATATGTCCTTGTTACCTAACTTCTGTGGAGTGTAGATTGTAGTCTGGTTTTCCTGTTTTATATGTAGTATCCACTTAAGAGTGAGCACATACCATAGTGTTTGTCTTTATGGGTCTGAGTTGTCTCTAGATTTTTTTTCTAGTTCCATCTAGTTGCCTGCGAATTTCATGATGTCATTGTTTTTTTAAAATTGAGTAATACTCCATTGTGTAAATGTATCACATTTTCTTTATCCATTTGTTGGAGAAGGGCTGCTTGTTGGTTCCCAGCCACCTGGCTAGCTTAGACTTGAAAAAAAATCACACAGAAACTGTACTAATTAAATCACACCTTGGCTCATTAGCTCTAGCTTCTTATTGGCTAACTCTTATATTAATTTAACCCATTTCTATTAATCTGTATATTGCCACGTGGCTGTGGCTTACCGGGTAAAGTTCCCAGCATCTGTCTCTGGCAGCAGTTCCAAGGCTTCTCTCTGACCCAGCCCTTCTTTCTCCAAGCATTCAGTTTAGTTTTCCCTCACCTAGCTCTGCTCCCTATAGCTAGCTGTCTTACGCCCAATGTAGTTCCTTTATTAACCAATGACATTCACAGCATACAGAGGGGAATCTCACATCATCCATTCTTCAGTTAAGGGACATCTAGGTTGTTTCCAGGTTCTGGCTATTAAAAATAATGCTGCTATGAATAAATGTCTCTGTGATATGATAGTGCATTCTTTGAGTATATACCAAGGGGTAGGTATAGCTGGGTCTTGTAGATTGATTCCTAATTTTCAGAGAAACTGCCATATTGATTTCTAAAGTGGCTGTGCAAGTTTACACTCCAGCATAGGCTGTCACTTGTGTTTTTGATCTTAGCCATTCTGAATGATGTAAGTTTGTATCTCAGAGTCATTTTGATTTGCATTTTCCTGATGACTAAGGATGTTGAGTAATTCCTTAAATGTCTATCTACCATTTGAGATTATCCCATTGAGAATTCTCTGTTTAGATTTATACCCCATTTTTAATATTGAATTTGGGTATTTTGATGTTTAGTTTCTTAAGTTCTTTACATATTTTGGATATCAGCCCTCTGTCAGATGTGGGGTTGATGACAATCGTTTCCAATTCTTTCAGCTGATATTTTGTCATATTTACCATGTTCTTTGCCTTTTCAGTTTTAGGAGATTCCATTTATTGATTGTTGCTCTCAGTGTCTGTGTTCTTAGTGTTATATTTAGGAAGTGATCTCCTATGCCACTGTGTTCAAGGACACTTCCCAATTTCTCTTCTATGAAGTTCAGTGTACCTGGATTTATGTTGAGGCTTTTGATACACTGGGACTTGAGTTTTGTACATGGTGATCAATATGGATCTATTTGCAATATTCTACATGTTGACATCAGTTATATATGGCACAATTCTTTAAAATAAATTTCCACACTAGAGGAAATGAGTGAATTTCTCCTAATCAAGGTTGATATGTTAATAAACAGAAATTCTTTGTTTCTTCATCTTCTGCAAATTTTTTGAGAATTCAATCATTCTACAATGAAAACTGCTCCATCTTTTCTACTCCTGTTTATTTTGTTTTAAAACAATAATTCTATGTGTACTCCACAATGATCTTCTTGCTAGAATTACAGGAATGTATAACCAAGGCTAACTTCTATTTATGCACTTGTAAATTAACAAAAGCCTGGTCTGTTTACTATCATTATATTTCCATGGGATTTTAATCAAATATCTGAAGTGGCCTGCTTTGCTGCATGCATCTTCTAATATTAATACAGCATTTTCACACTCATTTTAAAATTTTGATTACTTGCATTGAGAAGTAATTATAGTAACCTTTACTATCTCAGTCTTTGAGGTGAAGTAACAAAAATTCAGGAAAAGTTATCTTGGGTCCAATGCCACATAGTAATCTAGTTAGGACTACACACATTCTTCCTAAATTGTTTTTTTTTTCTTTTTTTTCTCATTTTTTTTATTCTTTTTTAATTAAAATTTCCAACTGCTCCCCGTTTCCCATTTCCCTCCCCCTCCTCCCACATTTGCCCCCTCCCCCCGCTCCCCTCCCCCTCTCCCCACTCCTCTTCTCCTCCCCCCAGTCCATTCCCCCTCCCTCTCGATACTGAAGAGCAGTCCAAATTCCCTGCCCTACAGGAAGACCAAGGTCCTCCCACTTCTATCTAGGTCCAGGAAGGTGAGCATCCAAACAGGCTAAGCTCCCACAAAGCCAGTTCATGTATTAGGATCGAAACCTAGTGCCATTGTCCTTGGCTTCTCATCAGCCTTCATTGTCCGCCATGTTCAGAGAGTCCAGGTTCAACCCATGCTTATTCAGTCCCAGTCCAGCTGGCCTTGGAGAGCTCCCAATAGATCAGTTCCACTGTCACAGTGGGTGAGTGCACGCCTCGTGGTCCTGATTTCCTTGCTCATGTTCTCCCTCCTTCTGCTCCTCATTTGGACCTTAGGAGCTCAGACCGTTGCTCCAAATTGGGCCTCTGTCTCTCTCTCGATCCATCGCCAGATGAAAGTTCCCGTGCCATTCTCCTTGGCCTCTCGTCAGCTCTCATTGTCCGCCACATTCAGAGAGTCCGGTTTTATCCCATGTTTTTTCAGTAGCAGTCCAGCTGGCCTTGGTGAGCTCCCAGTAGATCGGCCCCACTGTCTCAGTGGTTGGGTGCACCCCTCATGGTCCTGACTTCCTTGTTCATGTTCTCTCTCCTTCTGCTCCTCATTATAACCTTGGGAGCTCAGTCCGGTGCTCCAGTGTGGGTCTCTGTCTCTATCTCCATCCATCGCTAGATGAAGGTTCTATGGCGATATGCAAGATATTCATCAGTATGATTATAGGATAGGTTCATTTCAGGTTCCCTATCCTCAGGTGCCCCAATGAACTAACTGGGGACATTGCCATGGGCATCTGGTAGCCATTCCAAGTTCAAGTCTCTTGCCAACCCTTAGGTGGCTCCCTTAACTAAGGTATGAGTTTCCCTGCTCCCCTATCCAACCTTCCTTTATCCCCAATCACCCCGATTCCCCCAGTTCCCCTCATCCTCTCCTTCACACTTTTCTCTCCCCATCACCACTCATCCCCATCACACCCCACCCCCAAGATTCCAATTTTTTGCCCATCAATCTTTTCTATTTCCCATAGCTGGGAGGATATCTATATGTTTTTCCTTGGGTTTACCCTCTTGTTTAGCTTCTTTAGGATCACAAATTATAGACTCAGTGGCCCCTATCCATGGCTAGAAACCAATTATGAGTGAGTACATCCCATGATCTTCTTTTTGGGTCTGGGTTACCTCACTCAGGATAATATTTTCTATTTCCATCCATTTGCATGCAAAATTCGAGAAGTCATTGTTTTTTACCACAGAGTAGTACTCTAATGTGTATATATTCCACACTTTCTTCATCCATTCTTCCATTGAAGGGCATCTAGGTTGCTTCCAGGTTCTGGCTATTACAAATAATGCTGCTATGAACATAGTTGGACAAATGCTTTTGGCATATGATAGGGCATCTCTTGGGTATATTCCCAAGAGTGCTATTGCTGGGTCCAGGGGTAGGTTGATCCCAATTTTTCTGAGAAACCGCCACACTGATTTCCAAAATGGTTGCACAAGTTTGCAGTCCCACCAGCAATGGATGAGGGTACCCCTTTCTCCACAACCTCTCCAGCAAAGGCTATCCTTGGTGTTTTTGATTTTAGCCATTCTGACAGGTGTAAGATGATATCTCAAAGTTGTTTTGATTTGCATTTCTCTGATCGCTAAGGAGGTTGAGCATGACCTTAAGTATCTTTTGGCCATTTTAACTTCTTCTGTTGAGAATTCTCTGTTCAGTTCAGTGCCCCATTTTTTAATTGGGTTAATTATCCTTTTAAAGTCTAGTTTCTTGAGTTCTTTATATATTTTGGAGATCAGACCTTTGTCTGTTGTGGGGTTGGTGAAGATCTTCTCCCAGTCAGTAGGCGGCCTTTTTGTCTTAATGACAGTGTCCTTTGCTTTACAGAAGCTTCTCAGTTTCAGGAGGTCCCATTTATTCAATGTTGCCCTTAATGTCTGTGCTGCTGGGGTTATACATAGGAAGCGATCTCCTGTGCCCATATGTTGTAGGGTACTTCCCATTTTCTCTTCTATCAGGTTCAGTGTGTTCAGATTGATATTGAGGTCTTTGATCCATTTGGACTTGAGTTTTGTGCATGATGATAGATATGGGTCTATTTTCATTCTTCTACAGGTTGACATCCAATTGTGCCAGCACCATTTGTTGAAGATGCTTTCTTTCTTCCATTGTATACTTTTAGCTCCTTTATCGAAAATCAGTTGTTCATAGGTTTTGGGTTAAAATCCGGGTCTTCTATACGATTCCATTGGTCGACTTCTCTGTTTTTATGCCAGTACCACGCTGTTTTCATTACTGTAGCTCTGTAATAGAGTTTGAAGTCAGGGATGGTAATGCCTCCAGAAGTTCCTTTATTGTATAAGATTGTTTTGGCTATCCTGGGTTTTTTGTTTCTCCATATAAAGTTGATTATTGTCCTTTCAAGATGTGTGAAGAATTTTGATGGGATTTTAATGGGGATTGCATTGAATCTATAAATTGCCCTTGGTAGAATTGCCATTTTTACTATGTTGATTCTCCCAATCCAAGAGCAAGGGAGATCCTTCCATTTTCTGGTATCCTCTTCAATTTCTTTCTTCAATGCCTTAAAGTTCTTGTCAAATAGATCTTTCACTTCCTTGGTTAGAGTTACCCCAAGATATTTTATGCTTTTTGTGGCTATCGTGAAAGGTGATGATTCTCTTATTTCCCTCTCTGCTTCCATATCCTTTGTGTATAAGAGGGCGACTGATTTTTGGAGTTGATCTTGTATCCTGCCACATTACTAAAGGCGTTTATCAGCTGTAGGAGTTCTTTGGTGGAGTTTTTGGGGTCGCTCATGTACACTATCATATCATCTGCAAATAATGCAAGTTTAACTTCTTCCTTTCCAATTTGAATCCCCTTTATCCCCTTATGTTGTCTTATTGCTATTGCTAAAACTTCGAGAACTATATTGAAGAGGTATGGAGAGAGTGGACAGCCTTGGCGTGTTCCTGATTTTAGTGGGATGGCTTTAAGTTTCTCTCCATTTAATTTGATATTAGCTGTCGGCTTGCTGTATATAGCTTTAATTATATTTAGGTATGACTCTTGTATCCCTAATCTCTCCAAGACTTTTATCATAAAGGGATGTTGAATTTTGTCAAATGCTTTTTCAGCATCTAATGAAACTATCATATGTTTTTTTCTTTCAGTTTATTTATATGGTGGATTACATTGATAGATTTGCGTATGTTGAACCAGCCCTGCATCTCTGGGATGAAGCCTACTTGATCATAATGGATAATTTTTCTTTTTTTTTTATTTATTTATTTTATTAATTAATTAATTTAATTGTTAAAGATTTCTGCCTCTTCCCCGCCACCACCTCCCATTCCCTCCCCCTCCCCCAATCAAGTCTTCCTTACTCCTCAGCCCAAAGAGTAAGCAGGTTTCTCTGCCCTGTGGGAGGTCCAAGGACCACCCACCTCCATCCAGGTCTATTAAGGTGAGCATCCAAACTACCTGGGCTCCCACAAAGCCATTACATGCAATAGGATCAAGAACCCATTGCCATTGTTCTTCAGTTCTCAGTAGTCCTCATTGTCCATTATGTTCAGCGAGACCGGTTTTGTCCCATGCTTTTTCAGTCCCCGGATAATTTTTCTAATGTATTCTTGGATTCGTTTTGCCAGTATTTTGTTGAGGATTTTTGCATCGATGTTCATGAGTGAGATTGGCCTGTAATTCTCTTTCTTGGTTGAGTCTTTGTGTGGTTTTGGTATCAGAGTTACTGTAGCTTCATAGAAGGAATTTGGCAATGACTCTTCTGTTTCTATATTGTGAAATACATTTAGGAGTATAGGTATTAGGTCTTCTTGGAAGTTCTGGTAGAATTCCGCATCGAAACCATCTGGTCCTGGACTTTTTTTGGAAGGGAGGTTTTTGATAACAGCTTCTAATTCTTCACGACTAACAGGTCTATTTAGGTTGTTCACCTGGTCCTGGTTTAACTTTGGTACATGGTATTTATCTAAAAAAGTGTCCATTTCTTTTACATTTTCCAGTTTTGTGGCATACAGGCTTTTGTAGTAAGATCTAATGATTCTCTGAATTTCCTCTGTGTCTGTGGTTATGTCCCCCTTTTCATTTCTGATCTTATTAATTTGCAAATTCTCTCTCTGCCGTTTGATTAGTTTGGATAGGGGTTTATCAATCTTGTTGATTTTCTCCAGGAACCAGCTTTTTGATTCATTGATTCTTTAATTGTTTTCTGTGTTTCTATTTTGTTGATTTCAGCCCTCAGTTTGATTATTTCCAGTCTTCTACCCCTTCTAGGTGAGTCTGCTTCTTTTTTTTCTAGAACTTTCAGGTGGGCTGTTAAGTCTCCAATGTGTGCTTTCTCTGTTTTCTTTAAGTGGGCAATTAGTGCTATGAACTTTCCTCTCAGGACTGCTTTCATAGTGTCCCATAGGTTTGAGTATGTTGTTTCTTTATTTTCATTGTCTTCAAGGAAGACTTTAATTTCTTTCTTTATTTCTTCCTTAATCCAGGTATGGTTCAGTAGTTGACTATTCAGTTTCCATGAGTTTGTAGGCTTTCTGGGGGTAGCATTGTTGCTGAATTCTAGCTTTAATCCATGGTGATCTGATAAGATACAGGTGGTTATTAATATTTTTTTGTAACTGTGGATGTTTGCTTTGTTACCGAGTATGTGGTCGATTTTTGAGAAGGTTCCATGAGCTGCAGAGAAGAAGGTATATTCTTTCCTATTTGGGTGGAATATTCTATAGATGTCTGTTAAGTCCATTTGATTCATTACCTCCATTAATTCTCTTATTTCTCTGTTAGGTTTCTGTCTAATTGACCTGTCCATTGGTGAGAGAGGAGTATTAAAGTCTCCTACTATTAATGTGTGCGGTTTGATGGCTGCCTTGAGTTTTAACAATGTTTCTTTTACGTACGTGGGTGCTTTTATATTAGGGGCATAGATATTCAGGATTGAGACTTCATCCTGATGAATTGTTCCTGTTATGAGTAGAAAATGTCCCTCTCCATCTCTTCTGATTGATTTAAGTTTGAAGGCAACTTTGTTAGAAATTAGTATGGCCACACCTGCTTGTTTCTTAGGTCCATTTACTTGATAAGCCTTATCCCAACCCTTTATTCTGAGTAGGTGCCTGTCTTTGCAGTTGAGGTGTGTTTCTTGTAAACAGCAGAATGTTGGATCCTGTTTTCGTATCCAATCTCTTAGTCTGTGCCTTTTTATAGGTGAGTTGAGTCCATTGACATTAAGTGATATTAATGACCAGTGGTTGTTAACTCCGGTCACTTTTTTAGTAGTAGATTTTGTGTGTTTCCCTTCTTTGAGTTGCGCTGGTAAAGGGTCTCTAGATGTCTGAGTTATTGTGGTCATTGTTGGACTCCTTGATTAGTGATTTTCCTTCTATTACTTTCTGTAAGGCTGGATTTGTGGCTACGTATTGTTTAAATTTGTTTTTATCCTGGAAAATTTTGTTTTCTCCATTTATAGTGAACGAAAGCTTGGCTGGGTATAGTAGTCTGGGCTTGCATCCATGGTCTCTTAGTTTCTGCAGTACATCTATCCAGGACCTTCTGGCTTTCATGGTTTCCATAAAGAAGTCAGGTGTAAGTCTGATAGGTTTACCTTTATAAGTAACTTGGCCTTTTTCCTTTGCTGCTCTTAGTATTCTTTCTTTATTCTGTATGCTTATTCTTCCTAAATTGTAAACCTAATTTTCTTTTTTGTTTTTTCATATGCTTAAAGTGTCACTCTGTAGTCCTACCCCAGGGAATGTACAAAAAATATTTTGTGACAAATAAAGAAAACATTTTAAATTCTCTGTTGGTTTCTGCTCCTGGGAAGATGGATCAATCTTCCTATTTCGTGTATTAATGAAAACTAATAGCCCTAGTTGCTTTGCTCTTGTTGCGCTGTTTGGTTGGTTAGTTGGTTTTGATCTTTGTGAATGATATAGGACAGCATTCTATGACTAAGTGCCCTTTCTAGTACAATCCATAGACTTTCATATAAACAAACAAGAAAGATTAAACATACAGTGAAGAAGGTCGTCTGTCAGGGGACATTGAAATCTGAGGAGCAATACAGTGATGAGTCCCCAGGTTTCCCTTATATTCATTGATTTAAAACACCATGGTGAAGATGAATCCTTTAATCCAGCAAAACTAATGGGAATGAACAGAAAATACATTGCAACAAAACTTTGCTGTATCTAGGAAGAAATAATAAACAAGAAGACTATTCTATCAAGACATCAAATTTTAGATGATAATTCTACTACAATCAGACAATCCAATAAAATCAGTCTACATTGGCAAATATTAGGGTTGTTTAGAAATAAATAAGTTGTGATAACTGGTGTCGATGGATGGGTAGATAAATAGACAGACTAGATTGATAGATAAGAGAGAATTGTAACTTTTCATAATACTTATATTATTTGGGAATTTAACATAATGTGCCCCAACCACCCCTCCTCCCAGTATTCCCAGGTCCACCCTCACTTTTATGGTCTCCCCCTAAAACAGACTAAAAAAAACCGAGTCAAATTTGTATTGTTCACATAGTCACTAGAGCATGGTCAAACTCCTGGAGGCCAACACCTCAAAGAAAAGTGAGTCCTTCCCCCACTCCATCCCCACCAGTAGCTATCTATTCTGGAGAGCTACACTTCAGCATTCCCACTGGATTTTTAAGAGTTCTCTTTGATGGTCTCCTGTCTACGTTGTTACATTTGGTGGGAGGAGGGAGTTGTCACAGAAGCCTTTTATGTCCCCTTTCTCAACTGTGAGTCTGCAATCATCGATGTCACTGCAGAAGTTGCTTCACTTCCCTTTATAGTCAGCAGAAGTACAGATCATGGACCTCCACATAGTATCTGGCAACAGCATGGACCATGGATATCTACCTGGACCCTAGAATCAGCATGGTTTTCAGTGGCGGCACAGCCCATAGACACCAGCAAGGTCCCTGTCGTCATCACGACCCATGGACATCAGCATAGCTTCAGGCAGCAACACAAACCATGAACACCCGAATGCCCTTTGGTGGTAACACAGGCCACAGACATCCAGATGGCCCCCAGCTGCAGCAGGAACTTGGACACAGCCAGATCTGGTCTTGGGCCATGCATCGCAATATAGTCTTCTGTGGTAGCTCAGCTGCAGACATGGAAGCAGTTCTGCCTCTCTCCACCACACATGCAGTACTCTGCTCCATCTCTCCCACCTCCATCTCTCCACCTCTCCACCGCAAATTCCTTCCTCACAATAGCACTGGAAACTGCAGTGTATCACCCCGTATATTCTTTTTTTTCCCAAACAGTTCTACAGAGGCATTAGTCTGATACAGGGTTTGTGACCTCTGAAACACCATAAATACTGGAACACTGCTGAGACTCACCTCAGATATCCTGTTCTTGACCAGAGTCAAGGCAATGCTGTGGCTAGGCAGGGCATCCTGCTGCAGGATCTGAACAAGCTACAGACTACCACATTCCTCCCCACTCTTGATAGCAACAACCCAGAGAGACATCAGGCATGACCACAGTTCTTGCAGCCTGTGAGCAAGGCTCGGGCCCTTTGCTCTACTTCTTCCAGGATGGTGAGCAGTAGCAGCAGCTGCATGCTGTGACCAAGCCCGCAGGCTGAGGACCAGCCTTATTCAGTAATTTCCTGTTCTTTGCTGCAGCTGTGCTCCCATGTTGCTTCCATACCCTCCTTTGCCATATCAGTAGTTTCACCATTCTCTCCCCCCACTCTGCCTGTGGTGGCTCTGTTCTGGCATCTTTCTTTCCAGTTTCATAAGTACACTTTTCAAAAGCGTCTTCCATAGGGTCAGGGTTTTTTTTTTCAGTTGTTCCAGTGATACCTCGGGCTCTGAAGGGTCTCCATGGGTCTCTCAGGCTGCTTCAAGATAATCCTTGGTCCCATGTTGGGTGTTGGTGACCTCCACCATCTTTGACCACAATCATATTTCATGTTTTCACCTTTGGTGGCAATGAGGTGCTCCTGGATCTAGTAATGCAGCACTGGACCCTCCCTGAGGTCCAGCACCCCACAAGATGGAGCAAGTGCTGGGATTCACTGACCCAAAAGGTTGGACTGGAGCCTGGAGGGGAAGGCAGCCAAGCTGGCCAGGCCACCCCCTATGGTGGGCTGTTCCAGAATTTTATTTTTTATAACAAAGAAATACCTTGTGAGTTCATGTGGGATGTCAAGTATAACACTTGAAAACAAGCTGGTTGTCTAGAAATGGCAAATTCTAGGAAGAATTGATATTACATGTGGAATCTGAATTCTTTGGGCAGAATCTCCCCTTCTCAGAAGAGTATTTGCCTTCTCTTTTAAGGCCTTCAGTCAATTAGATGAGGCTCATACATCCATACTATAGGACATAATCTGCTTTACTAATAATGAATTTATTTAAATGTTAATCACATCTTTTGAATGCCTTCATATCCATATCTAGACACATGTTTGACAGAACAACCAAGTTCCATTGACTATCTATGTTGACTTATAGAAAAGCCATCACAGTCAGCCTCATATGAACTGGGAACCCATACACATCTACTTAATTTCCACTTAGTATTTCAGAAATGACAATAGCTAGACGGTATTTTACTTAACATGGTACAAAATGCATACATGATATGTCTTGCATACAAGAAAAATGCACTATGCCTTTTTGCAAAAACAAAGAGCCAAAGTCCTTAAATGATGTTCATTATCCATCAAATTCTGTAATTTAAATACTATGGTATAAAATTAATTCATATTATATCATGCAAAAAATGAGACAGACTAAAAATACTGAGAACTCAGTGTTGGTATCTGTGTTTGACAGGCTTAGTTTTTAGTACTGGTTTTAGCCAAATCAGTCTTGGTAAACAGAAGGCCATATTGCTATGCCCATGCCTATGTACCTACCATTCCTGCTACCACTTGTACTTGATTTATGATAGTAGTGGCATGACTGAAGAAAGAAACTCCATAATATACATAAAATAAGTCATCCCAGCCCCTTAAGTATTCGAATTCTGCCAGGCTGTTTACTCTTCGGAATTATATATACAAGACACAAATATCCTGATTCTTAATCACTCAAAGATGTCTGTCCACATTATTCTTGTCCAGGCCGCCTTGTTATAAATTTTTTGTCTTTATGATCATTCAGACAAACAATTGGCTAAATCCTATAAACAGTATGTAATCATGCTCCTGGTAATTTCTCTCTTAGTACAGAACGAATGAACATGGGTATTTCTAAAATGTTTTCCCAGTGAGAAACCTTTCCTTGTCCACATCCTACAAGTATGGCAGAAATGATATGTCGCACTTCTCTTGCCTCCTTCAGACTTCTCTTGTTCTGACACCCATTTGAGTAATATAGTGCTTCTAAAATCCAAAAAAGTCCATTAGTTATAAGAGAAGCAAGATGTAATAGCTCATTCTAAGAAGGGGTAGCTGATGAATTACACATATTCTAATTTTAAAATTTATTTCTCACTATCTGATATACAAATCTCTTATCATTAAGTCTGGAAGAGCTGCTACATCGTGTTCATTAGGTCCATAATTATAATGTCTCGATCTAATGGACCAGTGTGATGCATAGTGGCAGCAAAATGGATGAAACTTCTGTATCCTGGCTTAGAGAACTGGAGAATCAGTAAGTTCTCCATAGGAGGGAAAACTGGTATATTGTTGGCTAGACAACGGACAGCAATTTTCATTCAACAGTAATTACCAGTAAAAATGAATAAAAATCACTGGCCAGATAAATAGCTGTATACCAGACAGCAGAGGATGTATTAATTTATTCAAGCAAAGAAACTACATCTCATACAACAATTGTAATTGGAATCACCACCTGGATATCTTTATGATAATCTAATAAAACATTAAATGACTCATTTGTTTTCTGATCATAACCAATGTAAGAGTTAAATTTAAACTGTTTGTGAAACCTAATCTTTACCAATGTTTTGTGACTGTAATGAGGTACTCCAACATAGAGCACTATATAAAAGCTAAGTTCAATGCCAACTCTTTCACATACCTGGCTAGTACCATGTCTCCTGTCATACAACTAGCAGTAGAAACTGGGATCATAGACTTCCTCCGTCACTTATGAGCAATAAGGTGCCCAATGATTTTCCAGTAGTAATGGTGTCAAAGTTGGAGAAGTGGAAATTAGGACTTGTACCTTCATCAAGGTGGAAAATGGTTTCCTTAAGCTCAGTTTCATGAATAAGTTAATGGAGTCAAAACTCCAACCCCATCCCAGCAGTAATTACGAGTCCCATGACTTCTATCAACATAGGCTGCAAACACAATCTAGACGTCAACCTATATCTGACAGTGATAAGGTTGCAACCTCACTATATCTGATGGAATAATAATTTTCAATATATATTTTAATTGTATAAGGTTTATTTATTTTATTTTATGTGTATTGGTGTTTTGTCTGAATGTATGAATTTGTACCATATTCATGTCTGGTTGCCACAGAAGTTAGAAGAAGATATCAGATCCCCTGGAACTAAAGTTGTGAGCCACGATGTGGGTGCTTGGAATCAAACCGGAGTCCTTTGAATGAGCAGCAAGTGCTCTTAAACACTGATCTATTTCTTCAGCCTTAGCATCTGATAGAACATTTAGTATTTAGCATATACTTAGAGCTCATATATCTAAATATAAAGAAAAAAATTGACCCAATTAAAAATTGTGGCATGGAACTAAACAGAGATTTCTCTCAAATAAATACAAATGCTTGAAAAATATTTTTTTAAAAATACCTGACATCCCTAATTATCAGAGAAATGTTTTTGCAAATTACAATGTCTAAGTTCCAAAAAACAAATGATGATAAATGTGGAGAAGGAGGAACATTTATTAACTTCTGATAGAAGTATAAATGGAAATCAGTATGGAGGTTACTTGAAAACCAGAAAAAATCTGCCACATGATTCCAGTATACCACTTTTGTATATATATTCAAAAGACTATATCTTACTAAAGAGATACCCGCTCTTTTATATTTATTGCTGCTCTATTCACAATAATCAGGAAATAGAAATAGTCTAAATGTCTATCAACTGAATGGGTGATGAAAATATTTTATATTTACACAATAAAATATTTAGGTGTTAAGAAAAATAAAATTATGAAAATTTCAGATAAATGGATAGAGTTGGAAACAATAAATCTGAGAGAGACAACCCGGATCTAGAAAGATTATTTTTTCCCACTTGAAAATATTAGTCTTGAATTTTCACACATTTGTGTTCCCTTTGGAATATCCATATATTATGAAATTAGTTAAAGTCCATTGGGTAAGAGGTTTCAAGGGATGGGAGATAGAAAAAAGTAATATAAAGAATTAAAGGAGAATCTGGAAAGTGGTGGTACATACCTTTAATCCCAGCACTCACGAGGCAGAGTGATGTAGGATTCCCCTTTGTATGCTGAGTATATTTTATTACTATTAATTAATAAAAAAGCTTCTTTGGCCTGTGGCATGGCAGAATAAAGCCAAGTGGGAAATCTGAACAAAGATATAGAGAAAGAATAGGCAGAGTCAAGGAGATATGTATCTGCTGAAGGAAAAAGACACCAGAACCTTACCAGTAGGTCACAGCCTCGTGGTTATACATAGATTAATAGAAATAGGGTAATTTAAGGTGCAAAAGCTAGCTAAAAAAATGCCTGAGCCATCGGCCAAACAGTGTTGTAATTAATATAGTTTCTGTGTTATTATTCAAGTCTGGGCAGCTGGGAAACTAAGGCACAGTCTCCTTTTACAGCAGAGGCAAACATATCTCTGATTGAGAGGCCAATGTGATCTACAGAGTGAGTTCCAGGACAGTCAGAGATACACAGAGAAACCCTGTCTTGGAAAAAAAACAAGTAAACCAAAGAATTAAAGAAGAATAATGGGACAGGAAGAGTTTAATAAGGAAGATAATGGGAGAGAAGGGTAGATGACAGAATATAATGGGGGACAACTAACATTAAAAACATTTCAAAAATCACATGGACACCTACTACTGTAGAAATTTCTTAAAATATATACATGCACATGTATAATGGCTGCAAATTTCCCAGTACTAAATGAAACATCTAAATCACACCCCTTCTCTAAAGGGTCGTGACCATGGCAGAAGAGGAGACAGGAAGGATGTAAGAGCCAGAGGTGGTAGATTACTATAAGGAAATAAATTTTCTGAACATAATCCTCAAGAAATTGCGCATATGAATTCACATAAATTGAGACATCATGTATAATAACTTCACAGGCTCAGGCCAGAAAAAATACAAAGGAGGGGAAAGAAAAGAGAAATAAGTAAACTGAAAATAAAACAATAAAAATTATGCAAGCGGGAACATATGCTGAAAAAAGAATACAATCTGCTATATATAAGACTATAACATATTTAAAATTTGTGTCATCTGAAGTTCAAATAGAAAAGACAAAGAAGGTAATACAGAAAAATTAATTTATTCCATTGCTGGTGGGACTGCAAACTTGTACAACCACTTTGGAAATCAGTGTGGCGGTTTCTCAGAAAAATTGGGATCAACCTACCCCTGGACCCAGCAATAGCACTCTTGGGAATATACCCAAGAGATGCCCTATCATATGCCAAAAGCATTTGTCCAACTATGTTCATAGCAGCATTATTTGTAATAGCCAGAACCTGGAAGCAACCTAGATGCCCTTCAATGGAAGAATGGATGAAGAAAGTGTGGAATATATACACATTAGAGTACTACTCTGCGGTAAAAAACAATGACTTCTCGAATTTTGCATGCAAATGGATGGAAATAGAAAATATTATCCTGAGTGAGGTAACCCAGACCCAAAAAGATCATGGGATGTACTCACTCATAATTGGTTTCTAGCCATGGATAGGGGCCACTGAGTCTATAATTTGTGATCCTAAAGAAGCTAAACAAGAGGGTAAACCCAAGGAAAAACATATAGATATCCTCCCAGCTATGGGAAATAGACATGATTGATGGGCAAAAAATTGGAATCTTGGAGGTGGGGTGTGATGGGGATGAGGGGTGATGGGGAGAGAAAAGTGTGAAGGAGAGGATGAGGGGAACTGGGGGAATCGGGGTGATTGGGGATAAAGGAAGGTTGGATAGGGGAGCAGGGAAACTCATACCTTAGTTAAGGGAGCCACCTAAGGGTTGGCAAGAGACTTGAACTTGGAATGGCTACCAGATGCCCAGGGCAATGTCCCCAGTAAGTTCATTGGGGCACCTGAGGATAGGGAACCTGAAATGAACCTATCCTATAATCATACTGATGAATATCTTGCATATCGCCATAGAACCTTCATCTAGCGATGGATGGAGATAGAGACAGAGACCCACACTGGAGCACCGGACTGAGCTCCCAAGGTTATAATGAGGAGCAAAAGGAGAGAGAACATGAACAAGGAAGTCAGGACCATGAGGGGTGCACCCAATCACTGAGACAGTGGGGCCGATCTATTGGGAGCTCACCAAGGCCAGCTGGACTGCTACTGAAAGTCATGGGATAAAACCGGACTCTCTGAATGTGGCGGACAATGAGAGCTGATGAGAGGCCAAGGAGAATGGCACGGGAACTTTCATCTGGCGTTGGATCGAGAGAGAGACAGAGACCCAATTTGGAGCAACGGTCTGAGCTCTTAAGGTCCAAATGAGGAGCAGAAGGAGGGAGAACATGAGCAAGGAAATCAGGACCACGAGGCGTGCACCCACCCACTGTGACAGTGGAACTGATCTATTGGGAGCCCACCAAGGCCAGCTGGACTGGGACTGAATAAGCATGGGTTGAACCTGGACTCTCTGAACATGGCGGACAATGAAGGCTGATGAGAAGCCAAGGACAATGGCACTAGGTTTCGATCCTAATACATGAACTGGCTTTGTGGGAGCTTAGCCTGTTTGGATGCTCATCTTCCTGAACCTAGATAGAAGTGGGAGGACCTTGGTCTTCCTGTAGGACAGGGAATTTGGACTGCTCTTCAGTATCGAGAGGGAGAGGGAATGGACTGGGGGGAGGAGAAGAGGAGTGGGGATAGGGGGAGGGGAGCGGGGGGAGTGGGCAATATGTGGGAAGTGGGGGAGGGAAATGGGAAACGGGGAACAGTTGGAAATTTTAATTAAAAAAGAATAAAAAAAAAAGAAAAAAAATATTGGATTTTAGCCAATCATCATGACAAGCCAATAGAAATGGATCAGATCCATTTAATATAATCCTTTTCAAGACTATTCTTCAAAGGGTTAGAAAAAATCCTAGAAATGATATAGAAACATAGAAGACTTAAAATACCTGAAGCAATTTTTTTGAACATGAAGAACATATCTGGAGGCATCACAATACCTGCTTTCAAAATATACTGCAGAGCCATAGCAACAAAAACAGAACAATGTTGTCATTAAAAACAGACACAGAGGTCAATAGTGTAGAAAGGAGAATAAAAAACTAAATCCATACATCTAATGCCATCTGATTCTTGACAAAGTTGACAAAATACTTTGGAGGAAAATCAATCTTTTCAACAAATGGTCCTGGGAAAACTGGATATACACATGTAGAAGACTCAAATGATATCCCTAGCTATCTATAATCCAATAAAAAAATCAACTGAGCATGGATCAAAGGCCTTAGTGTAAAAAGTAAAAATCTAAAACTAGAGAAAAATATAATTCCGGCTCCTGGGATCTGATATTCTTTTCTGGTCTCCAACAAGACCATGCACACGTGTGGTACATAGACTTACATCCAGGCAAAATACCTATATGCATAAAAATATAAAATAAATATTTCTCAATGAAACCCATTTTTAAAAAAGAAGCGAATAGAGAATACAGTATATATACATGTGGTGGCGCAAATGAATGTAGACAGATTATATAGATATATACAGCTTTAATAAGGAAATAAACTTACAGGACCACAGGTTCCCGCGGTGTACCGGAAAAGCGGAGCAAAAGAAAAAGGGCTGCTGGGCTCATGCCCGGCAGATTTATCCATAAACATTAGCCCGAGGCGAACACGCCCCCAATGGGTGGGGCTATGTCCCTACATCTCCCCCTTTTGTCTAAATAAGATAGAACCAAACCAAATACAACTATATACAATAATAACAAATAATAAATATAACAAACAATATTGAGAACAAAACTTTTGTTAAACATTTTATCTCAAGGAGTCTAAATAACATAGAGAGTAATTACAATTATATAATCTTTAACTCCGTCAAAGATCTGAGAAGGGAATAAATATCATTTAACAATCGAGAGATATCCAAAATGTGCAACAATTGACAGAGACAACTGACTACCTGGGCAATCACCCAAAGTCTCGTTTGCAATGTTGAGTCAACCAACTTTGGCTAAGGCCTAACATAACTGGCATACCATTATTAAAGGCAAGGAACTTTTTTAGGATTATCCTACCCTGTCTTGGCAAGATAAGACAATCCTGTTTTATCCATTTAGGGATATTTTGTATCTTTGTCAGAAGTTGAGGTATGGGCTTTTCTTAACCCAAAGGCCAGTTCTGCCAAGAAGACAAGCTCCCAGTGGAGTGTCTTTGGTGCTCAACGTTTTCTCGGGAGTAGAATGGTGTTGTCAGGAGTAATTGTGTTTTTTTGGCATAGAAATTTTAGGTTAGATTAAAGGCCATTTTTTATAGCTTTTCGAAGAGGCTGAAGATCATATTATCTATACTAAATATAATCTCTATGTAACTAAAAGACCTGATAAACTTAAAAATAAATATGACAAACATATAATTCTCAATACCTATCTAACTTTGAAGACTAAAAGAATAAACAACTGTGCAATATATGAAGACAATGATCTTCAACTGTAAACAATGTCATAGTATCAGAGGTAGAAATGTACAATGTAATATGGTAGATGTATCAATACAATATGGACAAAGTTATAAGCATACTCATACAAAAATAGAGGTAGGAACACTCATATTCAATATTTAACATATCAATATACAAGAAACAGTACCAGTACAATTTTCTATAGACAGTAATTCACAAATACCAATCATCCCAAAAAACCAGTTCCCGCCGCCGCTCATATTACAACATATACATAATGGAGTTGTATTGTCTCCTAAAGAAGAGTGAAATAATTCCAGGAAAATGAAAAATGCATAAAGGTTAAGGGGAATGTGTTGAGGGGGTATAGATGGAGTTGAACATGGGGAGTAGAAGTGGATATAATCATATGAAAATCTCAAAGATAAAAGTATTTTTAATCAGTAATGGGAAATAAGAAAACAAAAATAATTATTGAACATTTTCTGTCATTTATAGGAGCAACCAAAACAAGATGACCTGAAAGTAGAGCAATTGGGTCAGTACTAAGGAACAGAGCAGATGAGGGAGGAATGGGAGTCTAGAAGAGAGGGTAAACATAATCAAAACATGGCAAACACTTTCATAGAAATATCACAGTTAAATCCATTAATTTTATTGATAATTATGTATTTTTAAAGACTCTAATGTAACACCTTCCAGTAAAACAATGGAAAGGGAACTAGACTGTTATTTCAATGAGTTCTTAAAATATCTAATAAAATTCAAGATCCTTTAATGATAACACTAAGCACACAAGGAATAGGACAATACCTCAAAATGATAATGCTTACCTATGAAAAACGAATAGTTAACAACAGATTCATTGATCAAGGACTGAATGTTCTTTCTTGAAGATAAGAACAAATTCAAGTGTTCCCCACTCTGCCATTTCTTTTTATCATCGTAGTGAAAATCTTAAGGAGAGCAATTAGGCAATGAGAGGGTGACATTATAATTATAAAGAAAGACTTAAATTATCTTCATTTGAAAATCATATGTTTTATGTAGAAAGAAATAAAGTGTCCTTTACTATCTATCCAAACTAGCAAGTGATCTAAGGCTCAGAATTTATCTATTCCACTCACAGCCTGATTTCTAGATATCTAACACACACAGCTGGTCCAAGCAAGAGAACTACTTCCCTCAGCTCCACTCCTTCAAGATCCCCTCAAAAAGCCCAACACTCTATCCCAACTCACTGTCTTAAGTCTTTCTCTGGCTGCCTATACAAACCCAGTAATCAACCTGATCATAAGCTCATCTTTTCGGGAGTACCCCCAAGCTATCCAGCTCACCACTTTGCTTTGAGACTCTCTTTAGTCACCCACAATACCCTGGTAAAAGATCATCTTCCTTCAGTATTCATACAAATGACCTAGTTGATCACTCCACTTCAGAACTATGGTCCAGTGGGCTAGCAACTCATATCAGAAGACACAACTAATAACTCCAAATGCCAAAGTCTTATTACCAAAGTACAAGCAATATAGAAAATCAAGACAAAGTATCTCTCCCAAAGTTCATCAGTCCCGCAAAATTGGGTCCAGAGAGGACAACTAAGATGAAATTCAAGACAGAGGATTCAAACCAGCATGAATAAACATGTTCAAAGAGTTCATGGAATTCAATGAGGATGCAAATAAAACTCTCAGCAAAATTAAAGAGGACAGAAATAAACTCCTGCTTGAAGTACAAGAAAAGAAATGACTAAATGAAATAATGAAGGAAGACAATTAATTCAGCATGTATAAATTTAACTCGATAAAAACATAGCAATTCTGAAGAAACATTCAAATATAAATAAAACTTAATATTAACAAGTAGGTAAGTTTAATTTTAAAAAACCAGTTAAAAGCCTCACCAACATAATAACATAATAGATCATGTAGAAGGAAGAATATTGGAGCTAAATGACAATATGGAGGAATTAAAGCATTTCTATCAAAATGACAATTTTAAATGCAGAAATAGAATATAGAGAAACTCTGGAACACCAGGAAAAATATCACATCTATAAATTCCTCTTTTGGTTTTTGGTTTCTGAAGTTTTTTTGAGACAGGGTTTCTCTGTAGCTTCGGAGTCTGTCCTGGAACTAGCTCTTGTAGATCAGGCTGGCCTTGAACTCACAGAGATCTGCCTGTCTCTGCCTCCTGAGTGCTGAGATTATAGGCATGCACCACCATCACCCATCCAAATCTATAAATTCTTAGCACAGGAGAAGTCTAGATTGAAGGCATAGAACACATCTTTAATAAAACCAAAGAAGAAAAATTCTAAACCCTAGGGAAATAGATGCCCATTCAGATAACAGCTAATTGGTTTAAATAAAAACTTTAAGCACTGAAGGGCATGGAGTGACATTTTTCAAGTTCTGAAAGAATGCATATAACAACCCAGGCTACATTACCTGACAAATCTATCTATTATAGTTGAAAGAGAGAATAAATAATTTCTATTATAAAAACAGACTAAGGCAATTTTTATAATTTAAAATTTAATATATATATATGCATACACACCAAATGTTTATTATTCATTCATTTGTTGATGGACAACTAGGATAATTCCTATTCTTTGGCATAGTGAATAAAGCAATAATAAACATGAAGATGCAAATATCTTACGGTAGAGGGTGGAGCTTTCTGAGTATATCCTCAGGAGTGAGTTAGCTGGGTTATGTGGTAGTTCTAGTTTATATTTCTTGAGAAATCTTCAAACTCTTGTTTGCAAAGGCTATGTAAATCTAAAGCCCCACCAACGGTGAATAAGGGTTCATTTGTTTCCACATCATCTCCAACATTTGTTGTCAAATTTATTGATGATAGCCATCTGGCTGGGGTCAGGTAATATATATTTTGTAGTAGTATTTTTTTTCATTTTTCAAGACAGTGTTTCTCTATAGTTATCTATATAAACTATACCTGTCCTGGATATAGTTCTTGTAGACCAGATTGGCCTTGAACTCACAAGGATTCTCTTGCCTCTGCCTCCTGAGTGCTGGGACTAAGGGTATACTCCAATATCTTGAAGGTGTCCTCTGTGTTTTTTTTCTAAAAGTCTCAGTGTTTCAAGTTTTAAATTAAGATCTTTCATCCATTTGGAATTTGTTTTTGTGCAAGGTGCAATATATAAATCTATTTTAGTTATTATGAGGGAAAAAATCCACTTTTCATGGTCATTTGTTGAATAGGCATGAGAAGTCCTCCTTTGGGTCTTTGGTCATGATTGTCTAAGAGACTCTAAAACATTACAGGCTGCTGATATTGCCCTGGTTATCCTGCTTACCCTGATTATCTTTGTTACCCTAGACTCCTAGATGTGGAAGATAACTTACTTTTGTTGAAGACACCATACTCTTCTGATGCAGTGTCCAGAGGCCCCTGAGCTGGAACTGACCTGAAAGCCTCCTCCCTGAAGACTGACTTTCGTGGTACCAGAAGGTACCTTGTAAGTTTCTAAAGGATGGAAGCAATCAACATTCCTCCTCAGCTATGACACCTATAAGCCACAATAATGACCCACATGGCATGACAATCTTAAGGGTGCACTAGCAGTACACATACCTTATTGGCAACTAACAGCTCTCTAATTGGACTTAAGAAACACTTAACAAGAGAGAAATCATGTCTGGCAATGGAAACCTAGCAACTCCCTAGGACCAGTGAAGTCAGAGCCATTGGAGGAGAACCTACACCTACCACTTTACTAAAACTGCATAATCTCTAAATATATTCTAAATATTTGTACTTATACCCAAGGATAAGAGAATCTCTCACTCTTCATCAAGAAAACGTATGTTTGCAGTAGACGGAGACCATTATAGAAAACGACAACCAATCAAAATGCATAGTTATGGCATCTAGCCCCAGTGGATACACGTACAAAGCAACCCTCAAACCTACAATTCAGGGAGCATTGAAGAAGAAGGGGCAGAATAATTATAAGATCCAGAGGATTAGAAAGTTTGCCATGAGATCCTGTCCGCTAGTAACGTCATAAGCTATACCCACAAAGTTTTGCCAACTGCCTAAACATAAGCTGAACAAGGACAATAGGCATGCTAAAGTGAATCAGGAAAGCCCAACAAGCCCTCTGCCCAACATAAAGAACTATAGGTAACTAAGGAATGCTGAAAGAGGGGACAATAATCTTCTCCAGAGAAGGGCATGCCAATTGCTTATCCCAAATCAAATGGTCAGCACTGGAAACATACATACAAGTAGCATTACACAGACTAAACAGACTTCATTTATATATTTAGGAATATATATGTAGATACATGTATGCATATGTATAGAATAGCAATTAATGAAGAAAGAGGTTGTGAATTTGAAAGAGACCAAGAAGAGGTATATTGAAGGGTATTGATGGAGAAAAAAATGAGAAAATGATTTAATTATATTATGAACTCAAAATATAAAGGAATGTTTTAAAATGACTTGTGTCCTAATATGTGGTTGACTTTAGAGAAAGTCTCATGGTTTGATGAGAATAATATGCACTCCGAAAAGAATGTGTCTGGGTGGAATGTTCTATAGCTATCTGGTCATCCTGTTTGGTCTATATCATTACTTCCATGGTTCCTCTGTTTATTTTCTGAATGAACTGCTGTATTATTTACTTTTGTACTACTGTGATGAAACATCATGACCAAGGCAACTTAAAGAAGGAAGGATTTGTATAGTTCGGATAGGCTTAAGTCCCAGAAGACTAACAGTTACCTTGCTGTGATCAGCAAGGAAGCATGGCAACAACAAAGTATGGCAATTCAAACAGCATGCTGGGAGCTCACATCTTTTCTTGTTTAACTCAAAAAGCACTTTTTTAAAGAAAAAGATATTGAGGTCTTAGCCCCATTTGGACTTAAGTTTTTGTGCATGGGGATAGATATGGATCTACTGGCTTTCTTTTTTACATACTTTGTTAGTTTTTTTTTCATTTTACATACCAATCCCAGTTCCCACTCCCTCCCCTTCTCCCATTCCCTCTTCTCCCCCAACCCACCCTCATCCACTCCCTCAGAAAGGAAGTCAACAAAGTCCAGCACATTACTTTGAGGCCAACCAAGGACCTCCCCTACTGTATCTAGGCTGAGCAAAGTATCCCTTCAAAGAAAATGGGTTCAAAAAGCCAGTACAAGCAGTAGGGATAAGTCCTGGTCCCACTGCCAGTGGCCCCTTAGTCTGCCCCAGCCAAACAGCTGTCACCCACATTCAAAGGGAGACTAGTTTAGTTCAATTTAGTGCTGGTTCCTTCACTGTCAGGCCAGGGATATCCCTATGAAGGTACAAGAAGCTTACAGAATACCAAAAAGACTGGACCAAAAAAAGTCTCCTCACCATATAATAATCACAATGCAGAAGATGAGAATAAAGAAAGAATAGTAAGAACTTAAATAAAAGACTAAGTAACATATAAAGGCAGAATCAGAATTATACCTGACTTCTTAATGGAAACCCTGAAAGCCAGAAGATCCTGGACAGATGTTCTGCAGACACTAAAAGAGACCATGGATAGAAGTCCAGACTACTATACCCAGTAAAGATTTCAATCACCATGGATGGAGAAAACCAGATATTCCATGACAAAACCAGATTTAAACAATTCCTATCCACAAATCTAGCCCTACAGACAGTACTAGAAGGGAGCTCACATCTTAAACACCAAGCAGGAATCAGAAAGAAAGAGGTCAAATTGGGTCATGGTTTTTGAAACCTCAAAACCTATCCTCAATTGTATGCGTGCTCCAGTACAACCACCTCCTAAGCCTTTCCAAACTGTGCTGCCAACTGAGAACCAAGTATTCAAATGTCTGCGAATATGGGGAACATCTCATTTAACCAGCACAACTGTTTTTTTGGCAAGAGTGGGGTATTAAAATCACTAATTATCACTGTGTTGGCATCAACCAGTGGGTTTAGAAATTCTAGTTTTATAAAATTGGGTACACTTGTATTTGGTGTGTATTTTGTTTAAGATTCTTATATCCTGTTGGTGAACTTTTCATTTAAGGAGTATAAAATGTCTCTGCTTGTCTCTTCTGACTAATTTTGGTTTTAAGGCTAGTTTTGTCAGATATTAGAATAGTTATGCATGCTTGTTTCTTACTTTAATTTGCATGTCAAACTATTTTGGGGAGAATACAATTTCCCATCATTTTGTACTGATGAGTTGTCAATGTTTATGGTGAGATGTTTCCTGGAGGCAGGAAACAAATGGACACTATTTTCTAATACAATCTACTAGATATGTCATTTCATTAAATCAAGACAATTAGTATTCAGAGTTATCATTGAAATATGTACATTAATTACTTTCATTTTTGCCTTCGTTATGTTCTTTAAGATCTCTTTTGATTATTTGTTCTGGCATTGTTTATTTTTCCCTGTGACCTCTTTGGTGTGTTTACCCCACTCTTCCATTTCCAGTATTCCATCTAGAATTCTCCATAAAGCTGGCTTTGTAGTTGTAAATTTTTTAAATCTATTTTTATCATAGAAATTTTTATTTGTCCTTCCCTTTTAATAGTTAGCTTTGCTGAGTATCATAGTCTCATTTTAAAATTGTAGTCGTTCTAGGACCTTCTGGGTTGCTATAATTTGTCACATAACCTGGCATCATACTCATCGGCCTGCATTTGCAAGTGGTCTGGACTTTTCCCCTTGCAGCTTTCTGTATCCTCTCTTTGTTCTGATTTGTGATGTTTTAACTATAGTATGTATCGGAAAATTTCTTCACTGCTCTGGTCTATTTGGTGTTCTGTAGACCTCTTGTATCTGAATGAGCTTCTCTGTCTCCATTTGAGAAATTTACTTCTATGATTTTCCTGAAGATACTTTTTATGCCTTTCTGTGGTTTTCTCCTTCTATACTCATTAATTTTGAAGTTAGGTCTTTTTATGGTGTCCTAAATTTCTCCTACATTTTGTTCAACTGAATGGTCTAATTTTTCTATTTTATCTTCTACTCATGATTCTGTCTTATTTTTTAACACCATACATTTTGTTGATGAGTCCTTCCACTGTGGTTTTAAATTGATTTATTGAATTTTTTATTTCCAGAATCATTTCAGATTTGGTTTTCTTAAAAAAATCAAACTCTATATTTTCATGTCTTAGATTGATTTCATTTCATTCATATCTTTGTCTTTGCCATCTTGAGTTGCTTGACCACAGTTATAATCATTCTTTCCAACTGTGTGTGAAGCTGCTGTGCGGTTCATATTTTGAAGGTGACATATTAGTTTGATTTCTCATGTTTCTTTTATTTCTGCATTGGCATTTTCACAGCTAGAGTTATTTGAATTTGTCTTTTTAGTTCAGGTCACCTTTCTTTTTTCAGCATAGGCATTTACAATGCTCAGGAGGGGAATAATTCATAGCATGGTTGAGTTCTCTATTTCCTCTGCTTGTCTGACATTGGAGGGTAAAGCTTCTGTTCTTGTCTTTTGCTTCTCTGCTATAAAACAGTACCTTAAGCCCTTTGGTCAAGGAGGCTGGAACAAGTTTCCCCTGCTAGTGTGGACTAGTCCTGGGCTTCAAGGCTAGTGGTACAACTGGAGAGTCCCAGTCAGTCATTTGGCAGGACTCTAGGTTTCTAGGTTACCAGTGATAGCTGAAGGGTTCCTGGGGGGTGGGAGGTGGTCAGGCTGAGATCTGGCTAGTTACAGAGAGAGAGAGAGAGACAGAGAGAGAGACAGAGAGAGACAGAGAGGAGGAGGAGGAGGAGGAGGAGGAGGAGGAGGAGGAGGAGGAGGAGGAGGAGGAGGAGGAGGAGGAGGAGAAAGGTTTCCATGCAAAGTAGTTTCAAGCTTCAAGGCTTGGATGACCTGAATGGAAGGAAAGAGGGAGACCATTGGTAGCTGCTTCTATCTACACCATATTTGGTGGCTATGGGATCCCTCATAGTAAGTGCTGCTGGGATATGGTAAGTCCTTTTACCTATGTTTTTGCTTTGGTATTTGTACATGAGGAATCCCGTTATTAGACTTTTCAAAGTCATTCTTTATATAGGAATGTTTGTCATGTTCTGGAGAGCATACTTTGTACTGTTGACGTGTCATTTTCCTCTGGTGTTCAGGGTTTCAAGTTCTGAGAGTAGATTTCCAAATGATTGCTGGTTTTCCTGTGTTCTCTCTTGTGTACTTATCTAAGGTCCTCTTTTACAGAATAATTTGGGAATCACTGTTTCAAGTTCTTTAAGTGTCTAGTAGAATTCTGTACTTAATCTATCAAGAACTGGGTTTATTTTTGTCTCAAGATTATTTTATTACTTCACTTTTATTGCTTGGTAAAGGTCTATTCAAATCATTGATCTCAGCTTTAATATTGGCATGTCATGTGCATCTGGAAATTCATTCATGCATTTTAGATTTTCCAATTTAGTAAAATATATGTTTTTATAGTATGTCCTTATAAATTTTTGGACTTCATTGGGATTTGTTGTAATATCTCCATTTTATCTCTATTCTTGATCATTTGAGTCTTCTTCCTTTTCCTTTAATTAATTACTCTAAGACCTTATAAATCTTTTCAAAGAACCAACTATTTATTTCACCAATTCTTTTTATTGCTTCTTACTTTTATTTTAATGATTTCTGCCATAATTTTAAGTTTTTCAGCAAATAATTTTGGAGTTGTGTTGTTCTTGCTTTTCCAAAACTTTATTGTGAATCAATAATTTGTTTAGTTGCTATTACTCATTCTGTAATGTAGGCAATTATAGCTATAACAGTCATTTTCTTCATTGCCTTCACTATATGCAATATGCTGTGGTATGTAATGTCATTTTAATTCAATTCTAACAACTTTAATTTTTTTTCCTTTCTTATTTTCATGATTAACATTTGATGATGTGTTGTTTAAGCTTCGTGAGTTTGCAAATTTTCTGTTTTTTTTGCTATTTTTTTCTATCTTAATTCCAATTTTTCTTAGTTCAAATACAAGAAGTTAATTTCGTTTTAGTACATTGTTGAGACTTACTTGCTTTATATCTAAGTGTGATCTATATAGAAGTCACTGAACTTTTAAGACAGATACACATTCTCTAGTGTTTAGTGTGAAATGACCTGAAGATGTCTGCTGAATCAGCCTAATCTATGATGTCATTTAACTTCAAGGTTTCTAGTTTATTGAGAAGAGTGATCTATAAGTCACCCACTACATCTGTGTTGGAGTCAATATGTAATATTTCATGTATACTAGTATTTGTTTTATGAAATTTGGAGAATCTTAATTGGGTGCATATATGTTTAGAATAATAAATATTTATTGATTGAGTGCTTCTTTTATAAGTGTGAAGTGGCCTTTTTTAGATCCTCAAGTACTTTTAATTTGTAGTCCATTTGGTCAGATATTAGGATAACAACAACCTCTTGTTTTTCACTGTTTTTATTGAGCAATATATTTTTTCTCCACTCCCCTCCCTTATTTGCCCCTTCTCTTTTACCCTCTCCCATGATCCCCATGCACCCAATTTACTCAAGAGATAATGTCTTTTTCTACTTCCCATGTAGATTAAATCTATGTATGTCTCTCTTACAATCCTCTTTGTTGTCTAGGTTTTCTGGATTGTGAATTGTAGGCTGGTTTTTCTTTACTTTATGTCTAACAGGCACTTAGTTATGAGTACATATTACACTTGTATTCCTGGGTCTGAATTACCTCACTCAATATGATACTCTCTGATCCATCAATTTGCCTGCAAATTTCAAGATGTCATTTTTTTTTCTGTGTAATGCTCCGTTGTGTAAATGTACCACATTTTCCTTAACCATTCTTCAATTGAGGGGCATTTAGGTTGTTTCCAGGTTCTGGCTAAGACAAACAATGCTGCTATGAACATAGTTGAGCACATGTTCTTATGGCACAAGTGAGCATCCTTTGAGTATAGGCCCAAAAGTGATACTGCTGTTTCTGAAGTAGGTTGTTTCCTAATTTTCTGAGAAATCATCATACTGATTTCCAAAGCAGCTGTACTAGTTTGCACTGCCACCAGCAATGGGGGAGTGTTCCCTTTACCCCATAATCTCTCCAGCATAAGCTGTCATCAGTGTTTATGATCTTGGTCATTCTGACAGGAATAAGATGGAATCTCAGACTTATTTTGATTTGCATTTCTCTGATGGCGAGCATTTCCTAAAGTGTCTTTCAGCCATTTTAGATTCATTTGTTGAGAGTTTTCTGTTTATGTCTGTGTACCATTTTTTATTGGATTATTTGTTCTCTTGATGACCATCCTTGTCTGATGGGGGATTGGTGAGGATCTATTCCTATTTCTGTAGCCTACTGTTTTGTCTTGTTGACCTTTGCTTTACAGAAGATTTTCCATTTAAAGAGATCCTATTTATTAATTGCTACTCTCACTTTGCTATGGGGTTATATTTAGGAAGTGCTCTCCTGCACCAATGCATCCAAGTGTACTTCACACTTTCTCTTCTATGAGGTTCAGTGTGGCTGGTTTTATGTTGAGGTCTTTGAACCATTTGGACTAGAGATTTATGGATGGTGATAGATATGTATCTATTTTCATTCTTCAACATGTTGATATCCAGTAATTCAAGCACCATTTTTTAAATATGCTTTTTTTTCCATTTGATATTTTTTTGCTTCTTTGTCAAAAATCAGGTGCTTGTAGGTGTATAGATTTATATCCGGGTCTTCAATTCTGTTCCGTTGGTCTTCCTGTCTGTTTTTATGCCAATAGCAAGGTATTTCAGCACTGTAGCTCTGTAGTAGAATTTGAAGTCAGGGATTGTGATGCCTCCAGAAGTTTATTTGTTGTACAGGACTGTCTTGGCTATCCTGAGTTTTTGATTTTCCCTATGAAGTTGAGTATTCTTTCAAGGTCTATGAAGAATTTTGCTGGGTATTGCATTGAGTTTGTAGATTGCATTTGGTAAGGTTAACATTTTTACTGTGTTAATTCAACCTACTCAAGAGCATGGGAGATCTTTCCACTTTCTGATGTCTTCTTCAATTTCTTTTCAAAGATTTAAAGTTCTTGTCGCAGAAGTCTTCCACTTGTTTGGTTATAGTTACTCTGAGATATTTTATGCTATTTGTGGCTATTGTGAAGAGTGATGTTTCTCTGATTTCTTCTCAGCCCTTTTATTATCTGTATAAAGGAGAATATATTAATTATCTCTTCAGTAAATTGGGTGCATGGGGATCATGGGAGAGGGTAGAAGAGAAGGGGCAAATAATGGAAGGGAGTGGAGAAAAATATATTACTGATTTTTTCTGAGTTAATCTTGTATTTTGCTACTTTACTGAAGGTGCTTATGAGATTTAGAAAGTCCTTTATAGAATTTTTGGGGTCACTTATGTATACTAAGATTTCTTCAGCAAATAGTGAGGGTTGGACTTCTTGTTTTCTGATTTGTATTCCCTTGACCTCAAGTAATATATTAAATAGATACAGAGTTAATTTAGTTTGCTCATCTGGTCTTAATTTAATATTAGCAAATGATATTTATCCAGAAAACTGTCCATTTCCTTTAAGTTTTCCAATTTTGTAGAGTATAGGTTTTTGAAGTATGACCTGATGATTCTCTGGATATCCTCTGTGTCTGGTATTATATCTGGTACTATATTATTTCATTTTTGACTTTGTTAATTTGGCTATTCTCTCTCTGCACTTTGGTTAGTTTGGATATAGGTTTGTCTATTTTGTTGATTTTCTCAAAGAACCAACTCTTTGTCTCAATGACTCTTTTATTGTTTTCTTAGTTTCTATTTTGTTGATTTCAGCTCTTAATTTGATTATTTTCTCCTTCTAGTACTCCTATGTGAGTTTGTTTCTTTTTGTTCTAGAATTTTCAGGTGTTCTGTTAACTCACTAGTGTGGGGGGTTTTCTAGCTTTTTTATGTAGGCAGTTAGTGCTATGAACTCTACTCTTAACACTGCTTTCATTGTGTCCCATAAATCTGGGTATGTTGTGTGGACAATTCCATTAAATTTTAGGAAGTCTTTAAAGTCTTTATTTATTCCTTGACCCATTTGTTATTCAGATGAGCACTGTTTAATTTTCATGTGTTCATGGGCTTTCTGAAATTAGTGATGCTGTTGAATTCTAATTTTTATTGATTTTTATTGATCTATACATTTTTCTCTGCCCTCCTCCCTAACTCTCTCCTACCCTTCAACCTTCTCCCAAGGTCCCCACAGTCCAAATTTACTGAGGAGATCTTTTTCCTACTTCACATGTAGATTAGATTTATGTATGTCTCTCTCAGGGTCGTCATTGCTGTCTAGGTCCTCTGGGATTGTGATTTTGTGGCCTGGATTTCTTTGCTTTATATTTTAAAACTACTTACGAATGAGTACATGCAATAATTGTCTTTCTGGGTATAGGTTACCTCACTCAAAATGATGTTTTCTAGCTTCATCTATTTGCCTGCTAAATTCAAGATGTTGTTATTTTTTTCTGCTGTGTAATACTCCACTGAGTAAATGTACCACATTTTCCTTATCCATTCTTTGGTAGGGGGGCATTTAGGTTGTTTCCAGGTTCCAGCTATTAAAAACAATGCTACTATGAACATAGTTAAGCACATTTCCTTGTGGCATGATTGAGCATCCTTTGACTATAAACCCAAAAGTGGTATTACTGGGTCTTAAGGAAGGTTGTTTCCTAGTTTTCTGAGAAATCACCACACTGACATCCAAAAGGGCTGTACCAGCTTGCATTCCCACCAGCAATGCAGGAGTGCTCCCTTTACCCAACAACCTCTCCAACATAAGTTGCCATCAGTGCTTTTGATCTTGGCCATTCTTAGAAGTATAAGATGGAATCTCAGAGGTTTTTTTTGATTTGCATTTCTCTGATGACTAAGGATGTTGAACATTTCCTTAAGTGTCTTTCAGCCATTTTAGATTCCTCTGTTGAGAGTTTTCTGTTTAGGTCTATACTACATTTTTATATTGGATTATTTGTTCTTTTGATGACCAATTTTTTGAGTTCTTTGTATATTTTGGCCATCAGACCTCTGTCTGATGTGGGATTAGTGAAGATCTTTTCCCATTCTGTAGGCTGTCATTTTGTCTTGTTGACCGTGTCCTTTGCTTTACAGAAGTTTTCAGTTTCAGGAAGTTCCATTCATTAATTGTTTCTCTCAGTGTCTGTGTTATTAGGATTATATTTAGGAAGTGGTCTCCTGTGCCAATGAGTTCAAATATACTTCCATTTTCTCTTCTTTGAAGTTCACTGTGGCTGGCTTTATGTTGAGGTCTTTGATTCATTTGGACTTGAGTTTTGTGCATGGTGATAGATATGGATATATTTTTATTCTTCTACATGTTGATATCGAGTTATGCCAGCATTTTTTGTTAAATATGTTTTTTTTGTGCTCCATACATTTGGGTATGTTGTGTGATCATTTTCATTGAATTTTAGGAAGTCTTTAATTTCTCCCTTTGTTTCTTACTTGACCCATTGATGACTCAGGTGAGCATTGTTTAATTTTCATGTGTTTGTGGAATTTCTGGAATTAGTATTGTTGTTGAATTCTAGTTTAAGCCATGGTTATCTGATAAGATACATGGGGTTATTCCAGATTTTTTGTATTTGTTGAGGTTTTATTGTTGCCGAGTATGTGATCAATTTTTGAGAAGGTTCCATGAGGTGCTGAGAAGATATATTCTTTATATGTTTGGATGGAATATTCTATAGATGTCTCTTAATTCCATTTGAGTCTTAGCATCTGTTAGTTCCCTTATTTCTCTGTTCATTTTTCATCTGACTGACCTTTCCAATGGTGAAAGTGGAGTGTTGTAGTCTTCCATTATTAGTATGTGGGGTTTAATGTATGATTTAAGCTTTAGAAGTGTTTCTTTTACATATAAAGGTGTCATTGTATTTGGGGCATAGATATTAAGTACTGAGATTTCCTTTTGTTGGATTTTTTTCCTGTGACTAATATGAAATGTCTTTCTTTGTCTCTTTTGATTGATTTTAGTTTGAAGTCTATTTAGTCAGATATTACAATAGCTACACCAGCTTCTTTCTAGGTTCATTTGATTGGAAAATTTTTTCTCAACCCTTTACTCTAAGGCAATGTCTGTCTTTGAAGTCGAGGTGTGTTTGCTGTATGTAGAAGAAGGATGGATTCTGTTTTCGAATCCAGTCTTTTAGTCTATGTCTTTTTATAGGTGAGTTGAGTCCATTTATATTAAGGGACATTAATGACCAGTGATTACTATCTCCTGTTAATTTAGTTTTTATTGTTAGTGTTGTTAATTTGTGTGTTTTTCCATTCTTTGATATTTGCTGCTTTGAGACTATCAATTGTCTGTGGGTTTTTTGTTGTTGTTGATGTAGCCACCTTCCTTGTATAAGAGTTTGGGAGGCAGGGAGGAGGCAGAAATTTTTTTCAATAAAAATTTAAAAATAAATAAATAAATAAATAAAACACACAAAAAAAGAGTTTTCCTTCTTGTATTTTGTGTAGTGCTGGGTTTGTGACTAGGTATTGGTTAAATCTGGTTTTGTCATGTAATATCTTGTTCTGTCCTTCTATGGTGACTAAAAGTTTTGCTGGGTATAGTAGTCTTGGCTGGCATCTGTGGTCTCTTAATGTCTGAATAAAGCTTGACTATGACCTTTTGGCTTTCATTGTCTCCAATGAAAAGTCAGCTGTAATTCTGATAAGTCTACCTTTCTATGTTACTTGGCCTTTTTCCTTTGCAGATCTTAATATTCTTTCTTTATTCTGTATGTTTAGTGCTTTGATTATTATGTGGAGAGGGGACTTTTCTTTTGTTCTAATCTATTTATTGTTCTGTAAGCCTCTTGTGTCTTCATAGGCATATCTTTCTTTAGATTGGGAAAGTTTTTGTCTATGATTTAGTTAAATATATTTTCTATGCTTTTGAGTTGAGCTTCTTCTCCTTCTTCTATACCTGTTATTCTTAGGTTTGGTCTTTTCATGGTGCCCCATATTTCCTGGATATTTTGTGTTAAGCTTTTGTTAGATGTAATGTTTTCTTTGACTGATGAGTTTATTTCCTCCATTGTATCTTCAGTGCTTGAGATTCTCTCTTTCATCTCCTGTATTCTGTTGTTTATGTTTGTGTTTGTGGTTCCTGGTTGTTTTCTCATGATTTCTGTTTCTATAATTCCCTCAGCTTGTGTTTTATTTATTGTCTCTATTTCAGTTTTCAAGTATTGAATAGTTTCTTTCTTATGTTTGATATCTTTTTCTTGGTTTTCTTTAAGGAATTTGCTGATATCTTCCATTTTTTTGTTTTTCTTTTACGCCATCTCTTTGAGAAAATTTCTCATTTCCTCTTTAAGAGTTTCAAATATTCTCCTGATATTATTTTTAGGTCATTTTCTTCTGCTTCATCTGTATTTGGTTGTTCAAGACTTGCTGCTGTAGGGTCTTTAGGCTTTACTGGTGTAGTGTTGTTCTTTGCGGTATTGCGCATGTTTTCTACTCCTCTTTTCCTCTAATAGGTGTGGTTGGGGTTGTCTGTGATTCTGTTGATTAATCTTCTAGGTGTCAGTGAATCCAAGGCTCAGATGGTTGTTCCTCATGGTACAGTCAATGCCACAATTCTAGTTACCCCATTTGTTACTCCATCTTCCTGGAGGTCACTCAGCACTACCAGGCTTTGGTCCACTCCCTTGGAGTTTGCTGTCTCAGGCTTGCTCTAGCCTAGGTTGTCGGCTCAGACATGTTTCTGTAAATGTCCCTGGTCTGGATCCATTCCTGCAGAGGTCCCTGGCTTGGGGTAAGTCCTGTAGAGAACTCTTACTCTGATCTACTCCCTTGGAGTTCCCAGGCTCAGGTGTACCCAGACCCACAGAGGCTCCAGCATACTCCCTCAGAGGTCCCAGACTCACAACTTGGACTTGCAGAGGTTTCTGGTTCCTGTTTGCTCCCTTTGACATCCGAGACCAATGCCCAGACTGGGCCCAGACTCATACCTGGACCCACAGAGATCTCTGGTTCCTGCCTACTCTCTTAGAGGTCCCAGGTTATACCCAAATCCACAGAGATGCTGGCTCAAGTCTAGTTCCTGAGAGGTCTTAGACTCACGCCCATATCCACAGGGGTCCTGGCTTAGGTCTACTCCCTTGAAAGTCCCAGATTCATGTCCAGACTGCAGTGGTCTTTGTCTCTGGCCAACTTGCTCAGCAGTTGCTCCCCTGTACCTGCTCCTGTGGCGTTCGCTGTCTCAGGCCTGCTCTGGCCCAGGTTGCTGGCTTAGTCTTGCATCTGCAATTGTCCCTGGTCTGGATTCGCTGCTGCTCCTGTGGAACTCACTTTCTCAGTACAGCTCCAGCCTAGGTATCTGGTTCAGGCTCACTCCCATGGAGCTCACCGCCTCAAGCCTGCTCTGTCTTAAGTCGTTGGCCCAGTCCGGTTTCTGCAAATGACCCCAGTCTGGATCTGTTCCTGCTCTTGTCTTGAATTCTAATTTTAAGCCATGCTGATCAGATAAGATACATGGGATTATTCCAATTTTTTGTGTCTGTTCAAGTTTGTTTAGTTACCTAGTATGTGATCAATTTTTGAGAAGGTTCCAATAGGTGTGGAGAAAAAAGTGTATTCTTTTTTGTTTGGAAGGAATGTTCTATTGATGTCTGTTAAGTCAATTTGAGTCATAACATCTGTAAATTCCCTTATTTCTCTGTTAAATTTCTGTCTTGTAGTCCTGTCCAGTGGTGAGAATGGGATATTGAAGTCTCCCACTATTAGTGTGTGTGGTTTAAGCTTTAGTTGTGTTTCTTTTACATATGAGGGTGCCCTTGTATTTGGGACAAAGATACTCCATATTGAGATTTTCTCTTGATGGATATTTTTTCCTTTGACAAATATGGAATGTCCTTCTTTGTCTCTTTTGATTTATTTTAGTTTGAAGTCTGTTTGGTTAGATATTAGAATAATTGCACCAGCTTGTTTCTTAGGTCCATTTGATTAAAGAAATTTTTCTGAACACTTTACTCTGAAGCGATATCTGTCTTTGAGGTTGAGGCATGTTTCTTGTATGCAGCAGAAGAATGGATTCTGTTTTCATATCCAATCTGTTAGTCTGTATCTTTTTATAGGTGAGTTGAGTCCATTTAGGGATATTTATGACCAGTGACTGCTAGTTCCTGTTATTTTAGTTTTTATTGTTGGTGATGCTTTGTGTATGTGTTTCCCTTCTTTAGGATTTGCTGCTGTGAGATAATCTATTGCCTGAATTTTTGTGGATGTAGTCAACTTCCTTGGGTTAGAGTTTTCCTTCTAGTACTTTGTGTAGGGCTGGGTTTGTGGTTAGATATTGGTTGAATCTGGTTCTGTCATAGAATATTTTGTTTTGTTCATCTATGGTGATTGAAAGTTTTACTGGGTATAGTAGTCTGGGCTGGCATCCTTGGTTTCTTAATGTCTGTATAACACTTGATCAGGATCTTTCAGCTTTTATTGTTTCCATGGAGAAGTCAGGTCTAATTCTGATAGGTTTACCTTTATATGTTGCTTGGTCTTTTTCCATTGTAACTCCTAATATTCTTTCTTTATTCTGAATGTTTAGTGCTTTTATTATTATGTGGTGAAAGGATTTTGGGGGGGGGGCTAGTCTATTTGATGTTCTGTAAGCTTTTTGTATCTTCTTATGCATATCTTTCTTTAGGTTAGCAAAGTTTTCTTCTATGATTTTGTTGAGTATATTTTATATGCTTTTGAGTTATACTACTTCTTCTATCCCTATTATTAATAGGTTTTGTCTTTTAATGGTGTGCCATATTTCCTAGTTATTTTGTGTTAATCTTTTGTTAGGTTTAACATTTTCTTTGACTGATGATTCTATTTTCTCTATTGTATCTTCACCACTTGAGATTCTTTCTTCCATATCTTGCATTCTACTGTCTATGCTTGCATTTATGGTTCCTGATCACTTTCCCATATTTTTCATTTCCAGAATTCCCTTGGTTTGTGTTTTCCTTATTGACTATTTTCTGGTTTTCTAGTTTTGAATTTTTTTGACCTGTTGCTTTTTCTTGGTTTTCCTTAAGGGGTTTGTTGATTTCTTCCATTTTTTGTTTGTCTTTTTCTCTATCGCTTTGAGAGAATTTTTTATTTCCTCTTTAAAGGCTTCAAACATTGTCATAAAGTTATTTTTTAGGTCATGTCCTTCTGCTTCATCTGTATTGGAGCCTTCAAGTCTTGCTGTTTCATAGTTACTAGCTTTTGTTGGTGTTATGTTGCTCTTTATGGTGTTGAGTATGTTCTTACCTAGTCTACCCATCTTTTCTTCTGATTGATATAATTAGGGCCATGTCTCTGGTGATTAACTTTCCAGGTGTCAGTGGATCTAAGGCTCAGATGATTGTTCCTCATGGTTGAGTTGGGGCCACAGTTCCAGTCACCCTGGAGATCACACTACAATTCCAGAGGTTGTTTGGTCCTACTCCCATGGAGGTCACTGGCTCAGGCCTGCTCCCAAGGAGGTCCTTGGCTCAGGCCTGGTCCTGTAGAAGTAGTTGGCTCAGGCCTGATCCTGTGGAGGTGCTGACTGGGGTCTACAGTCCTGCTCCAGCAGAGGTTGCTAGCTTATGTATGGTCCCATGGAACTCACTTGCTTGAACCTGCTCCAGCAGATGTCCCTGACTTGGGCCTGCTCACACTGAGGTTGTTCGTTCAGTCCTGCTCCTATAGAAGTTGCTGTCTCAGTCCTGGTCCCACGGAGGTGGCTGGCTCAGGCCTGCTCCCTCAGAGGTCGTTCCCTTGTACTGGCTCCTACTGACGTTACTGGCTCAGGCCTCCTCCCATGGGTGTCCCTGTCTTGGGTCTGCTCCTGCAAAGGTCGCTGGCCTGGGCCTGGTCTCACAGAGGTCACTCCAGTGGAGGTGCTGGCTTGGGCCGGTGGGCCTGCTTTTGTAATAAACTTTTAGCATTCCTATATTAAGTAAGTGTTTGGCTCAGTGTTTATTGTTCCTTTGGTTTAACTTGCCTGGCTTGGCTATGTACTACATGAAGTTCAGTTCTGGGGACAGTAGGTACTGAGTAGAGGGGATGAAAGTTTCCTGGCTCGGCTAGGTGACTTACATAAGAATGTCTTGCAAGTGGTGGTAGGAGGATGAGGGTGGGCTACAGCTGATCTAGGCTCACAAAAGCCTGGGGCTTTGTCAAATTCACCAAAAGGTAGTTCTTTATGCTAAAATTAATGGACATTAATTCCTAATATTAAAACATACAAAATGGACCGTTGCTCCAAATTGAGTCTCTGTCTCTATCTCGATCCATCGCCAGATGCAGGTTCTAAGGTGATATGAGGAGCAGAAGGAGGGAGAACATGAGCAAGGAAGTCAGGACCACGAGGCGTGCACCCACCCACTGTGACAGTGGAACTGATCTATTGGGAGCTCTCCAAGGCCAGCTGGACTGGGACTGAATAAGCATGGGTTGAACCTGGACTCTCTGAACATGGCGGACAATGAAGGCTGATGAGAAGCCAAGGACAATGGCACTAGGTTTCGATCCTAATACATGAACTGGCTTTGTGGGAGCTTAGCCTGCTTGGATGCTCACCTTCCTGGACCTAGATAGAAGTGGGAGGACCTTGGTCTTCCCGCAGGGCAGGGAATTGGGACTGCTCTTCAGTATCGAGAGGGAGGGGGAATGGAGTGGGGGGAGGAGAAGAGGAGTGGGAATAGGGGGAGGGGAGTGGGGGGAGGGGGCAATATGTGGGAGGAGGGGGAGGGAAATGGGAAACGGGGACAGGTGGAAATTTTAATTAAAAAAGAATAAAAATAATTTAAAAAAACATACAAAATGGAATAGAGAGATGATTTAGTGTTTAAGTCCATATGTTGCTTCTGCAAAGAATCTGCCTACACCTGATCAGAGGACATCCTGTTTTCTCACTCTTTAGACATATTTTTTCACATTCCTTCTTCTTTTTATGTCTTTTTAATAATTTGTTATTTTTATGTTAATAGTCTTTATTCTACTCTCTTAACCTTTTGTGTATATGTATGTATTATTGTCTTGTTATGGTCTAGATTTCCCTATATGCTTTCCAGAGAGCTTAAGTAGAACATCCATTTAAAGTAGAAAACAACTTAAATTTGGCCACCTAAGGGAGAATCAGTTTTCTTAGGGTTGTAATTACAGGGTTTTTTTTTTTTTTTACATAGTTTTGTATCTTTTATTTATACTAAAAACATACTTTTCCCAACCCTGGAAGATTTCTACTGCTAAGATGAAGCCCACACCAATCAGAAAAGGTAGAAGCCGCACCAGTCAGAAGAACAAAGACCCCCTGCTACACCAAAGGCCAAGCTGGCCCCAAGAAGGACAGAGACGTCCTACTAGATAAAAGGTCATACTGACCTCCAGAAATCCAGGCCACAAAGTCCAGAGAACAAAAAGGAACAGAAGAATCCAGGGAACAAAACACTTATCCAACAAAAACAAACTCAGGAATTAGCACCTAGATCTATAATCATCCCAAACCCAGGTACCTACATGTCAATGTAAGAATACATATGGCAACACCAGAGCCTAACAATTCTACAACAGCAAAACCTGAATATTCGAGCACAACTACAGCACAAGAAAGCAGCCTTGAAAACATAGCAATGAAGATGATAGAGGTCCTTAAAAAAGGAATGAAAAACTGACTTGGGGCAACAGTGAGATATCTGAGTGGAGTTTCTTTCTTTCTTTCTTTTTATTTATTTTTTTAAAAAGAAAACAAACTATCTTTTTTATTATACATACCAATTCAAGTTCCTACTCCCTCCCCTCCTCCCATTCCGACCACATACTCCCCTACCCCACTCCCATCCTCTCTTCTAAGAGAACAAGGCACATTGCTTTGTGGAAGGTCCAAGGCCCTCCCTACAGGCAGAAAGGGGTATTCATCCAAAGAGAACAGGTTCCCAAAAAGCCAGTACATGAAGTAGGATAAATCCTGGTGCCACTGCCAGTGGCCCCTCAGTCTCCCCCAACCATGCAACTGTCAACCAATTCAGAGGGACTAGCTTGGTCCTATGCCTGTTCCTTCCCAGTCCAGCTGGAATTGGTGAGCTCCCATTAGCTCAGGCAGACTGTTTCAGTGAATGTAGCCAGCATGTTCTTGACCTCTCTGCTCATATTCTCGCTTCTCCCACTCTTCAACTGGACTTTGGGAGTTCAGTCCAGTGCTCTGATGCAGGTCTCTGCCTCCATCTCCATCAGTTGCTGAATGAAGGTTATGTGGTTATATTTAGGATATTCATCAGTCTGACTACAAGGCAAGGTCAGTTAGAGCACCCTCTCCTCTACTACTTAGGGTCTTAGCTGGAGTCATCCTTATGGATTTCTGGGAATTTCTCTAGAGCCAGATTTCTTGCTAACCTCATAATGGCTCCTCAATTTGTCTCTTTCCTTGCTCTGAGAGGAGTTTCAGTGAGGGTTCAGTATTGATGGTGTACCCGAAGCCAAAGTCTTTTAACTTTGACCTGACCAACAACATATTACACAATGAACACTTGCAAGTAAATTTTTTTGAACAAAAGGGTATACTGCATGACACACCATAGCCCTCAACGCCACTAAGATGAATGAAGAGTTTATGTAGAGGTGGGAAAGACAGAGGACAGAAGTGGGTTTTTGTTGTTTTTTTCTTGTTTGTTTGTTTATTTAATTAGTATTCTTATTTGCATTTTTTAATTTTTATCTTATTTTCACTATTTCTTTTTAACTTTTCTTTTTGGGGGAACACTACAATGGTGAGGACAGATATGCAGGGACTGGTAAATGAGTGGGATTGGGGTGCATGATGTGAAGTTACCAAAGAATGAATAAAAATTTATGTTTTAAAAAAGAAATTTAGAAAAAGTCAAAAAATCAGAGGAAATCACTAAATTCATTAAAGAATGCCAAGAAAGCCCATAGCAAACAAACAAGTTAAGGGAGCTATTCAAGACCTGAAGATTAAAATAGAGGCATAAAGAAACCACAAACAGAGGGAATGGTCAGGAAAAAAGGCTAAACAAAAGAGATTAGATTCAGAATTTTTGTTTTGAAAAAAGGAAGGGGAAAGTGCTGTGCGACAATGATCCCAATGATGTAAAGATTTGTCTGTTATATTGATTTAATAAAACACTGTTAGGCCAGTAGCCAGGCAGGGAGAATATGTAGGGTAACCAGGCAAGAAGTAGCGGGGCAACCAGAACAAGAGACTTCTGGGAAGAGAAAAGGTGCAGTCTGCAGTCATCACCCAGACACAGAAGAAGCAAGATGAGAACACCTCACTGATAAAAGGTACCAAGCCACATGGCTAACACAGATAAGAATTATAAGCTAATTTAAGATGTAAGGATTAGTTAATAAGAAAAGCCTGAGCTACAAGGCCAACTAGTATATAATTTTAAAAAAATGTATGGTGTCAGAACACGGTCCATGAACAAAGCTGTATGAGGAGATTTCTGAGAACTTGTGAGAAATTTTCAGGTAAGCAAGACCAATAACCTCTGCTCCTTCATAACATGGGTTGTTCTTGGAATACACTTTTATGCCTCTCCCAGCAGTAAACAGGAGTGGGTTTTACTTTAGGTTGCCCATCATCTTACCCATTAATATTCAGAATGGTGTTTCCAAGTGTGAGTTGTCCTGTGATTGTCTATTGCATGAGTTAAGGAGGCCTTGCCGTCCAGACTGTACAAGCCTAAACTCATGTGACCTTGCCCTTCTGATTATATACAACTCAAATGCCATTGATCTTTGCTCTCATGACCTTGCTTAACCCTCAGAATATAAAAAATTGTCTGACACCCTGAATAAAGTTAGCTATTGCATGAAAAAAAAGAAGTTAATCTTAATCTAAACAATTCCTCATAGGTGTGACTACTCACCCATGGTCTATGTATCAAATTGACAATTGATGTTGAGCATCATACTTTTCCTGTCACAATGTTTCTGCCAAAGCTGCTATGTAAGGATTTACAAAATGCCTTATCCAATGCCATACTATCCCACAGAGCACTGTTTCTGATCACACTTCACAGCCAAAGAAATTCAGCAGCAGCCCTCAT